>NC_080172.1:63067588-63667588 GCF_950295315.1 Erinaceus europaeus
TAATTTCTCTCTTCCCCTCCCTGCCTTCCTCCGTCTCTCTCTCTCTCCCTTTCTCTCTTTTTCTCTTTCTTTCTTTGTTTCTTTCTTTTCTCCCTTTTTTATTGCCATCTGTGTTGTCCCTGGGGCTTGGTGCCAGCACTATGAAGCCACCATTTCCAGTAGCCATTTTTTCAACTTTTTTTTTTTATTATTGGATAGGACAGAGAGAAAGTGAGAATGGAGGGAAGATAGGAGAGAAAGATAAAACACCTGCAGAACTGCTTCACTACTCATTAATGTGTCCCCATTGCAGATGGGGAGCAGGGACTTGAACCCAGGTCCTTGCGCTTGGTAATATGTGTGCTTAACTGGGTGTGCAACACCAGTTAAAGTAATTTTAATTTCTAACATAATTGAATGTAACTACTGTAAAACTTATCCACTTGGTTCCTTTCAATGTGTGGTGTTCACTATTTTAGAGTAATATCTTCTTTGAACAACTAAGGTATTTATATTTAGGGATATAAATTTAGGTAGTGAACTGCAAAAGGGCAGGCCTAACTAGGTTTATAAGCTTTTGGTGATCAGGTAAATAGAGATCATGCTAAAAAGTATCTCTGAATCCTTATGTACTCTTTGTTGAGAATGTGCACTTCTAGAAAAGCAATGCGCAATACTACATATTTAAAAATCAGAAAGTTATAAACAAACGAACAAAAGAAAGCAGTTAGAACAATCCCAGAAGAGGAGAGAAGAAACATATTGTGGAAGCTGGGTGGTGGCACACCCAGTTAAGCACACATATTACCAAGCGCAAGGACCCAAGTTAGAGCCCCTGTTCCCCACCTACACGGGGTCCACTTCACAAGTAGTTAAGTAAGTCTGCAGGTATCTCTCTTTCTCTCCCTCTCTCTATCTCCTCCTCCCCTGTCACTTTCTCCATCTTCTCTAAAAAAAAAAAAAAAAAAAAAATTAGAAAGAAAAAAAGGAAAAATGGCCACTGGGAGCAGTGGGTTCTAGTACCTACACCAAGCCCCAGCAATAACCCTGGGGGCAATTAAAAAGAAAAAAAAAAAAAGAAAATATATTGTTATTTAAGTGATTTGGGGGAAATGGTAATGTCAAGCCAAGAATCAGTTGGTTAACACCTCTTTTCCAGATTCATGTTTTATTAAATAATATATTGAGATCTGAGTCTCCCCTCCCCCCCCTTTCTGCTCTTGATTCTGCTACTTCTGGTTATATAACTCCCAACTTTTTTTTTTAAGCCAGTGTTTTTTTATTATTATTATTATTTCTTTATTGGGGAATAATGTTTTACATTCGACAGTAAATACAATAGTTTGTACATGCATAACATTTCCCAGTTTTCCATATAACAATACAACCCCCACTAGGTCCTCTGTCATCCTTTGTAGACCTGTACTCTCCCCTCTACTCACCCACCCCAGAGTCTCGTACTTTGCAATACGCCAATTCCAGTTCAGGTTCTACTTGTGGTTTCTCTTCTGATCTTGTTTTTCAACTTCTGCCTGAGAGTGAGATCATCCCATATTCATCCTTCTGTTTCTGACTTATTTCACTTAACATGATTTTTTCAAGGTCCATCCAAGATCGGCTGAAAACGGTGAAGTCGCCATTTTTTTAATAGCTGAGCTCAGCCACTCATCTGTTGTTGGACACCTGGGTTGCTTCCAGGCTTTGGCTATTACAAATTGTGCTGCTAAGAACAGATGTGCACACAGATCTTTTTGGATGGGTGTGTTGGGTTCCTAAGGCTATATCCCCAGGAGAGGAATTGCAGGATCATAGGGTAGGTCCATTTCTAGCCTTCTGAGAATAACTGCAACTTTAAAGACAATGACTAGATGTTTATATTTCTAACTCTTTAGGATTGTTATTGTGGATTGAAAAGTGAGTGTGGGATATTGTGCTTTCGTATGCAAAAGACAGAGACAACACTGAGGAAATTAATGACAGGAATAAAAATTCAAGAGTTGGAGTAGACAGCATAATAGTTATGCAAAGTGACTTTCATGCCTGAGGTTCCAAAGTCCCAGGTTCAATACCTGTACCACCATAAACCAGAGCTGAGCAGTGCTCTAGTTTAAAAAAAAAAAAAAAAGGAATAAAAATTTATCTTTGAAAGGAATCTTTTCTAATTCCTCTAGCTCACAGATATTTCCAGGATAGAATGCCTAAAGGTATTATTAATCTTTGAAGCTATCCTCTCAAGTACAAGTATAGTACAAGTCTATACTTGTACTTTTTTTTTTAATTTGATCTCATTTGATTCACTGTTTGCAATGACATCTATAGACTGGCAGCTACCAAATTAATTTTTTCAGTCCAAACATTTGCCCTAAGTTCATATGTACAACAGTCTGCTCCACAACTTAACTTAGCTATAAATAGGTATCTTAAAGTATAAATACCAGGAGGTAAATAAATTCCTAATCATTTGTCTGTCTTCCATTCCACCCCCCTCAATAATGGAGGCACCAAATGAAGACCATCTATTTTAATTAAAAAAAAAAAATCTTGACCTCTTTTTCCAACATATCTAATTAATCCCTATCTTAGGCATGTGTGGTAGAAATAGCATAACCTTTCAGAATCTTACAGGCCAACCCTGAGTTTGAATACCAGGTCTTCAGCTTACATTCTGGGTGACCTAGCATGAGACACTGAATAGCCATGAGGATTGAATGAGACAAACATAGATAAAGCACATAGCACAATGGCTAACACAGAACAAGTGAGGAATAAAGGAGAATTATTCACATGGCAGAGACTGATAAATCTTCAATGCTCATTCTTTTCTTTCTTTTAAAAACTTAAAACCTACATTTCCTGGCCTAACCTGCTGGTAGATATGTCCTAGCCAGTGGGATGTAGACATGAAAGCTTGTCTGTAACTTCCATGCAGGTCATATATATATATATATATATATATATATATATATATATATATATATTTTTTTTTTTTTTTTTTTTTTTTTTTGAAAGCTGCTTTCCTTCGTCTTGTTTTGTCCCTTTTCAACCACAGACTAGAATGTGAATATGGTGGTGGTGATTTGCATTCATCTATGCACACCAGAGTATCACTACAGGAGATGGGAAAATAAGATAAAGACTGAGGTCCCTGGATGTCAATGGGAGACAGAGCCTCCCAACTCTTGAGAACTGCCAACTCAACTGCCTGCCAACTGACACTCCAGCAAACAAGAGAAATAACCCTTCTACTTTCTGCACACAAAATGGTAATGCCTACAAGTAAATTCATTTCACTACCTAGAATCCATTTGAGTCTTTTGACAGTATATTTTTCAAGCCAAGTTTTCCAGAAGAGCCTTACAAATGCATGGATTCTCAAAAGGCATGTCACTACTGAAAAGAATCATATGAACAGAAAACACACAAACACACACATAGACACACCAACATACATGGGAATTTGTGGCATCACATTAGCCCTTGAACATTACATACTACTGCTTTATGATTATTTGTTTGATAAGACTTATTCAGAGTAACAGAATACTGGATTTTCAGTACAGTAGAAAATAAAACCTTCAATGGGACTTCTTAGTAGAAAGGTGGGAGAAATTCATACATTTGTGTGTGTCTCCCAAAAGAAAAGTATTATGAATCTGTCACATAATGCAAACATTCCTCTTACAGCAGCTGTGAACTGTGCTGTCCAGTAGAGTAGCTACTATTCACAGGTGGTTATCTATCACATATTTAGCTTATGTAAAATATAATTCAAAATTTAGGGCTTACATCTCAGTAGACACATTTTAAATGATCTATAACCACTTGTGACTAGTAGTGACTCAATACTGAAGGTGTGGAGAGAAGGTGAATCTTAAAAACTATATTCAAATCATGTATGCATTATATATAGCTGAAATATCTGCAAGACCTAGTAGAAACATTAAAGAAGTCACTCCAATAAAACAATCACAGAAGTGGTAATCTATCAGTAAGAACATAAAGAGCAGAGAGGAATTTTCTAGAGAGACAATTTCAGAGAAAGTGTGATAGGCAAAGGGAATAAAAGACCCAGGAAGGAGCTTCAACCGTCTTACAGAAAAACTAGGAATAACTCAAAATTACTCAAGACTTGAAACTGGTCAGGGCTTGGCAAAGGGCCAAACCCTGATGTGTTTCATGGCCCATGACCAAACACTGTAGGACATTTAAGACTTGGTAAAGGAAATCTTTTGTCTCTACAGTTGTGGCAAAATTCAGAAGTCAATGTTGAAGTGAGAGATAGAAGGGGAACTTGAAAGAGGTTTGGTCTTTAGTACAGTCAGAAGTCAATGTTGAAGTGAGAGACAGAATGGGAGCTTGAAAGAGGTTTGGTCTTCAGTGCAAGAGGTTAAATGAATCTTAAGATACAAAAATTTGGGAGTCAGGCTGTAGCGCAGCGGGTTAAGCGCAGGTGGCGCAAAGCACAAGGACCGGCATAAGGATCCCGGTTCGAACCCCGGCTCCCCACCTGCAGGGGAGTCGCTTCACAGGCGGTGAAGCAGGTCTGCAGGTGTCTATTTTTCTCTCCCCCTCTCTGTCTTCCCGTCCTCTCTCCATTTCTCTGTCCTATCCAACAACGACAACAACAATAATAACTACAACAATAAAACAACAAGGGCAACAAAAGGGAATAAATAAATAAAATAAATTTAAAAAAAAGATACAAAAATTTATGAGCAGAAACATAAAAATAGTAGTTTGGCAAATATAACCTTAAATAAGTTTAACTGATGACTTTACCATTAACTATACCAAAGAACTTTTAAATATTTTTAAGAAGTCTTGAGGTCTTACTTCTTCAGAAATTGAGAAACCAAATTAGAAAATTAGTCCGAAGGAATTTTTGACTGACGCTACAAAATTTCTGCACTCAGTGATCTTGTGTAAAATTTCAAAAATGAAAAGACATCTGTATTGTTTAACTGCCACTTAGTTCCTGGAATAGAATCTTATGGAGTAGTTATTGATAGAAGTGTTCCAGAAATTCATATTGCCTAATTAAGCTTACAATACTCAACTACAAATAACACAGAGGGTAAAAGTTTAATACAAAACAAGTATAAGAAACAATAAAGAATTTTCATGCCTGAGGCACCAAAGGTCCCAGGTTCACAGCTAAATTGGACTGTGACAAAAAATACAATAAAGGGTGTGGTCCAGAAGGTGGCACAGTGGATGAAGCATTGGACTCTCAAGCATGAGACCCAGAGTACAATCCCCAGCAGCACATGTACCACCAGAATGATGTTTGGTTCTTTCTCTCTCCTCCTACCTTTCTCATTAACAAATAAAACCTCATAAATAAATAAATTAGTTAATTAATTAATTAGTTAAAGGAACTGGGGAAGTAACTTAGCTTGAAGAAAGTATGCCTTCCCTGTGTGAGGCCCTAAATTCAATCCTAGTACTATATGAGCGTACCAAAGCAACCAATGGATGGAACTCAAGGATGGTCGAACAGTGTTTTGGTATGCTCTCATAAAAATTAATCTTTGGAGTTTTTTTTTTCCTGTTAGTATCAGGAACAGCTTATACATGCATGGTTCCATGGGTCTCAGGCCTAATTTCTCATTTTTTATTTCAGATGGAGAGGAAATAAGAAAAATGGGGGAGAGGGAGGGGAGACACCACAGCTCAGTTCCATATTCTATGGGGTCTTACGTGGTGTCACAGTGCTTCCATATGGCACCAGGGTGTGAATTTGGGTCCTTGATCATAGTAAGGCATGTACTCTATTGAGTGAGTTAGCTCTTGGCCCATGGGGGGAAAAATCTTAAAAATTAATATTTCTCTTAAAAATTTGAAAAAAAAATAGGACAATTGAGATGGGGAGGTGGCTTGACTATAGGACACATCTGTGAGGTCTTCGGTTCAGTCTTAGGCACCACTGAAAATAAAGAATGAAAATAAAAAATGATGAAGATATATCATCCACTCAGAAAAAAAAAAAAAAAAAGTTAGCATTACTACTGCCAAATAAGTACTTTCTTACATCATTCCAAGTTTAAATCAGATAAATAAGAAAACACTCAAGGACCAGAGTTGGCCTCACTGGATTTCTCTGGAAAAACATTACTTTTACAGACGCAAAATTAAACTATCCTGGTTGCTCCAAAATGGTCCACTCAATAGACATTTCATCAGTTTGTCTCTACAATATTAAACATTTTCAAGTTTTTCTTCCATTTTAACTAGTTATTAACTCAAAGTACAAAATATATCTTAGAATCTTTATTCTTCACAATCCTGAGTGACAGCCTATTAAAAACCTATGTGGCCCAGATTAGAACCTAGCACCACATGGGAGTGAAAGAGCACAAAGAAAGCTTTGATGCTCTGCAGTCTCTCAATCTTCTTTGTGTTTCTCTATATGCATGAAAAAGCAGCCCAGAAACATCATGAGCAAGGCCCCAGCTGCATGGGAAAGGAAAAAGAAAAAAAGCAATTATTATTACTTGTCTGATTTGTTCCTACAAGTCCCCTGAAGTAAGGAAATGTAGCCTACAGGTACACTTCATTTAA
Organism: Erinaceus europaeus; assembly: GCF_950295315.1. Taxonomy (NCBI): domain Eukaryota; kingdom Metazoa; phylum Chordata; class Mammalia; order Eulipotyphla; family Erinaceidae; genus Erinaceus; species Erinaceus europaeus. Next base: position 63,074,129 of record NC_080172.1, read on the forward strand.
AGTATTAAATGCATTCTACGAAACTGGGACTTCCTTGACAAAGATTTCAACATTTCCCTGTTGATTTGCACTATAAAAAAAATCAGACAAGTAAACTGGTATTAAAAAAAGAATTGAGAGGAAAAGACTAGAATCTTATAGGAACAAAGGTAAGTAAAAATCCCAGCAGAATTTCTAAACAATAAAAAGAGAGAAAGATAGGGAGGGAAAAATTAAAGCAGGGGCAATTCAGATCCTTCCTAAAGAAAATTAATAAGAAAATATTAACATGAAGCTATGTTAACACAGTATGTTAACTTAAGGAGCACTATCTTTCTAGCTCCAACTCCCAATTGCCAGTACTTTACCAATTTTTCTCAGTTCCCTAAAGTGAGAACTAACTGCCAGCTACCATTTTTCTGTTTCTTCTTCACAATGAAATCTGAAAAAGTTACCTCTATTTTTATTTTTTAATAATATTTATTTCCTTTTGTTGCCCTTTTTATTGTTATTGTTATTGATTGCATCATTGTTGGATAGGACATAGAAATGGAGACAGGAGGGAAGACAGAGAGGAAGAGAGAAAGATAAGACACCTGCAGACCTGCTTCACCGCCTGTGAAGCGACTCCCCTGAAGGTGGGGAGACAGGGGCTTGAACCAGTATCCTTAGGGCAGGACTTACGCTTTGTGCCACGTGCTCTTAACCTGCTGCGCTATCGCCCGACTCCCTATTTTTATTTTATTTTACCTCTACCTTTTACCTCTATAGTGTAGCTGTGATTCATTGTAAATAGGATTTTAGCCTTATCATTTCAATGAAACTAAGTCATAAATAATCCAAAATTTCAGTATTTTATTGTATTTTAATGAGGCAGAAAGAGACAGAGATAGAGCACTGCTCAGTTCTGGTTTATGGTGGTGAGGGAGATAGAACCTAGGAATTCAAGCCTCAGGCATGGAAGTTTTTTTTTTTTTTTTTAATTTCTTTATTGGGGAATTAATGTTTTACATTCCACAGTAAATAAAATAGTTTGTACATGCATAACATTTAACAATACAACCCCCACTAGGTCCTCTGTCATCCTTTTTGGATTCCTCCTCCCCATCCATCCAACCACCCACCCACCCCAGAGTCTTTTACTTTGGTGCAATACACCAATTCCAGTTCAGGTTCTACTTGTGTTTTCTCTTCTGATCTTGTTTTTCAACTTCTGCCTGAGAGTGAGATCATCCCATATTCATCCTTCTGTTTCTGACTTATTTCACTTAACATGAATTTTTCAAGGTCCATCCAAGATCGGCTGAAAATGGTGAAGTCACCATTTTTAATAGCAGAGTAGTATTCCATTATATATATATACAACAACTTGCTCAGCCACTCATCTGTTGTAGGACACCTGGGTTGCTTCCAGGTTTTGGCTATTACAAATTGTGCTGCTAAGAACAGATGTGTACACAGATCTTTTTGGATGGGTGTATTGGGTTCTTTAGTATATATCCTGAGGAGAGGATATATACTATGCAGGATCATAGGGTAGGTCCATTTCTAGCCTTCTGAGTTCTCCAGACTGTTCTCCACAAGGGTTGGACCAATTGACATTCCCACCAGCAGTTCAGGAAGGTTCCTTTGACCCCACAACCTCTCCAGCATTTGCTGCTGTTACCTTTTCTGATGTATGACATTCTCACAGGAGTGAAGTGTCATCTCATTGTTGTCTTTATTTGCATTTCTCTGACAATCAAAGACTTGGAGCATTTTTTTCATGTGTTTCTCAGCCTTTTGGATCTCTTCTGTAGTGAATATTCTGTCCAAGGCATGGAAGTCTTTTGCATAACCATTATCTGTCTCTCACCTGCCATAAGCCAATTTTAAAAATATTTTTATTTATTTATTTTAGAGAGAAACCAAGACAAACTGAGAGGGAAGGAGGGAAGAGAGAGGAAGAGAGACACCTGCAGCACAGCTCTACCACTTCTGAAGCTTTCCTTCTGCAGGTGGGGAAAGACCATGAGCTTGAACCCAGGTCCCTGTGCATGGTAATGTGTGCACTCTACCAGGTGAACCACCACCTGGTGCCTCCATTTCTTTTTCAAGTCATTGACCCTGGCCGTCATACCTTGGGGCTTTCTAAAAGAACCCCAAATGTGTGTAGAGCCTAAGGCTGGAGAAAGCTAGAGTTCAAGTGTGAAATGAACTGTTTGCCTAGAAGTCTCCACTCCAAGGTCGCTTAGGGCAACCTTTATAAGCAACAGGTGCAGACACGAGCAGACTGCACACCTGGACTCACAGGGAAAAGTACACTGGGAGTTTACCTGGCAGCCCCTGGACAAGTGGACTTAATCATTACTGTTTTGATATTTAACATACTAGTTATTACAAATATCTACCCTATCTTAGCAAAAGTATTCAAGACATCTGTTTTTTCAGCCTCTTGACAGAAAACATTTAAAACAGTTAATTCTATGAATCATATTCATAGTGATGCACTGACACCAGTATTTTATGTTTCCCAAAGTTAATAAAGAACTGATACACATTATAAAAATAGTCACATCTTAATTTCTCTTCCCATCAATGAATTACAGTCCATCTGTTTACACATGTGTATGGTTTCCTCATTCTGCATAACAGGTGTCTGCTGCACACTTTTATTCCAACCCCCTACATACACCAGGTGCCTCAAACACCCTCTGTCCCCCACACCCACTATTCCTTTCCCTCCCCAAAGTCCCTTGCTTTGTTGCAGTACCCTTCCCCCAGTCCAAGTTTCATACCATATTCCCCCCTTTCAAACTGTTTCCCAAGTTCTACTTACATACAGAGTTATCCTGTATTCATCCTTCTTTTCTTGACCTAGCCCACCCAATAATTTTTCTTCCATTTCTAGCAAAAGTGAGGCAAAGATTGAGATCTAAGAGTTTCTGTTCTGCTGTGTAGGCCTTTGATGGCTGAACTTGGTTTACTCACATTGGTCATATCACTCTGTCCTTTCTGTCCTCCCCTTTCTTATGATTGGTCCTTTTGTTGCTTTTGTGTGAGTTTCCATTTATATTCTATTACAGATTACCTCATATTAGGGTTAAGAGTTCTTTTACTTCTTTTCCTGTAGGACTCCTTTTAATAGTTCTTCCAGGACAACTACACGTGGTTGATAATTATTCTCTGAATATTGTAAAATTGTCATTCTATTCCCTTCTTGCTTCTCATATTTGTGTTGAGAAATCTAGTGTTAGCCTGATAGTTCTGCCTCTGTATGTCAGCTTCTTTCTTTCCCTTCCAGCTTGCAATACTTATTCATTGTCCTTACTTTTGGGCAATGTTACTATGATATTTCTTGGGGTTGCTTGTTTAGGGTTCAGTAGTTTTGGCTTCCTTTTAGCTTCTACTATATCTAGTTTTGTGCCATATCTAAATGTGGGAAGTTTTCTGGATTAATTTATCTTAATATGCTCTCTGATCCTATCTTCATCTTCAGAGATCCCTGAAACTTTCATATTCTTCCTTCTGATGTAGTCTGCTAACTCATTTTTTTGTAAATTTTTCTTCTTCAACTGCTTTGCTCTCTGAGAGTGTGGAGGTTTTGTCTTCTAGTTTTGCTATTATGTCCTCAAGCTGGTTTATTCTGGATACAAGACCTCTTGGGTAGGCTTTCATGCTATCAAAGCCATCTTGTAACTCCTGTATTTCTTCTCAGACTCTCATTGAAATTTTAATTCTTTGGTGAATAGGTCTCAAAATTTCTTAATTTTCATTTGTATGTTATGGTTGGAGTCCTGAATGGCCTTCATAATTAGCTTTCTAAAATCACAACCAGAGATGTTTTCATAATCCTTATAGAGATTAATATTTGTATTTTTCCATGTTTTGGTTGGGTGTGGTTTTTGCTGCTCAACCAGCAGATGGTGCTGTGTTCGTGTTTTTGTGGTGGTGTGACAAAGGAGGACTATGCTCCCTATTAGATTTGGTAGGTACATCCTAAGTGGGTAGTGGATGATTCATTACGGTTTCCCATGGCTCCTTTTCCCATTCTTGTTCTGAGTTGTTGTCCTAGGCTCAGGATTCTGCTGTCACTGCCTTTTTCAGACTGTACTCTGGTCTCTGACGACCCTACTGCGCATTCTCCCCTGCACTCAGTATCTACAGATCAATGGTTCTCCAAGCTGTGGCTGTAGCTCAGAAATTAAGCTGACTCTGCTCCACAAATCCCTGCCCAGCACTTTCCATGTCTGTTGGTATGCACCTGATCCTCAAACTTTGTAGGCTATTCTGTAAGATTCCTTTTTTTTTCATTATTATTATCATTAATAATAATAATGTTTTTGTCTGTCTGTTTTTGTCTTTTTTTTCCCAAGTGGATCTTCTAGCTGTTGTTTCACTTTGGCCATACCCCCTAGAAGTCCCCAGTTTTTCATTTTTCACCACTAGGGTCACTTCTGGGGCTCTGTAACTGCATGTAGAATTTTTTTTTCCATTTCCTCTTGTCACCAGGGTTACCACAGGGGCTCAGTGCCAACACTACAAATCCACTGCTCTCTACAGCCATTTTTTTTCTTTTTCCTTCTATTTTTATTAGGTAAAACCTGCTTCACTATTTGTGAACTGTCTACCCTGCAGATGGGGAGCTGCAGCTTAATCTCAGGTCCTTGCACATGGTACTATGTGCACTTAACAGGGTATGCCACTGCCTGGCTGGGACTCTTTTTTTTTTTTTTCTTTCTATTTTTTCTTTTTTTAATAGAAGGTAAGACAGGAGGAGAGGAAAGAGACAAAAAGACAAGGAGAGACACCTGCAGAACTGCTCAACCACTTGTGATGTCATCCCCCAGCCCCCTGCATATGGGGAACAGTGGCTCGAATTACAATCCTCATGCATGGTAACTTGCGCACCACCTGGCCCCTCTAGTTACATCTTTAAAACCAATAGTAGATCATTCAGTATCTGTAAAATTATCTGTTACCCTGAGACTGAAAGCTACAAAGGACTGCATTTAAAAATGACGAAAACAATTTACTACAACTTGTGTTCCTTCTCACTTTTAAGTAAAAACATGCTTTAAATTTTTTAATCCATCTATATACGGAAGAAAGCCATTACTAACTATAAAATGTAGTATATCAAATCCTCCTTTTTCTCCTGACTTACATAACTGCCATAAAAATTCCTCAATTAGTAAATAAACAAAGAAATGTCCATAATCCTACTCATATTACATCTTGCTCATTCTTACTCAAATCTGGTAGTTTTTTTTTTTTTCACTCATGATTCAGCTGTTGGGATAAACTCTGGCTCTCTAAATTGCCACCTGTTTCCTGGCACTAAATTTTTACTCACCTAGCTCAGGAAGAACTTAAGAAAATAAAGACATCTATTTATTTATATTATATGTGAAAATAATTTTTGGCCAAGCCAGTTTTAAATACCTGTGATGTTATGAGGCCATTTTTTCCATCTAGACAGAAATATAGACAGAGATGGGGCAGTGCAATCGACCACAGAACCAGAGCTTCGCCCACTGTCACAGTACTGAATGATTTCAACATTTTTCAGCAGACTCATACTCAGTGAGAAGAGCTGGACTTGGGCCAGCAAGACAACTCATTTGAATATTGTATTCATTCACTTTCTCATGTGCATGACCCAGGTTCATGACCCAGGTTCAAGCCTAATCCCAATTGTACTGAAAGAAGTTTTTAGTGCTGTGGTGTTTCTCTATCTGTGTCTATCTAAAAGAAGAAAAAAAAATTTTAAATCAATGTAAATATTATTTAAATTACATGAAAGAGGAGAAGGGGATCAAACTGGGAGCCTCTGGCATACAAATCCTGTGCTCTACCAACTAAGCTATTTCTCTATGACAATATATAGTTTAAATTAAAAATGGAATTATTTTAAAGACTAAATATATCAAATTTTTAATTCTCTTATGATAATCTCTTAACTAGCATAACTAATCAATCAAATGTTGGTTCCACTCATGTTCTATAAATAATGGCAGAGAGCAGGGCTTGGAAGGTTGTGCAATGAGTAGATAAAATGTTGAACTCACAAGCAGAAGGTCCTGAGTTCAATCCCTGGTACCGCATGTACCAGAGTGATGCTCTTATTCTCTCTCTCTTGCTCTCCCTCCCTCCCTACCTCCTCGTTAAAAAAAAAAAAAAAGACAACAGAGTACCAGACAATAGTCATGAAAGAATTAAACAGGCTGCTTTCTCATTAAAGAACCTATAACTCACTTCTATGTTTATGCCTGCATACTTTACTTAAAATTTACAACATTAAATTGACTGCTTCTGGACTGGTGAGACAGCATGCAAAAGACTTTGGCTCCAAGGCTCTAGGTTCAATCCTCCACTGTATCACAAGTGAGAGCTGAACAGTGTTCTGGTCTCACTTTCCATACTTCTCTCTTAGTAAAAAAACAATAGTAAATAAAGTTATTTAAAAGTAAAGGGGGAAAAAGTCTGCTTCTAAGGTTCTAACAGTTTTGTGCAAGACAAAAAGAATGAAATTACCAACTGTCTTAGTCTATTTTCAGACAAGAAACTAATCACCAAAATATATAAAGAGCTCAGCAAACTTAGCACCAAAAAAGCAAATGACCCCATCCAAAAATGGGCAGAAGATATGAACAAAACATTCACCTCAGAGGAGATCCAAAAGGCTAACAAACATATGAAAAACTGCTCTAGGTCACTGATTATCAGAGAAATGCAAATTAAGACAACACTAAGATACCACCTCAGTCCTATAAGAATGGCATACATCAAAAAGGACAGCAGCAACAAATGCTGGAGAGGATGTGGGGACAGAGGAACCCTTTTACATTGCTGGTGGGAATGTAAATTGGTCCAGCCTCTGTGCAGAGCAGTCAGGAAAACTCTCACAAGGCTATACATGGACCTTCCATATGATCCAGTAATTCCTCTCTTGGGGTTATACCCCAAGGACTCCATAACACCCAACCAAAAAGAGGTGTGTACTCCTATGTTCATAGCAGCACAATTCATAATACGCTAAAACCTGGAAGCAACCCAGGTGCCCAACAACAGATGAGTGGCTGAGAAAGCTGTGGCATATATACACAATGGAATACTATGCAGCTATCAAGAACAATGAACCCACCTTCTCTGACCCATCTTGGACAGAGCTAGAAGGAATTATGTTAAGTGAGATAAGTCAGAAAGATAAAGATGAGTATGAGATGATCCCACTCATCAACAGAAGTTGACTAAGAAGACCTGAAAGGGAAACTAAAAGCAGGACCTGACCAAATTGTAAGTAGGGCACCAAAGTAAAAACCCTGTGGTGAGGGGTAGACATGCAGCTTCCTGGGCCAGTGGTGGGTGGTAGTGGGTGGGAGGGATGGGTCACAGTCTTTTGGTGGTGGGAATGGTGTTTATGTACACTCCTAGCAAAATGTAGTCATATAAATCACTAATTAATACGAGAGGGGGAAAATTAATTGTATGTTTCGAAGTTTTTTAAAATACAGACTGAGTCTTTTTAATATATAGACTGTGTATTTGTTCTGCAGACTCTCTCAAAAGCCTAGACCAAGTAGATCAGAAGCAACCAATAGCACAGCTATATACAAGATACTGGGTACTGTACAGCAAACCCTAACAAAAGGACTTTTCAAAGTTAACCCAATTACCAAATAATGTGATGATAACATTAACTATCGATTGTCTTTTTGAACCCTAAGACAGCAGGAACCTCACATCTCCACTATAGAGCCTCTACTTCCCCCAGTCCTGGAACCCTTGGATAGGGCCCACTTTCCCGTATGCCTCTCCCAATCCCTATCAAATAATATTGCATCTGCCGATCGCAACCTAATCAACACAACGATTGTCACCTCAACATGCTTCACCTCAGACTGTGTCCAGAGACTTCACGTGTGGAATGACAACCCTTCAGCTTCATTACTCGGGTGAGACCTTTCCTTTCATAATATACTCTAATTCCATCCCAGGTGGTTCACTTTCTAACAAAGTCCCAAAACCTACATATACACCAGTTTCTGTGAGAGAGAGCATATGTTCACACATATCCATAAACTAGTGCAAAATATATACCTGATAGCAGAAGTACACTAGAGTTTGCAGTGAGTACCTCCCTAACACTTCCTCTCCACTATTCCAAGCTTTGGGTCCATGATTGCTCAACAATTTGTTTGGCTTTGTATTTTAACTCTTTTCAGTCACCAGGTTGCAGATGTCATCAGGATGCCGGCCAGGCTTCCCTGGACTGAAGACCCCACCAATGTGTCCTGGAGCTCTGCTTCCCCAGAGACCCACCCTAATAGGGAAGGAGAGAGGCAGACTGGGAGTATAGACTGACCAGTCAACGCCCATGTTCAGTGGGGAAGCAATTACAGAAGCCAGACCTTCCACCTTTTGCAACCCACAATGACCCTGGGTCCGTGCTCCCAGAGGGACAGAGAATGGGAAAGCTATCAGGGGAGGGGGTGGGATATGGAGATTGGGTGGGGGAATTGTGTGGAGTTGTACCCCTCCTACCCTACGGTTTTGTTAATTTATCCTTTCTTAAATAATAAAAAATAAAATATTAAAAAAAGAATTGTTGACAAAAAATGGGTGGGAAGAGACAAATAAATAAGTAAATAAATAAATAAACTAGTGGATACAGACATACTACCACAGCAATTAATTTTTTTGGCATGTATTTATTTTTGCTGAATAAAATATACAGAAATAAAGGAGAAAATGCTAGAGAATAAAAACACCCACAATGTCAATGATACAACTATTAATATTTAGGACTATTTTCTCCTGTTTATGCTCTATTCCCCGAGAGTATCCACCTGTCTGTTTGTTCTACCCACCTCTACCATGGAAGCATCTCCTTAAATACGTAACTTTCATTATGACACTTTTAAGAACACTAGGAATAAAAAGCAAGACTTACAAAGTATCACAAATAATTAGAATAGATACAATTGCACAAGTAGGGATTTAAAAAATTATATATATGTATATGTATATATATATCACTATGTACAATTTTAGAGATACTTACATCTACTGAGATTTGACTTTTTTTCCTCCAGGGTTATTGCTGGGGCTCGGTGCCTGCACTATGAATCTACTGCTCCTGGAAGCTCTTTTTTTCCCCTTTTATTGTCCTTGTTGTTTTATCGTTGTCATTGTTATTGGATAGGACAGAGAGAAATCGAGAGATAAGGGGAAGACAGAGAGGAGGAGAGAAAGACAGACACCTGCCGACCTGCTTCATGGCTTATAAAGTGACTCCCCTGCAGGTGAGGAGCCAGAAACTCGAACCCAGATCCTTACACCAGTCCCTGCACTTCACGCTATGTGCACTTAACCTGCTGCGCTAACACCCGGCCCCTGAGATTTGACCATTTTTAAGAATAATATGAATTAGCAAAATAATTAAAAAAGATGAAGAACAGTATCTGAAAAGCCTAGGAGCCAGACAGTCAATCATTGGGCAGGAGAGATAGAATAATGAGACTTTCATGTCTGAGGCTCTAAAATCCCAGATTCAGTCCCCTGTACCACATAACAGTGTTAGAGGGAAAAACAAACAAACAAACAAAAAAACACCTTCCCTAGCCACTCATCTGTCATTGAGCATTTAGGTTGTTTCCAAGCTTGATAAGTTATGAACTGTAGCATCGTGAACATAGATATACACAGATCTCTTCTATGTATAGAAGAGAGTGAAAGAGATCACAGTACCAAAGCTTACTTCAGTGTCACTGGGGAGGGGGGTACACTTGAACCTGGTCACATGCATGACAAAGCAGCACATTATCCAAGTGAACTTTTTTTACCCACCCTTTCTGCTGAAGAGGATTTGCTGGGTCATAGCAGGGAAAGGGTGTGGTAGTGCATGATGGTAGAAAGGGTTTTAAGTTGGGGTAACATAGTGTTTTACAGACACATATCAAGGGGAGATGAGAAATTGTACCCATGTATGAATGACCATTACTATAAAGCACTAACCCACCATTAAAGATATAGGGGAAAAGTCAATTATATAAATGCATTAAGTTTTGTCTTTGTATTTGTTGTCATCAGGGCTTCACTGCTCCCAAGTCAGTTTTTTTTTTTCACATAGAAAATAAAGGTAACGGGAGTCGGCAGTAGCGCAGCGGGTTAAGCGCACGTGGCACAAAGCGCAAGGACGGACATAAGGATCCTGGTTTGAGCCCCCCAGCTCCCCACCTGCAGGGAGGTCACTTCACAGGTGGTGAAGCAGGTGTCTTTCTCTCCCCCTTTGTCTACCCGTCCTCTCTCCATTTCTCTCTGTCCTATCCAACAACAACTGCATCAAGGAAAACAATAATAACTACAACAATAAAACAATAAGGGCAACAAGAGGGATTAAATAAATACTTTAAAAAATAAAATAAAGGTAATTATCTATATACATTTAAAGTAATTTAGAAAGATATCATTTCTTAGATTCAATTCTGAAGTATATATAATCCTTACAGAAAGTTTATCTATTCATTCTATAGACTGACATAATACTAGTAACAAAGCTTAATAAAAAAACTCACTAACACAAAATTCTAAGTCCGTTTTACTTGTGCAGGAACATCTAATTTTCCTTTTTAGAAAAATTAACAAATCTAAAAACTGATATCACCTAAACCAAATGAAATGTAAATTTCATATATGTGACATACATATAGCATATATATATGCAGATAATTTAACCCGAATTTTAAAGATGTTCTGGATGCTTGTTCCAATGGTTTAGAGATTAAAATGCAAAAATGTGACAAGATAAATGTGTGTCAAGATAAATGTGTGTATAGATCCAGCTTCAAGATCTTCTAGGTGAATTATCATGTTTTTTTCCTTTTTTATTTTAAGATTTTTATTTTATTTATGAGAAAAATAGGAGGAGAGAAAAAGAACCAGACATCACTCTGGCACATGTGCTGCCGGGAATCGAACTCAGGACCTCATGCTTGAGAGTCCAAAGCCTTATCACTGTACCACCTCCCGGACCACTTATGCTTTTCTCTTTATACTACATGACTTATGGATTGAAGCCTACACACCCAAACAAGGTACAACACAAAAGATATATTTCTTGCCCCAATATAAGAATAAGTAAAAGAATCTGCAACTCACATCTATTGTACGACCTGGTATCACATCAATTACAATTAGCCTCATTTTATCCATTTAATTTAGCACAGACACTGTCAAACATTTTTTGTAACTCTGTATATTTTTTCATTTCTGAAAACTGACAGGCTCTCTGGGATTTAAAAAAAAAGAAGAAGCAGCAGAAATTGACCTAAGGCTTATAGTTTGGAAGGTTTGACAGTCCCTCCCTGTGAGAAGCCATATAGTTACATTCTTTTGGTTTTAACTAGACCAAGACAGAACCATGCTGCTAATGACTTTAGGCACTGGAATCAGGGAAGGTGAAAGATGTACAACGGAGTCATCCTGGACCTATGATAAATAAATACCTGGATGGCATTTCACCAGTATTTTCTGTACATAGTTTGTTGGATCATTGTAGTTTTCCCTACTTAGCACACCCACCTTTCTCCTTTCTCCTTTCCTGGAAAACTCATATATATTATGTCACTCTGACTATATTGGGTTTAAACCAGACCCTCACCTGCCTTACGTCCTCTGAAGCTTACCTTCAAGCCTCCCAACTTGAGTTGTCTTTCAGCTAAAAAGTCCCATCTTTTTAAAAAATATATCTTATTTAGTTATTGGATAAAGACAGAATGGAAATGAAAGGGATTGAGGAGATAGATAGAGACAGTAGCACTGCTTTATCACTCCTAAAGCTTTCCCCATGGCTTGAACCCAAGTGTTTTCACATTACATATAACACGTGCGCTCAATCTGGTGCACCACTGCCCAGCCTCCAAGCCCCTTCTTTACTATGCAGCTGTATCCACAAATTCTTATCAAATCATTGCCACCTGACACTGTCAAATTTTCCTTTTCTTCTGAGCAACTAGTGTTATATTAAAAGAAGAGAAAGAAAAGAAAAGAAAAGAAAAGAAAAGAAAAGAAAAGAAAAGAAAAGAAAAAAAGAATGATCACACACACATTTAGGGCCCAGCCAATGGTGCATCTAATTGAGCACACATGTAACCATGGACAAGTAGCCTGGTTCAAGCTCATTGTCCCCTACCCACATGAGCGAAGTTTCATGAGTGGTAAACAAGCAGAGATGCAGGTGCCTCTCTATCTTTCTCTTTATCTCTCTCTCTCCTTATCTCCCCTTTCCCTCTCAATTTCTCTTTGCCCTAGCAAATAAAATAAATAACAAATTAGAAAATAAACATTTTAGTCGGGCGGTAGTGCAGTGGGTTAAGCGCAAGTGAAGCAAAGCGCAAGGACCAGCATAAGGATTCCGGTTCCAGCCCCCAGCTCCCCACCTGTAGGGCAGTAGCTTCACAAGCAGTAAAGCAGATCTGCAGGTGTCTATCTTTCTCTCCCCCCTCTGTCTTCCCCTCCTTTCTCCATTTCTATGTCCTATCCAACAACAACGACATCAATAACAACAACATCAATAACAACAACAGTAAAAACTACAACAATAAAAAGGGCAACAAGAGGGAATGAATAAATAAATATTTTTAAAAAGAAATTAAACATTTTTCCATCATTATGATCATTACTACCATTAATCATTATGTTAAAATGAAATTAGAGTTATTTGTATGAAGAAATATCACCAATGATCTGAGCAGAACATATACTATTATAACATTTTTCATTTTGAGTCAAACTTCCACTATCCATTTATGTGATCCAACTGAAATGTAACATTTGTGCACTCAAAAATGGAAAGTTTTAAAACGCTATTTAAATTATGCTAATAGCTTCTAAGGCTATTAGAATCCGTGTGGATATAATGACTATAGAATTGTTCTTTCACAATCAACATGAATAATAAAAGAAAAACATACACCTTGGGGGCTGGGCGGTAGTGCAGCAAGTTAAGTGCGCATGGCAAAAAACATATACCTTAAACATAAAAACAGCTCGTTTTTTAAATTTTATTTATTTGATAGGAAAGAAAAAATTTAGAGGGAAGGGAGACAGAGAGGGAGAGAGATAGAGAGACACCTGCAGCACTCCTTTACCACTTGTGAAGCAGGTGGGAACCAGGGACTTGAACCTGAGTCCTTGTGCACTGTAATGTATGCACTTAACCAGGTGTCCATGGCCCATTCTCCCCACCCCCCAGCTCTTGGTTTAATCTAAGTACTCAATGAAGCAAACATCATTACATTCTCTATAGGAAACATTCTCAATTCTAATCAAAAGAGCTGATGCTACACATAGAAACAAACCCAGGGTATATTTTTTTTCAATTTAGCCCTATAAGGGAAAATAAAATTTAAGAATATTTTAAGTACTAAATAATGACTTTTAACATAGTAAGTCCTCTTAAAAACTTTAGTATCCAAGGAAGGGTTTCAAGATAAGAAAGCCCTGACCCTTCTTACAGTAGCCCTGGACAATAATGATCAGTAATACTATACTTCCTGGTTAAATGGTGGCATACTGGGCAAAGAAACATTTCAGTAGGAAATTTTTTGTTTTATCTTATTCCTCCAGGTTGACTTTTTTCAGTTACAATGAGAGAGACAGAAGAAGATGAGGAAAGACATCATAGCAACAAAGCTTCTCCCAATGTGGCTTAAACCTCAGTTGCATGCATGGCAAAAGCAGGCAACCTCCCAGGTGATCTATCTTGCCAGACCTCAGGAGAATTTTTTTTTAAATAATTAACATATTGAACTTGTAAGGATTCACTGATGGATGAAACAAAACAAAAGCTGAAGATCTGTTTCACAACAAAGTGAGACTATACAATTATTCAGATGTGTAGACACCAAATATTGATAGAATTTATTTTACTGAAATAAATTTTTCCCCAAATCAAAATGTCAAGACATATAATGCTAATATTTTGAGAATGAAGACTCTGTGGAGTTAACCAATTTTCTTTGGATGTGGCCTTGACATGACTTAAAACAAAATCAACTTTGAAGGAACACAGATGGCAGAGTAGATGCTGCCAATGTTTTAAGCTTAGAAAATGCTTTTAATTTTTTTATTTCCCCATGCTGTGTTTACTGTTTTACAAATGACTCTGACTGCCAAAGAACTGTTAACTAATCGAGATTCATTATGTTAGTACACAGCTGCATGCTTTAGTCATACAACACTTGCTTGTCAACATATATCCTGCCTTTTCTTCATCTACCTCAAAGCCAGTTTCTAAAAGTAGTCACAGCGAGTCTTTAAGAACCCTTCTCCATACTATCAACTTAAGACTGATAACCACTGCTTATTATTATTATTCTAATTATTGGTGGCTTCTGAAAAACTAGAAATTACTCAATCTAAATTCTAAAAAATCGAGCACTAATAATTTATAAAACAATATGGCTCAGTTAAAGAATGGACCGCAAATGAGGCATGCAGTCAAGTATCATTCTTTGCATCTGTATTTCTAAGTTCAGAGGGAAACACTAATGGTAAAGTAACCAAAGCTTCAAGACACGAATATTAAAAAAAAAAAAAAAAGTCTAAAGTACCCACAAGAAAGAATATACTTCAGCAGCCAAGACTCCGGTTTGATTATACATTTTCACTACAGTCTATTAAATGTTCATGTCCTCAACTTATCTTTTTCACCCTTGTAAAAAAAAGCTAAATTCAAATATGGACCACTCAACCTAGCATACATTCTATTCCAAATTGGTCACAAGTCATAGAAGATTTCCCTGTAAATGGTATATAATGATTAGTTTCAGGTCATACCTCAAAAATCAACATATACTGAACTAGTGAAATAATAGTATATAGCCTAAACATCACATTACTGCTTCTATAGGAAAATTCATTTCGAAGTCCAAATTACATGTCCTCTCAATCACTGGCAAAGCAGCAAAAGCTTCACAATTTAGTTTCCCTTTCTGAGCCAAAAATAAACTAGGGGAGCAGGTGAAAGAAAGTCTGATAACTGTTAAAGATTCCAACAACAGAAAGCTAAGCAATAGGAGGCAGAAACACAGAAGATCCCATTTTTATCAGTCAGAGAAGTGTGGTGAAATGAAAATTCCACAGGCAAAAGAATGAAGAAGAGAAAACCAATGCAAGTGGTGGACTCTCACTTCCGCATTCCAGTGTTCCCAGTGGAAACCTTGGTGGACTCCGACTGTAGCCAATCTGCTCTCTTTTGATAGTCAGCTCCCTGACGGACTCTGTTACCAATCAGCTTGTGCTAGGCCCAGCTTGAGAAAAAGATAAAAGGCTGGGTGCTGAGACTGAAAGTTGTTCAGGTCTAGTAAGAACTGCTCTGAAGCCTGTTAACGAGAAAATAAATCTAATGCCCTGCCCTCCACGCGGCCTCAGTCTCGTTCTTTGGTTATATTTGAGCTGTAAAGCTATATTATGATTTTTTTTTCCCCGTAAGTGGCAGGGGAAAATCCAAACTTGCCCTATGATGAATGAGACAGTATCCTCACCTAGTCTGAAAATTCTAAAGTAGTAGCTTTAAGACTAACATCAACTTTGGGCCAGCCAGGTAGCTTACCTGAAGAGTGCTGCTTTATCATGCAAGCTGCCTAGGATGAAAGGGGCTGACTGCACTACTGGGAGAAGCTTTGATAAGGTGGTATCTTTCCCCCTCCCTCTGTCTCTGTCTCTCTCTGAAAAAGCTGACTCCAGAGCAGTGTAGCTCCAGTCACATACACACAAACATATCCCACCCCCCCCCAAAAAAAAAAAACATCAACTTTGTATGAGTGAAGCTGAAGTCTTTTTTTTTTTAAAGATAAAATTTATTCTCTGATGGGTTACTCATGCAAACTGCACATAAAGGAAAATAGTACAGTTTGTGTAACATTGCTAGTATAAGGATTCAAAATGCTAGATACAGAAGTAGTGACATCCTGAAAGTAAAAAATGAATTTGGGTTTATACAACTAATACTGATTTTTTTTTTTTTTTTTGCTGAGTACAGACCGATTCAAAATGAGAATTCTGCAAAGTTTGTAAACCCATTTACCATTTACATGACTCCTTACATCTATGTACTTTTATTTTTACACTTGCAAGAACTCCTATTAGTTACCAAAGAGCTTTAACTTACAGAAAAAGTAAGTTATAGTGGGGAAAAAATGCACTGAAGGACTTAGGACAGTAAAAACAAAATAAAATAAATTGAGGCTTTTCTTAATCCATTCAAACTACAATAAAAAACAACTGGTGGTTGTAGGTGCTTATCTAGTTTTTGCTATTTGATGTGTTATCTAGGTTGAGGCTAGTCAGAAGTAAGAAACATTTTTTTTAAGTATTCTTAAAAGTCAAAGATAGAAAAATGACTAAGAAATTCAAAATTACAAAATGTTAGTTACTATATAGCAATGTATAGGGACTTAACTGATTTTGCTTAGTTTTTACTTAATTTAGTTTCAAATGATACACCATTACTTGACAACTGCTTGGACTAATGAAGTGATCAGCATCTACCACCATCATCACTGTCATCATGGAAGATACTTACCTATGTGACGGAGTAATGTGCTCACCCCTTAATGATGAATAAATACTAACCTAATCACAACTATCCCACCTTTCCACCAGTCAGTCTTCCTTGTATTCATAAATTCTTTTTTTTTTAATTTTTTATATTTATTTATTACCTTTTGTTGCCCTAATTGTTTTATTGTTGTTATTATTATTGTTGTTGTCATCGTTGTTGGATAGGACAGAGAGAAATGGAGAGAGGGGGAGAGAAAGATAGACACCTGCAGACCGGCTTCACCGCCTGTGAAGCAACTCCCCTGCAGGTGGGGAGCTGGGGGCTTGAACTGGGATCCTTACGCCAGTCCTTGTGCTTTGTGCCACGTGCGCTTGACCTGCTGCGCTACTGCCCAACTCCCTGTATTCATAAATTCTTAAATTATTTTTCTTGGGTTCACAGTCTCTTGCAAGAAAGACTATGAATTGCATGGTCCAGGAGGTGGCACAGTGGATAAAGCATTGAACTCTCAAGCATAAGGTCCCAAGTTCAATCCCCAGGAGCACATGCACCTGAGTGATGTCTAGCATTCTCGTTCTCTCTCTCTCTCTCTCACATCCTATCTTTGTCATGAATAAATAAATAATTTTTTAAAAGACTATGAATTGCAAGACTATGGTTAAAATGAGCAGTTAAGCTATTATAGTCCACATTATTTCACTTACTCCATCTTTTGGTTGAACACCTAAGACCAGTTACACCACAACTATGAGAAAGTAGCCTAGATCACTATCTCCATGTTTTTGTTTTTCTTTTATTTGAAGTCATTTTTAACTCTTTATTTTGTTGGACTTATGTCTTTATTAGTCCTTCCCTTACCTGTACATAGTTTTATTTTATATAACTAGCATTTACAAAGCATAAATCATATGTCCAGCAGTACACAAAGTCTTCTTGTGTAGTATTTCATTTGGTTCTCACAGCAATCATTTAAAGTAGGTAATACAACTAGTCACATTTTTATAAAGGAAAAATGGATTTATGAAGATTATGAAATAATTTGTTAACAGTTGATTAACTAGCAAAACAGAATTCTAGTCCATGTTTTTTACACTACATTTTACTATCACTCATCATCAGATATTACATTTATCTGACTTAGGAAGTGACATGGTAAGATAAAATAATCAGTCACCATTGGAGTCAAACCAAGCCTGGATTCAAATCATGGCTCCAAAACTTAACAGTAGTGTGTCACTTGACAAATCAACTTCAGTGTCCTGAACTATAAAATGCTCTTGCAAAATTATTATGACAACTGAATTCATTCAACTGTATCTAAAACAACTAAGCATATTCCCTGACCTGTAAAAGACATTCAAACTTTAATTTGCATTCCCTTTCCATTCTAACATTTGAGTGTGCTGGATAAAGCAGGAAGACAGAGATTTTTTTTAAAAAGAAAAAATCTATTTGATATGGTCAGGAAGATGGTGCAGAAGATAAAGCATTGAATTCTCAAACCAGACAGGTGCTCTGGTTCCCACTCTTCAGTAAATTAAAAGAAAAAAAATAATCTATTTGTGTTCTCATGGAGCTCATAATCAAGTGAAATGTCAAATGACAGAGCATAGTAATCTTAGAGGCTTACAAAGTACACTACAGAAAAGGAGGTGTTATTAACTAACTCCAGGAAGTGACCTCTGAACAGGCTGAAAAGCTTTACAGGTGATGAGAAGGGGGAGGGGCAACAGTAGAAAAATACCAAGTAGAATGAATAGAATGTACAAAGTTACAGAGGAAAGAGAAAACAAGGTATTATTTCAGGAGCTTAACGTAACTCAGTACAGTTGGGGCTAAAAATGAGTGACAAGAGCAAAGGCTGGAGAGTTACACAAGGAAGAGGTCATCACAGTGCTTACATGAAAAAGGATGACTGTTATGAGGGCCAAGAGGGCATATTGTAGAAGGACTGCAAAAACAAACAAAGTCTGTAGTACAAATCCAAGAAAGAGAAAAACCTTTGAGCTTCTGAACATCAATATTAACAACAGTGCTTCAGCTAC
Organism: Erinaceus europaeus; assembly: GCF_950295315.1. NCBI lineage: Eukaryota > Metazoa > Chordata > Mammalia > Eulipotyphla > Erinaceidae > Erinaceus > Erinaceus europaeus. The sequence continues at coordinate 63,092,702 of NC_080172.1, forward strand.
AAGCAGAAAACAGATGAGTTCTACGGATTATGAACTGGAAAAGTAACTGAATATATATAGTCTAATGGTATTCAATAAATAAAGACAGTAGAGCAATGCTCCTGCCAGTGGCAAACCTAATTATATTACAAATAAATGAATGGAAAAAAAAATCAAGTATCTTATTTACTAATGATGTCTACCTTCTAGCCCTTCCTCTTATCAGGTAGAAGGGAACTAAATACAAATGAATTACATTAAGACTGTAAGATGAGTAAAAGAAAAAAAAAACAGTAAAGCTATAGAAAAATCAAGATAGTTAATTAGTTGTGAATGATGGAAGTAGAAATCAATTTAAAAGATAATACATATGTGCTCTAATTCCAAATTTCTTTTCTTATTAAACATTGATAAAGATGAGTTTCATTTGATACCTGTTTTGAAGGAAGTAAAAGACTAAAAAAAGGAATATTAAAATTTAAACAATGCTAGCATTAAACAACAGTTATGTAAGAACTAGGGTGAGCATGAGGAATAGGAAAATAAGAATTTTGAGACTGTTACTTCCAATTATCTCATTTTTAAACTGTAGTGGTTGTGCAGTGGTAGAGCACTGAGCTTACAGACGGGCACTCAAGTTCTAGCTCCAGCACTGCATATGTCATAGTGAAGCTCTGACAGCTTTTCTATTTCTACAAATAAAGCTGAATAATCTGACAGGATATTCATTTTATTCTTATTCCCATCTTCTCTATTAATGTGCTGAAATAAATCTTCAGGTGTATGTATATACACCTCTTGGAACATCTTGGGGAGGGATGAAGAGGCACTTAATAAAAATAATAGAGACAGGCATATATATATATATATATATATATATATATATATATATATATATATATATATATAGCCTTCTGGGAGTTCTCCAGATTGCTCTCCACAGGGATTGAATCAATCTACATTCTTGCCAGTAGTGCAAGAGGGTTGCTTTGTCGTCACAACCTCTCTAGCATTTGTTGTTCCTATCCTTGATGTATGACATTCTCACAGAGGTGAAGTGGTATCTCATGGTTGCCTTTATTTACATTTCTCTGACAATCAATGACTTGGAACATTTTTTCTTGTGTCTGTTGGCCATTTAGATCTCTTCTTTGGTGAATATTCTGTTCATATCCTCTCCCCACTTGTATGGAAGTCATTTGTGCTGAGTTTGGGGAACTTTTTACATATTTCTGTTATTATTGGCATCCTGTCTGATATACGGCATCTTCTCCCATTCTGTTAGGAGTCTCTGTTTGGGTGGTGGTTTCTTTTGCTATGCATAAGTTTTTCAATTTGATGTAGTCTATTTTTGTTTTCGTCTTCCTTGCAATTGGATTTGTATCACTGAAGATGCCTATAAAATTTAGATGGAATAGAGTTCTGCTAATATTTTCCTCTAAGTTGATAGGTTCCTCTAGATTCGATAGCGTCTTGATCCATTTGGACTTTATTTTTTGTGTGTGGTGAAATGTAGTGGTTCAGTTTCATTCTCCTGTATGCTCAACCTAATTTCCCCAATATCATTTGTTGAAAAGACTCTCTCCACTTAATAATTTGGACCTCTTTGTCAAAAAAGATGTTCATAGGTGTGGGGGCATCAATATATATATATTTTTTTAAGAATTATTTATGAGAGAGAGGAAGAAGGAGAGCGAGAAACCAGAGCATTTCTCTTGTACAAGTGATTCTGGGGCTCAAAACTGGAACCTCATATTTGGAAGTCCAACACTTTATCAGCTGTGTCACCACTTGGGTAGCTGTATTATTTATATATTTGGGTAATATATATTTTAAAGATTTATTTATTATTTATTTATTTTACCAAAGCACTGCTCAGTTCTGGCATAGGGTGGTACGAGGCATTGAACCTGGGTCTTTGGAGCCTCAGGCATGAGGACCTTTTTGCATATACTAGTATTTTTGAAGAGTCAATGCAAGGGGAAGAAAAAAAATAAATGTAAATTATAATGAAAAAGGTCATTGTAATTTGTATTCTGAGGGTCAAAAATTTGTTTAGCCATTTAAGTCATTTAGATACAATTATATTAGGTGAAATTCAGTGAAACAGAAACCAAAGAGGCTATTAATTACCATGAACAAATGCTTATTAAGTACCCCTTGTGTTTTTGGCAGTTAACTAAACATTAAAACCTAATTTTCCTCCAGGAAAAATAATTTAAGATACTCAACCCTGTACTCTTAATATATAATTATTTATTAGAGAGAATATGAGCATCACTCTGGCACATACATTGCAGGGGATCAAACTCAGAACCTCATGCTTGAGGATCCAATAATAGCTACTGCACCAACTCTTGGGCCACTCAATCCTGTATTTTAAAATGTGTAACATGCAATGTCCTCAAAGACCAATGGCTAAAAAACAAATGAATAACCAAGAATAGAGTGGATTATTAGTAAACAAACTAGTATATCAATTCCCACATAAAAATTTAATATGCTTAGCTTTCAAAACATATTACATAATAAGTAAAGATGCAATAATCAGAGGTAAAAATCAAAGATGATATAGTAAATGCATTAAATAAAAATTTTTCACAAGAGCAAACAAAAGAAAAGATTTATATATAAAAATAATGAAAAATCTCAACCTAATTTATTAATACAGCAGTATTATGGAAAAAGACACTACTTTTGTTATGAAAGTAAAAACCTTTCTTATCTGTTTTGCTTACTTTTAGTGCTCAACACAGCACCTCATACAGTTGGTACAAAGCAAATATTTGTTGAATGGAGATACAGATAAGATCTCACCCTTGTCTTTAAAAACCTTACTAAAGAGATAGAAAATTACTCATTACAATTTGGCACTAATGTAGTAATAGAGCAGAAAGAAATAGGTGTTTAGAGCACAATGACAGAAAATGCCTCCATAGGATGAATGGACTTGAGAGAGGTTGGCGTTTATCAAGAAAATGAGGAAAGAAAGTCATACTAATTTTATTTATTTATACATTATTTATAAAAATATGACAAAACACAGAAAAGAAAGATATCCGTGGTACTTAAGGGGCATGCAACTAAGGCAAAATGGTATTATGAAATAGGAGAATTTATTGCTATCAGCAGAATATATCCTCCATAGTGATTTGGAGGGGGGGGGGAGAGAGAGAGAGAGAGAGAGAGTCTGCTGATGGCAAAAATGGACACAGTTTATCTCTTCCTTTTTTCTAGAGTTCTTGAAATGGAATTAGATAGCTCCTCCCATTACAAATTCCAGTCCTTTATTTCATCAGTAGAAATCTGACTGGCTTTGTGACTTTTTTTGTCAGTAGAACACAGTAGAAACACCACCATGCTAGTTTTAAACTTAAGCTTTAAAAGTCCCATAAGCTGGCAGTGTACTCAGAAGTCATCACTGCCACAGCACTCAGGCTAACACAGTGAATGAACAAACACATGCTCCAGTCAATTTCTATTACCTTAGACCAGAATACAGCAAACTTTTTCTGTAAAGGTAGAGATAGTACAACTTTTAGGCTCTGGGAGTTACATATGACCTCTGTCATGTATTCTTCTTTGACCTTTTGAATTACAAGTCTTCAAATATATGAACATCACTTAAACTAGCCCTCAGAAGAACTACCTAGCTGACCACAGATAATGAATTGAGCTTAGTAAAGACCAAAACAACTGTACAGTGAACCCAGTGCAAATTGTCAACCCACATAATTATGGGCTAAATCAATGACTGCTGTTTTCTTTTCCACCACAGCACAATAAAGTAGTGAGTTAATCATTCAACAGTTACAGATACCCTCACTCTATCATTAGTGCTAGAACAGGGCCAGTCACTTAAGCTGATCACAAATGCTAAGTGAATAAATGATGAACAGAGAACATGACTTTTCAGGGCAGGGTCTGCAAACTCTAAGGTCCACATGATCAAGCAAGTAAAACTAAAGTGTCAGTATAAAGAACAGACTGGGGGAAAAAGTGAAAGAGGATAATGCATAGTACACAACAAAGCTAAGAAAACACCTGGAAAAGGAAAGAGAAAAGAGGAAAAGAGAAAGAAAAGAATGAGGGAAGGAAAGCAGGAGGGATATCAAAACACCACTCCACCAACTATGGAACTCCCCTGGTGCCTTTCATGGTGTTCCTATGTGGTACAGGGGCGCCACTATATCCAAAAGAAAAAGAAGTGCAGAGTGACAAAATTATACGTGCCCAAAGTCCTCTCTGCAAAAATTAAACACAGATTTACCCAGTGACCCAGCAATACTACTCTTAAGTATCTATACAAAAAGGGGGAAGGCAGGCAAGATAGTTGGGGAAGGGGAAGGAGAGGTGAGAAGCAGCGGTGTGTGTGTGTGTGTGTGTGTGTGTGTGTGTGTGTGTGTGTGTGTGTGTGTGTGTGTGTTATTAACCTAGGTAAAGAGAGATACAGGCTGGGAGTATGGATTGACCTGCCAATGCACAGGTTTAGTGGGGAAGCAATTACAGAAGCTAGACCTTCCACCTTCTGCACCCCACAATGATCCTGGGTCCATAAACCCAGAGGGATAAAGAATGGGGAAGCTATCAAGGGAGGGGATTGGATATGGCGTTCTGGTGATGGGAACTGTGTGAAATTATATCCCTCTTATCCTATGGTCTTGTTAATATTTCCATTTTATAAATAAATAAAAAATATAAGTGGTCATTTAATATCAGCGCCTGGGATTAAAGCTTATAGCTTTTTATGTAACAGGATTCTGAATTCCTCTGAAAGAGTATATAATAGAAGAAAATCATTTCTACAGAGTAAATCCTGAAGTTGTAGGTTATTTCCTAATAGCTGTGGATTTAGAATAAATCAAATGCTAATCCTTTCAAATTTATGAAATGTACCAGTAATTTCCTAGCATTATATTAAATGATTTATGAGTACAATCCTAAATGAAGGTAAACATAAACATAAAAATCTGCCAGATACTAAAAAAAAAAAAGCTACGAAGCAGATTTGATTTGATAGTGGGTATTTCTCTAATAAGATTTATAGATCTAGAAGCACCTGGAGGGAGGTATCGAAATAGCTCATATTGTGTGCTGCTTTCTGATGTATGTGGCATGGCTTTGAGCCTGGCCTCCACTGCACTGAAGGAAGCTTCAGTGCTATGGTCTCTTACACATACTATCTATCTAACTAAAAAAAATATATATATATATATATATATATATATATATACACACACACACACACACACACACACACACATACCTGGTGGAACTATCTATCTAACAAAAAAAAACCCATATATATATGTGTGTGTGTAACTGGTGGTAAAATTGCAGTCTATTCCCTAAACTGCCAGGTGGCCAGCACCAAATCCTATCTCCTATAATCTCTTAATTGAAGAAAATACACAAATGGCCACTAAAATATAAAGTGGTGCTTACCTTCACTAAAAAGTAAGGACTGCAAATCAAAACCAGAAGCATACTATTTTATGGCCATTAATGTCAGAAGAAAAAAAAAAAGTCGAGAGGATGACAGAAAACAACAGAACTATTTTATGAGTTACAAAATAAGAAACATTTTCTAGTATGATAGGATTTTTTTATATATATTTATGGTTATACTCTTTTCATATGAAGTATTACAGATCTCTCCTGCCAATTTCTGCCTTAATTTTTCACTTTCTTTTTTTGGTCTCTCCTGACAAACAGAAGTTCTTAATAATACCTATCACTACAGTAAATGCCATGATACAGAGTAAGTGTAGGAAAGTGCTAGAGCAAGGTAAAGTGTAAAATAAGCACAACACAAGTGTTAGCTGTCTTTATTAAGCTTATAATCTGCCTGAAATTGATTCTATACAGGGTGTGAAGTAGTGCTTCTATTATTCCTTCTCAGATAACCAATTATTCCAGCAACACACAGTGAATATTTTACCCTTTTCTTACTAATGTGCAACATCATCCTGACATTAACTTTCCTTAAAGGTCTGTTTCTGTAACTCTTCATTGGCCTATCTATTTGTGCTCTACTATTCTTTTTATTATTATTAGTAGTAGTAGTAGCAGTAGTAGTAGTAATTTATAAAATAGCAGGAGTAGTAGTAGTAGTAGTAGTAGTAGTAGTAGCAGCAGCAGCAGCAGTAATTTCCAAAATAGCAGGGGTACAATTCCACACCATTCCAACCACCAGAGTTCTGTGTCCTAATTCCCTCCACTGGAAACTGCAGTGATTCTCCCAAGGATACAGATATGGGTTGACTAATATTAATATATATATATATATATATATATGGAGAGAGAGAGAGAAATGGTAAAAAAAAATGGTAAAATATATATATTACCATTTTTTCTATGGTCCTGCCTTCTCTTCCATTTTAAGTCACAGCTATAACTATTACTACTTCCAAATGTCTTTCCTATTTTCCTCTTCTCTCTCTGGGTCCTGAAGAAATTAGGTTTCAGAGTCCTCTAGCCTTCCTCTAGTATTCCTCCCCCTCTGACAGTATGAACCAAAATTCTTTTTATGGTACAGAAGGTAGCGGGTCTGGCTTCTGTAACTGCTTCTTTCCTGGACACAGATGTTGGTAGGTCAATCCATACACCCAGCCTTTTTCTACTCCTAGTGAATATTTATTATTCTACTGAGTTACAAATTAGTAATCAGCATACTGGTATAGACCAAGCCCAAATTTTTTTTTCAGTTTCCATGAAAACTGCCCTTTCGATAAATTGTTAAATTTCACTGTAAAAATGAAGAGGTCTTTAATAAAATCAATGTGCCAGTAGGAAGAGAGCTGACCTGGTAGATACAGTATGTCCTCACCATGCACATGGCCCAGGGTTTGAACTCCAAGACTGTTAACAAAGCACTGTGATATGTGTCAGTCAAAGTTCAGGGCGCCAGTATGCCTTGCTAGCTTCGCGGCCGGAGACAGACGACCAGGGACACATGGCTGAGCAGAGAAGCAGTATTTCTTTATTCACGAGCAAACGGTTCAAAAAACTAATCTAATCTAATCACAACCCAATTCAGTCTTGCATCTCTCTCCTCCGGCAGAAGAGTCAGGAACCAAGGAAGTATATAGGATAGGGGGCGGGGAGAAGGAAGAAGCGCTAAAAGGCAAGGACTAAACCAAAATCTCCTGGAGGCAGGGGGAGTGAGACCAAACCAATGTAACAGAATGACCATGTAAATAGACCACAACGCCAAGCAATGTAACAGAAGGGATCCCAGAAGCAGAACTGAAAGCATACCAACTGATATGGGGAAAGCTCTTTGGAAGTGGAGTGGTGCTTTGCTGTGTTCTCTCTCTCTGTCTCTCTGAAATAAAAGAATGAAAAGTCATCCCAAGAACAGTGGAAAAGCACATGCACAAAGATCTGAACTGCAAAATACACACATAAATGCATAACAATTTGTGAGAAACTGGCTTATCACATCCAGTCAATATGATCTTTTCCTTCATTTACTTATGACTTTATTCCATTCAGTAATATTTTACTAAATCTCTACATAGGTCTTACACTAAACAAAATTTAAATATGGGTCTATTTAACTTGTATCTAGATCTACCTATGGAAATAAAAATTTTAGCATTTAAAAATCTATTTTGTTTTTTTTTAATGCTATTCATTGTTAGCCATTCTATTACATGCAGTAACTATACTAATATTTTTTTCTACATACTCCTTGGAGTTTTCCATGTAAATAATGCTATCAACCACAAATAATGATTGTTTTTATTCTCTTCTTCCCATCTTCCCTCCTTCCACTTATTTGTCTTACCTCATTAAGTTGGCTAAAATTTCCAACTGATATAATTTCCAATACAAAGTGGAAGCAGTGATGGTGGGGCATCTTTTGATGTGTCTGATTTTTTAAAAAAAATAATGTTCTTACTATTACATCACTTCAAAAAGATTAAGAAATTTTCCACTTATTCCATGTTGCTGAAAATTCTTTTCACAACAGACATTGGCTAATTCTATCAATACATTTTCTATATGTATTGACACATATTATAATATCTTTGCATTCTATTTTTTTTTTTTTAGTTAGAAACAAATGCAGAGAGAATGTGAAAGAGCTCACAGCACTGAAACTTTCTTCAATGCTGTACTCAAACCTGAGTCATGCACATGGCAAAGAAGTGTACTGTCCAAGTGAACTATTTTACCAACCCACTTTTGTATATTTTTTTTAAACACCAGGGTTATCACTGGGGCTCAGTGCCAGCACTACAAATCCACCACTCTGGCAATTTTTTTTTTTTTTTTAAATTTGAGAGAAATTGAGGACAGGGAAAAAGATAGATAGATACCTGTAGGATCATGAGGCACTCTCCTGTAGGTGGAAGCAGTACTCAAATCAGGTGCACAGTGATATGTGTGCTTAACCAGGTTGTGCCACTGCCTGGTCCCACACCTCTGCATTCTTAACTGTTCCTGAAAATCCACCATTAGCAAGTTGAATTTACTGTACCTAAATTCCATTATTTAGTTTGCTAATATTTTGGTTGAGAATTCTAAATCTATATTTTTAAGTGAAATGGATTAGCAATTTTCCTCTCATACTGTTCTTTTTTGGTTTAGCAATCAGGACATGAGAATTTTAAAGAAGTTATTTTTTACTTTGCTTCTATTTTTTCGATTTCTTTTACCAGTGGAATTATCATTCCTTGAAGATTTGAAACACTATACAAGCCTGTTTTCTTTTAGGAAGAGCCCAAGCTGCTGACTTAATTTCTTTTTTTTATTTTTATTTTTAAAAAATATTTATTTATTCCCTTTTGATGTCCTTGTTGTTTTATTGTTGTTGTTACTGATGTCGTCATTGTTGGATAGGACAGAGAGAAATGGAGAGAGGAGGGGAAGACAGATGGGAAGAGAAAGATAGACATCTGCATACCTGCAGGGGGGAAGCCAGGGTCTCAAACCAAGACTCTTATGTCGGTCCTTGTGCTTTGTGTCACATGTGCTTAACCAGCTGCGCTACTGCCCAACTCCCCCGACTCAATTTCTTTATTCAAAATTTTGCTTTTAAATTTCTTCTCTGGTTCATTTTGATAGGTTATACTCCCTAGGAATTTGCCCATCTTATCTAATCTTTCAAACTTTGCAGTATAGAACTGTTTACATAATTCTCTTATCTCTAAATATGTGTACATTGGTATTAACCCCCATATTTCAATTCAAATGTTGCCTTAGTATCTCTCTGTAGACAGTGGTTTAGCAATGTAGTCATACATTTAAAATGAAAATCCAACTTTGGATTTGCTGGGCTTTAATATAACTTCTGCTCTAGTCTTTATTCGTTCCTTTTTCCTATTTTTGCTAATATTTATTCTGTTTTTAACTTTTATATTATGTGCTTATCATATATTTTTAACATTTTTCCATATGTTGCTTAGAGGCATATACATATACACATACACAGATACACATACATACACATAGTAGGTCAGGTGATATGTATGCACCAAATCAGGGGAGCTTCCTTTTGGACCCCAAGCTATATAATTTCCTCTGAGTACTACTTTACCTGAATTTATAATTTATTTTATTTATCAACAGAAGACAGAGAAGAGGAAAGAGAACTAGAGCCTTAGTCAGGTGTGATGCCAGGGATCAAACATGGAATCTCATGCTTTCAAGTTCAAAGCTCTAGTCACTGTGGCACCTCCTGGGCTAATACATATCAAGATTTTAAACATTTGCTGGCTTTAAAGAACTGTGTAAAGTTACTTTAAGATAGTCTATTTTAATAGGAAAATTTCTTTGGAATAAGAAGTCAGTCCACTCAGGTGGTGATGAAATCAGATTAAAATGTGGCAATATTTGTACTAAAGCAACCTGATAACCAGTCTTCTGTGAATATAATTTGGGGACTATTTTTAAAATATGAAATGCTTTAATTTAATAGTGTTCTATTTAAATCAGAGCAATTTGCTTTCTAGCCATAAATCATACATCATGAGTTTTGCCAAATTATAGAGCAACTCCATTATATAATTTCCCTGCACAACTCCTTTCATATTTTCAAAATTCCGAATAATAGTTTGTGATATTACTCAGCCATTTTAACAAAAATGTCTGTTTATAGTAATAGAAGGTATAACTTATCAGCTACAGGTGCATTGTCTCCACATCTGATCTAATAGTTCTACTAAGTATATTGCCTCCATTTATTTATTCAAATGCTTGAATATCTACTAATGTCAGTTCCTGTGCTATACCCTAAAAAACAGTATAGAGAAGTATATAATTTCCAAAACCAGTTAGTAATTCCAACCTTTCCTCTAGTTCTAATACTTCTCTATGATGGTGAAATAAGAATATGCATTTTTTTCTTTTTTTTTTAAATATTGGGTTGTCAGAAAAGTCATGTAATATTTTTCTTTTTTTTTTAGCAGTTTTCTTTTTTTTTAATTTTCTTAAATGATCTTTATTCGATAGAGGCAGTGAGAAATCAAGAGGGTAGGGGAGAAAGAGAGAAAAATCCCCACCCATTCCATTCCTTTGATCTATCTTCTTTCCTCAAGACCCTCCCTGCCTGCAGGGTATTATTAATCCTAGCAGTTCTTCTTCTTCTAGCGTTTGCCCTTCTTCCGTAGCCAGTCAACAGCATCAGGTTGAGCCTGATGTAAAGTTTCGAGACCTCCTTTGAATCTGGAGAGGTGGCAGTCGTTGACTATGTGGGTCATAGTCTGTCTGGAGCCGCAGGGGCAGTTCGGGTCGTCTCTGGCTCCCCAGCGGTGGAACATAGCGGCGCACCGGTCATGGCCTGTTCGATAGCGATTGAGGAGGGCCCAATCATAATGTGCTAGGTCAAAGCCGAGTTGACGCTTGCAGGGGTCTGTGATGAGGTGTTTGTTCTTTACCTCAGCTGACTGCCAGCTCTGTTTCCAAGAGACTGGAACAGAGAAGTTCAGTGTAGGCATAGGGGACCAGATTGGGTGACGAGACGTCAAGCGTTGGACAGGGTGGGCGAAGATATCAGCGTATATTGGCAGGTCCGGTCGAGCGTAGACGTGGGAAATGAACTTAGATGATGCCGCATCCTGACGAATATCTGGCGGGGCGATGTTGCTAAGAACTGGCAGCCATGGAACCGGGGTGGAACAGATGGTTCCAGAAATTATCCTCATGGAGGAATATAATTTGGAATCGACCAAGTGGACATGGGGGCTACAGAACCATACTGGGGCACAGTATTCTGCAGTGGAATAGCTTAATGCCAGAGATGATGATCGTAGTGTGGAAGCGCTTGCGCCCCATGAGGAGCTGGCCAGTCTTGCAATGATGTGATTCCTCGCACCCACCTTTGCTGCAGTTTTTATGAGATGTTTGTGAAATGACAGAGTGCGATCGAGAGTAATGCCAAGATAGACTGGCTGGGCTTCATGCCGGATTCTCATATCGCCAAGCTGCACATTAAGCTCATGCGAGGCCGAGGCATGGTGTAGATGGAAAACAGATGATACCGTTTTTGCAGTGCTAGGAATTAGTCGCCATTTTTTACAGTAATCAGATATCAGAGACATGTCTTTCTTGAGTGTTTCCTCGAGGATGTCGAACTTGGATGCCTGAGTTGCACAGCAGATGTCATCGGCGTAGATGAACTTCCTTGAAGAAGTTTCTGGGAGGTCATTGATGTAAATATTAAATAGCATAGGAGCCAGAACAGAGCCCTGGGGGAGGCCACTTGAGACAAGTCTCCATCTGCTAGACTGGTCACCCAGATGTACCTGGAAACTTCTGTTTTGGAGAAGAAACGATATAGTGTTGGCCACCCATGGAGGCAGGCATCTTGATATCTTGGCTAGGAGACCACGGTGCCAGACCGTGTCATAGGCTGCTGTGAGATCGACAAAGACAGCACCCGTCTTTAAATTCTTCTGGAATCCATTTTCAATGTAAGCATTTAAAACCCTTGCAACAGTTGCTAAGGAAGTTCCTAGCTTTCCCAGATCCCTTTTGCCTTTCTCTGCCCTTTTCTGAAACATGTCAAGCCATTTCCATTTCCGACTTGCCACTTCTGGGTCTGTCTTTTAAAAGCCTTGGCTCTCCGATCAATAAAGAACTGAATCGCCTCACCACCATCAGCTCTGTTCCTGGGTCATCTCTCTCGCCTCGCTGAGTGAGTAGCAGCCCAGGCTGGCTCAGTCTCATTCTCTCCTATCTAGAGAGTACGTGCCCAAGAAGAGGCACCCCCATCCTAGCTCAGCATAGACCCCAAATCTTCATCTGCAATATTCTTGCCTTTAGGCTCATGATTAGTCAACAATTTGTTCTACTTTATATCTTAACTCTTTTTCAGCCATCAGGTTCCAGATGCTACTATGATGCCAACCTGACTTCCCTGGGCAGACAACTCCACCAATGTGTCCTGGAGCTCTGCCTTCCCAGGTCCCTGCCCCACTAGGGAAAGAGAGAGAAGCTGGGAATATGGACCTGCCAACACTCATGTTCAGTGAGGAAGCAATTACAGAAGCCAGACCTTCCACCTTCTGCACCCCACAATGATACTGGGTCCATACTCCCAGAGGATAAAGAATAGGAAAGCTAGCAAGGAAGGGGATGGGATATCGAGTTCTGGTGGTGGAAATTATGTGAAAATGCACCCCTCTTATCCTATAGTCTTATAATTATTTCCATTTTATAAATAAGAATTTAAAAAATATATATTTTTTTATCTTGAAAAATCTACCCTAGCAGTCTAGGTCATTTGCCTCTTTAGAGCAGATTTAGACAACAGGTGTTTTAAGCATATTAACCATCCAGGACAGGCTTCAAATACAAGGAAGAAGGAAGATAAACCATCATGTGTAAAGAAAAATGCTAATTTTCCCCCAAATAAAAGAATGTGCGTTATTAAAGAGATCTCTTGTATATACTCAGTAAAGTCATTAGATCCTTTCGTATAAAACTTGAAGCATGATAGCCTCAAGGACAAAAAGGTAAATGTTACACTATTCAGACTGGTTAAAAAGTAGGCTCAGCTTAGCTCAGTTTCAGCAAGAATACACCAAAGCAATTGCAGTAATCCTCTCAAAAAAAAAAGGTTTTAATCTATAAATCTCATTAAAAATGTATGGAGAAATAAATTTGGTGCACAATACATTATGAGATTTCTAAAACTAGGCAAACATTTTCCAGTTCTCCCAAAGGAATTTTCAATAACTAGCAGAATAAAAGCTACTCATTGGTATATCAAACCTTAACTTGGATTTCCCAGGCTTCAGCAGAGTTTTTTGGTATAAGCAGAAAATAGATCTCCCAATTAATAGCATAAAATACTCAACATGAATAAAATTACTATCTCACTAGATTCTTTACTTAAATTCTTCATGTTCGTCTACTGAATTATAAATATGTTGTTTTTTATTTGGAAAGCTGCAGGATTAAATATTTAAACTCCTTTCCCTATAGTATTTTCTTCTGTGTAAAGAAAAAGGTCTAATTTCCCCCCCCAAATAAAATACTGTGAGTTGTTAAAAATAAGTCAAAACACATTTAATCCACAAGAATTTTTAAGACTTTTTTAAAATTTTATTTATTTAGTATTGGATAGAGACAGAGAGATATTGAGAGGGAAGGAGAAGATAGAGAGGGGGATTGACAGAGAGACACCTGCATCCCTGCTTCACCACTCATGAAGCTTTTCCCCTGCAGGTGTGGAAATCCACAAGAATTTAATTTTACCAAACAGAACTGGGCCACTGTCTTAGCAGTTAAGTTCCTAAATCTATAGTCTTCATTCTCAGTGTCTCTCTTAAACCTCTGCTCGCTGCAACACTGAAAGGCTGGCAATAAAGAAGTGAAGCAACTAAGGTACAAAGTTGAGTTTCATACCCAACTGCTAATAACATTGGGTTGTTATTGCATAGAGAATCACTTGAGTGAAGTGCAAGCAAGAGCCCATGGCTTACTGAGATACAGTCAATGCTTAGATTCTGACTATCTGCACTAATGTCAGTAAGAGGTCTTTCATCCTCTGCTCAACACTGCAAATGTCTGGGACATACTGCTGCTTTCTGAGACTGCCCACTCCATCCTCACAGCTCTGCCTGTTAGAAAGTTCCCTTTGGTGAGTACAAATCTGTCTCTAATTTCCACCCACAGGTTCTAATTCTATCCCCTAGGACCACACAAAACACTGAATCCTTCTTCTTCCACATGTCAGGACTTTATATACTTGAAAAAAGTTATCAAGACTCCCACAGTTGTTCTGATAGCTAAATAATGGTCCCTGGAAGATGTCCACATCCCATTCCCCAAAACTTAATGAGAAAAATTTCTTACATGGCAATACCATATGGAATTCTGAGATGGAGATATTAACCTTATAAGGAGGGAGGAAGGAGTGTCAGAATGAAAAGAGAGATAAAAGTTACAGCAGAGGCTGGAGTAATATGCTCTTGGAAATAGAGGATGGGACCAAGAGGTAAGGGATGCAGGACATTTTTAGAAGCTGAAAATGCCAAGTTTTATAAAAGTGCTTATTTAAACTTCTGACATCCAGAACTATAAGTACGATACAAGACAAACAAAAACCCAGTGACTTACAGTTCTGAATGTCATAAGTTCAAATGAGCACTTTTATAAAACTTGCCCTGTCAGAATCTAAGATACAGTGATTAGCATATGGAAGTCAAATATATTACAGTAGATTGTAACCACTGTATTTCCATAGAAAAACAAATTCCCAGTAACTTGATAATAATAATAATTAACTAATGCTATCTTAAATTCTTTTTACAACTACAAGGAACCCTTCCCATTCTCTTTGAGATCCTTATTTCTCCTAGTCCTAGAACTTCTAGGACTATGTCCATATTTCTTGATGTATCTTTCTCTCTGATCCCTTACCATCATACTACCTTTGTTGACCTCAATAAATCAACACTACTAGTGCTGCCAGGCCTCGCTGTGCTAATACTGACTTGTTACTGCACATTGTCACAAGAGACACCAAGCCTGAGATATCAACCTCCCAACTCCTCTAATCTGGTGAGATATTTCCTAACACATGGAACTACCTCATTTCATTTTAGATGGCACATTATCTAACAAACTTACAGATACTGGATACAGGCTAGGGCCTAGAGTACTGGGTATAGGTGCACATATATTCATAAGCATGGGGCAGTTATATAACTTAAAGTGTAAGTATTTAATAGTCCTCCATGATTGGACTTAGATCTGATAAGCCTGGGATCACAATGGAAGGGCCTAAAGAAGGCACTCCCCACATGTAGGGAGGATGCTTCATGAATGGTGAATCAGGTCTTCCTTTCCCTATTCTAGCTCCCTTTTCTTCTCAATTTCTCTCTGTCTTATCCAATTAAAAAAAAAGAAAAGAACTAGGGAAAAAAATGGCCACCCAGAGCAGTGGATTCATAGTGTAGGTACTGAGCCCCAGCAACAACACTAGAGGCAATAAAAAATAAATTTAATTTTTAAAAAAGGTATAAATTCTGATTAGACTTAGACCTAATAAATTTGGATATCTAGTAGAAAGGTCCAAAGAAGGCAGACCTCATAAGCCTAACACCAGTTTGGATAAAACACATGATACTCAACACTTTAATTAAACTGGGAGAAAGTCTAACCTTATCAGATAAAGAAAGGACTACAAAAGCTGGATAAAGGCAAGAGACTGGCTCACTTAATGATGGCCTTTTTGGTCAGTACCAGACCATGCCATCATCTGGGGCTGTACTTAGGGAATCCTTAGATTCCCACACAGGATGGGAATTACATGGAACTGTACCCCTCTTATCCTATGGTCTTGTCAATATTTCCATTTTATAAATAAAAATATATCAGGAAATTGTGAGGATGTGGTTGAGATCGGCAGGGCTCACAAAAGCACCCTGCATTCCAGATACTATGGCCTATCTACATAATCACTGTTTTGCCTGAAAGATCCCCACCCATTCCATTCCTTTGATCTATCTTCTTTCTACCCTCAAAACCCTCCCTGCCTGCAGGGTATTATTAATCTTACCAGTTAAAACCCTCACAACAGTTGCTAAGGAAGTTTCTACCTTCCCAACCCCCTTTTGCCTTTCTCAACCCCTTTCCTAGTCATTTCTGTTTCCAACTTGACACTTCCGGGTGTGCCTTTTAAAAGCCTTGGCTCTCTAATCAATAAAGATATTGCATTGCCTCACACCACATGTTTGGCTCCTGAGTCATCTCTCTCGCCTCACTGAGTAGCGCCCCAGGCTGGCTCTGCTTGCATTCTCTCCAACCCAGAGAGTACGCACCCAGGAAGAGGCACTCCCATGCAAAAATAAATAAAATTAAATAAAATTAAATATTAAGTACTGTTAAAAAAGAAAAAGATTCCCACACTGATATGATGGGCCTAGACCTCTAATAGATCCCTCTCTCCACCATCACTGACCACTTCCATCAGGAACATCATCATAAACCCTCTTGTGGGCCATTCTATAAAGTAGCAATAATAGGGACGGTTCTATTCTCCAAAGAGAGGCTGGGTCAGCCTACCTTGCCACTCAGGGATAGTTGTTCCTGAAATAAGTGCAGCCTAGAATGTTCCTAGTTGTGACCATGAACTGCAAGTTCAAACCAACAGAGACTCAGGTTACACAAGCTTCTGTTCTAATGGGCCCTGGGTCAGTTAATTTTACTCTGATTTTCTTCAAGTAGAAAAGCAATTACAGGAGTCAGAACTCCCACCTTCTGTACCCCAAAAAGAATTCTGATCCATACTCCTACAGGGGGAGAATGTTAGGAGAAGATGACCAGAGGGCTCTGAATTCCAACTCCATCAGACCCAGAGAGAAAAGAGGAAAAGGAGAAAAACATTTGAAGGTAGTGATAAGTATGGGTATGACTTGGAAAGGAAGAGATGGCAGAACCATAGCAAAAAAAGAAGGGGGGGGGCAAAGATATATAAATATAGACAGATAGTTACAGAAATAATAGTCAGGCCATATCTGCAACCTGGGTTGAACTATTGTAGCTTCCAATGGAACTCTGATGATAGGAATGGTATAGAATTATACCCCATGTTACCTTTTAATTTTGTAAAGCAATATGAAGTTACCAATAAAATTTGAGAGAAAACTGTGTTTCCTTATTTCCATATACTTCAAAAAAGGAAAGAATTTGGCAAGTGAAGTGTAATTGAAATTCATTTTAAAATCCAAAAAGGTTTTTCTATCACATTTTTACCCATGAATGTTAAAGCTTAATATACTATGTTTTAGATTTGTATTAGATATTAAATGAGATTCAATGAATAAGGACAAATAATCTCTACATATTGTCATCAACTACATATGTATTGGGTTATCAGAAAAAATCATGATTCATTTTTGCAACAGATGGTGCTAGTTCATTTTTGGAAGTACTAGGGTCATTCCTATCTATGTTATCACTATCAGTTGGCAGGTGAGAGTTCTAGCTTCATTTACAAAGAAAAAGAAAAAAATGAACAGTTTAGCTGAGTTTTGGAAATTTTACAACTTAAAGATGGAAGACCAAACCACATTTTCACCATATCTTAACTGTTTTATTTCCATAATGGGAAGAACACAAATGAAAAGCTACATAGAGTTTATGTGACAGTGGCCTACAAGAGCATTAGATCAAAGAGAATGTTGAGTAATAGAAATATTCTGAATTTTTCTTGTCATTGTGAGGCCTTCAAAACTCTGGGCTTTTTCAGACAGAAGTAAAGACACAGAAACAGAGAGGCATAGGGGGGATAAGAAAGATATCACAACACCAAAGCTTCTCTCAGGGCAGCAGGGACTAAATTCGAACCTGGATAACACACATAGCAAAGTAGGTGCCCTCCTAACTGAGCTACTCTGCAGGCTCCAAATCCCAAATTATTATCATAATAGTTATTATATACAGTACCCCTCAAAACTGCAGATGTGTATACCTTGAAAGAACTGATTTTACTAAACATAGATTATATCCTAACAAATCTGACATTTTAAAAAAGTTTTATGTGGCTCAGGAGGTGGTACAGTGGATAAGGTACTGACTTGAGGTCATGAATTTGACTCTCAGTATCGCATGTGCCAGAGTAATGCTCTGGCTCTTCCCCCTCCCCCCCATCCTCTCTCTCTCTCTCTCTCTCTCTCTCTCTCTCCCCCTAAATAAATCCAAAGAGGGGAGGGGAGGGGAAGCAAAGGAAGGGGAAGGGAAGAAAGGGAAGGGGAGGAACAGAAGGGAAGATAAAATTCCTGCAAGAACCCATGCAAGGACCTGGGTTCGAGCCCCTGCTCCCCACCTGAAGGGGGAAAACTTCATGAGCAGCAAAGCAGATTTACAGGTGTCTACTTTTCTCTCTCCCTCTCTATATCCCCCACCTTTCTCAATTTCTCTCTGTCCTATCCACTAAAATGGACAAAATGACCACCAAGAGCAGTAGATTCATAGTGCAGGCACCAAGGCCCAGTGACAACCCTGGAGGTAAAAAATAAAATAAAATAAATTTACATAATATTTCTTCTTAAATTAGTTATCCTTCATATTCTCCTCTTCTGTAACCTTCTGTATTTCAAAATTTATTACTTTTGAGATGTGGTATCTCTTTCTCCATTATTACTTTTACTTATCCTAGAAAATATCACTTTTCCTTTAAAGGTTTCCATACTAATCTCTACTTTCTCTAATCTGTCCTATACACCAGTGCCAAATTAACCATATAATTTTGTATTAATAATATAAATCCTGGAGCCTGGTGGTGGCAAACCTGGTGGAGCATACATGTTACAATGTACAAGGACCTGGGTTTAAGCCCGTGGTTCCTACCTGCAGGGGGAAAGCTTTTCGAGTAGGGATGCAGAGCTGCAGGTGTTCTGTCTCTCTCCCTCTCTATCTTCCCCTTCCCTCTTGATTTCTGGCTGTCTCTAGCCAATAAATAAAGATAATAAAAAATGTTTTAATAGTAATAATAATATAAATCCTGGCTCAAAAACATTTGGCTGTTCTCATTGGAGAAAGTGAGTACCCATTCATTGGGGAAACTGACGATCCTTCCTAGCCGACTGAATCCACATGGATCCCAGTCACTTTCAAAGCCAGCAACAAGCAGACGCTGTTGACTGGCTACAGAAGAAGGGCAAACGCTAGAAGAAGAAGAAGAAGATTGGAGAAAGAACAATATCTCAGACTAGCTTTTAAATCCTACATAATCTGTTTTAAACCTATAGCTAAAATTTTATCAGAACAACACAAAGTGAACTTATTTTACAATTATACAAGAGAAAGAAATTGGGGAAGGGATAAAGAGATACCAGACTAGAAGGCATATTCTGAAGTAAGGAACAGACTAACTTCATAGGTATAGAAAAGGATGGGGGGCGTGCACCTTGTTGGCCACACATGTTACAATGCACAAGGACCAGTGCTCAAGCCCCTGGTTCCCACTTGCAGGGGGAAAGCTTTGCAAGTGATAACGCAAAGTCAAAGGTGTCTCTCTCCCTATCTCCCACACTAATTTTTTCATTCTTTTAATTTTGTAAATATTTATTTATTTACTTACTAAAAGAGAGAGAAGAGCAGGAGGACAATAAGGAGGAGGGAAAGCCACATCATTATTCTGGCACATGAGATGCCAGGGATTAAACTCAGGACCTTCAATGTCTTGTCCACTGTGCTGTTTCCCAGATAAGTGTACTTTTTATTTCAAATCAAAGAGACATAGAGGGAAAGATACCACAATCCTGTTCTACCAGCTATGGAGCTTCTACTTGAATGTTGTGGTTCTCTCCACGCGCCAGGGCTCAAAATCAGAACTTTACATATGGTAGCTAAGGTGTGTGTCCCACCACGTGAGATTGTCTCCTGGTCCCTTCATAGATTTATTTAAAAAAAAAATTAAACAAAGAAATGAAGTAGCAAAAAAGATGCTTTAAGAAAATTGTCCCCAGCTCCCCACCTGCAGGGGAGTCGCTTCACAGACAGTAAAGCAGGTCTGCAGGTGTCTATCCGTCTCTCCCCCTCTCTCCATTTCTCTCTGTCCTAGCCAACAATGATGACATCAATAACAACAACAATAATAACTACAACAATAAAATAACAAGGGCAACCAACAAGAGGGAAAATAAATATTAAAAAAAAAAGAAAGAAAATTGTCCTGTTGCTGACATATAGGATGTAATGCTGGGAGGAGGAGGTTAAACAGAAAACAGAGACCAAAGAAGATCAGTTATCGATTTAGGCATAAAAGCAGAAAGAATCAGAGCGATTGTTCAATCCTTCCAAAAAGAATTTTCTGAAAGCAGGAGATTTCACAAACATTCATTCTCACCTACTACTGGTATACACAAATCTCCCTTAGCAATCAATAGCCAAGTAAACAGTATTAGACAGCTCATCAATGTGGAGGTGGTTATAAAATTCATCCACGAAGGATTTGGATGTTTACTGTTCCTTTTAATCCACCTGGAAAGAAATGTCATGGATGATTCAAAAATATCCCAAATTACTCTGAATTTAAGTAAGCTTTTGGCTGAAAGACTACTTGAACCACAAATGCTTATTTTGACTGCTAGCATTACTGGTATTCCTAAAAAGGTTACTATCTTATCATTTAGAAGCTACTGAGAAACATGATATGGAAGAGGATGGTGCATTAAATATTGCTTTACTTTCTGAAAACACAAAAATTTGCTTCAGATTTTCAGTAGTTGATCTAGTAACCTATTTCCACAAATATCACAAAATGTCATTTCATTTGTGAAAGGATATACCAATTTTTACATAGCAACTGGAATTAATGTTAGAAGTATGAAGCTCAAGTCTTAGCATCTAACAGTGCCTTACACATCATTTATTTATGCTTTGGTAAGGTTATCTAGTATATGTTAACATGGATTAACATAAACTCATACAACTGTTTTACTACTATTACTCAACAGTGAATATATCTAATTTTAATGCTTATAGATAGCAGAATAGAAAATTCAACTTCATTCTTTAAAAATTAATTTTATTTAAAACTGAAAGGAAACCAAGGGATAAATTAACTTTGCAGAAACTAGTTTTGTTTGATTTTTGACAAAATTTATGCCTTACTTATTTCAATATTTATTGAAGAATTACTTAAAACATCACATTCAGATAGTTGAAGTCAGACTAGATTATATTGAAAGATATCAGGATAGACATGAAAACCAGTCTTTATAAATTAGATTTCTGACAAAAAAAGGGCAGGGGTAGATAGCATAACGGTTATTCAAACAGACTATCAAGCCTGAGGATCCAGGTTCAATCCCCTGCACCACCATAAACCAGAGATGGTCAGTGCTCTGGTTAAAAAATAATAATAATACAGTAAAAATGCCCACATACTACCAGAAGTAGTTAATGGAAACATATGGCTTAAAAATAACTGATAAGAACACTAAGATGGAGACTGTGTGTGTGTGTGTGTGTGTGTGTGTGTGTGTGTGTGTGTGTGTGTGTGTATGTGTATGTCAATTTAAAAGCCTAATGCTTTCCACTAGATTAAGGTCAATTCACTCAAATAGCTCAGCTTTAATATTGAAACACTGCCATTCAGCAAAGAGATTAGGTTTCTGAGAATAAGTTATATATCAGGGTTTATATCTGCCAAGTTCATGTTTTTAAGCACTTCGGCAATTTATTGGTAGCTTGTCCCTGGGGTGGTTCTGGCTTTTAATTTACTTTAAGTTGGACTGAAAATTTAAGACTGAGCAATTTTTTAAAGTAGAAATACCAACAACTCTGGTTGTATGGCTAGAGTTTTGTTTTTATGCAAGATCCATCTGGCTATCTAAAGGAGAGAAGAAACTTGGAATGAAGAGTTAAATTACAAAGATCCAAATTAGAGGAAATGTTTACACACAGAATAAAAGAAATATTCCATTATCTGTGGTGATCAGAGAAGTTATCCATGATGACATTTTAGATGAAGAAGGCAGAAAGCAATCTATCACTAATAGGAAGACAAGCATCCTCAGAAGGCCATTTAACTGCTTAGATAGGACTAGCCTGGCTTACCAAGAATGTTTATCAGTGTGACAAGTGAGATGAATTTTCCTGTAGAATTAACAATTTAGCAAACAAACCCAAATAATGGGTGACTATTGCAACCAAAAGAAGAATCATTAGCTAAAACATCTGTCTTAAAGAGAATACTCCAAAGGCATCTAGATTACATATGATAGCATCATGAAGAACTATTAGTGCCTGAACCTGAAAACTGCAACATGACATTTACCAAGATCCTCAAAACTACTTCCTTTCCTCCCTCCTCCTCTTTTAACATATAATTCACTGTCTAGGAATGTTACATCCAATTTTTTAAATAGTAAAAGGAAAGGTTATTACACTGATTGCTTTTGATTGACAAAAGACCAGTAGTAGTTTTTTTGCTTTTTTGTTTTTTTTGGGGGGCCAGAATCTTTATACTCTATAAAACCTGTGGCTGTAGGTTATGGCAAGGCTGGAATTCAAATGGAGATCTAGTACACCAAATCCAAACTCTTGTAGCAGGGGAGGTAAATCAGTAAATAAGAGCAATAAACTAAAAAGCATGAGGTCATTAGTTCAATTCTCAGCACATGTGCCAGATAAAGCACTGGTTGCATCCCCCCATCACTGGTAAATAAATAAATAAATCTTGAAAAAAAGTAAATCTAGCCTATAAACCTCTTTGTAAAATATGGGGAAGTTCTGGATGAGCGATATATAGCTCACTGGTTAGGACGTATGCTTTGCCATGTGCATAGCCCATGTTCACAGCCCATAGAAGATTTTCCACTTTCAATGAAAGAGAAAACAAATGCAGTGAAATAGTGCATTGGTAAGGCCCACGCTCCATCAGTCAAATCAATAAGAGATACGGCAACTCCATAAAAGGATTGTCATTTAGAATAGATCAGACTTAAATTTCAATTCTTACAAAGATTCTCAAAATTCAGGGCACCCACTCAATCTACTTTGAACAACATAATGTTTTACAGAAAGGAATGAGGTTAAAAAGAAGAAGAAGAAGATAGGGAAATAACCCTCAGAAAAGAGAAGTTGAATTGCCTACAGACATGAGGTGAAGAGGGGTGGAGGTGGGGCTAAGAATCAAATACCTTCCTATACTTTCCAGAATCAGTAAAATTAAGCAGAATAAACACTGGGGTGATTTGAGGAAAAGTCCCCACAGCTTAATGGAATTCTGTAATTTTTCTTCAATTGAAGAAGTTAATGGTTTACAGTGCAATCATTGATAAAGAAGTCATACAGGATATTAAGAGAAAACTATCTCTGTATTGTATCACAAGATGACTACAGTATATAATGTATTTTATTTGAAAGTTGATGAGGGAGTAAACCTTAAAAGTCCTCATGGTTAAAAATTTTTAACTATGTGAGGCGATAGTTGCTTAAACTTAATGTGGTAATCCTATATATAGTCATTATGTTGTATACTTGTCAATCTCAAAAACTAAAACATCCAGAACAAAACAAAAGAGATATATTCTTGAGGAAGTTTAGCAGTAATAATTTCTCACATACCTATTTTTACATAAATAGGTATCAAATAACTCTGCTGATGCCTATTTATTTAAAAAAAAATAGGAAAATACTAAGTGATAAGAAAGCGGATAGAAAAAAAATAATAACTCTCAGGCAGGAAAAGTGGAATTGCCTGCAGAGGTGAATGAGATGTCAACAAAAATCAACATTAACTTTTTATTCTTTAAAGGCTATATATACATTCAGTTTCTAGGGACCTATAAATAACAAAGTTACAAAGTCCCTAATTGGACTTTGTTTCCAAAACTTTATGCTGCTCTGAGCCTCTCTGCACAACCTCAACCTCTCTTGCCAGGCTACAAGATCTTTTTCTTCAAAGTGCTTATGAAACAGGGTCCCAAAAGAACTGGGCTTGGACTGTTGAAACGACCCTGAAGCAAAAGAGCTGATGACCTGAGCTGCTTAAAAGACAAAAGAGAGTTCCTGCTGCACTGTCCTCCGCCCACCTGCCCCCTCCCCCCCCACAACTTTTAAAAAATATATTAATGAAAGGAGGTGGGGGAGAGAACCAGAGTATCATTCTGGCATATGTGATGCTAGGGATCTAACGGGAGGCCTCATGCTTGAAAGTCTTGAACTATGACCCTACCCTTTTGATAGACTTTGTCCTATAAATTGTGGTAAATGCAAAGATTTGGGGGCCTCCAGATTGTTACAAATCCAGCTCCTGGGTTTCTCACCCTCCCTTAATCCCATGCTGACAATTCCTGGAGAGATAGTGGGGCTGATCTGAGCAATGCTGTCCTCCACTGTGCCTTTGAATAGTGTGGCGTGGGGGTGGGGGGGTTCCCTTTATGCAAAAGCCAGGGAAGCAAAGCTTAGCTTTCTGTGGCACCAGATGATGGGCCCTAAATTCAGCTTCACATAAAACTTACTTAAGTTAACTGGGTACAGTCTTGTGTTTATGTTACCAAGGAAAAAGCATAATGCTCTTTTGTTTCCCACCCACTGCTCACATCCCCAAAAAGCATAATACTCTAATTATTATAAATTAGTCTTAATTAGTCTTCTTAAAATCCAAATTAGAGGAAGTCAAGGTATTATGAAAATGCCTGTTTCATTAGAGACCATAAAAATAACACCAATAAGACTATTGGCCTCATTTTAGTAATTTTATCACTATTAACATAGATTTGGTACTGTTGTAACTGATAACCTATCTGACTGCATAAATTAGAAATTAAAATGACTTTTCATGTCTTTAAAAAAGGAAAATGCTGGGGCCAGGCAATGGCATACCTGGTTGAGAGCACATGTTACAGTGCTCAAGGACCTGGGTTCGAGCCGCTGGTCCCCACCTGTAGGGGAAAAGCTTTGCGAGTGATGAAGCAGGGCTGCAGGTGTCTCTCTGTCTCTCTCCCTCTCTGTCTCCCCCTTCCTTCTCAATTTCTGGCTGTTTCTATGCAATAAATAAAGATAATTTTTAAAAAAGGAAAATGCTCACATAAAGAAATGAAAAATCTGTGGCATATATATATATATAATTTTACCAGAGGCTAAATTCTACCTAGATTGAATAAGCTTTTTCATATTCTTGAACTTCAGTTTCTATTACATTTTTAAACAAGCATACAGCACAAAGCGGAGAATTTAGGAAATTGAAACAAAAAAGCAAAGGCTAAATTCCTTGAAAGAAGGGAAATAAATCATTCCCTTTTGTATCTTGGCCCCAGTGGGGCTTTGGCACATAGTAGGCATGCAAGGGACATATGCTAATTAAATGCAAAGACTTTGCCAACAAAAGGATTAATTCTTGGAAGAATCCCAAACTACGTTCCTGGACCAAATTTCTGAAAATCTTCTCAATTCTACACCTTATGCTGTACTTTCCAAAAGCAAATCCTAAGCACTATACTAACTTTACAATCTAATCAAATGCAACAGTAATCCTATAATAACCTTTGCTGTTTGTCTTTAAAATTGGGGTCCAAAAGATTTTTTAGCAGCAAAATTTGTCCAATTTCCAAAGTTCACCTTTATTTTTTCTTTCAAGTTAAAATAAAATCAAATTAGAGTCCTGAAATAATGATAATACTTCATGCTAATCCCAGAGCCATTAATAACTAGCTACATGGCCTTGTGCACATCAGTTTTCTTTAAGTCCATTGTCTCATAACTAGCACCAAAAAAAAAAAGAAAAAAAAGGAGACAACATTTAAAAGTCTTTTTTCCTGCAAATTAAAACTACACTGAGATGCCATCTCACACCTGAGAAAATAGCTTACATCAACAAACCAGGAAATGACAGGTGTTGGAAAAGTTGTGGAAGAAAAGGGACTCTGCTACATTGCTGCTGGGAATGCAAACTGGTGCAGCTCTTTGGAAGTTTAAGGACTATTATCGACAGTCCTTATGATCCAGCAGTACCACTCTTGGGCATTTATCCAAAGGATACTGAAACATATATTAGTGAAACTAATATGCACTCCTATGTTCGTGCCTGCATTAGCCATCACAATAGCCATGAAAGCAGCCTAAATGCCCATCAACAGATGACTGGCTAAATTGGTTATAGTATATATGCCATGGAATACTATTCTACAATCAAAAAAGATACCGTGTCCTTTGGGACAAAATGAATGGAACTGAAGGTGATTATGCTTAGCAAAATAAAGAAAGAAATGGAAGACAACTACTGGATGGTTTCACATGATCTTGAATAAAGAAGAAAAAAAACAGCAGCAAGCAAATTGTTTCTAATTATGAGAACTACGGTGGTTATGTTTGTGAGCTGGGAGAGTGGGGATACAGAACTTTGTAGGTGTGGTATAGAACTATACACTGTAATCATACAATCTTGTAGCATAATATTAATAACAAATAAAGAATAATTTAAAAATCAAAGCCTTCTTTCAGGCCAGCAAAATAGCTCATATTTCTTCCACATAAGGAAACTGATTACTAGTCCTAACCTCCTATCTTTCCTATTCCTGGGCATGGAGCTTATCCAGCTGCTTAAAGAAAAACCTAGAAGTTGTCCTGCATTCATCATCTCCCTTTCACCTGCAATCAGTCAGTCAGCAAGTCCTGCTGCTTCCTCTTCGAAAACATATCAAATTCACCCACTTCACATTACTGGCATCAATTCTATATAAGGTCCAAGCCATCTTTCACCTGAACTCAAATGGTTCCCTTCTTCTACTCTTGCCCACTCCCTCAAATCATGACTTTTTGGAATGTACACCAGAAAAATCTTCGGCTAATTTCACACTTTCAAGTGGTATTAAGTGAAATCTATATTCCTTATTGGAGCTTAAGGGTTCCCATTGGCCTTTGTCTACTCCTTCAACCTATCCTCTGCCCCTGGTGCCAATCACACTAGCATCTCCATTACTAAGCAGCAAAAGTGCCTGCAATTAATGCCTTTGTATCTGACTACTCTCTCTGATTGGGAATGTTTCTTCCTTGAAGTTTTCACATGGCAGAATCCCTCCTCTCAGGCAGTTTACATATCCCTTCCTCAGGAGAGGTCCTCCCTGATCACTCAATCTAAACAGGGCACTTTTTTATTCTCCTGGTCTATTCTTTTCAGAGTAGTAGAGTTTTATCAATTATGAGAACTAACTGCAGCCACACTGTCTGCATTCTGGTTCCGGCTCCTAACTTTTCTAATTGTGAACCCAGTGAAATTAGCATCTCTGTTCCTTAGCTTCCTCATATGTAAGATGGAAATAAAAGTACTTCAATTTCAGTCACCAGGTTCCAGATGTCATCAGGATGCCAGCCAGGCTTCCCTAGACTGAAGACCCCACCAATGTGTCCTGGAGCTCCACTTCCCCAGAGACCCACCCTACTAGGGAAAGAGAGAGGCAGACTGGGAGTATGGACCGACCAGTCAACACCCATGTTCAGCGGGGAAGCAATTACAGAAGCCAGACCTTCTACCTTCTGCAACCCACAATGACCCTGGGTCCATGATCCCAAAAGGATAGAGAATGGGAAAGCTATCAGGGGAGGGGGTGGGATATGGAGATTGGGTGGTGGGAATTGTGTGGAATTGTACCCCTCCTACCCTATGGTTTTGTTAATTAATCCTTTCTTAAATAAAAAAATTTTTTAAAAGTTCTTCAAATAATTATTATGAGACTACTTGAATATGAAGGAGAAAATTTAAGAACCATACTGGCATATTCTGTCAAAATAATAAAAATAATTTGGCTGGCCAGGGAGGTAGATCAACATGTTAGAGCACAGGATATATGCCTGAGGCCCCAGAGATCAAAAGGTTCAACACCATATGCCTGTGTCAAGCAGTGTTCTGGTCAGTCAGTCTTAGTCTCTCTCTCTCCCCCCACCTCCCCCCTTTCTCTCTCTCAAATAAAAAAGTGTATTGAATATGGCTATATAGCATATTAATCCATAATTTTAAAAAAGTTACAGAAGGGGCCGAGTGATAACCTATGTGGTTAAGGTCACATAGTAAGGTCACCCACGCAAGGATCCAGGTTTGAGCCCTGGGCTCCCCTCCTGCACAGGGGATGCTTCACACACCGTGAAGCAGGTCTGCAGGTATCTTTCTCTCCCCCTCTCTATCTCCCCATCCTCTCTCAATTTCTCTCTGTCTTATCCAATAAAATGAAGGGGAAAAAAATGACCAACAGGAGCAGTGGATTCGTAGTATAGGCAGCAAGCCCCAGCAAAAACCCTGGAAGAAAGAAAGAAAGAAAGAAAGAAAGAAAGAAAGAAAGAAAGAAAGAAAGAAAGAAAGAAAGAGAGAAAGAAAGAAAAAAAGAAAGTTGCAGTTAAGGCGATAATTTTAATACAGTGAGATGTTTCTTAAATAAGAAAATTCAAGGTGTATTGTTCCCGGGCTTTGCACCATCATGATTCCACGGCTCTTGGCAGACTTCCCCCAATATAAGATAAAGACAGAAAGGGAAAAAGAGAGAGGAGCAAGGGAAGGGAAAAGAGACTGAGAGAAGATATAGACACATGCAGTGCTAGGGCCTCAAAGCCAGGTCCTCATCCATGATAATGTGTGCGCTCTACTGGGTGAGCTATCTCCCAGTTCCCTGACATAGATATACTTATCATTATAAAACATTTATCAGTTCCTGAGGGCTACTGAAACCAGATGGCTTAAAACAACTGTTTCTGGTGCCAAACTGAAATCTGGGTGTTGACAGGGTCACCTCTCTGAGACTCCTTCCCTCTTTTGAAATACTGGGCCCTCAAGAACAGAAGAAAACATTGAAGTACCACAGCTGCATACCAGCAACTATTAGGTTGTCAGGAAAGTCATGCCACATTTTTGCATTAAAAAAAAAAAACATAGAAAAATGTCATGACTTGAGAACCCTGCCTTGATCCCATGGCCCAACCCTAGTAGGCCTTCATCTAAACTAATGACATTTGCTAACCACTTTCTAAACTGCATTACTAGGAGTTAGGATTCCAATGCAAGTAATTCAACCCATAACATATGCCTAAATCATATCATATCTTTTTAGTGAAAATTTATCCTAAAAATTACCTGTTGACCTTCCAAAGATTCACTTCCATTTCCAATCCTTACTTTTTTATTATTTAAGTAGATAGAGTTTGGCTCATAAATGCAGTTCAGTTTAAATCTCTGAGATAATGATTATCTCAGAGAGTGGGGAGATAGCATACTGGTTATGCAGATGACTTTCATGATATCAAATAAACATTAAACTCTCACCTGACTTGAGTTCAGGCTTCTGGAATATTTCAAAATCCAGAAGTAGAAAAAATAACATATACACACATGTTCTAAGGGGGATGAATAGCTACTGAATGCCTAAACAAGGACAAACATAACAGAAAGGAGAACAACACCCGAGGTTTACACCAGCCCCATGAGAGAACAATGCATCAGGGAGAAGTTAAGCAGAACTACAATTGGTAGGATCTATACACAAGGTCAGTTTTATTCCCCCTACCCCCATCTGGAAAAATCAGAGAAGCAATGAGTAGAGGGGAAGCAAAAAACAGAGAAAGGAGCAGAAAGCAGCTGATCAAAAGCAGTTGAGGAAGTTGGGGGCATAAGCTACTAATGCACAGTTTAAGAACTATAGTCTACACTCAGCATAGACAGGAGCAACCAGAATAAAGAGAAAGACATCTCCCAGGCATTTCTCCTCAAAGACATGCAAGTATACAAAGATGGGCATTATATGTATACAAACTACTTGACATGCAGGTAACTACAAAAGTCTGTGCCATGTTTATAGATGCCAACACCACAGAACAATGTATGTATGCACATACATAAATATAAACATTCATATTTTAGAACAATCATCCCTCAACAAAAATTTTAATCTTGGGCTGGGGAGAGAGAATAATAGTTATGCAAAATCACTTCCAAGCCTGAGGCACTAAGATTCAACCCCCAGCACCAGCAAAAACCAGAGCTGAGTGGTACACTGTTAAAAAAAATAATAATATTTCAATTTTATTCTAATAGTAGATGTACTATGGAGGAGTCTGGACCATAAACTACAGATTGAAATGCCTGCCAACACTACTACTCTGGAAATTCTCATCTAAACAGTTCTCCTTTCTTTCTCTGCCTTATTTAGCTCCATCTCTACCCCAGAAACTGCTAATTCAAACTTTAACAGCTTCTCCTATTTATGAGGAAAAGATGCATAAGCACAGATAATTAAAATCAAATCTCAGAAAGTTTTATAAGGTTGATAACACAGAGAAACTAGGAGCTTCACATAATCCCAAGAACTGAAAGTAAAGCAGGGCTGAATTTCTTGGAGAATAGAACTATAGGATGATTCCAAAATGAGTCTGGACATTGGGGAAGAGAAGAGTTTTTGATACTAACACCACTCAACCATACATCATGCATCAGTTTTTCTTTGGTTTGGTTTTGGTTTTTGCTTACTCACAGCTTATTTTATCCTATAATTTTATTTATCTTAATTGCTTTATTGGGGAATTAATGTTTTACATTCGACATGCATAACATTTCCCACTTTTCTATATAATACAACCCCCACTAGGTCCTCTGTCATTCTTCTTGGATCTATATTTTCCCCACCCGCCCACCCCAGTCTTTTACTTTGGTGCAATACGCCAATTCCAGTTCAAGTTCTACTTGTGGTTTCTCTTCTGATCTTATTTTTCAACTTCTGGCTGAGAGTGAAATCATCCCATATTCATCCTTCTGTTTCTGACTTATTTCACTTAACATGAATTTTTCAAGGTCCATCCAAGATCGGCTGAAAATGGTGAAGTCACCATTTTTTATAGCTGAGTAGTATTCCATTGTGTATATAGACCACAACTTGCTCAGCCACTCATGTTGTTGGACACCTAGGTTGCTTCCAGGTTTTGGCTATTACACTAAGAACTTATGTGTACAAAGATCTTTTTGGATGTGTGTGTTGGGTTCCTCAGGATATATCCCCAGGAAGGGAATTGCAGGGTCATAGGGTAGGTCCATTTCTAGCCTTCTGAGAGTTCTCCAGACTATTCTCCACAGAGGTTGGACCAACTGACATTCCCACCAGCAGTGCAGGAGGGTTCCTTTGACCCCATAACCTCTCCAGCATTTATTGCTGTTACCTTTTCTGATGTATAACATTCTTACAGGAGTGAAGTGGGATCTCATTGTTGTCTTTATTTGCATTTCTCTGACAATCAAGAGACTTGGAATATTTTTTCATGTGTTTCTTGGCCTTTTGGATCTCTTCTGTGGTGAATATTCTGTCCATGTCTTCTCCCCATTTTTGGATGGGGTTATTTGTTTTCTTTTTGTTGAGATTTGCAAGTTCTTTATATATTCTGGTTATTAGCCTCTTGTCTGATGTATGGCATGTAATTTTAATTTGTACATAATTTACCATGGCCTTTCCAACCTTGACACTCCTCCCCATGCACACATAAATGATGTTTGGTAGCATCTCCCCTGTAACTGTGGAAACTGCTGGGAGGTCAGCAAACTATTGCATAGTAGTTCCAGGACACAAATAAAGCAAATGTACACAAATTCAAGAGCATAGGCGCTATTAAAATATAGTAACATAAATTAAACTACAAAGAACCTGAAGGGGAAAAAATGCTAAGCTCACAGAAACAGAAGAAAATGGTGGTTGCCAAGCTTGAAGGGGAGAGAAAAACAGACAGGTTAGTTAAAGGATACAAACTTTAAGCTACAACACGAATAAGGTCTGAAAATCTAATGTATACCGTGGCTGAACAGAGACTACAATTGGCACTATGCTTTATAAATGAAATTTGCAAAGGCAGAGAAGTTAAGTGTTCTCACCAAAGGGGGAAAAAGTCAATTATGAGGTGATAGATGTGTTAATTAACTCAATTGTGGAAATCCTCTCACAGTGTATACATTACCTATTTTACCTTCTAATCTTTATATATAGTACAATGTTAATTTATCAGTTACACTTCAATACAGATGAAACTATTAAGAAAATGGTTAAGCAGAGTATCACATACATTTGTTTGTAATATATTTAATTATAATTTTATGCAACTTAACTCACAAAATCACTGAAAATTTAAGAGTTTGGCGAAATACAGTCAATCCTAGTGTATCACTGCAAAACGCAACAATTGGAGATTCTTTCCCTTTTGTCTTAGCTCAGATCTTGAAGAACGAGTCTCATCCCTTTAAACCACAAAAATCACAGGTTACTGACCAACTTATGAATGGGTTGCTTCAGCTGATGTGCCCTCCTTGCCCTGGATGCTTGTGATCTGCAGGAAAGGCTAAGATCAAAGGATATAAAACATAGATGTCTGGGCAGTGGAGACAGCAGGCAGGTTAGATACAAGCTAACCTAGAACAAAAGGTCACCATAGATGTTAAAAAGCCCTGTGATCTGTCCAGCTGTGGACCATTTCAAAAAGAGAAGCTCACAAGCATAACAATGAGTAATCCAGGGCTACACTGTATTTAAAGTAGTATATTTAAGAAGAGGAAGGAGTATACTGGAAAGTTAGCAGCTGAACATCAACATCCACCTCCTTCTGGGTTGCCTTCCTGAAATCCAGAGGTTGAAAAACTAAGCCATTAACTCCCCAACAAAATGAATGATAAAATGAAAAATAAAACTATGTTTTAGAAACTCCTTTATCATTAGTATTCAGGATACAAATCTGATCCCCTCTGCCCACCTTAAGATGCAGGGCACAAAATATGGAAGAGAGAGTGAAGCAGAGCCTCAGAAGCCCACAGCTATCTGCAGCTTTCAGAAAGCAAAGAAGGTCACATCATGGGTGCAGTCTGAAGCTCCAAGGGTGGTGAGAGACAGACACAGCAGTGCCAGACTCAGCATTCCAGCATCGAGTCATAAGTTGATAGGCATCAAGGAGAAACTGTCACAGCAGTGACCTTCCAGGCTTCAAGCAGTTATGATGACGACAATAGTGACTGTTGATGACAGCTATCAGGGTACTTTCTGCCATGGTTTTAGTGGTAACCTTCTGATGCTACTTTCCTAGCTATGTGGAAGTTCCACAGCAAGTGATTCCAAAGTGTTCTGGTTTTCTCAAAGACCCAGCCCTCCAGCCCTTTCAAAGATCCCCGACACAGATCCCTGGATGACCCATGACTGAGACTATGAAGGAGGACTGACACGGTGGAAAGACTTTTATTATGTGCACATTTGTGTTGTTATTTTACAGACCTGAGTAAGTGGTCAGCATTCCCAGCAATCTCACCAAACAAATATAGTTTTTTTTTTCTTTCCCAGAACTGCTGCCTCAGTTCCCTTTCTTCAGATTTGCCTCACACAGTCTGAGTAGTTCTCCTCTGCTGTGTCCAGCTCTTACTGGCCCTGACACAGCTACTTATCCCATATCCAGTGGGAACACAGCCCTTCCCTTCAGAGCCTAATCAGATATGTCAACCAACATCACAGCCAGATAACATCAAGGAGTATAAGCCCCCAGAATACCCTCTGGTTCATCTACCATGTCCCTGAACCTTAGAATTCATCTTCTCCCACAGCATTCCCACGTATACCTGACTCTACTTCAAACTTATCACACCATCCCTCTCTAGAGAGGCACAAGGGCAGCAATAATAATAATAATCTACCAAACAGCAGTACCCATTCACAGGGATTCTACTGAAAGCACTGAAAAGGAAAATCAGGGCCAGAGACATGACTTTCCTGGGAGGGGGCCTACTTTGTCGTGTGTACAGCCCAGGTTCAAGTCCCTGGTACACCATATGGGAGTGCCGCAGCACCTGGGGAAGCTTCAGTGCTGTGGTGTCTCACCCTCTCTCTGTCCCTCTGCTTCTCTATCTGAAAAAGTTGATTTGGAGCAATAAAGCCATAATGGTAAAAGAGAGAAGGAAAAAAACATTCAGATTAAAAAAAAATGCAGAGTTAAAACAAGAATAAATATTTCATTATTCAGTTGCTACACAACTACAATGGCCATGTCAATTTTTTTAAGACAAACTTTAATATTTACTTATTTTCCCTTTTGTTGCCCTTGTTTTTCATTGTTGTTGCAGTTATTATTGTTGTTGCTGTTGATGTCATCATTGTTAAGATAGGACAGAGAGAAATGGAGAGAGGAGGAGAAGACAGAGAGGGAGAGAGAAAGGCAGACACCTGCACTTAACCCGCTGTGCTACTGCCCGACTCCCGACAAACTATCTTTTTGAAAAGACAAAAAGAAATTGAGAGGGAAGTAGGTAAGGATAGAGAAAGCCACCTGCAGCACTGTTTCACCACTTCCAAAGTTTCCCCCTACAGGTGGGGAGCAGGGGCTTCAACCTAGATTCTTGCACACTGGAATGTGTATACTCAACCAGGTGTGCCACCACCCAACCCAGCTATTTAAATCTTAACTACATGCTACACCCTCACAGAAGGCTACAAACATCCTGCTAACTTGTGGTGTGTAAAGATGAAAATTGTTTTTTGTGTTCCAACTCACAGGTTGCCAGTAACTCTAATAAGCAAGCACTCATAACATTCACACATGCTGGTAGCCTGATGAACCGAATCAGAACACTAGTCTTAATTCTAAACAATGCAGATTTTGTAAGATAACAGAACATGTTTAATGGGGTTTTTTTCCAGTAATTTCCTAAAGAAGTCTTTATACCAAAAAACAAAACAATGAAAAGAACCTTAATTCTATTTCCTATTCTGCCAGCTCCATGCTCTGACTTCTGAGTGAAGGCTCCAGTCATTGCTAAGGCTCCACTTCTTTCCTTATCTGTAGACTAAAGGTATATTATTTTCTATGGTTCCTTCCAGTTAAGTGAGTGACTATAATCTCCAATAGAAAACAGAACAGGATAAACACTTAAAGAATAAGAGGTGCTAATACCCTACAACTTGCTTTAACTTGCTCCTTCTTCAAAGGAGCCACCTCACTGAGCAGTACTTGAAGTCTGAAAGAAGAGCCACTTGAATTCAGTGAGTTATTCTTCTATCTAGCATGGCTACATTTTATTTGAGTGAAGAATAGTTTGGAGAGATTTTAAAAAGCTATAAAAAAATTCTTAATTTCAAAATGTATGAATTTCTGTTCTCATGAGAATATTTTCTTTTCTTTCTTTTTTTTTTTTTCTTGACACCTGCTGACCTGGTTCACAGCCTGTGAAGCGACTTCCCTGCAGGTGGGGAGCCGGGGGCTCAAACCGGGATCCTTACGCCGGTCGTTGTGCTTTGTGCCACATGCGCTTAACCGCTGCAGTACCACCCGACTCCCATGGGAATATTTTCTAAGAAACACTGGAAAGTAAATCA
Organism: Erinaceus europaeus; assembly: GCF_950295315.1. NCBI lineage: Eukaryota > Metazoa > Chordata > Mammalia > Eulipotyphla > Erinaceidae > Erinaceus > Erinaceus europaeus. The sequence continues at coordinate 63,127,957 of NC_080172.1, forward strand.
CAGAGTAAGTGGACAAGTAAAATGAGAACAGAACATTATTTCCAGCATCAAGTATAAAGTTTTCACAATGTGTTTAATCCTCAAAGCATTGAGGCTTTCATATATAATAGAAATATTATCTTACAAATGAAGCAATTAATGCTAACCTTCTGTTTTATTAGTTAATTTCTGGGAATATCGACCTTATGCAGTTTAGCTCTACAGATTACATTGTGTTTAGAAACAAAGCCAAGCCCTGAAGCTTTTATTTTAAGTACTTGCCCAATGTTTTACTGCATGTAACACCCACTCAAACAATTGAGAATTGTGGGGGCTTTCCTTTTAATAGACAAAAGAAGTTGACAATTTTCAGACATAGTGACATACTAGAAAATGAAGAAGGAATCAAAAGTGTTCTGGTTCAGCAATTGGGGAGGTAGTACAGCAGGCAGATTACATGCTTAGCCACCTGGGGCCCAAATTTTGATGCCCAAGGCTGCAGAAGCCCAAAGAACAGTGATTTTTTTTTTTTCATAAAGTAACAAAATACATTTTTTTTTTTAATTACTTTGGTTCATAGTCTTCTCAGTGAACCTGTGACCTTTGGTGGGAATCTCAGATTTTCATGGTGACTCATGTAGAATATCAATATATAAATTTCTTTATAGAAATACAAACATGCCAACTATGCATCTTTATAAATCAAATGAAGTAAAACCAAGCTCCCAAATAACTTGGTTACGAATAATAATGATCTATCGCCTTCTTAAACTCTAAGACAGCAAGGAACCTTCCCTATTCTCTTTAAAATCCATATTCCTCCCAATCCTAGAACCTATGGAACTTTGCTTATATATCTTGACGCTTCTCCTCTTGATCCCCTACCTGTGATACTGCCACTGCTGACCTCAACTAAATCAGTGCAACCAGTGCCACCATACCACGTTTCACTTCAGACTGTATCCAAAGATGTCGAGCCTGAGATGTCAACCTTCCAACTCCAATAGTCTGGGGAGACCTTTCCTAACACATGCAACTACCTAGTTCCATTTCAAATGGAGCACTCCGTAACAAAGTTACAGACTCTAGATATACAGACCAGGGCCTAAGAGACAAGGTAAGTGTATCCATAAGATAGGGGAAACTATGTGCCTCAAAGTAAAAGTGCTCAATAGTCTGCTAAGATTAGATTTAGACTTAATCCCCCAGCTCTCCACCTGCGGGGGGGGGGGGGGGGGTCACTTCACAGGTGGTGAAGCAGGTCTACAGGTGTCTTTCTCTCACCCTCTCTGTCTTACCCTCCTCTCTCAATTTCTTTCTGTCCTATCCAACAACAACTACATCAATAACAACAATAAAACAACAAGGGCAACAAAAAGGGAATAAATTTTTTAAAAATTAAAAAAAAGATTTAGACTTAATAAGCTCAGCAAGCAAGTAGAAAGACCTAAAGAAGAAGACACCATAAAGTGTCTAATCAAATATTTACTACTTAGGCCTATACACCTTCCAGTTCTTCCCTGTACTTCACTTCCCTTAATCACCTTATCTACTCTGTTAACTACACAAAAGAAAGAGACATACCCTAATCTCTTCTGACAGCAACAGCATTAATGTCACCTCCCTGATAATCTTTAGAAAAAAAACACTGGGGGGGGGGTGTCCCAGAAGATGGCGGACTGAGAAGCTGCTAGTGGCTTGAGCTCTGACCACATCTTCTGGAAACGGTAGGATTTTCTGCCTTTACTAAGCCAGTCAATAAGGGGTCCTAGCGGTTACACCAAGGAGGTGAATATAACTTAATTTGGGTTAAAATATAGACTAGGAAAAAAGGGAAAAAAAATTTTTTTATTTCTTTCTTTTAAATTATTAAACACACCTCTTCCCCCTTACCCACCCCCCCATAACCAGTCCCTGGGGACCAGCTCCTAGCAGGCTCCCCTGCTGAGCTCTTTCTTTAACAAAATTCCTGTCCCACCAGGGAGTATCATTCATTCTAAGTCTATATGCTTCTGAAACCTCTGGCCTTTTTTCTTTCTAAGTAGCCAACCCCCCCAACTCACCTCGCATAGCTAATTAAATAATGAAAAATAAATAAATAAATAAATAAACTCTCTCCTTTTACCTCTTTTATGACTGTTCTTTTTCTTATCTTTTTCTTTTTTCTCTCTTCTTTTTTTTTTCTTTTTCTCATTCTTGTCATCCTTTCTTCCTTAATCCTACAGCTTCCAAAGCCACAGGCCCCATCCACCACACCACCAAACAGTGTGCTTTTTTGAATTCACTGATACACATTTGGGAATTATTTTGGGGAAGAATTCTGACTCAGAGTTGGACTCACACTGCGAGTATCTCTGCTCAACATACTTTCCTCCTTTAGCTACCCCTAGAATATACAGCGGATAGTAGATCTCCATGACTGTCTATTTCAGCTATCCTTGTCTAGTCCTGAGGTTTTTTTTGTATTTTTTTTTCCTCTTTCTTAACAATCAGCTGCCTCTGATCACGAGATTTGAGGTAATCTGGGACGGGTTTTTTTTTTTTTTTTTTACGCTGCTCTATTTTATTATTAATATTATATAAAGGCATATATCTTCCCCCCCCTTTAGGTTGATCAGAATTAACTCTTAGGGTATCTTTCATTGCTAGGGTAGTGGGCATCTTATCTATTGTGGGAGGAACTTGTCTCAATCCTCCTACCTCCTCTACAGACTCTCCCCTCCCTCCTCCTCCTAGCTAATTAAAAAAATTAAATTAAATTAAAAATAAAGTAATAAAAAAACCTTTCCTTTCACTGCTTTATAACAGCTCTTTTTCTTATCTTTTCTCTCTCTTGTCTCTTTTTTCCTTTTTTTTTTTAATCTTGTCATACACTTCTTCCTTCCTTCTTCTTTGCCTTTCTGAATTTGTGAATTATTTTGGGGAAGAAATCTGACGCAGAGTGGACTCTCTATGTGTGTATCTCTGCTCTACTTCCCTTTCCCCTCTTGTTACCCCTAGAATATACAGTGGATAGTAGATTCGCATAACTGTCTATTCTTGCTATCCCTTCTTTCTTTTCTCTTTCTTCTTCGCTGGAATTTGGTTACTATTTTTTCATGAACTGGAGAAATTGTTTGGCTAACTGGTAGTGATTAAACTGCTTCAATACTTGCTTCAGTTGCTACTGTAATTCCTGAGGTTGGTGAGTGCAATTGTCATAAAGGTATTTAGTACAGTGTTGCTTGTACTCAAGACACAACAACTGAGGAACAACAGAGCAAAAAAAAAAGAAACACATAAATCAAAAAAATGGGTAGATCAAAAACATATTAAAACTGCTACTCCAATGAAAGAAGACAAGAGCCCAGAAGAAACTACAAATCAGCCAGAAGTAACCATAGATAAGAAAAGTATGCAAGCAATAATAAACTTATTAATCACAGAAATGAAAACAACATTGGAGGAAAGGAATGGCAGTATTAGGGAAACAACAGTTGAGACCCCCAAGGAAAATACTGATTATCTTGAGAAAATTAGAGAACTGAAAGCTGAAATAGTTGTAATGAAGAAAGAAGGTGAGGCAAGGGAAAGCAGACTAGCAGAAGCAGAAAACAGAATTAGTCAGGCAGAGGATGAGTTAGAGAAAACTAAGAAAGAGGTGAAAGAGCTTAAAAAGAGATTGAGAGACAATGAAAACAACAACAGAGACATATGGGATGATCTCAAAAGAAGTAACATTCGCGTAATTGGCCTGCCAGAGGAAGAAAGAGAGGAAGGGGAAGCAAATATTCTAGAGGAAATAATAGAAGAAAATTTCCCAAACCTGAATAACAGAAAGGACATCAAGATTCAAGAGGTCCAGAGAGTACCAAACAGAATCAACCCAGACCTGAAGACACCAAGACACATCATAGTCACAATGAGAAGAAGTAAGGATAAAGAAAGGATCCTAAAGGCTGCAAGAGAGAAACAAAAAGTCACATACAAGGGAAACACATAAGATTATCTGCAGACTTCTCCACTCAAACTCTAAAAGCCAGAAGAGAATGGCAAGATATCTATCAAGCCCTGAATGAAAAAGGGTTTCAACCAAGGATAATATATCCTGCTAGACTTTCATTCAAACTAGATGGAGGGATCAAAACCTTGTTAGACAAACAACAGCTAAAGGAGGCAATCATCACCAAACCGGCCCTGAAAGAGGTTCTAAAAGACCTCTTATAATCAAGAACATCACCACAATACTGGCAATATAACAGAGCAAACAAAAAAAAATTTTTTTTGAACAATGGAACTACAATACATTAAATCCATAATATCAATAAATGTCAATGGCTTAAACTCATCCATCAAAAGGCACAGAGTTGGGGAATGGATCAGAAAACATAATCCAACCATATGCTACTTGCAAGAATCCCATCTGTCACAACAAAATAAATACAGACTTAAAGTGAAAGGATGGAAAACTATCATACAAGCTAACGGACCACAAAAAAGGGCAGGAACAGCCATTGTCATCTCAGACACGATAGATTTTAAATTAAATAAAGTAATAAAAGATAGGCAAAGACATTACATAATGATTAGAGGATCAATCAGCCAAGAAGACTTAACAATCATTAACATCTATGCACCCAATTAGGGACCATCTAAATACATTAAGCACCTACTGAAAGAATTTCAAAAATACATCAATAGTAATACAATAATAGTGGGAGACTTCAATACCCCACTCTCACACTTAGACAGATCAACAAATCAGAAAAAAAAGATACAAGAGAACTGAATGAAGAGATTGACAGACTAGACCTCTTGGACATTTTCAGAGTCCTTCACCCCAAAAAACTGGAATACACCTTCTTTTCAAATCCACATAACACATACTCAAGGATAGACCACATGTTAGGCCACAAAGACAGCATCAATAAATTCAAGAACATTGAAATCATCCCAAGTATCTTCTCAGACCATAGTGGAGTAAAACTAACATTTAAAAACAAACAGAAAATTATTAAAAATCACAGAATTTGGAAACTAAACAACATACTCCTCAAGAACCACTGGGTCTGAGATTCACTCAAAAAGGAAATTCAAATGTTCCTGGAAACAAATGATAATGAAGACATAACCTATCAAAATATTTGGGACACAGCTAAAGCAGTACTGAGAGGGAAACTTATAGCCATACAACCACATATTAAACACCAAGAAGAAGCTCAAATGAACGACCTTACTGAACACCTCAAGGACTTAGAGAAAGAGGAACAAAGGAAACCTAAAGCATCCAGTAGGACAGAAATCACTAAAGTTAGAGCAGAAATAAACAACATAGAAAATAAAAGAACCATACAAAAGATCAATGAAGCCAAATGTTGGTGCTTTGAAAAATTAAACAAAATTGACAAATCCCTAGCGAGACTCACCAAACAAAAAAGAGAGAAGACTCAAATTAATAGAATTGTAAACGATAGAGGAGATATCACAAACGACAACACAGAAATCCAGAGAATCCTGCGAAACTTCTATAAAGAACTACACGCCACCAAGCTAGAGAATCTGGGAGAAATGGAACAATTCCTAGAAGCATATGGCCTTCCAAAAATGAACCAAGAAGAACTACAAAATCTAAATGCACCAAACAGACAAAGAAATTGAAACCGTTATTAAGAATCTCCCCAACAACAAAAGTCCTGGACCAGATGGCTTCACAAACGAATTCTATAAAACTTTCAGGAAACAGTTACTACCCATACTTCTTAAGCTTTTCTATAAGATTGAAGAAACAGGAATACTCCCTTCCACCTTCTATGAAGCCAACATCACCCTGATACCAAAAGCTGATAGGGACAGAACAAAAAAGGAAAACTACAGACCAATATCTCTGATGAACATAGATGCCAAAATATTAAACAAGATCTTGGCCAACCGGATACAGCAACATATCAAAAAGATTGTTCATCACGACCAAGTGGGATTCATCCCAGGAATGCAAGGCTGGTTCAACATCCGTAAGTCAATCAATGTAATTCACCACATCAATAAAAGCAAAGCCAAAAACCACATGATTATCTCAATAGATGCAGAGAAAGCCTTTGACAAAATCCAACACCCATTCATGCTCAAAACTCTACAAAAAATGGGAATAGATGGTAAATTCCTCAAGATAGTGGAGTCTATATATAGCAAACGTACAGCCAACATCATACTCAATGGACAGAAGCTGAAAGCATTCCCCCTCAGATCGGGGACTACACAGGGCTGTCCACTGTCACCGGTACTATTCAACATAGTATTGGAAGTTCTTGCCATAGCAATCAGGCAAGAGAAAGAAATCAAAGGAATATAGATTGGAACGGAAGAAGTCAAGCTCTCACTATTTGCAGATGATATGATTGTATACATAGAAAAACCTAAATAATCCAGCAGAAAACTACTGGAAGTTATTAGGCAATATAGCAAGGTATCAGGCTACAAAAATCAATGTACAAAATTCAGTGGCATTTCTTTATGCAAACACTAAATCTGAAGAAGAAGACATCCAGTAATCACTCCCATTTACGGTTTCAGCAAAATCAAATACCTAGGAATAAAGTTGACCAAAGAAGTGAAAGACTTGTATGCTGAAAACTATGAGTCACCACTCAAGGAAATAGAGACTGATATTAAGAAATGGAAAGATATCCCATGCTCATGGATTGGAAGAATAAATATCATCAAAATGAATATTCTCCCCAGAGCCATATACAAATTTAATGCAATACCCATCAAAATTCCACCAAGCTTCTTTAAGAGAATAGAACAAACACTACAATCATTTATCTGGAACCTGAAAACACCTAGAATTGCCAAAAACATCGTGAGGAAAAGAAACAGAAATGGAGGCATCACACTACCAGACCTTAAACCATATTATAAAGCCATCATCATCAAAACAGCATGGTACTGGAACAAAAATAGGCACACAGACCAGTGGAACAGAATTGAAAGCCCAGAAATAAATCCCCACACCTATGGACATCTAATCTTTGATAAGGGGGCCCAAAGGATTAAATGGAAAAAGGAAGCTCTCTTCAATAAATGGTGCTGGGAAAACTGGTTGTAACATGCAGAAGAATGAAATTGAACCACCTTATCTCACCAGAAACAAAAATCAACTCCAAATGGATCAAAGACCTAGACGTCAGACCAGAAACAATCGAATATTTAGAAGAAAACATTGGTAAAACACTTTCCCACCTACACCTCAAGGACATCTTTGACGAATCAAACCCAATTGCAAGGAAGACTAAAGCAGAAACAAACCAATGGGACTACATCAAATTGAAAAGCTTCTGCACATCCAAAGAAACTATTAAACAAACAGAGAGACCCCTCACAGAATGGGAGAAGATCTTCACATGCCATACATCAGACAAGAAACTAATCACCAAAATATATAAAGAGCTCAGCAAACTTAGCACCAAAAAAGCAAAAGACCCCATCCAAAAATGGGCAGAGGATATGAACAAAACATTCACCTCAGAGGAGATCCAAAAGGCTAACAAACATATGAAAAACTGCTCTAGGTCACTGATTGTCAGAGAAATGCAAATTAAGACAACACTAAGATACCACCTCAGTCCTGTAAGAATGGCATACATCAAAAAGGACAGCAGCAATAAATGCTGGAGAGCATGTGGGGACAGAAAACCCTTTTACATTGCTGGTGGGAATGTAAATTGGTACAGCCTCTGTGGAGAGAAGTCTGGAAAACTCTCAGAAGGATAGACATGGACCTTCCATATGATCCAGTAATTCCTCTCCTGGGGTTATACCCCAAGGACTCCATAACACCCAACCAAAAAGAGGTGTGTACTCCTATGTTCATAGCAGCACAATTCATAATAGCTAAAACCTGGAAGCAACCCAGGTGCCCAACAACAGATGAGTGGCTGAGAAAGCTGTGGTATATATACACAATGGAATACTACTATGCAGCTATCAAGAACAATGAACCCACCCTCTCTGACCCATCTTGGTCAGAATTAGAAGGATTTATGTTAAGTTAGGTAAGTCAGAAAGATAAAGATGAGTATGGGATGATCCCACTCATCAACAGAAGTTGACTAAGAAGGTCTGAAAGGGAAACTAAAAGCAGGACCTGACCAAATTGTAAGTAGGGCACCAAAGTAAAAAGCCTGTGGTGAGGGGTAGACATGCAGCTTCCTGGGGCAGTGGGGAGTGGGAGTGGGTGGGAGTGATGGGTCACAGTCTTTTGGTGGTGGGAATGGTGTTTATGTACACTCCTAGTAAAATGTAGTTATATAAATCACTAGTTAATTAATATGAGAGGGGGGGAAATTAACTGTATGTCTCGAAGTTTTTCAAAACACAAACTGAATCTTTTTAATATATAGGCTGTGTATTTGATATGCAGACTCTCTCAAAAGCCTAGACCAAGTAGATCAGAAGCAACCAATAGCACAGCTATATACAAGATACTGGGTACTGTACAGCAAACCATAACAAAAGGACTTTTCAAAGTTAACCCAATTACCAAATAATGTGATGATAACATTAACTATCGATTGTCTTTTTGAACCCTAAGACAGCAGGAACCTCACATCTCCACTATAGAGCCTCTACTTCCCCCAGTCCAGGAACCCTTGGATAGGGCCCACTTTCCCATATGCCTCCCCAATCCATATCAAATAATATTGCATCTGCCAATCACAACCTAACCAACACAAAGATTGCCACTTCAACATGCTTCACTTCAGACTGTGTCCAGAGACTTCACATGTGGAATGACAACCCTTCAGCTTCATTACTCGGGTGAGACCTTTCCTTTCATAGTATACTCTAATTCCATCTCAGGTGGTTCACTTTCTAACAAAGTCCCAAAACCTAGATATACACCAGGTTCTGTGAGAGAGAGCATATGTTCACACGTATCCATAAACTAGTGCAAAATATATACCTGAAAGCAGAAGTACACTAGAGTTTGCAGTGAGTACCTCCCTAACACTTCCTCTCCACTATTCCAAGCTTTGGGTCCATGATTGCTCAACAATTTGTTTGGCTTCGTATGTTAACTCTCTTTTCAGTCACCAGGTTCCAGATATCATCAGGATGCCGGCCAGGCTTCCCTGGACTGTAGACCCCACCAATGTGTTCTGGAGCTCAGCTTCCCCAGAGACCCACCCTACTAGGGAAAGAGAGAGGCAGACTGGGAGTATGGACCGACCAGTCAACACCCATGTTCAGTGGGAAGCAATTACAGAAGCCAGAATTTCTACCTTCTGCAACCCACAATGACCCTGGGTCCATGCTCCCAGAGGGATAGAGAATGGGAAAACTATCTGGGGATGGGGTGGGATATGGAGATTGGGTGGTGGGAATTTTGTGGAGTTGTACCCCTCCTACCCTATGGTTTTGTTAATTAATCCTTTCTTAAATAAAAAAAAAAAAAAAAGAGAAAAGAAAAAAACACTGCATACAACTGTCCAAGAGATATAATGGCAAAAGCATATGTATCAACTAAAAGACAATTACTGCCCCCTATGACAACCTCTATAATAATCATCAAACAAGTAAAATGCAGCAAAATTTAAGATTAACTTAGACCTTACTTAAACCCTAGGTCTATATCCTCCCTAACTTAAGGTCAGATCCCATAAACTTAATACTGGTTTGGATACAACAAAGGAGATGCAATGATTTAACAACCAGGAGAAAGTCTAACCTTGTTAGATAAAGACCTACAAAAAATTACTAAAGTCTTGGGCCCCTGAAACAGACCGAAAATAGACTTCTTAGCTTGTTCCCACACAAAGACTCCTAATTTTACCTGCTGTATTCCTACCTTTAGGTTCCTGTTTATTAAACCATTTGTCCTGCTTTATATCTTACTGCCTTTTAGCCACCAAGTTGCAAATGCTACTTTGATGCCATCCTGACTTCCCTGGGCAAAGGTCCCCACCAATGTGTCCTTAAGTCTCACCTCTCCAGAGTCCTACCCCACTAGGGAAAAATAGAAACAGGCTGGGAGTATGTTGGCAGGATCAACCTGCCAACATCCATTGTCCAGTGAAAAAGCCATTACAGAAGCCAGACCTTCCACCTACTGCAACCCACAAAGAATTTTGGTCCATACCCCCAGAGGAATAAAGAACAGGCAAGTTTCCAATGGAGGGGATGGGACACAGAACTCTAGTGGTGGGAACTGTATGAAATTGTACCTCCCTTATCCTACAAGCTTCTTAATCATTATAAATCACTAATAAAATTGTTTTTTTAATGAAATGCTATATGGTTGTTATTCAGTGAATTATAGCTTAACCATAATAAGTCCCCAAATCAGAATGTTTCTATTAGACTTAGATACAGAGGTTGTCTACTCAACTGCCACCAAAGGGAAGCTGAAGCATCATGTCACTGATGAACATTACCATGGCAAACAGTGCTAGTTAACAAGTCTACCTCTATTCAATGGAAATTAATTTCTTCATTGAATGTACATTTCAATTTAAATCAAACTTGAGCCCTCAAGCTTGCAAGTACTGTGCTCTCTTACTGAGATATATTCCTGACATCACCATTTCAATAATTTAAAAAATCTTTTAGATTAAAAGAAATTATCAGATATTTTCTTAAAAATTCCAAAGGGCAGGGTGGTGGTGCACTTGGTTGAGCGCACATGTTACAGTGCACAAGGATCTGGGTTCAAGCTCCTGGTCTCCACCCGCAGGGGGCAAAGCTTCACAAGTGGTGAAGCAGGTCTGAAGTTGTTTCTCTGTCTCTCTCCCCCTTTCTCTCAATTTCTGAATATCTCTATCCAAGAAATAAGGATTTTTTTTTTTAAAGAAAACACAAGTAGAATCTGAAATGGAATTGGCGTATTGCACCCAAGTAAAAGACTCTGGGTTGGGTGGGTGGGGAGAATACAGGTCCATGAAGGATGATAAATGACATAGTGGGGGTTGTATTGTTAAATGGGAAACTGGGCAATGTTACGCATGTACAAACTATTGTATTTACTGTTGAATGTAAAACATTAATTCCCCAATAAAGAAATAAATTTAAATTAAAAAAAAGAAAGAAGGATTTAAAAAAAATTAAAATCCAAAATAGTAATATTTGAGTAAAAGCAGTGTCTCCATCTTGGTCTGCAGCCAATATCTAGTTCTTTAAAAAAAAAAATGATAGTTTTATAACAAGTCTATACTGCTGTTGATTTCAAAGTAGGAAAGATTAAATATTAAAAAAAAAAAAAGAGGCCATTTCCTATAGTGCTATGTCCCCAACAATCCATCTTTTGAGGACTACTCCTGTGCTTGTCTCATGGGGTTCTCCTACTTATTAACCACATTGTGATTTCTATACCAAGTTACAAGAGTGGACACATCACCCAGGTCTGACCAATTATGGTACCCTATTGCCCTCTCTCCACAACTGGTCCAAGAGATAAGCACAGAGCCAACCAAAGTTGCTGCATGAGATCTGTTTTTAAATCCAGGGAAGAAAATTATGAAATGTAAAAAAAAAAAATTAAATGATGAAATGATAAAAGACGAGAAGTGTTAATGACTGTATGATTAGGAGTTGAAAGCCACTTTGCTGCTAATCTGAGAAGGGGAGCTGAGAAAGTCACTTCAGAAGAAAAAAGTTAACTCCTGATGACCATCATAGGAGAACATGGACTTAGCTGTTACTTCTGTGCCTGCATCTTCATGTATGTAAATCATGAGTTTCTTTTGAGACCATATTAACTGCAGTAGAGTTCCTATCGCTTGCTACAGTCTTTACAGTAAGACAGACACTGGTATTGCTGTTGTTCTTCCTTCTACGAGTTAAGCTATGTATCACAAAATACCTGCTACAAACTGCATAGCCATATCTAAACAGTTATATATCTCCAGGACTACCAAAGAGAGGGTATATTTTAAAAGTTACAAGAGGAAAAAAATAAGTCAATTGGCTTAATCCTACTTAAATATAGGAATAGGATCTGGGATTGGAGTTCAGTGATAGAGCACATGCTTCTACAAGTATAAACACACTGACTTTACCCAGCACTGCGAAAAAAAAAATCATTAATAATTTATACTTGACTGATTTCATTCCCTAAAAGTACATTTAAATGCCATCACATAGAGTAAAACCACACTTTTTACTGTTGTATAATTCCCAATCTGAACAATGAGGTGCAGGCTAACCTCTCACAAACTTCCCTGAAGCAAGAAAAATAATTATTTGTTTAAAATTATCTTCAAAAAAATTATCTTCATAAGATGCCACTAAGTTTCAATTAAGAAGTTCAGATAGTTCATATTTTACGCCAAAATAAACAAACTTCCTTTCCAATTCCATATATATATATATATATATATATATATATATATATTTAACTATCTTTATTTATTTATTGGATAGAGACAGCCTGAAGTAAAGAAGGAAGGAGGAGATAGAGAGTCAGAGAAACCTTCAGCAGTGCTTCACCACTTGCAAAGCTTTCCCTCTGCAGGTGGGGACCGGGGGCTTGAACCCAGATCCTTGAGCACTGTAAAGTGTGTACTCAACCAGGTGTGCCACCACCCAGCCCCACAACACAATATTTTTTAAATGAAATTCTAAGTATATTAAGTGGAAGTGTTCAACCCTCTACACTGCTAAGTACCTGAAACATAAGTGTGAAAGCAAAGTATCATACCTTGCAATCTATAAACACAGTCTATTCTTTCTCAGATGTTTTCAAAATGTCAAATATGTTCCTCAAAATGTAGTCCTTGCAAGACTAGACAGATAGCACAGTAGTTGCACACCAGACTTGCATGCCTGACAACCCAGAGAAACCAAGCTCAATCACAGCATCACTATATGCCAGAGAGGAATAGAGCACTGGTCCATCCTTCCTTTCTCTCTCTCTCTCTCTCTCTCTCTCTCTCTCTTTCTTTCTTCCACCCCTCTCTCTGCATGTATTATAAAATTAAATTGATTAAACTATTTGTAAATGTATTATTGGGTAGAGAGAGAAATTGAGAGGAAGGTAGATAGAGAGGGAAAGACAAAGAGACACCTACAGCCCTGCTTCACCACTGTCAAGCTTTCCCCCTGCAGATGGAGACCAGAAGATTGAACCTGGGTCCTAGATGCACTGTAATGTGTGTGCTTAACCAGATGTGCTACCTCCTGGCTCCTAATAGATAAATCTTTTTTAAAAGACAAAGATCTTTGCAGCCCAGGAGGTTTGTAGTGGCTAGAGCACTAAACTTGCAAGCTTGAAGCCCTGAATTCAATACCAAGCATCACATATGCTGGAGTGATGCTGGAGTGGTGTATTTCTCACACATAAATAAATAAATAAATGCCTTTTAAAAAATCTCTTTGAAATATGTAGTTCTTGTTCTCCCTGGCCATGCCAGAACAACTGAAATGGTCACCATGCACACCAAATTAAGATTAGCACTTAAAATTAAAGTATAGTGTTTTGGTTTTTTATTTATTTTTTTTTGTAAAAACACCTCTCTTTAATACAAGTAAACTATTTCATATGGTGTTCAACCAATATAGCACTGGCTCCTACAAGGGTAGAATAGTTTTAAGTGTAAATTATCCTTAAAATGATATAATACACTGTGTAAAACACAAGAACACTTGTTCATGTCTCCAAATAGTACAGCCATCTAAATGAAACTCACCAGAAGTCCCAAATTACCAATAAAACAACAACAAAATCTATTAAAAAGTCCTAAGAGTTTTCTCAAAATGTCTTTTTGTTTGTTTTACATTTCAAAATTTAAGCGCTTTTCAAAAAAGGAGTGTTTCTGTTTGATTTCCCTCTCTACAATGACTATAGAACCCAAATCCTCTCTAAACTTATCTAAAGAGTTCCTTAGTACTGGGTGGAAAATGAGGAAGCAAAAACCCTTACTGTAGTATTCCTCACCAACAAACGATTAGGCTCTTACTAAATTGTGAGCTTCTTGATGATGGAAACCACTTCTGACTTTTTATCTTTTAATATCCACCAGTGCTAGCTCTCATTATGAGTGTACTACCAAATATCTATTGAGGGAATGAATAGGTGCTGGTAATACTATTTAAATTTTTTTAATATTTATTTTATTTATTTATTCCCTTTTGTTGCCCTTGTTTATTTATTTATTTATTTATTGGGGTATTAATGTTTTACATTCAACAGTAAATACAATAGTTTGTACATGCATAACATTCCCCACTTTCCCATTTAACAATACAACCCCCACTATGTCATTTATCATCCTTCATGGACCTGTATTCTCCCCACCCACCCACCCCAGAGTCTTTTACTTTGGTGTAATACTCCAATTCCATTTCAGGTTCGACTTGTGTTTTCTTTTCTGATCTTGTTTTTCAACTTCTGCCAGAGTGAGATCATCCCATATTCATCCTTCTGTTTCTGACTTATTTCACTCAACATGATTTTTTCAAGGTCCATCCAAGATTAAATGTTTTTTTCTTTGTAAAGTTTTTCAAAAGCAGTGGCATGGGAAGTGGTGAAGTGGGTAACGTGCTGGACTCTTCAATATGAGGCTTTAAAAGTTCAGACCCCAGCATCACATGTGCCTGAGTGATGCTCTCTCTGTTCATTCTCTCTAATAAATAAATCTTAAAAAAAAAAAAAGAAAAAGAAAAAAGGCCATGTAGTGGCACACTTGGTTGGTTACATGCCATAGTGTACAAGGATCCAGGTTCAAGCTCCCACTTCCCACTAGCAGGGGAAAGCTGCAGGTGTCTCTTATTTCCCACTTCCCTCTTAATTTCTCTGTCTCTATCCAATATAAATAAATGATTTTTTTTTAAAAATTCAAAATCATGTAAGTAAAATAACAATAAGAATAAAATAAGCACCTTAGACTGGAGATACTCTGAATAGCATTGATTCAAGAAGAGCAATGCACTTGGCCTCTCCTACAAAGAAGTCTTACACCAGCCTCCCAGCTATTGAAAATATTATCTGAAGGACATTTTTAAGCCAAGGGCATTCATTCTTTCTACCAAGATGTACTACTTCAAGGAAATTGTTTCTCAACAGTCCAAAACAAGGATTAAGGAAAGGAGCAGTACTGACTAGTCTTCAATATCAAAGTACTTATGCTTTCGCAAATCACAACCAAAACTTGACTTAAAAACTGGTGGAGTTTAAAACTAGCAAATAAGAATGAAGTGGTACATAAAAGTGAAATTCTCTTAGATCATGCTCCTCAAATACTAAGTACCTACAAAATTTAGAAAGCACTTGGGGGTGACATAGTAAATTATATTATATGAAAATATTCAATTGAGAAGATTATGCACTGACTTCTAAGTGAGCATACAGCCATTTGCATAAGCCAGAGAAATAAAATCACTGATATCTGTCTCTCATAACAAGAGGACATTCTAGGATCTCAGAGGAAAAACAATTTATGTCCTCAAGGAACACAAAGTCATGATTCTCAAAAATAAATTTTAGAATTAAACTGAATAAAATATAAAAGATCTGGAATTTGAAAAGGACCAAATGTTAAAAGAGTTTTGTTGGTGGTAACAGAGAACAAGCCCATTACTCATGAATTAAATGTCAATAACCTGAACCATAAATTATTTAGAACTTTAGATATTGTAAATTGCTACTAAAATCTGAGCGAGGAAGTGTCAAGCTGAAAAATGTATCAAGAAGTGGCTCTATTTTCCCTTTTAAGCTCACTCTTTAGTTCCCACTATTTAAGAAAGGTAAAAAGAAATGTCTTATACCCTAGGAGACCAGCAATTAAATTCAACTCCTCTTACCCTTCATTTCTTCAAATACTATAACCATCTAAATCAAACTTGCTTAGGAAAGTAGCTGAGCTGGTAGAGTACAGGACTTGCATGCCTGAGGCTCCCAATACAATCCCTGGTGTGTCATGTACTAGAGGAGCACTCTGCCTTCCCTCTCCCCACCCCATTCCCCTCTCTCTCTCATGTAAAATGAATCCAATACATCTAAACTTAAAAAAAAGAAAATTAATGAAACTCAACAAAAATCTGAAATCAGCCACTTGAAATAAACTATAGAAAAGATGAGTTAAAAGAAGAAAGGGAAAAAGTTATTCAATATTTGCATAATATAAACATCCTTACTTAAAAGCATCTAGGAATGTTTTTTCACCAAAGAAGGAAGTAATTCTATGGAATGTGCTCATTTAAACTAATTTTCCTTTAGAAATCAGATGTCTCAAAGAGTTTATTGAAGACTTTTATCTACATTTAATTAGCATCACACAAATTAGTTTTTGTTTAATAACCTTTAACATTGTTCCTCATGATTATCTTCTTTCAACAGTGCCAAGTTTAGGGTAGCTGAACGCAGTGTGTGCATAGCAATGCAGCAGATGATGATTTCATCTACTTATTGTACCATTACTTAATCTCTGGAGTGAAATTTACATAATTTACAACTGCTGCAATATATTTTTAAGATTTATGAAGAAGTGACTATTCCACAAAACTCTGCATTCGGTTTTAGATTGAATCACTATCAGTAATCAGAATAAAACTATTTAGAAATATAGTGTCAGGTGAAATTGAAGAAATTAGTGGAGATCACAGGATAATATCATAAAACAATTTCACTACAGTTCCAAATTCCAACTCCTTTTCTGGGTAACTACAAAGTTCAAGCTGAAGTAAAAAAAATGTTTCTCTGTGCAGAAGAGCATAAATGATCGGAGTGGAAGTAAGAAACAAGTGCCTAGGTGGGCTAAACAATAGACAAAACAAAAGATTAGCCTAGAAGCATGTAAATACTGACTGCTAAGTACAATTAGTATGTTGATACTCAGGTGGTGCAAAGCTCAAGGACCAATGTAAGGATCCCTGTTCGAACCCCTGGCTCCCCACCTACAGGGGAGTCGCTTCACAAGCAATGAAGCAGGTCTGCAGGTGTCTTTCTCTCCCCTTCTCTGTCTTCCCCTCCTCTCTCCATTTCTCTCTGTCCTATCCAACAATGACAGCATCAATAACAACAACAACTACAACAATAAAACAAGGGCAACAAAAGGGAATAAATAAATTAATTAATTAAAAATATGTTGATACTATGGTAGTAAGAAATCCTCAACTTCTCTTAGTGGGGAAAAAAAAAACCTGGGTTAGGAACTAAAAACTTTTAAGTTACTTTCAAATCCCAACTGAAGATTTTAACAGGGGGAAAAAAAAGAGTAAAAGCCATAAAGTGCCTTCAAAATCATCTGGCTAATGGTGCTGGCTTTGGCTGTGCTCTTATTAGCATCTATTAATGAAGGAGAAAGCTAAGAGTCAGTAGTGCTAAGAGTCAGATCCTACAGAACAGCTCTTCCTTCTACTATGGACAATGCCCACAAAACAGGATGAGATTATATGTACTCCATTAAAATTATCGTATAGAAATAGTTACTCCTGCATTGTGCTGGTTTCTAAATCCAGAGAGATTTAAATACACTTTTAATAAGTACTTTATTAAACTGGAAATTCACTTCTCTCACCAAGTTTAGTTAAAAAAGGGAGGAGAGAAAAAAATATATATGGCAAGTACCTTTATAAATTCCCTTTCTCTTTATTTTCACATTTTATGAATTTAATTCAGTGGCATAAAACCTCTGTCTCCTCTGGAGATACTTATACTGCTTTTAATCACACCCAAAGTGCTACAAATAATAACTTCAATGTTCTTAATTTCTGATATTTAAAGTCTTATCCTGCAAAAATCTTGTCTTTTGAATAATAAATGTTGTTTAAGCAAAGTCATTAAACAAAGTCACTTGGGCTACTGTGGGGCTATTAAGAAACTAAAAGTTATATATTTTTTAGAGATTAAAGTCTCTAACTATAACATACAGAAAGAAGAAACACAGATGATATATAGTGATATTCTTTGATTTTTTAATTATCTTTATTTATTGGATATAGACAGAAATTGAGAGGAAAGGGAGTAAGAGAGGGAGACAGAAAGACACCTGCAACACTTCACCACTCCCAAAGCTTTCCCCCTGCAGGTGGGCCCCTGGGGCCCTGAACATTGTAACATGTGTGCTCAACCAGGTACTCCATCACCCAGCCTCCACAGCGCTATCCTTTAGAAATTAGTGAAGTAGCACATACCTTTCAAATATAGGTACAGCAGTCAAAAATTTTATTGCTAGTAATCACAAAATGTGTCATAGAGAATTATGTAATATATCACATAAATTAGGCATCTATAATTTATATGTGAATTATTCCTTTGTTTCAGCTTAACATTTAAAATAGCACAGTACCTGTGGCTATCAAAAAGGTAAAATGTTAGTATAAAAAGTCAACACAAGGGGCCAGGTGGTGTCCTGGTTAAGCGTACACAGTACAGTGCAAAAGGACCTGGGCTCAAGTCCCTAGTCCCCACCTGCAGGGGGAAAGCTTCGCAAGTGGTGAAGCAGGGCTGCAGGTGTCTCCGTCTCCCTCTAACTTCCCATCTCAATTTCTCTGTCTCTATCCAACAGTAAAAATAAGCATTTAAAATATGCTAGAAAAGTCAACACAATATCACAGAATATACTCTAAACTTTGAGTTATTTTCTCAGATTTGAAATAAGAATTAAGAAAATATATATCATGAGGACCAGACTAAGATTAAACATACAGGTCCGCTGTCTTCTAATATTTGAGACTATGCCAACTTCCCAATCAATTGTTCAGCTTTTAAGTTATTTTTGTCCAGGTATAGTTATACTCTCACCTATGGCCCCCAACTAATCAAAACAAAACACAAAGCAATTATTCAATTGTTCTTATTTCTTGGCTTTGAGGATCTGAACTAATGGCATCTAGTCAGAGCTGTTAAGTAGTACTTTGCATAGTACAGACAGTGCATGTCTAGATAAATTACACCCCCCAAAGCCTTTCCTCTGCCCTTCATCTATGGCCTAAAATTTGAGTTAAGAATTGTTCCTATCCAACCTAACAAAAGCCATGCTATTTACATATTTCTTCAAAATAGTGGACAAGCCAGAGATAAGTCCTTAACCTAAAGACCAGCATCACACTACCTTCTGGGGAGAGTCTAGGTTTGAACTTCTGGCATGGGTGGCTGTGCCACCTGCCACAACTTAACTGAAGTTGGCATTAATTTCCTGTCCCACCCACAAGCTCCGCCCACATCCATATAAGGAGTTCAATAAAGCATGTATTATTAAGAAAAAGAATTTCTGAATTCATAAACTACAGAAAAAGAGGTTTCAAGTCTGCCAAAAGCTGTTGAAACTGGCAACAATAAAAAGACAACCTCACATAAAGCCACCGACTTAAAATGATTATGATACAATAGACCATTAGATAAAAAATCCTGATTTAAGATAACAGGGTCACGTGTGTGTTTACTAAACACACACATATGTATAATGCACCACACACCATCAGTTCTGATTTAGTCTGAGGGCTATTAAGACATATTATAAACAGCTGAAAAAAAATGTGAGCGATAACATGTTAATTTTTTTCTTCAGGAATTCTTAGCATTTTTTTGAAGGGAAGGACTGGTTTCTCTAGCCAAAGCCACAATTAAGAAACCCATTATTAAAACAAAAACCAACAAAAAACAAAGATTCCTGGTGACAAACATTTCAGGTCCAGTAGAATTGGGGTCCATAGCCCTCTGGTCATCTTTCCCTATTTCTTACCCACTCTGGGAGTATGGATCAAAGAGAATTGTAATTATTTTCCCCTACTTTTCTTTTGCTTTCAGATGATCTACAATGACTCAGATAATTTTTATAATAATAAATGTATTCTAAATGAAAAAAGAAATACATTATAATTGTTATGTCCTGTATATTCAGTAAGGCACATTCAGCAAAAATAAAAAATACTTTGATTTCTAATAACGTTGTAATCAGAATTCTCTCTCCTACCAACAACTCAGGCAACAGAAATACAGTCTATCAATGTTAAAAACCACCAATGTTGTCAATGACATGCCTAAGGGGCTATCATGTACTATTACATTTCACTGTACGCAATCTGATCAATGCTTTGAAACTGGCAAGTATGCCATAAACGTAACGTGCTTTGCAGCAGATTTGTACTAGCAGAGAAGACAGACACCACGGCAACGGGAGCCCTTTGCCCAACCACTTGAATAAAATTCTGTAAAATCAAAGCTTTGCAAGAGCTTTCGCCCAGTTAAGGTCTTCCTTCGAAATCCTGTATTAGTCAACATCTCCCCGCCACACAACGCACATTGCACACCATCGGTACCCAGACACCTGAACCACCTGGGCAGAGTTAGGCTGTCAGCTCCAAGGTGCTGCTACTACGCAAGAAACAGAAGCAGCTAAGCTTTCCCAGGTACACTAGGTGGTAACCTTGGCACTGGAGGGGGGGGGCGGCAGAATATCCCGCTTTCTCTATTAGAAAAGCCTTAAGGCTGTTCCAAAGAAAATGCTACAACTGTGAGGACCTTTCCTACAAAAGCAAGCAGAAGACAGCTGCTTCGCTATGAGTGAGGGGAAAAAAACTGCAATGAGATACGGGGCTACACATCTCGGGAGCTTCGGGGCGCAATTCTGTGACAGCTCGTACAGCAGCTCAACCAGGCAGAGAGCTCAGCATTCCTCTCGGCAAAATGGGAATCACCACCGCCGGCCCGGCCCCCAGCGCCGACCGCAGGGATCGGCACACCCTAGAGGACTGCGAGGTGCCACGGCTCCCAGGACGCCCACCAGGACCTGCCCGCCAAACCCTGCGACAGCAGAGCAGAGCCGGCTTACCTGGCTTCACCGTCTTGAGACGGATGGGCTCGCGGAAGTGGCGGATGACAGCCAGGGTGTCCCGGTTGGTGAGCCCGCTGACAGGCGTCCCGTTCACCTCCAGCAGCACATCCCCTGGGCTGGGCGCCTTGCCCGAGACGACGCAGCAGGTGCCCCCGCCGGGCTCCTCGCGGAGCCGCCCCAGGTAGGGGAACTCGCCGCGCTCCGCGCCGCCACGGATCTCCGCGCCCAAGTCGCCCGGGGGCCCGGCCCAGGACACCGCGCACTCCTGCACCTTGCTGAGCCAGTGCTTCTTCTTCTTCAGCGTCTTCGACATCCCGAACCCCGCTGCACCATGGGGGAGACCCCGCGCGGGCGGCGGGGGCGCCGCTCCCGCCCCCTCTCAGCCCCCGGCTCCGGGCGGCCGCGCCGCTCCGCCGCCTCCCCCCCACCACCACAGCCCGCGGGGGGCCGCGCCGCCCCGCGCCCGGAGACGCCCCGCGGACGCCCCTCCCGGCTGCGCCCCCCGGGGCTGGCCGGGCTCCGCGAGGCGCGGCAGGCTCAGGCTGGAGTCGGCGGGAGGAGGTGGTCCCCAGGCGGCTCCAGGGGGGCTTCGGGCGGGGTCACAGCCGACGGCGGGCCCCCGGGCTCCTCGCCCGAGCGGCGGGAAAGGCAGAGCTGGGGGGCGGGGAGGGCAAGCGGGGAAAAGCCGGAACGGGAAAAATCCGTCGGGGGCGCGCAGAGGCGCGCGCAAACCCGTCGCCGGATCGATCGCAGCCTCTGTGGAGTGGGAGCGGCGAGACCAACGCCTGCCAGAGCTGCCAGGAAACTGCCGCTTTCAAACCCGCCGCAACCTCCTCCTCCTCCTCTTTCCCCCCTCCCCCTCGGCCCTTCCCCACCCCCTGCCCCGCCCTCGCCGAGTTCTCATCCAGAGCCCCGCCCCCTCCCGCCGCGCGGCGCCCGGCGCGTTGCCGTCACAGGCCAGGCGCTGGGGAGCCAGCCCCAGCTCTCGACTCCCTCGCCCAGGATTGGTTCCGAGCGGACAGGGGGCGGACCCCCGGCGAGAATGACAACCACCGATTGGTTGTTTGGAGTGGAGTAGGCGGGCACTTGGGTGACTGAAGTTTAAGGAGGATGGAAAAAAGAAGTTTGAAGAGAGGGGAGAGCCAGGGGAGGGGCAGTGCAGTGAGGCGCAGCAGTCTCCGGGCCGGAGGGTTGGAGAGGCCCTCTGCGCGGCTGCGAGAGCCAAGATAAAACGGGGTTGGGGAAAGGCAACGAACTCCCAGAGGTGGAAGCGTGGCAGACCAGTGGGCGGGGTCGGGGGCGGAGTCTGGGAGTCTGCCCGGGTTTCTGAGAGGAGCTGGGTACTTACTCCAGGGGAGGCGACCAGCTGAGTCCGCGGTCCGAGGTGGAGGGGCATCCAGAGTGGGTTGTCACAGCGATTAGTTACACTGAGTGAATGTTTCTTGTTCGCTCATTCACTCAACAACTGTTAGCGAATATCCACTGGATCCAGTTGATGGAAAGTACAGTGGAGTCCCACTCTCTGCTGTGTGACCTCAGGCAAATTAAACAACCTCTCTGCCGCGGCATCTTTCTTCGTGCAGACAGTATAGAATTCTCTGTCCGAGTTGAGGATTCCATGTTTTTAAAAATAATCGCAAGTTTAGAAATCTAACCGACTTTATTAAACAGTTCGTGAATAGCTACAGCATCCCACCTAGCAAGTAGGAGGAACAGTACGGGTTTGCACAAAATGGTGGGTCTTTCTAGTGAAGAGAGTGGTACATGTTTTATGGCAAAAGAATAGTTTCAAGTAAAACCGCATTCCTTAACCCTAACCCAAAGGGGAAATCCGATTGGAAGCCAGAGGTCAAGAAACTCTTTTGACTGCTAACACACATGGGGGGGGGGGGGTGTTCTGTGCCCGGAGAGAGAAAAAAAGAAATACCCAGCACTGATTTTCTGTAGATTGCTCGGAATTACTCACCTTTAAGAAAACGCTGGATTTGTTTGTTTTACTTTACTTTGTTTTTCCTGAATTGCTACTACCTACACTTATGAATTCCTGGGTGAAATCTTGATAACCTCTGCATCTGTTTTTGCAGCAGCTCTGAAAAAACAGATTTTGCTGCCTAGATCATATCTGTTAGGAGGCTTCAGCCAGAGAATAACAGTTGCTTAAAAGTATGATGCATTCTTTTTTTTTTTTTAAGAATTTATTTATTCATGAGAAAGAATAGAGAGAGAGAACCAGACATCACTCTGATACACATGCTGTGGTGGGTTAAACTCAGGGCCTCATAGTTGAGAATCCAATGCATTATCCACTGCACCACCTCCCAGACCACAAGTATGATGTCATTTATTATTGTGTCTTTAACATGAAGGCTATATGTAGGTAGTCTCGGGGTCAGCTTGGCAGCACAATCGTGTCTAAAGACCTGGGCTCACTTTGTTATTACCCTCTACCAAAATGTGCATGTGTTGTTGGCTTTTGTCTCCAGGACTGTCAGCTCTTGACTGCAACATGCCTGTCTCAGTTCTTGTCCTTCCATGACAAAAGCAGGAAGGGAGAGCTGCTTCCACTTTTATGGAGAAAAATCTCCCTACGCTCCTCCCCAAAGTAGACATCCCTTTTTGTCCAGAAAATGCCCATATACTCACTACAGGGCAGTCATTGTCAAAAGCAAATGGGATTGGTACAATTCATTACACTGATCATTAGCCACCCTCAAACAAAATAGTGGTCCTGTTTGAGTG
This sequence comes from Erinaceus europaeus, assembly GCF_950295315.1. Taxonomy (NCBI): domain Eukaryota; kingdom Metazoa; phylum Chordata; class Mammalia; order Eulipotyphla; family Erinaceidae; genus Erinaceus; species Erinaceus europaeus. The sequence goes on from NC_080172.1 coordinate 63,151,422, forward strand.
GAAAAGAAAGCAGTGGTGAGTAGGCACCCTACAGAGTCTGCCACATGCTGTAATCAGAAGTAAGTTACATTGACTCTTAGAATGAAAAGTACAGCAAAGATAGGCCACTGAAATAGCTGATTTGCCATGTTCTCAAGGATGGAGGTTGGAACACAAGTTGAAGCCTAGCCTGGAACCTGACCCCCACAACACTGAAAGACGCTTCAGTGCTGTGGCTCCTGAGGCTTGAACCTGGGTCCTTGTGTAATGTAATGCGAGTGCTTAACCAGGTGCACCGCTGCCTGGCCCCCCTATCTATCTATCTATCTATCTTAAAAGGAAAGAGAAGGGAATCAGGTGGTAGTGCACCAGGTTAAGTGCACGTGGTGCAAAGCGCAAGGACAAGTATAAGGATCCCAGTTCAAGCCCCCGGATCCCCACCTGTAGAGGGGAGTCCCTTCACAGGCAGTGAAGCAGGTCTGCAAGTGTCTATCTTTCTCTCCCCCTCTCTGTCTTCCTCCTCCTCTCTCTATTTCTCTCTGTCCTATCCAACAACAGTAATAACTATGCAATGACATCAACAACAACAATAATAACTACAATAGAACAAGGGCAACAAAAGGGAATAAATATTTTTTAAAAAGGAAAGAGAGAAAATATCAGTGTTTAGGAACTTGAATTCAGAACACAGATTGTAAGTCCCAGATTTTCTGTGTTCAAGTTCTATGATTTTAAGCAAACTAGTCTTACCTAACCTTAATTTTTGTTCACAAAGCGGGTAGAATAACATTATTCTCCTGAATTATAAAAACTTAATGGAATTATTTTGAGGCAACCAAGCACTTATCATATGTTAGCATATAAGCAAACTCACAAATTATATTAGTTACTGTTAAATAGTAATATTTGCAGCAAGGCTAAAAGCATTTCTCATCACTTTTATAGTTCTATAAATAATAAATTCACCCAACTTAGGTTCTGTTTTTAAAACATTATGGACTAAATTGCCACCCCAGTGAATTAATCCAGGTAGGCACTACTCTGGAAGCCGCTGCACTGAAAACAAGCCCCTTTTTGCTTATGTAGGGTAGCTCAAAGGCCTGCATTGTAGGTGCCCAAAAAGAGCTTGATCTAAGATCCCATGTAGCTATAATCCAGGTATCTGGGTGTTTGTTTTTAAGAGTGATACAGGCCTGTCAGAAATCTGGAAGCATTTCATCCCGGACCATGGATCGCAGGAGGAGAAAACTAGCATCAGGATTATAAATCTTCCTTTCCAAACTCGATTGGACCCTGGCAATGAATTTAGCCAGGGATTCATCAGTTTCTTGTTGAAAGGAGAGAATGGGGGCTGAGGCCACTCCCATGGGTGATGTTAATCACTCCCATGCTCTTAATGCGCAGAGGTCTACCTGATCAAAATACCCGGGTGGAAACTTGGCTTCTGGCTATTGAATCCCTGTTTCTAATTGACCCGTTCCAAACAATGCATCAAAATTCCCCTCTGGCTGATTTTGACTATTTTTCCGCGATTTCTGTAAACATTCGTCGTGAAAAAATGCCTCCCATTGCAGGAAGAAGGGGCCTGGGAGCGTAGTGCAAGTTATGTCCCTCCAGTCTTGGGGGGTATTAAGGTTCTGAAGCAGGCCTTGTAAAATGGACCTGGTCCATGGAGCATGAACATAATCATCCTTAATAGCCTGGCATACTTCTTTCAGGTCTGTGCCAGAATACGGATACCAGGCCTGAGGTTTTTGGGGGTGACATTGACCGGAAATGTGTGGACTTGCTCTGATAACTGTGTAGCAGTGGGGGGAGGAATCACAGAAGTGGAAGCTGCTGGATAAGTGGCGGCCGAAGAAGTGGTTTTGGAGGCTACAGGAGAATCTGGACATGTGTCTGCCAAAACGGGGGTGGCTGAAGAAGCGGCTGTGGAGACTGCAGGAGGTTCCGGACACGTGTCTGCCAAAATGGGGGCCTCAGGGCAAGATGCAGAGGGCTTAGGGTGGGTCAGGATGAGGACAGGCTTTTGCTTCTTCTTGTTTTTAAGGTGCTGGTTAAGTTCTATGATCACTTCCTTTATCTCTTGGACCTCAGTCTCTAGGTGCCTTAGCCTTTTGAGAGGTTGCCCTATATATCCCTTAAAACTGCGATGATGATCAACAGGATATAAGATGCGGCCCTGAGAAAAATGTCCCAGAGATATAAAAATTGTATATAGGAAAAAGAATACAGAATTTGGAAAAGATCGTCCATGGCAGAGAGGTCTCAGGAAAATAATAAGAAAGAAAAGAGGGAAAAAAATCACAGTGCCTTAACATGAGGTTGCAGATACCCAAATGGTGTATACTTATCTAGGACGTCTCTTATAAATCTGCTGCTTGTGTGTCCCTGTTTGGGTGTCAAATGCCGGGATAGCCTGAGGGTGCTTCTTCCTGAGAAAGTCGCAGGAGATACACTCTGGAACTTTCAGAGCCAGAAAGCAATTCCAAATGTGTTTACTCAGAAAAGCAGCTGTATATATACTCACCAAGTAGGGTGGAAACAGGATGTGACATAGAGAGGGTGGAGTGAAAAAAGACTGGTGGAAATCCAGGTGTGACAAGGAGAGGGGACGGAGCAAAAAGACATGTGAACCAGTGGGGATTAAACCAATGCCCTGGAGGTAGGGTGTGCTTAGTTAACAGTGGTTTATGAAAATAGACCGCAGCTTTAAGTGGGATCAAAGCTTAGTTAAGCAGGATTAGAGACAGAAGCTTTAAGCTGGGGGAGCTGGCATACTACCCAACAATTCCCTAGATATACCACACATGATGAAGCAGTACTCTGACCTTTCCCTCTTTAACTCTCCCATTATTCAATAAATAAATACGTCATCATTGGGGCTTCACTGCCCTGAGTCAACTTTTTTTTTTTCCCAGATAGAGATCATAGCACCAAAGCTTCCCTCAGTATGACGTAGTATTCCCATTGAGTGTACCAGGGCCATGCACCTCCCAGATGAGCTATCTTGCCTGTACCACAAATATATTTGAGGAGGGGATGTCTTAAGGGTTTCACCATTTCAGGCTAACTTTTTTAGGTAGAAGGAGAAATAAAGAGAAAGACCACAGAACCAATGTGGTCAATGTGGTGGGAGTCAGACTTGCAAAGTTAGCACACTCCAGTTAAGCTACTTTGCTGACCCAGAAACAATTCTTTTTTTAAATTTTTTTAATATTAGCCTGGGAGATAACACAGTTGATTAGGTAATGGGGTTCTGAGTTCAACTGCCAGCATCACATGTGTCAAAGTGATGCTCTGTTCTTTCCCTGTCTTGCCCTCTTCTCTTCCTCATAAATAAATACATCTCTGAAAACAAAACAAAACAAAAATCCTTATATGCATAACACAAGACAATTTACCCTTTTTATTTCTAAATATTATCATTATAAAGTTACCTTTAATTTTAAAATTCTGATCCATAAAATCTTTCTGGTTTAAGACCTTCCATCTTCTGCATCCCATAGTGACCCTGGGTCCATGCTCGCAGAGGGATTAAGAATAGGAAAGCTATCAAGGGATGGGATGGGATGCAGAGTTCTGGTGACAGGAATTGTGTGGAGTTGTACCCCTCTTATCCTATGGCTCTTGTCAGTGCTTCCTTTATATAAATAAAAATTATAAAAAATTAAAAAATGGGAGTCGGGCTGTAGTGCAGCGGGTTAAGCGCAGGTGGCGCAAAGCACAAGGACCGGCATAAGGATCCCGGTTCGAACCCTGGCTCCCCACCTGCAGGGGAGTCGCTTCACAGGCAGGTCTGCAGGTGTCTATCTTTCTCTCCTCCTCTCTGTCTTCCCCTCCTCTCTCCATTTCTCTCTGTCCTATCCAACAACGACAACAACAATAATAACTACAACAATAAAACAACAAGGGCAACAAAAGGGAATAAATAAATAAAATAAATATTAAAAAAAAATTAAAATTATTTCTGGTCTAAAAGATATTCCTACTTACCTGTATCATGGAAAATGATATGTATAATGCAGTCTAGCATTAATAATATAACCAAATTCAGTATTAATGTTATTGTATCTTTATTAGCATTTTTATTTGTCTACATCTATGGTCTAATTTGTATGCTAATGCTAAATATGCTCAATTACATAAGCAATAAGATAGAATTTTTTACTTGGTTAAACAACTAATTTATTATTTTAAAATATGCTCTTTCATACATAAATGAGCATTTTTACATATAGGTACACTTCCCTACAAAGGACCAAATGATCTAACCAAATTTACAGAATGAGAGAGACATTCAAAACCAGTAACAGCAGCAAGCTTAAAAAGGGTGGTTAGTTAAGCAGTCAGATGTCAAGATTATCTAACAAAGCAGGACAAAGAGAGCATTGAATGAAAGAGAAAAATATCAAAATGCCCATCTGTCATCTTTCAACTTATAGGCAACCTCATAGTCAAGGCCAACTTTGATTTCCTGCAGCTGTATGTCATCTCTTCCTTCTCCAGAGCCAATAACATGTCTCTGTGTGTTTTCTTTTCCAGTAGAACTTGATATTTTTGAAGGCAAGGTCACTTTCTTATTTCTTTGTGTGTGCCCCATTGGGCTGAGCACAAAATCAGCCTGGAGTGATGAACCTCTGGTGATGACCAAAAAATAAATAAATAAAATAATTCAATAGCCCAAGTTATGCTATAGGGCAGTATATCGAAACACCATTAACAGTAAAGTTGAATTGATATAAATGATCAAGACAATTTTCAGTCAGAACCAGGTTGTGGCTTACCCCATAATGCACACACTATGGGGGAAGACCTGGGTTTGAGCTGTTGGCCACCACATGGGAGGAGGGGGGTAGGAGTTTCATGAGCTGTGGAGAAGTGCTAGAGTGTCTTGCCTTTTTTTTTTTTTTTTTTCTGTTTTCTCTTCTTCTCTATGTGTCTCTATCTTTCCACTTTCTATAAAAAAGAAGGAGGAGGAAGAGGTGGAGGAGGAGGAGGGGAAGGAGAAGAAGGAGAAGAAGAAATGAAAATGGTCTCTGGGAGAAGTAGTCATGTAGACAGTGAGTCCCAGCAACACCCCTCATGGAACAAAAGAAAAACAAAGAGATAATTTTCAGACTTAAGTAGTATGACAATTGAAATAGAAATATGTAGGGTGCTGGTACTGACTTAGCTGATAAAGCAATGCCTTACCATGTATAAGGTCCTGGATTTGACACCCTACCTCCCAGTATCATGAGAGCACCAAGGAGTGCACCAATCCATTTCCATGGATAACAGAGTAGTGCTTGGGTGTCTCTCCCACATTTTCCTCTCTATTACTATGTTTCTAAAAATGCAGACTAAACATTGGATCAGGGAGGGGCCCGGTGGTGGTGTACCTGGTTGAGCACACATGTTATAATGCACAAGGACCTGGGTGTAAGCTTCCAGTCCCCACTTGCAGGGGGATAGCTTCACAAGTGGTGAAGCAGGGTTGTAGGTGTCTCTCTGTTTCTCTCTTTCTCTCAGTTTCTGGCTATCTCTACCCAATAAATAAAGATAATACATAATTTTTTTAAATTGACCAGGGAAATGACTAAATGGTATTGTGCATATGTGAGGCCTTTTATTCATTCCCCACACAGAAACTACTGAATAAAGTAGAAAATTAAGCAAAATGTGGTGATGGGTGGCTAGGAGAGGACAGAGACTACAGCAGAGGGCTTTGAAGTTTTCATGATAGTTTTGCTGAGACATGATGACAAGCAAGGGAAGTAAGGCTCAAACTCTCCAGGCAGAACTGGAAACTTTATGTGAATTCATGTCTGAATCTGAGAAACAGAAAAGTGAAAATATGATTGGAGTGTTGTTAGGAGAGAGCAGCAGAAAATGAAATCAGAGAGGTAGGCTAGAAGCCAGATCATACATAGATTTTCAGACCAAGGAAAGGAATTTGTGTTTTATTGAGAGCACAATAGGAAGGTTTAAGTAAAGGAATGGCAGGCTCTGGTTTACAATGTAGACCTTGTCTAAGGACAGAATGGGGTGTGTGGGGGGTTAGTACTTAGAGATCTCTGCAAATCCCAGAAGCTGGGGAAAAACAAGCTCTCAAGGGACCCCAAAAAGAGATGGCAGTGGCTTGGACTAGGGTAGAAACATGAGTTTGAAAATTTGTCAAATGCATTGCAGAAATCAGAATTTATAGCTTTAATTTCCTAGATTTATAATAGTTAAAGAAATATATTATGATTGTATTTAATAAGAAGCTTTATGAAATGTAATTGCTTTGTTGAAATGTCCCTTCACAGTACGATAAGGCGTTAGAAAATAAAAAGTGGGGAAAATTCTTAATTAAGTTTAAATTTATACAGGTTCTCTTTTATTATGTTTATTGAGAAGAGTATCCTGAGAGATGAAGTGCTAATTTCAAAGTTTCTGTTTAATTTCTTAGAAAAATAACATCCACCTCAAAGTCTATGACCTTAAAATTTATGAGACAATATACATATAGCTTTTTTAAAAGTATTTATTTATTCCCTTTTGTTGCCCTTGTTGTTTTATTGTTGTAGTTATTATTGATGTCATTGTTGTTGGATAGGACAGAGAGAAATGGAGAGAGAAGGGAAAGACAGAGAGGCAGAGAGAAAGATAGACACCTGCAGACCTGCTTCACTGCTTGTGAAGCAACTCCCCTGCAGGTGGGGAGCTGGGGGCTCGAACCAGGATCCTTACGTCAATCCTTGTACTTTATGCCACCTATGCTCTACACGCTGCACTATCACCCGACTTCCTACATATAGCTTTTTTTTTTTAAATAGAATGTTATTTTTTTAAAAATGGAATTTGTAACAAGCTTCTGCACAGCAAAGGAAACAACCTCTCAAACGAAGAGATTCCTCAAATAATGGGATATTTTTTACATGCCATACACCAGACAAGAGGCTAATAATAACAAAAATATGTTTCCCAAACTCAGCACAAATGACCCCCCATCCAAAAGTGGGGAGAGGATATGAACAGAATATTCACCAAGGAAGAGATCCAAAAGGCCAACAGATACAAGAAAAAATGCTCCAAGTCATTGATTGTCAGAGAAAATGTAAACAAAGGCAACCATGAGATACCACTTCACCCCTGTGAGAATGTCATACATCAGAAAGGATAGCAACAACAAATGCTGGAGAGGTTGTGGGGACAAAGCAACCCTCCTGCACTGCTGGTAAGAATGTAAATTGGTTCAATCCCTGTGGAGAGCAATCTGGAGAACTCTCAGAAAGCTAGAAATGGATCTACCTTAAGACCCAGAAATCCCTCTCCTGGGGATATATCTTAAGGAACTAAACACACCCATCCAAAAAGATGTGTGTATACCTATGTTCATAGCAGCACCATTTTTTTTGAGAGTTTTTTTTTTCTGGTCATAGAATTCTAAATTAGTACCTCTTTTCTTTCAGAATACATGTTATAGTATGGTTTTTATTTTTGCTCAAAAGAAGTCAGTTCTCTCATCAGTGGTTGCTCTGTTTGGGAGGTAGATGGTTTTATTTTCCTCTTGCTGATTTATAGGTGGCCTTTTCTTGTCTTTCATTTTCTGAAATTGTAGTAAAATCGCCTGAAATGCAATAGGTAGGGGCATCTTATAGCTCACTGTGTTTAAGATTACGTACCTGTAGCTCAGCAATCCTCCTGGAGATTTTAATGACACTCATGTTAAAGCATCTTACTTATTCTAGCATCTTGCTATGTTTTCCATATTTTCACTTTTTTTTAAGTCTGCCAACATTTTAAAAAAAAATTTTTATTATTGGGGAATTAATGCTTTACATTCAACAGTAAGTACAATAGTTTGTACATGCATAACACTCCCCAGTTTCCCCTATAACAATACAACCCCCACTTGGTCCTCTGAATCCTTCTTGGACCTGTATTCTCCCCAGCCACCCACCCCAGGGGCTTTTACTTTGGATAGCAGCACCATTTGTTTTTTTTTTTTTTTTTTTTTAAATTTCTTTATTGGGGAATTAATGTTTTACATTCAACAGTAAACACAATAGTTTGTACATGCATAACATTCCCCAGTTTCCCATTTAACAATACAACCCACCAGAAACAAAAATCAACTCCAAATGGATCAAAGACCTAGATGTCAGACCAGAAACAATCAAATACTTAGAGGAAAACATTGGTAAAACACTTTCCCACCTACACCTCAAGGACATCTTTGATAAATCAAACCCAATTGCAAGGAAGACTAAAGCAGAAACAAACCAATGGGACTACATCAAATTGAAAAGCTTCTGCACATCCAAAGAAACTATTAAACAAACAGAGAGACCCCTCTGGCAAACGCTAGAAGAAGAAGAGACCCCTCACAGAATGGGAGAAGATCTTCACATGCCAGACATCAGACAAGAAACTAATCACCAAAATATATAAAGAGCTCAGCAAACTTAGCACCAAAAAAGCAAATGACCCCATCCAAAAATGGGCAGAGGATATGAACAAAACATTCACTACAGAGGAGATCCAAAAGGCTAACAAACATATGAAAAACTGCTCTAGGTCACTGATTGTCAGAGAAATGCAAATTAAGACAACACTAAGATACCACCTCAGTCCTGTAAGAATGGCATACATCAAAAAGGACAGCAGCAACAAATGCTGGAGAGGTTGTGGGGACAGAGGAACCCTTTTACATTGCTGGTGGGAATGTAAATTGGTCCAGCCTCTGTGCAGAGCAGTCAGGAAAACTCTCACAAGGCTATACATGGACCTTCCATATGATCCAGTAATTCCTCTCCTGGGGTTATACCCCAAGGACTCCATAACACCCAAACAAAAAGAGGTGTGTACTCCTATGTTCATAGCAGCACAATTCATAATAGCTAAAACCTGGAAGCAACCCAGGTGCCCAACAACAGATGAGTGGCTGAGAAAGCTGTGGTATATATACACAGTGGAATACTATGCAGCTATCAAGAACAATGAACCCACCTTCTCTGACCCATCTTGGACAGAGCTAGAAGGAATTATGTTAAGTGAGATAAGTCAGAAAGATAAATATGAGTATGGGATGATCCCACTCATCAACAGAAGTTGACTAAGAAGATCTGAAAGGGAAACTAAAAGCAGGACCTGACCAAATTGTAAGTAGGGCACCAAAGTAAAAAGCCTGTGGTGAGGGGTAGACATGCAGCTTCCTGGGGCAGTGGGGGGGTGGGAGTGGGTGGGAGGGATGGGTCACAGTCTTTTGGTGGTGGGAATGGTGTTTATGTACACTCCTAGCAAAATGTAGACATATAAATCAGTAGTTAATTAATATGAGAGGGGGAAAATCAATTGTATGTCTCAAAGTTTTTCAAAACACAAACTGAATCTTTTTAATATATAGGCTGTGTACTTGATATGCGGACTCTTTCGAAAGCCTAGACCAAGTAGATTAGAAGCATCCAATAGCACAGCAATATACAAGATACTGGATACTGTACAGCAAACCCTAACAAAAGGACTTTTCAAAGTTAACTCAATTACCAAATAATGTGATGATAACATTAACTATCGATTGTCTTTTTGAACCCTAAGACAGCAGGAACCTCACATCTCCACTATAGAGCCCCTACTTCCCCCAGTCCTGAAACCCTTGGATAGGGCCCACTTTCCCGTATGCCTCTCCCAATCCATACCAAATAATATTGCATCCGCCGATCACAACCTAACCAACGCAACGCTTGCCACTTCAACATGCTTCACCTCAGACTGTGTCCAGAGACTTCACGTGTGGAATGACAACCCTTCAGCTTCATTACTCGGGTGAGACCTTTCCTTTTATAGTACACTCTAATTTCATCTCAGGTGGTTCACTTTCTAACAAAGTCCCATAACCTAGATATACACCAGTTTCTGTGAGAGAGAGCTTATGTTCACACATATCCATAAACTAGTGCAAAATATATACCTGAAAGCAGAAGCACACTAGAGTTTGCAGTGAGTACCTCCCTAACACTTCCTCTCCACTATTCCAAGCTTTGGGTCCATGATTGCTCAACAATTTGTTTGGCTTCGTATGTTAACTCTCTTTTCAATCACCAGGTTCCAGATACCACCAGGATGCTGGCCAGGCTTCCCTGGATTGAAGACCCCACCAATGTGTCCTGGAGCTCAGCTTCCCAGAGACACACCCTAATAGGGAAAGAGAGAGGCAGATTGGGAGTATGGACTGACCAGTCAATGCCCATGTTCAGCGGGGAAGCAATTACAGAAGCCAGACCTTCTACCTTCTGCAACCCTCAATGACCCTGGGTCCATGCTCCCAGAGGGATAGAGAATGGGAAAGCTATCAGGGGAGGGGGTGGGTTATGGAGATTGGGTGGTGGGAATTGTGTGGAGTTGTACCCCTCCTACCCTATGGTTTTGTTAATTAATCCTTTCTTAAATAAAAATAAAATAAAAAGAAATAAAAATACAACCCCCACTATGTCATTTATCATCCTTCATGGACCTGTATTCTCCCCACCCACCCACCCCAGAGTCTTTTACTTTGATGCGATATTCCAATTCCATTTCAGGTTCTACTTCTGTTTTCTTTTCTGCTCTTGTTTTTCAACTTCTGCTTGAGAGTGAGATCATCCCATATCCATCCTTCTGTTTCCGACTTATTTCACTCAACATGATTTTTTCAAGGTCCATCCAAGATCGGCTGAAAACGGTGAAGTCACCATTTTTTACAGCTGAGTAGTATTCCATTTTGTATATATACCACAACTTGCTCAGCCACTCATCTGTTGTTGGACACCTGGGTTTCTTCCAGGTTTTGGCTATTACAAATTGTGCTGCCAAGAACATATGTGTACACAGATCTTTTTGGATGGATATGTTGGGTTCCTTAGGATATATCCCCAGGAGAGGAATTGCAGGGTCATAGGGTAGGTCCATTTCTAGTCTTCAGAGAGTATTCCAGACTGTTCTCCACAGAGGTTGGGCCAATTTACATTCCCACCAGCACACCCTCTCCAGCATTTTCTGCTGTTACCTTTTCTGATGTATGACATTCTCACAGGAGTGAAGTGATATCTCATTGTTGTCAGCACCACCATTTGTAATAGCTAAATATTGGAAGCAACACGGGTGTCCAACAACAGATAAGTGGCTGAGAAAGTTGTGCTATATATACACAAGGGAATACTACTTAGTTATTAAGAATCGTGAGTTCAGGGACCTGGCAGTAGCACACATAATGCTAAGCACAAGAAACAGCATAGAGATCCTGGTTTGAGCTCCTGTCTCCCCACCTGCAGGTGGGTTGCTTCACAAGCAGTGAAGCAGTTCTGCATGTGTCTTTATTTCCCTCTCTATATCGCCCCTCCTTTCTCAAGTTCTCTCTGTCCTATCCAACAACAACAATAGCAGCAGCAACAACAATGGAAGAAAGATGGCCACCAGGAGCAGTGGATTCATGGTATAGGCACCGCTTAGCCCCAGTGATAACCCTGAAGGAAAAAAAAAATGGTGAATTCACCTTCTTCCCCTCATCTTGAATGAAGCTTAAAGGAATCATGTTAAGAAAGATAAGTCAGAAAGAGAAAGATGAACATGGGATGATCTCACTCATAGATAGAAGTTGAAAAATAAGAACAGAAGGGAAAACACAAAACAGAACTTGGAATGGAGTTGGTGTATTGCACCAAAGTAAAATATGGAGTTATTTTTACATGACATAAAAGTATAAATAACAAAAAAAGTTCTTCTGGATGCTTACAAAAAAAAAAAAAAGCATGGTCTAGGATGTGGTATAGTGTATAAAATGCTGGACTTTTCAAGCATGCGGTCTTGATTTGATCCTGGTATCACATTGCCAAAATGATGCTATGATTCTCTTTCCTTCTCCTCTCATTAAGAAATAAATCTGTCTACAGCCATACCATCCTGAACACTCCCGATCTCGTCTGATCTCAGAAGAAATAAATCTTTTAAAAATCATAGCACTCAGGAGTCAGGCTGTAGTGCAGCGGGTTAAGCGCAGGTGGCGCAAGGCACAAGGATCGGCATAAGGATCCCGGTTCGAACCCAGGCTCCCCACCTGCAGGGGAGTCGCTTCACAGGCGGTTGAAGCAGGTCTGCAGGTGTCTATCTTTCTCTCCTCCTCTCTGTCTTCCCCTCCTCTCTCCATTTCTCTCTGTCCTATCCAACAATGACAACAATAATAATAACTACAACAATAAAACAACAAGGGCAACAAAAGGGAATAAATAAATAAAGTAAATATTTTTTAAAAATTTAAATTTAATTAAAAAATCATAGCACTCTTTATTTCAAAATTTATACAAAGCTTTAAGTCTCCATTATGCAAACAATTTTCCAAAATGCAGACAATCAAATAAGTCCTTACACAAATAGAATACACACAACGGTTTCCAAGTAAACTTTTATAGATAAGTAAAATATATACATATATCTCCCTAGGAGGATCTATAAGACCAGTAAGTTTCTGTTATTTCTGGGTTGTGTAGCTGGATGACTTGGAAGATAAGATAATTTTCACTAGATACTCTTTTACAGTGCGAATTATTATTGTTGTTATTTATAAACAAGTATGTAATACAAAATATGTATTACTTAATGAGAAATGTCATGTTCAAGGAGAAGGAGGAAGAAGAGTGAGAGACTGAAGAAGAAGGAGGAAAAAGCAATGGGAAAGAAAGAAAAATAAAGACCCTTCACTTCAGCATGCCCCACAGGGACTAGCCTAGTGTCTCACAGAGAGGATTCTAAATAATTGAAACTCTCAAGTCTACTTTACTTGTCTCTTACAAGCACAAGTTCAGTATTTTAAACTTAGATCAACCTTTAAAAAATCAAACCACTAAGGCAAAAGATACTGACTAGGGAAATTTATGGTTCTTGGAGGTAGTCTAAACTGGTGAGACATTAAATCTTATCTAATGCTTTAGCAAGATGAGGTGAAGGATCAGTCCATGTTAATGAGAAAACACTATCACATCAGAGCAGTATATTAGCTATTTGAAACTGAGGATGGATATGTTAGAAGTCACCAGGACAATTCAACAATTTTGTCTGTGTGCTGATTACAAAATCTGATTATAATGATTTTAAATAAAAAGCAAATAGTTTCACCATCTATTTACATTGTGATTAAAGGTTAAACTGAGGATAAGACATATTTGCAAAAATTCCACCAATGTTTTGTTAGAGCTTGAGGGCAAGACTTGGGGAGCAATTAACTTCTAGATTGAGATGGTTTGGCCAGAATGTTCTAGCCAACTATAAACCAAGGGAGCCATCTTCACCAAAACAAAAAATTAAACAAGTTGTACAGAATATTACTAGAGCAATAGCCAATGTAAATAGGCAGTAAATCTTGAGAATTTCTTAGGAATTCTGTTTTGAATGTATTACACTGGCTGCTTTTAGTGAAACAAATTATAAATTTCCAAGACAAATACAATATAATCTCTTTTCTATGTAAAACTTAAAAAAAAACTAATAAAGACAGAACAGATTGGTGGCTTCAAGGGTGAAGGCAAGGGGTGGGGTGCAAGGGTAAGGGCGGTCAGAAAGTACACTGACTATTGTCAGTAATATTTTATTGTATATTTGAAAGTATTTAGAAGACTAGATCTTAATATCTGATCACAAGAAAAATATTTTGAAAATAGATAAGGTGATGGGTGTTAACTAAGTTTATTGTGAAGCTCATTTCACTATATATGCATCTATCTAGCCATTATGTCATATGCTTAAAACAAACACAGTGTTATATCACAATTATATCTCAGTGAAACTAGATTTTTTTGGATTTTAAAAGCTAGCTTTTTGTCCACTAAAACAATATTTTTGTTGTAACCGAAACAGTCATTTTTTTATGGTGGTGAGGAGGGTTGAACCTGGGACATTGGAGCCTCAGGTATGAGAGTCTGTTTGCATTACCATTATGCTATCTACTCCCCCCAAAAAAAACAGTCTTAATTCATGTAATGCTGATCACATAAAATGTCTGAAGAAGAAAACTAGACCATATATATGTAAAATGTTATGTTTTTTTTCTTTTGGCCTTTTATTTTATTATTATTTTTTTTATTGCCAACAAGGTTATTTTCTGGGAGTCAGTGCCTGCACAATGAACTACCACTCCTGGTGGCCTTTTTTTTTTCTTTCTTTTTGTTGATAGTGAGAAAAATTGAGAGTGCTAGGCAATGGCGCACCTGGTTGAGAGCACACATTACCATGTGCAAGGACCTAGGTTCAAGTTCCTGGTCCCCACCTACAAGAAGAAAGCTTCATGAGTGTTAAAGCAGTGCTACAGCTAGCTGTCTCCCTCACTGTCTCCCTTTTCCCTCTCAATCTTTCTCTGTCTCTGTCCAACAAAATAAATAAAATATTAAAATAAGAAATTGAGAGGGAAGGGGGAACAAAAGTAGATATCTGATTTTTTGACAAGTATATTGCTTTGTACTAAAGGTAGCCTAAAATATATAAATATTCGTTTTATTTTTTATTTATTTACTTTGTAAATTTAGGCATCAGAAATCCCAGTAAATCTCTAATAGAGGAGTTTTTCTTTTATTCTGTTAATCGTATCAAGGAACGTAAGTTTTTCACTTTGGGGCTTTTAGTATCTTCAAAAGTACTTTTATTTATTTATGAGTGGAAGGGAGAGAGAGAAACACAGAGAGAACCAGAGTATCACTCTGGCACATGTAATTCCAGGGATCAAACTCTAGACCACATACTTGCAAGTTCTTCATTCTACCTACAGTGCCATCTCCTGAGTCACATAAATGTGTTTTATACTGAAAAATTGAAACAAATAAAATAGTAAAACTAACCCTAGACACCCATTATTCAGATTAAATAATTCTTAAAATATTGGCATATTTGTTCTATCTCATTTTTCCTTTTTGCTCATTCTTTTAACAATTGTCTACTTCTTGTAGGTTCCTGTGTTTTCTGACCTGACCTGTTAGTTTTTTATTGCTTTCCACACAGCAAGATGTCCCAGACTTCTCTTAATTTCCTGTCAGCAAGCTAAAGAGATTGCTTTAAAAAAACAAAACACTGGGGGTCAGGTGGTAGTGCATTTGGTTCAGCACACATGTTACAGTACACAAGGACCCAGATTTGAGCCCCTGGTCCCCACTTGCAGGGGAAAAGCTTCACAAGTAGTGAAGCCGGGCTGCAGGTGTCTCTCTGTCTCTCTCCCTCTCTATCACCCCCTTCCCTCTCAATTTCTGGCTATCTTCATCCAATAAATAAATAAATATAATAAAAATGAATAAACAAATAATTCTTTAAAAACATAGTTGTTAGCATTAAAAACCCATAAATAACAAGGAAATCATGTGCAATCATGAAGTCTACTGTGTATAAGGGCAGGGTGGCCCAGTTGGGCTTCCTGGTGCGATGGGGGTTGGGGGTGGGAATGGGACACAGTCTTTTGGTGGTGGGAATGGTGTTTATGTATATTCCTATTAAAGTGTAAACATATAAACTACTATTTAATTAATATGAGAGGGGAAAATTGATCATATGTCTAGAACTTCTTAAAACACAGACTAAGTCTTTTTTTTTTATTTATTTTTTTTATTTAAGAAAGGATTAATTAACAAAACCATAGGGTAGGAGGGGTACAACTCCACACAATTCCCACCACCCAATCTCCATATCCCACCCCCTCCCCCGATAGCTTTCCCATTCTCTATCCCTCTGGGAGCATTTTAATACATAGGCTGAGTCTTTGATATGTGGACTCTCTCAAAAGCCTAGACCAGGGAGAACAGAAGCAACCGGTAGCACAAATATATACAAGATTCTGGGTATTATACCCCAAACCCTAACAAAGGGACTTTCCAAAGTTAACCCAATCACCAAATAATGTGATGATAACAATAACTATCCATTGTCTTTTTGAACCCTAAGACAACAGGAACCTCACATTTCTATTGTAGAGCCTATATTTCCCCCAGTCCTGGAACCTTAGGGTGGGGCCCACTTTCCTACATGCTGCTCTCAATTCAAATCCAACAATATTGCAACCGCGGATCGCAACCTAATCAATGCAACCAATGCCACCACAACATGCTTTACTTCAGACTGTGTCCAGAGACTTCAGGTGTGGAATGACAACCCTTCAGCTTCATCACTCGGGTGAGACCTTTCCTTTCATAGTATTCTCTAATTCCATTCCAGGTGGTCCACTCCCCAATAAAGTCCCCAAACCTATATATAGTCCAGGTCCCCTGAGATAGAGCATATGTTCACACGTGCCCATAAACTAGGGGAAAAATATATACCTGAAAGCAAAAGTACACAAGAGCATGCAGGGAATACCCCCCAACACCTCATCTGCATGATTCCAGTCTTTAGGTCTATGATTGTTCAACTGTTTGTTTGGCTTTGTATGTTAACTCTCTTTTCAGCCACCAGGTTCCGGATGCCAACAAGATGCTGACCAGACTTCCCTGGACAGACAACCCCACCAATGTGTCCTGGAGCTCTGCTTCCCCAGAGCCCCACCCTACTAGGGAAAGAGAGAGGCAGACTGGGAGTATGGATTGACCAGTCAATGCCCATGTTCAGCGGGGAAGCAATTACAGAAGCCAGACCTTCCACCCTCTGCAACCCACAAGGACCCTGGATCCATACTCCCAGAGAGATAGAGAATGGGAAGGCTATCAGGGGAGGGTATGGGATATGGAGATCAGGTTATGGGAATTGTGGAACTGTACCCCTCTTATTCTATGGTTTTGTTAATGTCTCCTTTCTTAAATAAAAAAAAATAAAAACTGATATCTTAGGGAGCCAGGACAAGGACTAAAATATAAAATTGTGCCTCTGTGTGTGAATGAATACTCAAAACAGTAACGACAAAACAGTTGCCTAGGAGGTAATCCTGAAAGTTGCCTTTTTCTATTTATTATTATTATTATTGTGTGTGTGATCTTTTCAGTAAAAAATTTCAAATCAGATGTTCTTGGATCGAATTCAGCATCTTTTACACGAGAATTCTCGCATCATTTTAATAAATTTTGGTAAATTGCTAAATACTAATATAAAGAAGTAGCCGTTACCTTTGTACTGCAGAGGAATTTTCATCCTCTTATTCTGTCTAAATAGATAAAATAGCACTGCTCCATTCACACCATGGAAGCAAAGATTTTTTTTTTTGCAATTTTTTTTTAACTTTTAAAGGAGTGGTTCTTAACACAAGTCAAGGATATTGAACTCTCTCTCTCTGTATGTGTGTGTGCGCACGCGTGTGTGCATGTTTAAATAATAACTAAAGCATAAAAAGTGTTTACCATGTGTCAGGCAGTAGTCTCAATCTTTATTTTTTCACTCCAGGCAATCCTATGAAGTAAGCTCTGATTACATTTATTTTTATAAAGATGTTGCAGAATAAAGAGGAAAATAAGTAAGATCAACACCATTCAGCTACAAAGTATTATACCTAGAATTTGGATCCTGACAATTTGGAAACAAATTAACTCAGAAATTTTTTCCTTCCTAAACAAGTAGAAAAACCCAAATATCAGACCCACTTTTACTTAAAAGTGCTCATTTTGTCAATATTGCATAGTTCTGACTAACTCAACAATAACATACTTATTTAACAAATCTCTCTCTCTCTCTTTCTGCAAGAGCCTCAGGTCTGCACAATACTACTGGCAGATTTTTTCCCCTATTTTTCAGATAGAAGGTGAGAGACAGAGGAGAGAGACCACAGGACCAATACATCACTCAGGAAGCTTCCTGTTTGCACAGCAGTCCCACGTGGTGACTGGATACTCAAAGCCAGGTTCTTAGGTGCAGTAAAATGTGCATTCTACTGGGTGAGTCATGTCCTAGAATCCAATAGACAAATCTCATTTCTTGGGAATGAACTAAAAATATATTTACTGCACTTTTGCTAGCACTATAGGAACATTTTTCCTTATAGCATCACATACCATACAGTATCAGCAGATATCTGCACATATAGCTAGTTTTTGTCCTTAGTTTTAAAGCGAACTATAAATACTATGCAATACTTTACACTATAGAAGCACTATTATAGGGATCAGGTGGAAGCACAGCAGGTTAAGCTCCCGTGGCATGAAGCACAAGGACTGAGGCATAAGACCCAGTTCGAACTCCAGGCTCCCCACCTGCAGGGGGAGTTGCCTCACAGGCAGTGAAGCAGGTCTGCAGGTGTATTTCTCTCCCCTCTCTGTCTTCCCCTCCTCTCTCGATTTCTCTCTCTCCTATCCAACAACGACAACATCAACAACAACAACAAAAAAGGCAACAAAAAGGGGTGGGGAAACCACATTAAAAATAGTGTTTAAAAGAAGCACTATTATATATAACTCCAATCTTAAAGATGTATTTATTTCAAAGCGGGGGGGAGAGAGACTAGAGCACTGTTCAGTTCTGGCATATGATGATGCCAGGAATTGAACCTGAAACCTCTGGGGTCTCAGACACACAAGTTTGTCATTCTGCCACTGTGCTCTGTCTCTGACCCTACAATTCTAATTTTTAAAGATTCTCAAGCTTTGGGATAATCTACATGTTTGGTAGGGTCACTCAAAGAAGCATTTAATTTCATAAAAAGAAAAAAGTGTTTAATTTTGTTATCTTTGTCTCTCTGACCAGAAAAATCAGTATTTATGATTTCTATGAATGCCTTTAGAATTTTTGCATTCTTGGAATAGTGATAGTAATGAAAATCTGGTTGTTTACATCCTTATAAATGATTTAGTTTTCCTGTTTGGCCAACTCAGTCTTTCAAGTCTCCTGTGAGCTAGAGCTAGAATATAATATCACTGCAGTGTTATTTGCAGACATAAAAGGAAATGACTGTGTGTGGCTCATAGACACCACTTACATTTCATTGTAGTCAAGGAAGGAGGAAACATAAGCATAGCGGTTATAGATTTAAATGGTTTGCCTGTTGTTCCATAAAACACCTCTAAGTGTATGTAATTCAGCTCAGCTACTGTGAAGCAGAAAAAAATTATCAATTAAGCTGCAGTATGTTAGTCCTGAATCACAGGACTTCGGTACCCCGGTGTGTTATGATACCCAAAGCCATACCCTGCTTCCCGCCCCAGCACACACATCACAGCAGGAGTAGATGCATTCAGAGGCTACATGTGTACAGAATTTTTTTCTTTATTAAGAACAAACCCTAAAAAAGTAAAAAGACAAGAAACAAAATTTTCTTATACAGTGAAAATCTGGAAAGTCATCACAATAGGAAAAAAAAAAAGTTTGATGCAAGACTGACAGCTCTTGTCCCATTAGTATAACAAGATCTCTAACTTGGCAAAATTGAGACTGATCAAGACATCAAACTTAATTGTCTCAATTGAACTTTTCTCCCACTTTTTCACCTAGTCAGCTCCGAATACTTGATCAATGGCAAGACCACCAGTAAAGGTGAGAAACCATAATCCAAGCCTCTTTGATCTGCATAGCTGTTGACAAGTGCTAAGAACATTTTTTGTTGCTGCTGTGAAATATTTCTTGTATCTAATGTTTATTCCTTACTCTAGTGCAGTCCTTCACCGATTCACTTGAGGCCCATTAGACTAGCTTTCCAGCTGGTCTGCCTAGCTGAACAAACTCTTCTATGTCCAATCCATCTCATATACTTTACAAGGAGCAAACTAATCTTCTCAAAATACCACTTTCATCTTAATCTAATAGAGAGACTCAGCAGCTCTAATTATGTCAAGGCCTTCTGTAGCCTAGGTTCTCAATCTCTTTCTGATTTGGTCAAGTCCTTCTGTAGACAATGCCACAAATCAGCTAAATCTCTCCCAGCAGTTCCTTGATTTCTTTGCCTGGCATTATCCTCCTTTTCACCTCTGATCACTAATTTGAGTGACAAGCTCAAATCCTAGCTCCAATCTTCCTCTGAATTATACTGTTTGACCAACATATTGCTGTTTTCAACAAGCAAAACATTATGCTGTCACTCATTCAGCTTTGAATGATAGAAGCAGAGAGAACGTCTTAACGGTTAAGGATGGGCTCTTGTGTTAGATGCTTACTCTTAACATC
This sequence comes from Erinaceus europaeus, assembly GCF_950295315.1. Classification (NCBI taxonomy): domain Eukaryota; kingdom Metazoa; phylum Chordata; class Mammalia; order Eulipotyphla; family Erinaceidae; genus Erinaceus; species Erinaceus europaeus. The sequence goes on from NC_080172.1 coordinate 63,171,450, forward strand.
TGACCTTGGTTGGTAGTAGGAAAATATCTCAGTTGGTAGAGTGGAGAACTTGCATGCATCTGGCTCTCTGAATTAATTAAGGAACCTGGGAGAAAGTAATGCTAATGAAGAAAAATCTATGAGATTAATTTGGGAAATGTTGAGTTTAAGGTTCTAGTAGGACATTAACAGAGTCAGACTTGTCACATAAGGAGAATCACCCCATGCAAATCTGCTTTTCAGCCCTCTCCCTACCCCACCCCCCCATTCTGGTCCGCATGCTAGGGGACTGATTGAAGGGGCTATAACTGTAGTCTCTGTGTCCTCTGGCTTGACAGGAAGGAGAGAGTGGAACAAACTCTGGGTATATATTTCTTGGGCTTTCTTTCCATGAGGCCAGCTTGGGCTGCCTGTATAACTTGGAATATTACTCTTCTCTCAAGGCAGCCTGATCTCCATAAGCCTCTTCCCTTTTTCCTCTGTACATCACCTTCATATAAGCCTTTTGTGGTTCTATCCCCAAACCTCTGTAAAAACCCTCTTTGTAAATAAAACCTGCTGGAATGATCCAATTCAAATGTACCATCTGTTTCCTTTTGATATTCTGAGAGATACATCCTTTGGATTTCACCATTGGGACTTCAGGTATAGAATTTGGAGAAGGGATTAAAGCTGTAAATATGGAATATAGAGGTTAGTTGAAGCTGGAGTGAATGATATCACTAACAGAGACGTATTAGATGGAGAAAATGGTATCAAAGGCAGAACCTTGGGTAACCACCATCTAGTCTAGGTAATGAAAGAAGAAATGAATTAGCTTTGAAAATGAAAATAATAGGAAAGTTTCCAATGAAAGGGATGGGATGTGGAAGTCTGGTGGTGGGAACTGTACTCCTTATCCTACAGTCTGGTCAATCATTATTAAATCGACACAAAATTACCACACACAAAGTAAACTCCAAATGGATCAAGGACCTAGATATTAGATCAGAAACTATCAAATACTTAGAGAGAAATATTGGCAGCACTCTTTTCCATCTAAATTTTATAGGCATCTTCAATAATACAAATATATTTCAAGGAAGATAAAATAAAAAATAAACCCATAGGATTATATAAAATTGAAAAGTTTCTGTATAGAAGGGCTGGTCAGAGGTGTATTGGGTGAAGTGCACATGTTACAAAGCACAAGGACCTGGGTTCAAAACCCCTTTCCGTGCCTTCAGGGGGGACACTTTATAAGCGGTGAAGCAAATCTGCAATAGTCTATCCTCTATATCTTCCTATATATCCTCTCCATTTTCAATATCTCTCTGTCCTATCTAATTGAAAAGAAAAAAAGAAGAGTTTCTGCACAGAAAAAAAGACCTCCAGCCAAACAAAGTGATTCCTTACAGAATAGGGGATCTTTACCTGCCATATATCAAACAAAAGGCGAGTAATCAAAATATATAAAAAGCTCACCAAGCGCATGTGTGCGGGCACGCGCGCGCACGCCCACACACACACACACCTCTAAAAGTAGGGAGAGGATATGAACAGAATATTCACTAAAGAAGAGATCCAAAAGGCCAACAGACACAGGAAAATATGCTCCAAGTCACCGAAAATCAGAGAAAGGCAAATAAAGACAAGCATGAGATACCACTTCACTCCTATGAGAATGTCATACTTCAGAAAAGGTAGCTGCAACAAATGCTTGAGAGGTTGTGATGAAAAAGCAACCCTCCTGCACTGCTGGCAAGAATGTAAATTGGTTCAATCCCTGTGGAGAGCAATCTGGAGAATTCTCAGAAAGCTAGAAATGGACCTACCTTAACTCAGCAATCCCTCTCCTGGGGATATATCTTAAGGAACTAAACACACCCATCCAAAAAGATGTGTGTATACCTATGTTCATAGCAGCACCATTTGTACTAGCTAAAACCTGGAAGCAACCCAGATGTCCAACAACAGGTAAGAGGCTGAGAAAGTTGTGGTATATATACACAATGGAATACTACTCAGCTATTAAGAATGATGAATTCACCTTCTTCATGCCATCTTGAATAGACCTTGAAGGAATCATATTAAATAACTTAAGCCAGAAAGAGAAGAATATGGGATGATCCCACTCATAGATAGAGGTTGAAAAACAAAAACAGGAAAGGAAACATAAAGCAGAACTTGGACTGGGTTTGGTGTATTGCATGAAAGACTGGGAGAAGGGGGAATTTTCAGGTCTTCCATAGGGAGGTGGGGGTAGGGATACAACTTCAGTGGTGAGAGTGGTGTGAAACTACACTTCCATTGTCTCATAATCTTATAAACCACTATTAATTCAATATGTCAAGGGAAAATAGATTGAACATTTCAAGTTCTTTAACTTCTTAAATTTAGTTCTGAGTATATATTCCTTTAGTCTAAGCATTTAATGTTTCTAATTTATTTTATTTACTTTTAGAATATTTATTTATTATCTTTTGTTACCCTTGTTGTTGTTATTGATATCGTTGTTGTTAGATAGGACAGAGAGAAATGGAGAGAGGAAGGGAATACAGAGAGGGGGAGAGAAAGATAGACACCTGCAAACCTGCTTTACTGCCTGTGAAGCGGCTCCCCACCTGCAGGGGAGTCGGGGGCTGGAACCGGGATCCTTAGGCTGGTCCTTGCGCTTTGAGCCACCTGCACTTAACCTGCTGCGCTACCTCCCAACTCCCTAATGTTTCTAATTTATAAACTGATTGAACTCTGACACTCGGCTCAAGTTGTTAAAGCCTAAAAAATTGGTAAAGCATTTCTAAACATAACTTTAAAAAATATATTTATTTATTTATTTATTCCCTTTTGTTGCCCTTGTTGTTTTATTGTTGTAGTTATTATTGTTGTTGTTATTGATGTCGTCATTGTTGGATAGGACAGCGAGAAGTGGAGAGAGGAGGGGAAGACAGAGAGTAGGAGAGAAAGACATCTGCAGATCTGCTTCGTCGCTTGTGAAGCGACTATCCTGCAAGTGGGGTGCGGGGGTCTTGAACTGGGAACCTTACATTGGTCCTTGAGCTTTGTACCACCTGTGCTTAAGCCACTGTGCTACCGCCCAACTCCCACATAACTTTTTTTAAAGTACTAAGTTACCTACAACCTTAGATCAGATAGACCAGAACCATTTGCTCCTGTCGGTAGCTAAGATAATATTATTAGTTGACTTCATTAAATGACATAAATCATGGTGAAGTCAAGTGTAGTATGGTGAATCTTAACCATGGAATTTTTCAAAGAAAAACAAGCTCCCTGCTAATTTGGTTATAATAATAATTACCTATTTCTGTGGTCCGGGAGGTGGCACAGTGGATAAAGCATTGGATTCTCAAGCAGGAGGTCCTGAGTTCTATCTCTGGCAGCACATGCCCCAAAGCGATGTCTGGCTCTTTCTCTCTCTCCTCCTGTCTTACTCATTAGTAAATAAATAAAATAAAAAATAATTACCTATTGCCTTTTTAACTTTCCCATTCTCTTTAAAATCTGTGTTTCTCCCAGTCCAGGAATCTCTGGGACTTTGTACTTCTTGATGCTGCTTCTCTTGATCCCTTACCTAGTCATACTGCCTCTACTGATGTCAGCTAAATCAACTCAACCAGTGTCACTATGTCACATTATGCAGCCACTGCCTTTTTGCTTCGTTTTGTATCCAGAGATGGAAAACCTTAGTTGTCAGCTTCATCTCCTATAATCTTGTGAGACATTTCCTGACACATGACTACCCAGTTCCATTTCAGATGGCACACTCTCCAACAAAGTTACAGAGCTTAGGTATAAGCTATGGCCTAGGGGACTGGGTACATGTGTATACATATCCATAAGTTTGGGGAAACTATATACCTCTAAGTAAAAGAAATTAATTAATAGTCCTCTATGATTAGATTTAGACATAATAAGCTCAGAAATCTAGTAGAATGGCCTGATTAGTGAAAGCACTGTAAGATTTCTTTAAAAATTTTTTTTAAGGAGTCAGGTGGTGGTGAAGCAGGTTAAGTGCAGGTGGCACAAAGTGCAAGGACAAGCGTTAAGGATCCTGGTTCCAGCCTCCAGCTCCCCACCTGCAGGGGAGTCACTTCACAAGCGGTGAAGCAGGTCTGCAGGTGTCTATCTCTCTCCCCCTCTTTGTCTTCCCCTCCTCTCTCCATTTCTCTCTGTCCTATCTAACAACAATGACATCAACAACCACAACAATGTTCAACAACAAGGGCAATAAAGGGGGAAATAAATAAATAAAAATGTTAATTATCTTTATTTTATTGGATAGGAATAGGCAGAAATTGAGAGGGAAAGGGGAGACAGAGAGGGAGAGAAACAAAGAGACACCTGCAGCACTGCTTTATCATTTGCAAAACTTTTCCCCTGTAGGTGGGGACTGGGGGCTCGAACCCCTGTCCTTGTCCATTATAACATGTCCACTTCAACCAGGTGCTTCACCACCTGGCCTTATAAAATTTCTAATCAAATAATTAATCTGAATTATTGTAACTCCTTGATAATCTTCAAAAGGAAAAAAGTATACAATTGGCTAAGAGATATACTTGCAAAAAAATCAATTAAAGGGCAACTACTATCTGTATGACAACCTTTATTAAAATCATCAAACAAGTAAGTGTGGTAAAACTTGAGGTTAACGTAACGTAAACCTCACTAAAATCCTAAGGGTATTTCCTCCCCAGCTTGAGGCCAGACCCCATAGACCAATTTGGATACAACAAATGACACTCAATGCTTTAACAAATGAGAGAATACCAAGCTTATCAGATAAAAAAGGGAATACAAAATCTGGAAAAAGGCAAGAGACTGACTCACTTCAATGGTGGCTTGTTTGGTCATTATCAGGCCACCCCATCATCTAGGGCTCAAGTCAGGGTATCCTAGGATTCCCTTGCAGATATGATGGGCTAGACCTATAACAGACTGCTCGTTCCACCATCACTATTTACTTCTGTCAGGAATGTCACCAACAAGCCCTTTCAAGGGCCTTTCCAGGACCTAGCCCTCACTATCAACTAACAATGGTAAGGACTGCCCTACTTTCCAAAAGTAGGCTGGGTCAGCCTACTCTGCTACTCAAAGAAGATTGTCCTGAAATGAGTGCAGCCCAGAATGTTCCCAGATGTGACCATGAATTGCAAGCTCAACTGAAAGGGACTTGGAAGTAATACAGGCTCTACGCTAAATGTGAATATATACATGGGCCCTGTGTCAGATTGATATGGTAAACAGGTAACTGTATTTACATATTTTCTTCAAGTTTTGGAGCTACTTCCTGCAGTAATCCAGCTTTCTAGTTTTATTCTCAACTCTGACACCATCTTCTCAGACTATATATATGTGTGTATATATATATATGTATACATATATATATATATCATTTATTTATGAAAAGGAAACACTGACAAAACCATAGGATAAGAGGGGTACAACTCCACACAATTCTCACCACCAGAACTCTGTATCCCCTCCCTTTCCCTGATGGCTTTCCTATTCTTTAACCCTCTGGGAGTATAGACCCAAAGTCATTGTGGGATGCAGAAGGTAGAAGGTCTGGCTTCTGTAATTGCTTCCCTGCTGAACATGGGCATCGACTGGTTGATCCATACTCCCAACCTGCCACTCTCTTTCCCTAGTGTGGCAGGGTTCTGGGGAATCAGAGCTCTAGGACACGCTAGTGGGGTCATCTGTCCCGGGAAGTGTGGTTGGCATCCTGCTAGCATCTGAACCTAGTGGCTGAAAAGAGAGTTAACATACAAAGCCAAACAAGTTGTTGGTTAACCATGAACCTAAAGACTGGAGCAGTGCAGATGAAGAGTTGGGGGGATCTCTGTGTAGATAGGTAGTAGGCATATTTTAGTTATATTCCAATGGGCCTGTGGCTATACTAACTTTTTTTCCTGAGCCTGAAATATGATATGCAGGTGGATCCTAGTTATTGCCCAGGCAATATTTCTAGTCCATCTCCATGTTAACTATCAAGGTCAGACGAAAATCACTAAAATCATAGGCCCCAAGGAACATACCTAAAATAAACATCCTAGCTTCTTATGCCACCCTAAAAATCCTATTCACCTGCTCTATTCCTACTTACTGGGTCCTGTTTATTAAACATTTTATCCTGCTTCAAGTTGCAGATCCTCCTATGATTCCATCCTGACTTCTCTGGGCAGACATCTTCACCAATGTGCTGAGGAACCTCACCTCTCTAGAGCCCTAACCCAAAGATAGAAATAGGCTAGGGGTATAGATTGACCTACCAAGGCCCATGTCATGTCTAGCAGAGAAGCCAGAACTCCCTACCTTCTGCACCTCCAAAAGAATTTTGGTTCATACTCCCAGAAGGGCAAAAACTGTTAGGGAAATATGACTACAGGGCTCTGAAACCAATTCCATCAGGGATGAGAGAGAGAAGAGGATAAAAAGATTCTTTAGACACTATCAAGCCACCCCATCAACTGGGGCCCTATTCAGGGAGTCCTGAGATTCCTAAACAGACATGATGGGCCTAGACCTCAAATAAATCCCTCTCACCAGTATTACCGGTCATGTCTATCAGGAACAACACAATAGACCCCTTTGTGGGCCCCCATAGGACCTTGCCCTCAACTTGGATCAAGAAGGGTAGAGAATGTTCTATTGTCTGAAGAGAGGATGGACAACACACTCTATTCTCCACCTGAGGAAGATGGATCCTGAAATTGGGGCAACTTGGAACATTCCTACTCATGACCAGAATGTGAGCTCAGATCTGCAGGGATGCAGAGGTCACATAGGCTCTTAATATGGGCTCCAGATCAGATCAGATTGATGGGGTTTATAGTCAACCATATTTATATAAATTTCCCATATTTGGAGCTACTCTCTTCCCTGATGCAACTGTCTGGTCCTTTTACCAGCCATGACATCATCTCCCCAGACACTATTGGATCCACCTGCATATCAGATTTCAGTCTCAGGGGAAAAAAAAAATAAACTAGCATAGTCATGGACCCTTTGGAATATAACTAAAATATGCCTACTAGCTATCTACAAAATGGAGAACCCCCAACTCTTCTTATGAACATTCCAGTCTTTAGGTTCATGATTAGTCAACAACTTGTTTGGCTTTGTATGTTAACTCTCTTTTCAGCCACCAGGTTCCAGATGCTAGCATGATGCCAACCAGACTTCCCTGGACAGACAACCCCACCAATATGTCCTGTAGCTTCGATTCCCCAGAGTCCCACCCTACTAGGGAAAGAGAGAGGCAGGCTGGGAGTATGGGTTGACCTGCCAATGCCCATGTTCAGCAGGGAAGCAATTACAAAAGCCAGACCTTCCACCTTCTGCACCCCATAATGACCCTGGGTCTATACTCCCAGAGGGTTAAAGAATAGGAAAGCTATCAGGGGAGGGGAGGGAATACAGAGTTCTGGTGGTGGGAATTGTGTGGAGTTGTACCTCTCTTATCCTATGGTTTTGTCAATGTTTCCTATATTAAAAAAAAGAAAGAAAGAAAGAAATATAGAGAGATAATTATCCCATATCTGTGACCTTGGGAGAATCATTGCAGTTTCCAGTGGACGGAATTAGGACATAGAACTCTGGTGGTGGGAATGGTATGGAATTGTATCCCTATTATTTCATAATTTTGTAAATCATTTTTTTAAAAAAGGGAACCGGGAGTACAGTAGTAGCGCAGTGGGTTAAGTGCACTTTGCACAAAGCACAAGGACGGGCAAGGATCCCGGTTCCAGTCCCGGGCTCCCCACCTACATGGGAGTTGCTTTGAGTCGCTTCACAGGTGGTGAAGCAGGTCTGCAGATGTCTATCTTTCTCTCCCCCCTCTGTCTTCCCCTCCTGTTTCCATTTCTCTCTGTCCTATCTAATAACAATGACATCAACGACAACAACAATAATATCTACAACAGTAAAAAAAAAAAACAAGGACATCAAAAAGGAAAATAAATGTAAAAAGTGAACCTAAAAAATAATTAATTAGGAAATACATTTATATATTTAAAATTGAAAAGTGAAAATAAGAGGTATACATTATGGTCTTGTTTCCATCTGCTTCTTGTTTCTTGTTCTTTCTAGTAACATTTTATTAGCTGCTTATATATTTTCCATGTCTTATAATGTAAATATAAGATAATGTAACTCTATATTATTATATATTATTTATTATATTATATATATTATATATTGTATATTATTATATATTATTTCTGTCACAAAAACCATCAAACTTTGTATTTTTCACTTAACAGTATCTCCTAGAGACCCTTCCATCTTCTGTTACAGTGCTTCCTCATGTATTTTATAACCATGGAGAACTCCATAGATTAGAAGTATTACTGTTTATTTACCCAGATGTAGAAAAGCTTTGATAAGTGCTGCTTACCAACCAAAGACCCTAACCACCACTCTCATTCCTTTCCCCTCCCTGCAAATAGTCAGCATCCCATTATTATGTTTCTCTTCAGGGCCTTCTCTCTCTCTCTCTCTAGAGAAAATTGAGGGTTTTAGAATTTCTTCAATTTTCTGATATAAAAAGTAAAATTTACCTGTATTTGTGCCTCTTGTTGTCTTCCCTGAGATTATATCAGAGGAGACCTTTTACCTCCTGGTTAATGTCAGTTCTTTTATCTATGACTAAGATCCCATCCTCTTTCAGTCTTTTCAGGGACTTATACCATAACCAGTTCTAGCTTCTCTCTTACATACTTAATGAACTATCAAAACTGAAGTGTATAAAAATACAACAATTCTTTTCTCCACCAGATGCCTTAACTTTACTCTCTTTCTATCCACTACCGTGGATACTATTCTTTAGAGAATACTATTCTACTATTCTTTAGAGTCAAACTTCTAAGGAGAGTTGTCTATTGTTGAAGTACCAGTTTCCTTTCTTGTTACTCCCTCCTCAATCAATTTCAGCCTAATTAACCCACCCTTAGTCCACACCTCTTAACCCACAAAAACTCTCACAGCAAGGTGCCAATAACCTTCAGATCGTCCAACAAATATCTTCCACTGACTACTCATAGTATTTAACACCCTTTAAGAGTGTCTCTCTTCTGGAAATAGTTCCTTTGGTGACACTACACCCTCCTGCTCAGATCTCTAGCTCATCTCATCCCCTTGCATCTTCTCCTTATACCGGAAATGATTCTTAATCCATAATTAATCCTTTGCTCTTGGTGTGCTACCCTTGCCTGGCAGGACTTCCTCCTCTTCTTTCCTCTTCCCTCAGCCTTGCTCATCTTTCTTTCCTTTGTCCTCTGAGCTTTCTCCACTTTCTCCCATTTTTATTGACATTCGAATGCATAATTTTACCATTAAGTCCTGCTTTTCTCTCTAGACTGTGTGCTCCACTAGAATAGGAGATATATGTCCCCAAGGCCTTACACAGAACTTATGTTGGCATTTGCAAATATTTGTAGAAAAAAAATCAATGGATATATTACATTGTTGAGGCAGGCCAGCTAGACAGATGGGAAACATAGCAGAATCATGTTATTAAATATAAAAGAAGAAATCTGATTAAGAATCAGCAACAAAGGTTGTGAGATCTCACTCTCTTCACCAGCCCCCTCCCTTCTTTTGAAACCTCTGGGGGCCCCAAGGATGACTAAGTAAGGAAAGTCCAGATGAGGAAAAATTACAAAGATTCACCTAGTAAGTAAACAACTATTTTCAATATTTCTTCAGATAAAGGGGACAGAGGGCATCTACATTTGGAGGCTTACAGAACCAGAAAAAATCAAGTATGCTTAGCCTCTAAAACAATATACTCTCTGCAACCCCACTAATGCACCTAGACTAATGTGGTTCGGTGGGGCCTGGTAGGGAGAGAGCCTAGTGGTTATGCAAAAGCCAGAACTGAGCAGTGCTCTAGTAAACAAAACAAATATATATATGTGATAAATAAATAAATAAAACTGTCCCTAATTCCACAGAAGCCTACCTAACAAGAGACAAACAAACAAAAAAACCTGGTGCCGTCCTTTCTCTCTCTTTGCTTTCAGGGTTATCGCTGGGGCTCAGTGCTAGAATCTACGGCTCCTGGGATCATTTTTTCCCCCATTTTATTTAGATAGGATAGAGAGAAATTGAGAGGGGAGGGAGAGATATAGAGGGAGAAAGATAGACACTTGTAGATCTGCTTCACTGCTCAGGTGGGGAGCAGGACTTAAACCTGCATCCTTGCATTATGGGGTTCACTTAACTGGGTGTGCCACCACCCGGCCCCCTACTCTTACTCTCTATCCTTCTAAAAAATTTCGTCTTTAAATTTAGTCATCACATCTGCAAATTGTTGTTCCAATTTTGCAGAGGAATCCAGAGCTAAGATACCTTGTAACGTTATTTCTTTGAGAGTCTAACACATCTGGAGTTTAGAATCACATCCGATGGGGGTTAGGTGGTAGCGCAGTGGGTTAAGCGCACATGGCTCCAAACACAAGTACTGGCGTTAACACTGTTCGAGCCTCCGTCTCCCCAACTGCAGGGGGCGGCAGCTTCACAAGCAGTGAAGCAGGTCTGCAAGTGTCTTTTTCTCTTTCTCTGTCTTCCCCTCCTCTCCATTTCTCTCTGTCCTACCGATGACATCAGTAACAACAGCAATAAAACAAGGGCAACAAAGGGGGGAAGCAAATAAAAAAAAGAAAGAAAAGAAACACATCCTTTTTCAATAGCGTTGGAGAATCATAGTACTCCTGACACTTTATTTTTAAAAAAATGTTCTAGAGGGGCCAGGCAGTGGCACATCTGGTTAAGCGCACACATTACAGTGTGCAAGGATCTGGATTCAAGACCACCTATAGGGGTAAAGTTTCACAGTCGATGAAGCAGTACTGTGGCTGTCTTACTTTCTCAATTTCCTTCTGTCTATATCCAATAAATAAATAAATAATTTTAAAAATCTTTTAAAAATGTGGTGCCAGAGCCTCACACATCTGACCCCATGACTCAGCAGCTTTCCTGGGGCTATTTTCCTTATTCATCTATTCCAGAGAGGAAAGGATATACAGACTAAGAGGAGAGACACCACAATGCCACTCCACCATTCAAATATCACCCTCAGTGGCATCCATTCTGTTATTATGTGGTGCTGGGGTTTGAACTTACCTCTGCTTATGGTAAACTCACTCTGTTTGCCTCGTGAGTTTCTTCCAGCCACCTGATGTTGTTTTCTCCCTTTTTATGTGGTGGTAGATGATAGAAAAAAACATCTATAGGTCTAGACATAGAGGAAGAAAGAGAGACCTGTATTTCCAATAACCAGAGGAGGTTTATTGAAATAAAACCTGAGAGAGACTGGCAGACAAAATAGTCAAACTGGTATCCTCTCTTACAGGCTAGGATGCTATATACCTGGGTAAAAAAAGGGGGGAGAGGGAATAAGGGGAGGGCAGTTGCATGCTGGAAGAATGGATGGTCAGGTGTTTAATTTGGGTGGGAGCAAAAGTATGCCTGAGGTGGCTCCATTTACATCTTGTTTTGTCTTAGGTACTTTGCCCCTAGCTATATCCTGTTTTTGTTTTGAGAACCCAGAGTTACAATGGCTATCTTGCCCTTGATACATCTTAATTTTTGTGGCAGTTCCTTATTCTGGGGAGGTCTCTCATTAGGAAATGAACCCAGAGGGCAGAAGGTAGATAGCATATGGTTATGCAAAGAGACTCTCATGCCTGAGGCTCCAAAGTCCCAGGTTCAGTCCCCACCACTATAAGCCAGAGCCATGGTCTGGTGAAAAGAAAAAAAAAAGGGAATGAACCCAGGACTTCACAAATGTGTTATACCTCTGAGCCACCTGCCAGTCGAAGGCTTATTCTTTAAAAAATTTTTTTATTATCTTTATTTATTATTTATTGGATAGAGACAGCCAGAAATTGAGAGGGAAAAGGGAGGGAGAGAGAGAGAGAGACACCTGCAGCCCTGCTTCACCACTCATGTAGCTTTCCCCCTGCTAGTGGGGACCAGGGGCTCAAACCTGGGTCCTTGTTCACTGTAACATGTGCGCTCAACCAGATGTGGCATAACCTGGCCCCTTGAAGGCTTATTCTATATATTTAATTTTTTTTTATTATTTATTTTCCCTTTTGTTGCCCTTGTTTTCTTGTAGTAGTAGTTACTATTGTTGTTGTTGATGTCGTCATTGTTGAATAGGACAGAGAGAAATGGAGAGAGAAGGGGAAGACAGAGAGGGGGAGAGAAAGAGAGACACCTGCAGACCTGCTTCACCTCCTGTGAAGCAACTCCCCTGCAGGTGGGGAGCCAGGGCTCGAACTGGGATCCTTATGCTGGGCCTTGTGCTTTGTGCCACATGTGCTTAACCCACTGCGCTACCACCCCACCCCTATTCTATATTTTAAGAGAGAGAAAGAGAGTGTGAGACCAAGGCACCACTCTGTCATACATGGTGTTTCCATGGGGGTACTGGGGGCTGAGCCCAAGGCCCATGCATGAAAGGCGTTTACTTTATCCATGGTGTAACTTCCCAGGTCCCTCAACACTGTTTTGAGTGCTTAAGATGTCTTTACTCACTTCACTGGAAGCATAAATGCTATTTTTTAACATGTAAGGTAAATTTTATTTTTAGATATGTTTTATCTTAATGAGAGAGAAAGAGAGAGAGAGAGAGAGAGGAAAACAGACCAGAACACTTCTTTGTTGTTTAGTTCGGGGGTGCCAGCAGGCCGGGCTAGTTTCGCTGCGGTAGAGAGAGACTCAGGGACACACAGCCGGCTGGGCCGAGAAGCTGCAGTTTAATCTTTATTCACGAGCCACACCATGTGCTTCCCAATCATTCTCCCTCCACTGCTGCTGCTGGGACTCTGGACATCCTTAGCAAAGGGGGCGGGGAGAAAGCGGGGTGCGAAACTAGCAAGGGCCAAACCATTTCTCTCAGAGGTAGAGGGAAGGGGGCCAAACCAACAAGAAGAATACCAACACTTCTTAGCCCTGGTTTATGATGTTGCAGGGGATTGAGCCTGTGACTTTGAAGCCTCAGACATTAAAGTCCTTTTGCATAACCATTACACCCTGGTAAGTGTTATTTTATACCATTTTAAAGATACTGCAAATGATGCCCAGAGAGGTCAAGTGACTCATTTATGGTTTCATAGTTAAGAAGCAGTGGTGCAAGAACTTCAGTCCAAAACTTTTGAATGCACATTATGTCTATCTGATATCACTGATTAGAGCACCAAGCAGCATGGCAGGAATGCACTAGAATATCTTTAAAGGAGAAAAATACAGAAAATAAAGGAATTAAGGGCTGGGATCTAACTAATCCCAGAGAGTACATGTGTTACCCTGTGTGAGGGCTTGAGTCTGAGGCCTGACACCATATGGGAGCACTACAACACTGGGAGAAGTCCCATGGATAGTGGGCAGTGCTGCAACAGTGTCTCTCCCCTCCTCTTAAATAAAGAAAGAAAAGGCTGCTCCAGGTGTGGTGCGATCATGTATACTCAAGACTTGGTGTCACACACTTTTTTTTTTCTAGTAAAGTAAAATAATCGGGCAGGTGTAGATAACATACTGGTTATGCAAAGAGACTCTCATGCCTGAGGTTCCAAAGTCCTGGGTTCAATCCCCCACACACCATAAGCCAGAACTATGCAGTGCTCTGGTAAGAAATAACTTTTAAAAAGTAATAATAAATGTCTGTGAAGAGGTAAGAGACCCTATGCAGCATATATACCCCCATTTTCTTATGTCTTCTCAAAGGAAGTACACTACATAGTGCTGTTTCCATTTTATAGATAGAGAAACTGAGGTTAAGAGCTTGTCTAAGCATAAGCAGTATAAGACATGCTTGGAATTCAGATCTATTTGAAAGAAGGATGACTCTGAAGTCAGTGTGAAGTTGTCTCCAGAGAAAGCAGAGACTGCTTCCTTTCCACCTCACATTGATTTACCTACTGGCCCAATAATCCACAAAGGTTAGTGCACATTGATTTACCTACTGGCCCAATAATTCACAAAGGTTAGTGTTCATGAGAATCACCCGCAATATGTAAATATTGAGTCATCATGTACACCTGTATTACATGCCATTAATATTTATTTATTTATTGCCACTAGGGTTATCTCTAGGGGTTGTTGCCTGCTCAAAAACTCCTCTGCTCTCAATGGCCATTATTTTATCCTTTTCCTTTTCCTTCTCCTTCTCCTCTTCTACCTCCTTCTTCTTCTGTTTTTTTTTCTTCTATGATAGAGAGAAATTGAGAGGGGAAGAGAAGGGATGAGAGATGGTGTGGAAATTCCCCTCTGTAGATGGGAATCAGTGGCTTGAACTCAGGTTCTCACACGTGGTGACCAGTGTACTTTACCAGGTGAGCCACCACATGGCCTCATGAACTTCTGGGTTTCACCACTGGATATTTTGATATGTGGTAGGACCCTTTAATCTGCAATTTTAAGCTGTACACCCAGGAAATCCTGGTATAGATGATTCTAGTTGGATGGTTCCAAAACTTTAAGACTACACAAAATCACCAGGGTGGGTTGAAAAGTACAGCTTGTTGGGCTCTAGATTTCCTGATTCAGAAAATGAGATCTTCCCAAGGATTTTAACTTCTGATAATTGGCTAGGTATATAGAGGCCAGTGTTTTAGGACAAGGCTCTGAGAGACAGTTCTCTGGTTATTGAATTCTCTTAAATCCACCACTTTTGAAACAATTTTCAAAATAAGCATGTTGCTACTGTGATGTTCCTCCATACCTTCCTCTTTGAGAACTTCAGATTTTGGAACTTGGGGTAAAATCCTTCAGCAATTTTTGATGGAGAATAGTCTAATTTCAAAACAACTAACCTTTGCATAAAACCAGAAGATATTAGATGCCTCTAAGTAGGACTGATCCTATATTAAAAATAGTACTTTAATTTTTAAAAATGATTTTATTTATTTATTGGCACATATAGGTGTATGTGTGTGTGAGAGAGGGAAGGACTGAGGGAGGGAGCTGGAGGGAGGAAGGGAGGGAGAGAGAGAAAAAGAGAAGGAAGGAACCAGAGAATCACTTTGCCACGTGTGATGATGCCAAGGTTCAAATTCAGGATCTCATGCAAGAGAGTCAAGTGCTTTATCTATTTCACTACCTTCTGGGTCACAGTACTTTAACTTTTTGATCTATGCTAATTAAGATTTAAAAGGAAGTGGATTCTTTTCTATTCAACTAAATGTATATATAATATATTTATATATGTATATATATTTACATATACATGTGTAAGTGCATTCACTAAAATATCATTTACATTTAAAGTTTTAATTTTGGAGAACAAAATCTTGGAAATATGCAACCTAATTTGAAGGAATATTTTAAATTTAAATAAAGCAGGATTAAAAAAATTAATCTTACATTGCCTCTGGGAAAAGCATCTTGCCATAGGCTACCTACCATTGTCCAAGATGCAGAAAGACAACTATGTATGTGTGATTTTTTTTTTTTCAAAGAACACTGCTCAGCTCTGGCTTATGGTAATGCAGAGGATTGAATGTGGAACCTCTGGGACTTAAGGGGAGAAAATGTATTTTATTACCATTATGCTATCTCCCCCACCCATTTTGTGTTCTAAACTTAGCAAAATGAGCATGGTAAGCAAAAAATCATAAAGGATGAAGATGCTATGAGTCACGACCCATTCACTTGATGAATTTTCAAGATATTTTAGCACATGTGATCTATAGAGATACTTTCCACAAAGCCACTTGGTGAATAAGTTTCTGATGAAATGTAGTTCCAGACTCTAACATCTTTAGAAGTAATTCAGTTCTTTCCTATTTTTGAATTGGATCAAAGATTTATGTTTTTTTATAGGCATCCATGTGGAAAGCTGTCAACATTTCATCTTGAAAACCCTTTTATGAAGATGAATGGCCCCACAACTACACCTTTTTGAATCCTCCAGTTCTTCAGGCCAAAGGAATGGACCCACAGCTCCTGGAAACCCATGCTCCATAGTGATGAAACACCAACATCTGATTCCCATTTCTAACTCTTGTATGTGATTTCCTGACTGAAAATTGACTTCATTTGTTCCCCTTTCTCTCTCTCTCTCTCTCTCTCTCTCTCTTTTTACTACACCCCACTTATGTACAAACAAACTTGCTTTACAGATATGCACAGCAAGTAATTTTCAAAATTACTGAAACAAGTATGTGTAGAACATTATGCTTTTGCAGACTTTTCCTGATCAAGTCTTCTGAAAATACTAATGGGCACCACAGCCTTTTTTTCCTCTTTGAAAATAGACCCAATCCACCTGCATGTTAGCTGTTAGGCTCAGGCAAAAACTGGTAAAGTCATGGGCCCCTTGGAAGCCTAAAATAGACCTACCAACTTTTTCTAAAACGGAGACCCCAAATCTCATCTACAATATTACTACTCTTAGGTTCATGATTAGTCATCAATTTTGTTCTACTTTTTATCTTAATTCTTTTTCAACCACCAGGTTCCAGATGCTAACATAATGCTAACCTGACTTCCCTGTGCAGACGACCCTACCAATGTGTCCTGAAGCCTCACCTCCCCAGACCCCTGTCCCATTAGAGAAAGAGCAAGACAGGCTGGGAGTATAGATTGACTTACCAATGCCCGTATTCAGTGAAGAAGCAATTATAGAAGCCAGACCTTCCACCTTCTGTACCCCTTAATGACCTTAGGTCCATACTCCCAGAGGGATAAAGAATAGAAAACTATCAGTGGAGGGGATGGGATGCAGAGTTCTGGTGGTGGGAATTGTAACCCTTTTATCCTATGGTTTTGTCATTTATTTCCATTTTATTTTTAATTATATTTACTTTTTCCCTTTTGTTGCCCTTATTTCTTATTGTTGTAGTAGTTATTATTGTTGTTGTTATTGATGTCATTGTTAGATAGGACAGAGAGAAATGGAGAGAGGAGGGGAAAACAGAGGGGTCAGGTAAAGACACCTGCAGATCTGCTTCACCACCTGTGAAGAGAGCCCCCCCCCCCGCAAGTGGGAAGCCAGGGGCTTGAACCGGGATCCGTTTGCCCGTTCTTGCGCTTCACACCACATGCACTTAACCCGCTGTACTACCGCCTTACTCCCTCAATATTTCCATTTTATAAATAAAAAAAAAAAATAGACCCAAACTTCAGGAAAATTTGAAGTACAGAAAAATGCCATATCCCACTAAATTTAAAACTGAACAAGAGTTGGTACTTTAGTACTCATCATTAGTGGGTTCCAGAAGGCACAACTGGTGGCAAAAGCAATGAGTAACTAACAAAACTGTCTGATGAGTGATGAGAATTGAAACAATCCATTTCTGAACCACAGAAATGTCACATTTACCTAGTAATTTGTAAATTGATGTTTTTTATACAAAACCTTGAAACTAAACAGACAAAAAAACTAAACTAAACCAACTAAACTAAACATACATAGATAAAAACAGTAATTAGATAAAATAAACTTTAGATTCACTTCACTTGTGCTGAGAGGGATGGTGGCCTAATGAGGTTGTGGTAAGGCCAAGGAGGAGGAGGAGGAACTGCACCTAGTGAAGGACCCTTAGAGAAGTGACCAGCCTGTGGTCAGTGGGTCCTGAGTGACCCCTGGGACCTTGTTACCAGCATGTTGGTGCTCCCCCCCCCACTGTTGTGACAGCCTCACACCTGTGCAGTGTGGCTGTGTTGTCCCTCTGCTGCCCCTCTTTCCCTTAGTACTGCACTTCCTCCATCATGATCTGGGAGGCTGAGCAGGACTGAGCTCGTGAGCCAGGCATCTAGGTTGGAATGGGGGACATCTAGCTGGACATCTAGATGTCCTGCAAGAATGGGTATAGTGCTGGGGGACCCTTATGCATGGCCAACCTGTCTCAGCACACAGTGTTGTCCACCTGACCCAGCAAATTTGGCCAGGTCCTTTCCCCTGAGACACAGTTGCTGCAAGAAAAATCAGATATGATTTCTGGAGAAGCCATGTGTGGGGATCTCATGAGACCCAGCCAGATCTGTTTTACTCTCAGTCATAGGGCATATCAGGAGCTCCTGTGAAGGCCAGTTATCTGAAAGGCCATCCCAGTGGGCCAACTTTACAACTTGTCCAGTGATCTTAGGTGGAGGACATAGCTGGGAACTGGGCATCAGGCACATCCTGAGGTCGTGGTGAGTGTACTTTGCACAGGTGGATGGCCTTGATGAAAGCCTGGACCTACGTGGAGAAGTACAGGGTCTGTCCATCTCCAAAGAGCTTTGTTGTATCTCTGGATGGGCGGTGAGTGGCGCCTGCCCCTGGAGAGGCGCCTGCCCCTGTGTATGCTGTGCTGGAAACAGAGGGTGTGAACAAGGAAGATGAGGTCTTGTGCTAGTTCCAGTATCTTAGCACCTTGCCCAGCTTCACCTGGTGCTCCAAGTACTGCTCCCATCGGAGTCATGGAGTTCTGCAGGTGAATCCCTCGATCCCCAGCCCATGACTCCCACACCACACTCAGTGCCACAGACAGATGAGAGGGATAGGGGACTCCTACCTGATTGCTGAGCAAGCCTGGAGTGCTGAAGCATTCTTGCTCTTCAGAATGTTTCAAGTGCTGAAGTTGAATTCACATACCAATAAAGTAGTTGAGGGAAGAGTTTCTGGGTACATGGGCTCTGGGTCCAAACTATGAGATCAAATTCTGGCTCCCAAATCATATCACGTTACCTTTTATGGGTAATTTTACTTCTCTGTCTTTTATTTGTGATATAGGATTCAAATATAATCTATTTCAAAGGGTTATGAAACAATGTCAAGAACATTTTAACTGTTCATCGAACATCAGTGATGCTTGCATTATTGATAACAGTTATTGAAAATTTCTTATGATATTAGCACAGAAATGAGAAGCAGGGGCAGGAGACAGTTCACCAAACAGAGCACATATTTTTCTGTGTGTCAGGCTCTGGGTTCAAGACCAGCCACTCTACAGACAGCACCAGAGGGGCACTCTATGAATTGTAGTGTGATGTTGGGAGGTGTTTTTCCTCTCCCTCACCCACTTACTCTCTTCTTTCTTTCTACTTAAAAAAATAATGAATAAGTTGGGTCAGGGATTACACTCATGGTTATGACACATGCCCATGTTCTGGGTTCATTTACTTTGCTGCACAAATAAAAAATGAGCAAAAAAAAAAAAAAAAAAAAGAAAGAAAAAAGTAAAGAAAAGAAATAGAAACCAATTTGATTGTAAAAAAGTAAGTATTAATATAAGTTAAGGTACCAAAAAATGTCATAGAGGCCTAATTGAAAGAAAACAGAATTAGAGGGGAGTCGGGCTGTAGCGCAGCGGGTTAAGCGCAGGTGGTGCAAAGCACAAGGACCGGCATAAGGATCCCGGTTCGAACCCCGGCTCCCCACCTGCAGGGGAGTCGCTTCACAGGCGGTGAAGCAGGTCTGCAGATGTCTATCTTTCTCTCCTCCTCTCTGTCTTCCCCTCCTCTCTCCATTTCTCTCTGTCCTATCCAACACCAACAATAATAACTACAACAATAAAACAACAAGGGCAACAAAAGGGAATAAATAAATAAAATAAATAAAAAAAAGAAAACAGAATTAGTGAACTTGATTCCAATTAAAATAAGAAAATAATTTTTTGTAGAAATCTACTATTTATTGTTAAGATGTACTGCAGCTATTACAAAATATATAGCAAACACAATGTAGTTCAAATATATCTTTTTTAAAAATTTGGACTTTAGCTATGAGTAGAAGAAACCATTACATTACTACCTTGAGACATTTTCTGAGAGGAAGCACACTTATATAATCAAGCATAATGAATTCATATTCATTTATTTATAAAGCAACATATCCTAGAAAGGGATAGAGGTTGCTATAATGAGTGAATCATAAGAGATTATAAAGAAAAGAACTTTATATTTCATCTTCTCACATAGTAGTCTGGCTCTTAAAGCAAACTGTGAAAGATATTGTAAAGAGATGTAAATAAATACAGATACATCTTTTACATTTTTATTACTGGCCCCATCTTTCATTTAAGGATAAAAATTTTATTTGAATCTTCCTCATTCTTCATTTTCCATATTCAGTCACTAGAGATGACCTATTAGTTTCACCTTTGCAGTATTTGATGGACCTACAACTTTGTTTTATCTCTGCTGCAAATACCTTTATTCAAATTATCTCTTTAATAATAATAGCACCCTATTCATCTCAGTGTCCAAATTTATTCCCTATTAATCTTAATTTTAATTTTCTTTTCTTCCATCTCTATTATATAATACTATGCTACCGAATTATCTTTAGTCTTTAAATATTTATTTATTTTTATTTTTAATAATTTTATTGGATGAAGTGGGCAGGTGGTAGCACACTTAGTTAAGCACTCACATTATAGTGCACAAGGACCCAGGTTCAAAGGCCCTGGTCCCCACCTGCATGGGGAAATCTTTGCGAGTGGTGAAGCAGGGCTACAGGTGTCTCTCTGTCTCTTTCCTCCTCTCTGTCCCCCTCCTCTCTTAATTTATCTCTATATTTGTCTAATAAATAAATGAAAATATTAAAAAATAAAAAATATTTTAAAATATTTATTTTAAAAATAATGCTTTTATTGGATAGGGACGGAGGGAAATTAAAAGGGAAAAGGGATACAGGGAGAGAGTGTAACACTCATGAAGTTTCCGCCTCACAAGTGAGGACTGGGAGCTTTAACCTGGGCCAGTGTGCATGGTAACAGGTGTGCTCAATCATGTGTGGTATTGTCTGGCCCATGAACTATTATTATTATTATTATTATTTTTACCAGCACTGATTAACTCTGGCTTATGGTGGTGCAAAGGGTCGAACCTATACTACCCAGCTATTAAAAATGGTGAATTTATCTTTTTCACCTCATCTTGGATGGAGCTTGAAGGAATCATATTAAGTGGGATCAGTTAGAAAGAGAAGGAAGAATATGGGATGATCTCACTCATAGAAAGAAGCTGAAAAATAAGAACAGAAGGGAAAACACAAGGCAGACTTTGGACTGGAGATAGTGTATTGCACCAAAGTAAAAGACTCTGGGGTGGGGAGGGGGGAGGGCTCAGGTCCTGGAACATGATGGCAGAGGGGGGGGACCTAGTGGGGGTTGAATGGGAATGTGGGAAACTGAGAAATGTCATGCATGTACAAGCTATTATATTTTCCTGTTGACTGTAAACCATCAATCCCCCAATAAAGAAATCTTCTGGGACTCTTCCTTCCTTCCTTTTTTTCTTTCTTTCTTTATTTCTTTTTTCCACATATTTTATTTGCATTTCTTCTAAGTCACTTTATGTTTCCCATCATAACAAATTTCCTGTGTATTTGACCTTCTTACTAGAAAGTAAGCTCCGTGTAGTGGTCCCTAACAACATCTAAGTGCTATTTTAAGATAACTATAAATAGTAAAATAAAAAATAACTAAATGAAAATTTTCATTTCTAACTACTAAAAACAAATTGTTATGATGACATAATTTGATCAGGATAAATATTCAAATTGGAGAAATGTAACTAATTTAAGATATTAATTATAGATTTGCAAGGTGGTCACATAGTTCTTTTCAATTGACAAGAGCACATTTTTTTGTTGTTGTTGCCTGCTTTGTAACTGTGCCAATTAAAATGTTACTCAAAGGTTAGGGGAAAGCAGCAGAATAAAAAAATAATAGTCTAGTAATTAAAAATAAATGCATTTTAAAAATAGAGATTCTAATGAAATTAATAGTGGTCTTATGTGTAATTTAGCAAGCTATTAGTAAGTTGTTTCCTCAGAAAATTTATAGATACATGATCATTAAAATAGAGTAATTCATCTGTGCACTTACGATTCTGCAGACAAACCACATTCTTGGCAATGTGCACTTAAACACCGTGTGGCCTTAGAGTACAATTACATGAAGATGAATTTTTAGTTTGTGTACAATTTGTATTGTAATGTGTTCAGTCTCAGAAGAAAATTCAGCCAAGGATTTCATCAGACACTACAAAGAGCTTAGAAAAATAAGCAGTCATTTTAATAACAACTCAGGTAAGGTAAAGATAACCATCTCAGTGTCTATAATCATTGTAAGGATTAAGGCCTGTATCTTTCCATATAATGGTAATACTCATAACTTCTAGGAATTAGAATTGTTGCTGTATAAAGCTCCAAAATATTTCTCTTGCAGGTATCCTAAAAGTTTATTGAATTATGTTTGAATAAAAGCTAGGAGCTTTATTATAAATTAGAAATTTTCATATAAGGCATTTTAAAGCCAATCACTTATCTCTTCTCCATTAGTGTGGGCTAATTTAATGATTTGCTTTCACATATGAAAAGGGTCCAATAATCACTTCACAGTGAAGGACCCCAGCTGACACCAAGTTATAAGGGTTAACAGCCCCAGTGATGCCACATTTATCCTGATATCATGATGAAAAGAACTCTTCACCTTTGTGGGATTCCCTCCAAAAATAAAAAATAAAACCCAGTTTAATAGAAAGAAAATATTCAACAAATCTAAAACAGAATATATTCCATGGAACACCTGTCCAATACTCCTCAAAACTAGCAAGGTCATGGTAAACAAGGAAAGACTGAGAAATGGTGAGAATCAGAAGAAACTAAGGACACATGACAGCCAAGTGTAGTTTGGAACACCAGGTGGGATCCTGAGTCAGAAAGAGCACATTAGTGGAAAAACAGACGAAATACAAATAAAATATAGAATTTAGTTAATATTAATGTTTCTTATTAGCATTTTTCCCTTCAATTGCCCCCAGAGTTATTGTACCTGTACCATGAATCTACTGCTCCCAGTGTCTTTTTTTTTTTTCTTCTCCTTCTCTTTCTCCTCTTTCTTCTTTCCTTTCTATTTTATTGGATGGGATAGAGAGACATCAAGAGGGGATAGGGAGATATGGAGAGAGAAAGAAAAACACCTGCCAAACTGTTTCACTATTAGTGAATCATCTCCCCTGCTGGTGGGTCCTTGTGTACAGTAACAATGTGAGTTAAATTGGGTGTGCCACAGTCCAGCCCCTTATTAATAGGTGTACAGTGATAATGAAAGATGCTCATGACAAGAAAAGTATGAGAATTCTGGGTAGTGTCTTTACAACTTTTCTGTAGATTTTTTTCTGAATTAAAAAGTTCATTAGGAATACTGTAGTTAAAAACTGGACAGTGGTACACACATTACCTTGCAATAGGACCCAGGTTGAAGTCCCAGTCCCCATCTGTGCAGTAGTGGATATTTCACAAGCAGTGGAACAACGTGGCAGATGTCTTTCTTCCCCACCCCTCTCCAATTCTATTTCTAGAAAACAAAACAAAACAAAACAAAACTGGGAGAAGTGGATTCATCATGTAGGAACTGAGTCTCAGTGATAAGCTTGGTGGCAAAACAAATAAGAAACAGTCAATCTAACAAAAATACTCTAGTTTGTCTGATTCTGACATACAACGTATTAGTCAATGTATGTAATAGCTAATGAAGCACTACCACACTGCCATTCTAGAATAACTTGATTAATAATGGTATTCAGTTAAATGGACAAGAAAAAGTATCTTAGAAAGCAGTTTAAAGAAGACTTGAGAAAACCTAAAATCAAAAGCAGGACAAGATAGTTGACCTGGATTGTGTGCCTACTGTGCTATTGCATGAGCCAAGTGTGAGTCTGTCCCCCACTGAAATGGAGGAAGCTTTGGTGCTGTGGCCTCTTTCCCTTTCCTTCTTGTCTTTCTGTTTCTGTCTTTCTATTTGAAAAGAGTCAGTTTAGAATAGTGAAATCCCAGTGACAACAACAGGAGAAAAAATCAAAAGCTTTGAAGGCAATGTATACTTTTTCAAAATTTAAAAAAGATGTGCTGGATTTTGTACAGACAGCTACAAGAGATCCAGAGCAACAGAAATTCATTTCCAGTGCACTGTGATTCCATTCAAATATAGGTAATCTCTATGTTTATGCTTTTCTCAGGAAAGGCTCTGTCCTTCTGTTATCACAGTATAGAGTCATAAGCTGCTATTAGCCTCTACAGAGAGCTATGTTTTCTTGGATTGTGTATAATGAGGTTGTAGCCTTTAAGAGAATATCTGAGCATTCCAAGCCCCCCCCCCCTTTGGCTACTGAGTTCTTTTAACTGTGAACAAAGGGAAATGCTGTTTAAAATTGATTGTGATTCTAAAACTAAAGACAAGCAGGCCAGATCATAGAATTCTCCACCCACCTTTGTTTCTTTTGGTGGAAAATTGTTCTTGTAGAATATTCATGGTGAGCCTGACCAGTTATTTCTTAAATATTTACAGAACATATTCTTATTGCTGGCTTTGGGAGACTCACTTATATATTCACTGTGAAATTTCTCCTTAATAATTCTAGAAACAAGTTTTGTTCATTAGTACCAACTTACCATTTAGGACATGGGGGAATAGCATGAAGATAACATGCCAGAACTTTCATGCCTGAAGCCCCAGAGGTCACTGGTTCAATCTCAAGCACCACCATATGTCAGAGCCTATTAGTACTCTAGTCTCTTAACCTGTCCCATGAAATAAATTAAATTTTTTTTCAAGTAGTAAAAAAAAAAAATACTGGTTTACGCTTTGCCAGTATTTTTATGGATTTTTTTTGTCATATATTTTCAAATACTGGTTAACCTATATTTTCCTCTAGAAGGAAAAGACTTCAAGAGCTAAGGAGAAAGTTCTAGGACTTGCATGTCTGAGATCCCAGTGACCAGTTTCAGACCCAGTATCATTGTAGGCTAGAGCTGAGTGGTGCTTTGGTTTCCCTCTTCCTTACTCCTACAAAATGTGTGTGTGTGTGTGTGTGTGTGTGTGTGTGTGTGTGTGTGTGTATTTTGTTCCTAAACCAATATTTCTTTTTATTTCAGATAGGGAGAGAGAGTGTGTGAGAGAAAAGAAGTGTCTCACAACACCTAGTGATGGAATTTTCCCCTAGTGATGTTCATGATAATGTCAGGGCTCAAACAAAGGTCCCCACATTTGGCAAGATATGCACTCTACCAGGTAAGCTCTCTGTTTAACTTACATTTTTATTGTTGTTTTTTGATGTCAATTCCACATGTAGCTGCCTTATGTGTGTCACTCAAGACAGAAGCCCTTTTTCGTTGTTGTTGTTTTTTAAATTGCATGTATTACCAAGTTTTTGGCATATGTCTTTAGAAGAATTCCTTTGAATCAAATCCACTGTTGAAAGAGTCATTCATCATTGTGCTGAGATGATTATAAACATCTCCTGGAATTTGAAAACATGTTCTTATAGAGTATGCCAGTAAGTATGATGTTGTGTGCCAGGACCAATTTTATTGTGGATTCCAGTAACAAATGTTACATGATGTTCAGTGTAGAGCTAGAATGAAGGAGCAGAGACTATTTGGAGTTGGAAGAACAACAATGAGACACAAGTATTGAATGTTAGGATACCAGATTCAAAAGTACCTGATCCCTGGAGATGGGACAGAAAGACTGTGTTTGCTTCTGATGCTCCCTGATTTCTCAAACATAATGGAACTTGGTGAGTGAGGAAGATCACTTCTAGAGATGAGCGATGGGGTGGGGTGGGGAAGAGGAGGGTTGTCATCTTTCTTTAATTTTCCTCCCTCACCCCACTCCCTATTAACTGGTCTTTAGGGCAAGGCTGCATTAGAAAGATGACCTCGAGATTTGAACTGGCATTTGGATTTATTGATTTTGCTTCCTGGGATGGGCTCCAGAATTCCTGCTGTGCTAAATCCAGGGAAGGGAAACATTTACCTCTTTACACTTTATGGGAATAACCACTTCATATCTGTCAATGTTTGGTTATTGGAAACAACAAGTACCTTCTTTCTTCATCAATATGTACATCATTTTTCTTATATTCACACACATTCATGTCATGTAAACAACTTTCTGAATTCCTGAGGTGGGGCTACAGAGCAGCACTGTGTTTCTGTCTTCTCCTCTCCCAGGTCAACTAGGAATACCAAAGGAGACCACCTGGGACCACAACAAGGCAGGACTAGAATGACTTTAGGAACCCAGCAAACCATCAGTGAGTGCAAACACATGTGGCTCGTGGAACCTAAGGAGAGATTGAGTGGCTGGTAACACTCCGACAGCTTACCAGTTGAGGCACCAACTCCAGTCTGTTTTACCAACAAAAAGACTGCTGAAGGGAGGAGAGGACTTCCCTAAGATTCACTGATTACAACTGTGAGTCTCAGACTACTGCCATCAGAGGCTGGAGCAGCAGTGGGGAGGCCCTGTGCTGACATCTGGGAACAGAGAACTGATCAGGAAAATCAGGAGAAGAGTTACATCTCAGTGGCCTAGCAATGCGGCTCTGTGGTGGGAGCATTTCTACATTGTTCTCCTGATGAGAACAGGGTGAATAATTGCCTCACAACCTACAAACTATAAATGGGACTTGTTTAGAAACTAACAGGGCCCAGCAATCCTACCCGGCTTGGCAGAGAAGCTGAATTGAGCCCAGAACTTTGGATCCTTAGGGTGTGAAAGTCTCCTTGCATAACCACTGTGATATCTCTCCCTCACCTGCTTTATCTTTTGGTTAGGAGTCAGTGATTCAGCTAAGAAGCCTACTTATAGTTTAAAATCCCTCAGGCTACCATAGCCTACAGGGAAGAAAAGAACAAAAGAGGATTTTAAGTCACTGAGATCTAACTCAGGGATTGAAATACTACTGAAATAACTGTTAATTTCCACAACTGTGACTTCTTTAAGTACCTTACTTAGACACAAGTCAATCCAGGGAAGAGTTATCAGTAATTTGAAAAGTACAGTAATTTGAAAACTATATAAAATGGTTAAACCAACAAGAAGAAATAGTGGAGAAATGAACCAGGACAAGAGTCCAGCTAAAAGCCCCCCAAAGACTGAAGCACAAAATAATGAGGACAACATCCAAACACTACTTAAGGAAATAATCACAGGAGTGAGTAAAGAGTTTGAAAGAATTGTCATCAGAAATGCAGAAACAACAAATGAGACTCTGGAAGAAAACACTAATTTTCTAAAGGTTATTAGAGAGCTGAAAGCTGAAATAGCTGAGATAAAACAACTAGCTGAACAAGCTAAAACAGTATCAGAACAGGGTAACAAAATAGATGAACTCCAGAAAACAGTAGAGGGGAGAGAGAATAGAATAAATGAAGCTGAAGTCAGAATTAGCAAGATCAAGGATGAACTAGAGACAACTAAAAAAGAAGTAAGAGATCTCAAAAAGAGATTAAGAGATACTGAAAACAATAACAGAGATCTATGGGATGACTTCAAAAGAAATAATTTATGCATTATTGGCTTACCAGAGGGAGAAAGAGAGGGAGGGGAAGAAAGCATTCTTCACGTCATAATAGCTGAGAACTTCTCTAGTCTAGACAACATCAAAGACATAAAGATTCAAGAAGCTCAGAGCAAACATAACAGAATTAACACAGACTTAAAGACAACAAGACACATCCTATTTAGAATGGAAAGGAATAAGGATAAAGAAAGGATCCTGAAGGCTGCAAGCAAAAAACAAAGAGTCAACTACAGAGGAAAATCCATCAGATTAGCAGCAGACTTCTCCACACTACAAGCCAGAAGAAAATGGCAAGATATCTATCAATGAGAAAGTGCTTTCAAACAAGACTACTGTATCCTGCTAGACTTTCATTCAGACTAGTTGGAGGCATAAAAACCTTCTCAGACAAACAACAGTTGAAAGAATCCACTATCACCAAGCCTGCCCTGAAAAAAGTTCTAAAAGTTCTCCTATAAACAGTCAGACCACCATAAATAGGCCATATATAAGAATGCTCTAAAAATCTACAAGGATAGTGTTAAAATTTCATCAATCTTTGATATCAATACAAATCAATGGCCTGAATTCACCTATTAAAAGGCACAGGGTACAACGAAGGATCAGGAAACACAGCCCTACAATATGCTGTCTAAAGGAAATCCACCTAACTCAACAAGAAAAACACAGACTCAAAATGAAAGGATGGAAAATTATCATACAAGTCAATGGCACACAAAAAAAGGCAGGAACAGCTATTCTCATATTGGCATGATAGACTTTAAAATCAATAAAATTAAAAAAGATAGGGATGGACATTACTTAATGCTCAGAGGATCGATCAATCAAGAGGACTTAAAAATTATTAACATCTATGCACACAAAGAGAGGCCATCTAAATACCTCAAACTTCTACTGAAAGAGCTACATCAATATATTAACAGCAACACAGTCAGAGTAGGGGATTTCAACACTGCACTCTCTCAACTTGACAGATCATCCAGGCAGAAAATCAATAAAAGAAGTGAGGGAACTAAATGAGGAGATTGATAAACTAGAACTATTGGACATTTTCAGAGTCATTCACCCCAAGAAACTGGAATACAAATTCTACTCAAGTCCACATGGGTCATTCTCAAGGATAGACCATATGTTAGGCAAAAAAGACAGCATAAGCAAATTCAAGAGCATTGAAATCATCCCAGGTATCTTCTTAGGCCACAATGGAATGAAACTAACACTTAACAATCAAAAAAAGATTAGTAATAGTCCCACAATATGGAAGCTCAACAGTACACTACTGAACAACTACAGGTTCAAAGAAGAAATCAAGGAAGAAATCCAAATGTTTTGAGTGTTCAATGAAAATGAAGACACAAACTATCAAAATATTTGGGACATAACTAAGGCAGTAATGAGAGCGAAGTTCATAGCCATACAAGCACACATTAGGAAACAAGAAAAAGTACAAATAAACAGCCTGATTGCACATCTTCAAGACCTAGAAGAAGAAGAAGAGGAACAAAGGAACCCTAAGGCAACCAGAAGGACAGAAATCACTAAAGTTAGGGAAGAAATCAATAACATTGAAAATAAGAAAACAGTACAAAAGATTAATGAAAGTAAATGTTGGTTCTTCAAAGCAATGAAGAAAATCAACAAATATTTAGCCAGACTCACAAAACAAAAAAGTGAGAAGACCCAAATAAATCAGATCATAAATGAAAGAGGAGATATCACAATATCACCACAGAAATTCAGCATATCATGTGAGACTTCTATGAAAAACTGTATGCACCAAGCTGGAGAACCTGGAAGAAATGGATGATTTCCACTCTTTGGTGGGTGCATGGGGAAAATACAGATCCAATAAGGATGACAGAGGGCCTAGTGGGGGTTGTAATGTTATATGAAAAACTTGGAAATGTTGTGCATGTACAAACTATTGTATTTACTGTTGAATGTAAAACATTAATTCCCCAATAAAGAAAATTTAAAAATATAAATAAATAAGTTAGAAAAAAAAAAAGAAACAAAAAGAAGTGGATGATTTCCTAGATACCAATGAAGTTCCAAACTTAAGTAAAGAGGAATTAGATAACATGAACAGGCCCATCACAGCTAATTAAATTGAAACAGTTATCAAAAACCTTCCCAAGTATCAAAGTCCTGGACCAGATGGTTTTACAAATGAATTCTACAAAATCTTAAACGAAGAACTAATACCTCTACTTTTAAATGTCTTCCAGGAGATTGAAGACACTGGAGTACTCCCTTCCAGCTTCTATGAAAATTCTAGCCAACCAGATACAGCAGTCTATTAAAAAGA
The DNA here is from genome assembly GCF_950295315.1 of Erinaceus europaeus. Classification (NCBI taxonomy): domain Eukaryota; kingdom Metazoa; phylum Chordata; class Mammalia; order Eulipotyphla; family Erinaceidae; genus Erinaceus; species Erinaceus europaeus. The sequence goes on from NC_080172.1 coordinate 63,201,049, forward strand.
TTGTTCATCATGACCAAATGGGGTTTATCCCAGGCATGCAAGTTTGGTTTAATATATGTAAATCAATCAACATGAACCACCACATCAATAAAAAGCAAGACCAAAAACCACATGGTCATATCAATAGGTGCATAGAAAGCCTTAGACAAAATACAACATCCCTTTATGATCAAAACACTACAAAAATTGGTAATAGATGGAAAATTCCTCAAGATAGTGGAGTCTATATATAGCAGGCCTACAGCCAACATCATACTCAATGCTTAAAAAGTAGAAGCATTTCCTCTTAGAGCAGGTACTAGACAGGGCTAGCCCTATCACCATTACCATTCAACAGAGTATTGGAAGTTCTTGCCATAGCAATCAGGTGGAACAACTTAATAAAGTGATACAAATTGGAAGAGAAGGAGTCAGAATCTCCCTATTTGCAGATGCCATGATAGTATACATAGAAAAACCTAAAGAATCCAGCAAGAAGCTTTTGGAAATCACCAGGCAATACAGTAAGGTGTCAGGCTTAATTTACATAATTTACAAAATTAACATTCAAAAGTTAGTGGAATTCCTCTATGCAAACAACAAGTTAGAAGAAGTTGAAATCCAGAAATTAATTCTTTTTACTATAGCAACAAAAGCAATAAAATATCTAGAAATAAACCTAACTAAAGAAGTGAAAGACTTGTATACTGAAAATTATGAGTCACTTCTCAAGGAAACTGAAAAAGACACAAAGAAGTGGAAAGATATTCCATGTTCATGGATTGGAAGAATTAACATCATCATAATGAATATAATACCTACGGCCATATACAAATTTAATGCTATCCTCATCAAGATCTCAAACACATTTTTAGGAGAATAGAACAAATGTTACAAATGTTTATCTGGAACCAGAAGACCTAGAATTGCCAAAACACTCTTGAGAAGAAAGAACAGAACAGGAGGCATCACACTCCCAGATCTCAAACTGTATTATAGGGCCATTGTCATCAAAACTGCTTGGTACTGGAACATGAATACACACACTGATCAGTGGAATAGAATTGAGAGCCCAGAACTAAGCCTCCACACCTATGGATATCTATTTCTTGATAAAGGTGCCCAGACTATTAAATGGGGATAGTAGAGTCTCTTCAACAAATGGTGTTGGAAAAAATGGGTTGAAACATGCAGAAGAATGAAACTGAACCACTCTATTTCACCAAATACAAAAGTAATTCCAAGTGGATCAAGGATTTGGATGTTAGACCAGAAACTATCAGATACTTAGAGGAAAATATTGGCAGAACTCTTTTCTGCATAAATTTTAAAGGCATCCTGAATGAAATGAATCCAATTACAAAGAAGACTAAGGCAAGTATAAACCTCTGGGACTACATCAAATTAAAAAGCTTTTTCACAGCAAAAGAAACCACTACCCAAACCAAGAGACCCCTCACAGAATGGGAGAAGACCTTTACATGCCATACATCAGAGAATAGTTTAATAACCAGAATATATAGAGCTTGTCAAACTCAACAACAAGAAAACAAATAACCCCATCCACAAATGGGGAGAGGACATGGACAGAATATTCACCACAGAAGAGATCCAAAAGACTGAGAAACACATGAAAAAATGCTCCAAGTCTTTGATTTTCAGAGAAATGTAAATAAAGACAACAATAAGATACCACTGGTGGGAATGTAAATTGGTCCAACCTCTGTGGATAGCAGTATGGAGAACTCTCAGAAGGCTAGACATGGATCTTCCATGTCATCCTGTAATTCCTCTCCTAGGGATATACCCTAAGGACACCATAATGCTCAACTAAAATGATATGTGTTCACAGCAGCACAATTCGTAATAGCTAAAACCTGGAAGCAACCCAGGTGCCCAACAACAGATGAATGGCTGAGAAAGTTGTGGTATATGTACACAATGGAATACTATGCAGCTATGAAGAACAATGAACCCACCTTTTCATCTTGGATGGAGCTAGAAGGAATTATGTTAAGTGAGCTAAGTCAGAAAGATAAAGTGAGGGGTGATCCTACTCATAAACAGACTTGAGAAAGAAGAACAGAACGGTAATCTAAAAGCAAAATTTTACTGAATCTGGAGTAGGACACTAAAATAAAAACCCTGGGTTGAGGGTGAGTGTGAGGGTGGATGTTCTGCTTCTCAGAGCAGTGTGGGGGGGTTTGGAGTGGGGGTGGGTGGGTGGGGTGGGACACACTCTTGTGGTGGTGGGAGTGGTTTTTATGTACATTCCTATTAATTTGTTGTCATATAAATAACTATTTAATTAATAGAAGAGGGGAAAAATTGATTGTATGTCTCAACCTTTTTAAAGCACAGACTGAATCTTTTAATACATAGGCCGAGTCTCTGATATGTTGACTCTCTTAAAAGCCTAGACCAGGGAGAACAGAAACAATCTGTGGCACAGCTATATACAAATAATTTCAAAGGACATAAATTGTGGTGATGTTGTGTATGTTATAGCAAATCCTACCAAAGTGATTTTTCAAAGTTAACCCAATTGCCAAATAATATGATTATAGCAATAACTATCTATTGTCTTCTTAACCCTAAGACAGCAGGAACCTCCCACTTTCTCTATAGAGCCTATATTTCCCCACCCTGGAACCTTTAGGGTGGGGCTCACTTCCCTGCATGCTTCTCTCAATTCATACCAAATGATATTGTATCCGCTGATCCCAATCTAGTCAATGCACTGAGTACCACCTCAGCATGCTTCATTTCAGACTGTGTCAACCGTGTAATGTCCACCCTTCACCCTCATTACTCGGGCGAGACCTTTCCTTTCCTAGTATTCTCTAATTCCATTTCAGGCGGTTCACTCCCTAACAAAGTCCCAAAACCTGGAAATAGACCAGGTCTCGTGAGATAGAACATATGTTCACATGTATCCATAAATTAGGGCAAATATATACCTGAAAACAAAAGTACACAATAGTCTGGCAATGAGTCAGTATAAAGCTCCTAATGAAATAGTATCTAATTAGACTTAGATACCTTCCTCACCTACTTCCTATTACAGTTATCTCACTCACTCCAAAGCTAACCTTAGCAAAGTAAGGACAGTAAAAGCTGAATAAGGGCAAGAGACTGGCATACTTTAATGATGACTCTTTAGTCAATATCAGGCCATGCCATCAGCTGGAGCCCTATTCAGGGAGTCCTGAGATTCCCAAACAGACATGATGGGCCTAGACCTCAAATAAATACCTCTCTCCATTGGTACGGGTCATCTCTATCAGGAACAACAAAATAGACCCCTTTGTTGGCCCCCCATAGGACCTTGCCCTCAACTCAGATCAACAACGGTAGAGAATGTTCCAACCCCTGAAGGGAGGATGGACAACATACTCTATTCTTCACCTGAGGAAGATGTGTCGATATTGGGGCAGCTTGGAATGTTCCTACTCATGACCACAGAATGTGAGCTCAGATCTACAGGGATGCAGAAGTCACATAGGCTTCTAAGCTGAATATGGGCCCAGACTAAATCAAATCGATGGGTTTTACAGTCAACAATATTTATATCCCTTTCTCATATTAGGGAGCTACTTTCTTCTCTGATCCAGCTTTCTGTTCCTTTTCCAGCCATGGCATCATCTTTCCAGACAATCACTTAGATCCACATGCATATCAGATTTCAGGCTCAGGGGAAAAAAACAAACAAACAAAAAACTAGTATAGCCACAGGTCCTTTGGAATATAACTAAAATATTGCCTACTAGGTATCTACAAAATAGAGGACTCCCCCAACTCTTCATCTTCATTATTCTAGTCTTAGGTCCATGATTAGTCAACAACTTGTTCGGCTTTACATGTTAACTCTCTTTTCAACCACCAGGTTTCAGATGCTAGCATGATGCTTACCAGACTTCACTGGACAGACAATCCCACCAATATGTCCTGGAGCTCTGCTTCCCCAGAGCCCCAACCTACCAGGGAAAGAAAGAGACAGGCTGGGAGTATGGATAGACCTGTCAATGCCCATGTTCAGCAGGGAGGCAATTACAGAAGCCAGACCTTCCACCTTCTGCATCCCACAATGACTTTGGGTCCATACTCCCAGAGGGTTAAAGAATAGGAAAGCTATCAGGGGAGGGGATGGGATACAGAGTTCTGGTAGTGGGAATTGTATGAAGTTGTATCCCTCTTATCCTTTGGTTTAGTCAATGTTTCCTTTTTTATAAATAAAAATTTAAAGAAAAAGAAGAATCCATTTGTTGATGAGAGTCAACTTTCTATTTTATGTCTAAATACTCTTCTCCATGACTTTACTATTCCCTGAATGATTTGAAAGACTGAATTATAGTAGTTTAGTAGCATCCAAATCATTAAATTGCTTGGGCAAATGCCTGATTTCTTTTTATCATAAGCATGTTTTGCATCTGGATCTTTTAATTGCATATGGATTATTTTTCTGGGAAATAGTACAGACATTTACTAGTGAATGTGCCATCAAAAGAGACAGATCAGTCTAAATTAATCTGAGAAACTAAATATAACTGCGGAAAAGAAATAATGCTTACTGTTATTAAGAGGGAAAGCACACACTTAATTTTTTTCTGTAATCAATTGCAAATTTACATTTGATAACTCTGGTTGTTGTTTAATCAAAAATGATTATCTTCCTTGATTAGGAATATTTTTAAGGAAAAGGAATTGCTAATTAGTTTGCTATCACTGTGTTGAAGGTGTTTGCAATTAAATTGAGGAGGTAAAGAAAGCTGCAAATGATTCAAATGCTGAAATGTAGTTACTAAATTTTAAAGCAGTTTCTTTTCTAAACTATTTGAAGTTTTAAACTTCTTTAAAGACTATAACTGCTACTACTTAAAAAGCTGTTCTTCCCTGAATTGTTCCACTAGCATATTTCTGAAGCAGATTCATAAAAAAAAAAACTGTTCTTACAGAAAAATATCTGCTGAGATTAAAGAGTCTGATTATTTAACACTTTTGTTACACCTATTCCTAGCAAGGGAGGTAAATTGCCATTATATATTTAAATGTGTTTAAGGAAAGTCATAATATTTGACCTTTTTTTTTTGCCTCCAGGGTTATTACTCGGGGTGCAGTGCCTACACTACAATCTACTCCTGGAGGCTATTTTTTCCCTTTTGTTGCCCTTGTTATTTTTTGTTGTTGTTATTGCAGTTGTTGTCATTGAATAGGACAGAGAGAATTCTAGAGAGAATTCTAGAGAGGAAGGGAAGATTGAAAAGAGGAGAGAAAGACACCTGCAGTGTGAAGCTACACCCCTGCAGACGGGGAGCCCGGGACTCAAACTCAGATCCTTATGCCAGTCCTTGAGCTTAGTGCCATGTGCCTTTAACCCACTGCGCTATAGTCCGGCCCCTGACATTTCTTTTTTTAAAATATATTTTAATTTTTTTATTATCTTTATTTGATAGAGATAGTCAGAAATCAAGAGGGAAGGGCGTGAGAGAAAGGGAGGGAGACAGACAGATACCTGCAACACTGCTTCGCCACTCGCAAAGCTTTCCCCCCGGTGGGGACCAGGGGCTGGAACCCCTGAGTGTTGTAACATATGCATTCAACCAGGTGTGCCACCACCCGGCCCCAATATTTGACTTTTTTTATGTGCTGCTGGAGACAGAACTCAGGAGCTCATGCATATGTGACCCCACTGGGACACCTTCCTGTCCCATTTTTTAAATCGTATTATTTGAGAGAGAGTGTAAAGCATTGTTCCATCATCTAAGGAGTTATACTCATTTTGTCTTTGTTGCTCTTACGTGGTACCAGGGCTCAAATTCATATGTATAATGCAGGTGTTCTATCACTGAGCCACCTCTCTGGCGCTAGATATGTGGCCATTTTGAAGTTATTTATTTATTTATTTATTCTTTGTTAATGTGATACTTTGTGTAACAGCTACTTCTGACAAGGTAGTTGTGTACTTACTGTGTGGTTCTCCCCAGATCTTTAAGGTTCACACATCATATGATTTTAATTTTGTTCTAGTCTTCTCTGTAGTAGATTGTAATAAGAGTTTAATAGCAATGATGTTTTGATTTCTTTCTTCTTTTCTTCTCACCATCTCTGTCACCAAAGATCTCTGTCCCCATCACCATCTCCACCCCCATAGGTAACCACTATAATTCCCCCACAGTCTTATATATAGGTTGACATTTTTTCACATGTTCAATCCTTTATATTCTACATATGAATAAAATTATTCTGTAGTTGTGCTTTATCTCCTTACTTGCTTCACTAAGCATAATCTTCTCCAAACACAAGAACGTACTTTTTATAGCTGAACGATACTCCATTGAATATATGTCCAATACTTTTTTATCCAGTCATAGGTTGGAGGGCATATTTTTTTCTCCAAGCTTTGCTCTGTGAATAAAGCCACTATGAACATGGAGGTGAATATATCTCTAAATAAATGCTAGGAGTGGGATGTTTTGATTTCTTTGGTAATAACATTTGAAGATATTTTATTCTTGGAGAATCTAATTGCTGAAAATACTATTTTCCTCTTAACCATTTGAAAGTGTACCTTTTAGTACTATAGGTCTGTATTCATGTTGTTAGGCAAGGGGTCTCTAGAACTTTTTCATTTTGCAAAACTGAAAGTCTGCCTAGTAAAAATTTCCTACTCAATCTCCTCACCTTACTCCCATCAGCAACCATCTTTCCATTTACCAGGCTTTTCCCAATTAAAAAACTGTGATACAATTCACATAACATAAAATTTTCCATCTGAACCCCAGCATGAAGCTTCCTCAAGTGCTGTGGGAGTCAGGGTTTGAACCTGGGTCACATGCATGGCAAAGCAGGCATGCTCCCAGGTCAATCAGCTTATCAGGCCCTTATTCACTAGGCTTAAGTGTGTTTCTCAGTACTATTGAACACATCCATATCATTGTGCTGCCATGACAATTGTTCATTCCAACACTCATTCCATATTGTGAAAATGAAACTCTACCCCCACTGAACAATAATTGGCCATTCCTCTGTCCCTTGAGCCATCAAAAGCCATCATTCTACTTTTTGTTTCTGAAATTTTGATTATTCTAAATTATTGCTTATTATTATTATTCACACAGTATACATATTTGTAACTGACTTATTTCACTAGTATAATGTGATCGTGAACTCATCATAGCACACATACCAAGTCCACAGTGTTCAATTCTATCTCCACAATCAATGAGAAACAAGTGTTCAAGGAAGGTGACAAAAAAGGGGAGGTCTTATAATTAGATAGTTACAGAGATAATAGTCAACCCATATCTGTGACCTTGGGACAACTGCAATCTCAGATGGAGGGGATGGGGACACAGAACTCTGGTGGTGGGAATGCTATAGAATTATATTCCTGCTATCTTATAATTTTGTAAATCAATATTAAATCACTAATAAAAAAGGAATGTCTATGAAAAGAAAGGTCTCTGGAAAGAACACTTGAGAGATAATGATATACTACATTCACTTATTATCATTCACTCATCTAAAATACTAAAGGAATTTCCTACTATGTACTATGTATTTTACCTTCCTTTCCATACTTAGTACTTTTCCTATCTCCTCCAACTGGGGAGGATATAAAAAGATAAATGAAATAAAATATACATGACCAACAAACTACAAAAACATGTCCAGATGTCCAACAGCAGTGAAGCAGCACTGCAGGTATCTCTCTTTCACTCTCCCTCTATACCCATCCTCTCTCAAATTTTCTCTGTCCTATCAAATAAATAAAATATAAATAAAAGAGAATATTTATTCCTATCCTTTGTTCATTCTAAAATAACAAATAAATAAAATGAATAAAAAATAAATAAGAGAATATCTATTCCTATCCTTTGTTCATTCTAAAATAACAGTTCTTGATTTTTATCTTTGCTTCTTCTTTGTAGGAGTTTGTCAGACCCTGTTCAGGCGCCATTATGTCAGACTAGATTCGCGAGCGGAGACAAATGACCAGGGACTCATGGTTGAGTTGTACGCAGTATCTCTTTATTCATGTAGAACGCAGAACAATCTAAACCAAGCTAAACTAAACTAATCTACTTGCCAAGTAGGGTATAAACAGGATGTGACATAGAGAGGGTGGAGCGAAAAGTGACTGGTGCAAATCAGGGTGTACTACGAGAGGGGGCAGAGCAAAAACACATCATGAACCAGTGGGGATTAAACCAATGCCCTGCAGTGGTTATGTAAATAGAATACAGTGTTTATGTAAATAGAATACAGTGTTAAGCAGGGGGTATTAAACCAATGAAACAGTAGGGGTCTTAGAAGCATACCAACAGGAATTCTTTATGATTGGTATACTTATGCTTTATAAAGTATATGATTTGAAAATATTTTCTTCTTCTGCACAGTCAAAGAAACTATCACACAAACAAAGAGACCCCTCACAGAATGGGAGAAGATCTTCATATGCCATACATCAGACAAGGGACTAATCACCAAAATATACAAAGAGCTGAGTAAACTTAGCACCAAAAAAGCAAATGACCCCATCCAAAAATGGGCAGAGGATATGAACAAAACATTCACTTCAGATGAGATCCAAAAGGCTAACAAACATATGAAAAACTGCTCCAGGTCACCGATTGTCAGAGAAATGCAAATTAAGACAACATTGAGATACTATCTCACTCCTGTGAGAATGGCATACATCAAAAAGGACAGCAGCAACAAATGTTGGAGAGGATGTGGGGATAGAGGAACCCTTCTGCACTGCTGGTGGGAGTGTAAATTGGTCCAGCCTCTCTGGAGAGCAGCCTGGAGAACTCTCACAAGGCTAAACATGGACCTTCCATATGATCCTCTCCTGGGATTACACCCCAAGGACTCCATAACACCTAATAATTCCTCTCCTGGGATTACACCCCAAGGACTCCATAACACCTAACCAAAATGATAGGTGTACACCTATATTCATAGCAGCACAATTAATAATAGCTAAAACCTGGAAGCAACCCAGGTGCCCAACAACAGATGAGTAGCTGAGAAAGCTGTGGTATATATACACAATGGAATACTATGCAGCTATTAAGAACAATGAACTCACCTTTTCTGACCCATCTTGGATGGAGCTAGAAGGAATTATGTTAAGTGAGGTAAGTCAGAAAGATAAAGATGAGTATGGGATGATCCCACTCATCAACAGAAGCTGAGAAAGAAGAACAGAAAGGGAAACTAAAAGCAGGATCTGACTAAATCTAGAGTAGGTCCCCAAAGTAAAAACCCTGTGGTGAGGGGGAGGGTGGACATTCGGCTTCCTGGGGCAGTGGGGTGGTGGTGGTGGTGGTGGTGGTGGTGGTGGTGGTGGAAGGAGACACAGTCTTTTGGTGGTGGGAATGGTGTTTATGTACACTCCTATTAAATCGTAGTCATATAAATCACTATTTAATTAATATGAGAGGGGAAAATTGATTGTATGTCTTGAACTTTTTAAAACACAGACTAAGTTTTTTTAATTCATAGGCTGAGTCTTTGATATGCAGACTCTCTCTCTCAAAAGCCTAAACCAGGGAGAACAGAAGCAACCGGTGGCACAGCTATATTCAAGATGTTTGGTATTATACAGCAAATCATAACAAAGGGACCTTTCAAAGTTAACCCAATTACCAAATAATGTGATGATAACAATAAATATCCATTGTCTTCTTGAACCTTAAGACAGCAGGAACCTCACATTTCCACTATAGAGCCTATATTTTCCTCAGTCCTGAAACCTCAGGTTGGGGCACACTTTCCTGCATGCTTCTCTCAATTCATATAAAATAATATTGCATCCTCCGATCACAACCTAATCAAAGCAATGAATGCCACCTCAGCATGCTTCACTTCAGACTGTGTCCAGAGACTTCAGGTGTGGAATGACAACCCTTCAGCTTCATTACTTGGGTGAGACCTTTCCTTTCATAGTATTCTCTAATTCCATTCCAGGTGGTACACTTCCTAACAAAGTCCCAGAACCTAGATATAGACCAGGTCCTGTGAGATAGAGCATATGTTCACATATATCCATAAGCTAGGACAAAATATATACCTGAAAGCAAAAATACACAATAGTCTGCAGTGAGTACCCCCCAACACTTCATCTGCACTATTCCAGCCTTTAGGCCCATAATTGTTCAACAGTTTGTTTGGCTTTGTATGTTAACTCTCTTTTCAGCCACCAGGTTCCAGATGTCAGCAGGATGCTGACCAGACTTCCCTGGACAGACGACCCTACCAGTGTGTCCTGGAGCTCAGCTTCCCCAGAGTCCTACCCTACTAGGGAAAGAGAGAGGCAGGCTGGGAGTATGGATCAACCAGTCAATGCCCATGTTCAGCGGGGAAGCAATTACAGAAGCCAGACCTTCCACCTTCTGCAACCCACAATGACCTTGGGTCCATACTCCCAGAGGGATAAAGAATGGGAAAGCTATCTGGGGAAGGGATGAGATATAGAGATCTGTTGGTGGGAGTTGTGTGGATTTGTTCCCCTCCTAGCCTATGGTTTTGTTATGTCTCCTTTTAAAAATAAATAAATAAAATAAGAAAAAAAGAAAATATTTTCTTCTTTGCTATAAGCTCCACTTTCCTCTTATTGTTATACAGTATTCATCATTTATATAATTGGGTCTAACTCACATAGAACGATGTCTGTAAGGTTCTCTCCCCCACACTGTATTGTATGACAGGATCTCTCTCTCAAGATGAATAATATTCCATGGTGTGTATTGATCATATTTTGAATCCCAATTCCACCAGTACCTGAATCATTTGTCACCAGGAATCTTATTTTTACACCAATCTGGAAAACACCAAAGGAAGGCAGGCACTATTTTTCTCTCTTTTTTTTAGGTGTTGCTTCTCTTAGTTGAGAGGGAAGAGGAAAAAAGGAAGGACACTCAGAGGTAGTAATAGGTGTAGATGCAACTTAGAAAGGAAGTGAAGACCATCACTGGGCACTTCTATCAGGAGCATCATCATAAGCCCTCATGCAGGCCTTCCGAAGACCTTGCCCCCAGTATAAAGCAGTAGTAATGGTAGGGACTGCTCCAGCCTTTGAAAGGAGGTTGGGTCATCCTTCCTTGCTACTCTAGGAAGACTTGTCCTTAAAGGAGTGCAGCCTGGAATGTTCCCAGCTGTGGCTATGAATTGTGAGCTCCGACCAACAGGGACTCAGAGGTTACACAGGTTCCTGTGTTAAATATAAATACATATGAGCCCTGGGTCAGGTGGGTTGGGTAAACAGTTCAGTTATTCTCTGCCCTAATCCAACTTTCTAGCCTTTTCTCTACTCTGACACCATTTTCTCAAACAATACTTTTGTCCACCTCCATGTTAATTATAAACTCAAGCAAAAACTATGATAGTTGTGGGCCTCTATGCACATGCCTAAAATGGACTTCCTAGCTTCTATTTTTGCCTTCAGGGTCATCATTGGGGCTTGGTGCCTTCACTATGAATCCACTGCTCCTGGAAACCATATTTTTTCTGTTTTATTGGATAGGACAGAGAGAAATTGAGAGGGGAGGGCGTGACAGAGAAGAAGAAAGAAGGCTAGACACCTGTAGATGTGCTTCACCACTTGTGAAGAGGACCCCCCCCACAAGTGGGGAGCCAGGGCTTCAAACCAGAAGCCTTACTTGGGTCCTTGAGCTTCATATTATGTGTGCTTAAACCAGTGTGCTATCACCCAGCCCCCTCTGCAGCTTCTTTTCACCCTAAGACCCCTATTCTCATCTGCTCTGTTTCTACTTTTTGGTTCCTGTTGGGTAGTATGCCAGCTCCCCCTGGCTTCTGCTTAACCAAGCACCAGTATGCCTGTATAGGGATTGGTTTGATCCCATTCAAAGTGGTCTATTTACATAAATCACTTTTACATTTACATAAAGCACCACACTCCCTCCAGGGCATTGGTGGTTCAGTGGTAGAATTCTTGCCTGCTCCGCCCCCTCTCCTTGTCATACCCTGATTTTCACCAGTCACTTTTCTCTCCACCCTCTCTGCATCACTTCCTGTTCCCACCCTACTGGGCTAGTATATTTATAAGGACAAGATTGTTTGTAGTAGTTTAGTTTAGCTTAGCTTGGTATAGATTGCGCTGCGTCCTGCATGAATAAAGAGATACTGCGTACAGCTCAACCATGAGTCCCTGGTTGTCTGTTACCCACCCGTGATGCCAGCCCTGTGAAAACAACACCTGTTCATTAATCATTTTGTCCTGCTTTATGTATTGCTGCCTTCAGTCAATAAGTTGCAGACACTATCATGATTCCATCCTGACTTCTCTGGGCAGACAAACTCATCAATGTGTTCTAGAACATCACTTCCCCAGACCCCTTTCCCACTAGGGAAAGATAGAAACAGATTGGGTGTATGGATTGACCTGTCAACACCCATTACCAGTGGAGAAGCAATTAAAGAAGCCAGAACTCCTAACTTCTGCACCCCCAAAATAATCTTTTTTTTTTTTTTCCCCAAAAATAATCTTGATTCATACTTCCAGTAGGGGAGAAATGACAGGGGAAGATGACCAGAGGTCTCTAAAGTTCAACTCCATCAGGACCTGGAGAGAGAAAAGGAAAAAGGGAGAGATTTGGATTTAATAATAGGTGCATGTGTGACTTGGAGAGAAAGAGAAGACAGCACTATACAGAGCAATAAAAGGACAAATACATAAAAATATAGACAGATAGCTGTAGAAATAATAGTTAACCCATATCAGCAACCTTAAGATAACTGCTGTAGCTTACAATGGAGGGATTGGGGATTCAGAACTCTGGTGGTGGAAACAGTGTCGAGTTCTACCCCTGTTATCTTGTAATTTTGTAAATCAATATTAAATCACTAATAAAATTTTTTTAAAAAATGAAGTAAAGGCAGGACTGTGGGAAAAAAATGGACAAAAATATATATATATGTATAGTTAGAAAGTGACTTTGGAAGAACTGCAATTTCCAATGGAGAAAATGGGGACACAGAACTGGTTGTAGGAATGATGTGGAATTATACCCCTGTTATTTTATGATTTTTAAAATCAATATTAAATTACTAATAAATTTTTACGTTATGTGTTTTTGACTACAGTTTGAAAGCTTTGTTTGTTCAGAGGTTATGTTTATTATGAAGTCCTCCCAGTCTAGATGTAAAATCTGCTCCCTAGTCTAGTCTGTGTTATCTTGTACTTGCGAAATTCCAATATTTCCCCAACTAAAATTTAAATGTAGGTATTTGTATTTATTGCTTTAAAATTTACCACCTAGGCTTTCATTCATTCTTCTAAGTATAAAATAAGTTATCATCTTAGTATCATTGACTAGTCCTACTAGATTTGTATTACCTGAAACATGTTAAATACACCTCATCTATTTTTATCCTACTCACAGAAAATAGGACTTAGATACAGTTAAAGTCCACAGATAACCACATTTCAAGCACTTGGTATTTTTTTTTGTTATTGGTAGTATATCTGTTCAATCATCTTTTATTGGTTATCTATCACACATAAGTACTGTGTCTGTGCTAATGATACAAGTATTAATGCACATACAAACAGATCCTACTGTCCATTTCTTCAAAAAGCCTATACTTTTGTACACAAATAACAAATGTATCCTAATATACTCTAAACTGTTTGGGGGCTGGGGAAATAGTGTAATGGTTATGCAAAAAACTTTCATGTCTGAGGCCACTGAATTCTCAGGTTCTATTGACTATACCATCATAAATCAGAGCTGAGCACTGTTCTGGTTTTAAAAAACAAGAAGGAAGAGGAGGACGAGAGGGAGGAAGAGGGGAAGAACAAGAAAAGAGGAGGAGGATGAGGAGAAGGAAAATGCTTCACTGAATTAAAAAAAAATTATTTATTCCCTTTTGTTGCCCTTGTTGTTTTATTGTTGTAGTTATTATTATTGTTATTAATGTCATCATTGTTGGATAGGACAGAGAGAAATGGAGAGAGGAGGGGAAGACAGAAAGGGGGAGAGAAGGATAGACACCTGCAGACCTGCTTCACCACCTGTGAAGTGACTCCCCTGCAGGTGGGGAGTCCGGGGCTGGAACCAGGATTCTTATGCCTGTCCTTGAGCTTTGCACCACGTGTGCTTAAGCTGCTGCGCTAACGCCCGACACCCTGTAATTTAAACATAGTAATTGTTAATACTTGAAAATAGCGATTATGCAGCAAACATGAAATTCATCTTTATCTTCTGTGCGGACTGGTCAATTTTTTTATGACTGTTGTTACTAATAATTCCAATGAATACGTTAATTTAATTTCACTTTTTTTCATATCACATTTTCATAGCCTGTCTTGTTCTAAATCATTTTTTAAAATTCTAACTAATCATTAAACAATTTTTGTTTTGAACTTAAATATGCAGTAAAGAAGTAAAGATTCTGTTTAGTTTGAATTTCTGTAGTTCATTAAACTCAGGGTTTGCATTGAAGTAATATTTAGAGGACTAATTATTCCAAAATAATCACAGATTATGAGGCAATTTAAATGTCATTCCCAGTACAGGTTAGATGCAAATTTACTTATTAAATTATGAATGTTTTACTTTATACTGGTCACTGAGTGATTTGAAAATGAACATGACAATTTCAAAGATAAAAAAGATGCAATTATCATTATTATAATAGCTTTGCATTAATTCAGAACCATCTGGACTGAGTTCATTTTCTTAAAAATTAAAAACTGCTGTATATTTGGAGTCAGCTTCAAATGTGATTTTTTCAGGTAATTTATTCACCAATTTGCATCAAAAGTTTCAATTCCATTTTGAAACTTAAGAAACATATTCTCTGGAGAGAGAAGTCCCTGGGTAGAGCACATGCCCTACCATATATATGGCCCATGTTCAAGTCTCGGTACCACATGGGAGATGCTATGGCATCAGAGGAAGCGCTGGTGATGTTATATCTTGCCCTGTCTCTCTATCAGCATTTCTATGTGAATGAAAAAAGTGAAGCAGGGTAGTAGAATCTTGTGTTACACACACACACACACACACACACACACACCCTTAAATAGGAATTGACAATTTTTAGTTTCCAAAAGCATTCAGTTAGTTGTACAATGATAATACAGTATTAATTTTTATAGAGACAGAGAGAAATCGAAAAGGAAAGGGGGAAATAGAGAGTCAGAGAAAGACTCCTGCAACTATTTTACCACTTCTGTGGGGACTGGGAACCTGAACCCTGGTCCTTGTGCATGGTAATATGTTCTCTCAACTGGATGTGGCACCATTTGGCCCTTATACTATAGTACTGTACTCTACAATAAAATTTAATTTTCATAGGTCAGAAATCATTGCAAGTTGTCAGTTTCATATACCTCAATTTAATGCCTGCAACTTATAGGTATGATAGGTTTTTTTAAAAAAAGAAAAAAAAGATTTATTTATCTTTTTTTTTCTCCTCCAGGGTTATTGCTGGAGCGGCTCGGTGCCTGCACCATGAATCCACCGCTCCTGGAGGCCATTTTTTTCCCCCTTTTGTTGCCCTTGTTGTAGCTTCGTTGTGGTTATTATTATTGCCCTTGTTGACGCAATTCGTTGTTGGATAGGACAGAGAGAAATGGAGAGAGGAGGGGAAGACAGAGAAGGGGAGAGAAAGATAGACACCTGCAGACCTGCTTCACCGCCTGTGAAGCGACTCCCCTGCAGGTGGGGAGCCGGGGGCTCGAACCGGGAGCCTTACGCCGGTCCATCCGCTTAACCCACTGCGCCACACCGCCCGACCCCCTTATTCATCTATTTTTAAGACAGCAGTGCTCAGCTCTGGCTTATGGTGATCCAGGACTAAATCTGGCACCTCTGGAGTCTAAGGCACATAAATCCTGTATTCTAATAAGTCGAGTTATTTTCCCAGCCCTAAAAAACAGAAATTAATGAAAAAAATTAATAGAATTTAAAGAATTCCGTGAGATTCAGGAAAAATAAATCCATAACCTAGCCACATGACTATAAATTCTACAATCATTTCTACATATCCCTTTCAATTATTTTCATGTGTGCATATTTTTACACGCTTTTAGTCACAGCGTGCATAATTGCTTTGCATATACACAAATTTAAATAATCTATATTTTAAATTCTGTACTATCTTTATAGGTATAGTTCTTAATACTTGCTATAATGATTTAATAATGAATTTAATAATTCACTAATTGGATGTACTATAATTTCTTCAATCTTCCCTTAATGTTAAACATTTAAGTCGCTTCTATTTGTTTAATATTACTAATAATGTTATAAGTGTCATCTGAATAAGAGAAAATTGCATTATACCTATATAATCTATTAAAAGGTCTATGCTCCTGTATTTTTTGCAATGTTTGGATTTTTTCAATCAAGTAAATTATGATGAATACTCATGGCGCATCAGAAAATAGGAAGTAGTTCCATAAGTTTTTCTCTGTAATTTGCCATTACACTCAAAACTGATTTTTAATAGTCATTAATTCATAACGACAACACAATAATAATTTCCAGAGCTCATATTCAACTACCAAGCTTTCCACTGAGCTTATAGTTAAAATGTCAGAATTCATTCTTGTCCTCAGAAATAATTTTTCTTCTGATGGTTGATTCAAAATTCTGTAAAATCGGGAGTCGGGCAGTAGTGCAGTGGGTTAAGCGCAGGTGGTGCAAAGGGCAAGGACAGGCATAAGAATCCTGGTTCCAGCCCCTGGCTCCCCACCTGCAGGGGAGAAACTTCACAAGCAGTGAAGCAGGTCTGCAGGTGTCTGGCTTTCTTTCCCCCTCTCTGTCTTTCCCTCCTCTCTCCATTTCTCTCTGCCCTATCCAACAACAACAACATCAATAACAACAATAATAACTACAATGATAAAATAATAAGGGCAACAAAAGGGAATAAAAAATAAAATATAAAAATATTTTTTAAAATTCTGTAAAATCTTATAGATTTTAATTCTCATATCTTCTACTTCAGTTGTAAAAGGAATCATCAAGGTAAAGAAAACAGTAGAATTTAAAAATTTCAATCTGCTCTCACTAGATTGCTATAGCTAACATAATCAGATGTCGCTTTTTAATTTGGGGAGGGTTGGAGGGGACATTTAAACATAAAAAACTGAGTTATTTTGTATCTAATTATCCTCGTGGACTTTTTTTGACAGTTGTTTCTAATTTTTTAGTATTATTAATAATGAATAATAGAAAATTGCATTATATTTATATAATCTATTAAAAGGTCTATGTCCCTGTGACAGAGATATAAATTAAGATGGAAGGTGGAGATTAAGAGGGAGAGTCGGGGGCACGTGGTGGCACACCAGGTTAAGCGCACATAGTATGAAGTGCAAAGACACGCACAAGGAACCCAGTTCAAGCCCCTGGCTCCCCACCTGCAGGGTGGGTTGCTTTGCAAGCAGTGAAGCATGTCTGCAGGTGTCTGTCTTAGTCTCCTCTTCTCTATCTTCCCTTCCCCTCTCAGTTTCTGTCCTACCCAAGGAGGGTGGGGGGAGGAAAAAATGGCCACAGGAGCCGTGAATTTGTAGTGCAGGCAGCAATAACCCTGGAGGCAAAAAAAAAAAAAAAGAGGGAGCAAGGAAGAGACACAGCACTGCTTCACTGCTCCTGAAGCTTCCCACCTTGGAGGTAGGGACTGGGGGTTTGAACCCAGTCCTTATATATTTAATGTGCATCCTCTACCAGGTGTACCACCACCAGGCCCTCTAGTGAGATTTTGATATAACTTTAAATTTTAGACAGTGTTATTTTTGCGTATTTGAAGAGATTGTGGTCTGGTCATTCCTAAGCATCACAGAACATCTTGGCCCTGTCAGATTTTTTTTTATTAGTGATTTGATAAAGATTAACAAGATTATTATAAGGGGAGTACAATTCCATACAATTCCCACCACCAGAGTTCTATGTCCCACCCCCTCCATTGGAAGTTTCCCTGTTCTTTATCCCTCTGGGAGTATGGATCAAAATTCTTTATGGGGTGTAGAAGTTGGAAGGCCTGGCTTCTATAAGTGCTTCTCTGCTGAGCATGGATATTGGCAGGTGCATCTATACCCCCAGCCTGTTTTTATCTTTCTCTAGTGGGGTAGAGCTCTGGGGAGGAGAGGCTCCAGGACACATTGGTGAGGTCATCTGCCTAGGGAATTCAGAATGGTGTCATGGTAGCATCTGCAACTTGGTGGCTGAAAAGCAGTAAGATACAAAGCAAGACAAATTGTTTAATAATCAGGAACCTAGAGGTAAAAATAAAGTAGATGGAACCAAGTGTCTTCATGTTGGAAGAAGCTAGGAAGTCTATTTTAGGTGTATTCCAAGGGGCCTATGACTTTAGTAATTTTCACCTGATCTTAATAGCTAACATGCAGGTGAACTGAGTATTGTCTGGGAAGGTGGTGTTAAAGTTGAGAATAGGACTAGAAAGCTGGATTAGGGCAGAGAGTAGCTCCCAAATATGAGGAAAGTATAAAAATACTATTAACTGTAAACCCCATCAATCTGACCTAGGGCCCATATCTATTCATATTTAGCACAGGAGCTTGCATAACCTTTGCATTCCTGTCAGTGTGAGCTCACAAGCCTTGGTCATTGCTAAGGACATTCTAGGACTGCACTTCTTTCAGGACCAGTCTTCTTCAAGTGACATGGTATGTTGACCTAGCCTCCTTTCAGAGAGTGGGACAATACCTACCTTTGCTGTTCTACATTGAAGGCAAGGTCCTGTAGAGGCCCACAGAAGGGCTTATGTTGTTCCTCATGGTGGAGATGACCAGTGACGGTGGAAAGAGGGATCTATTAGAGGTCTAGGCCCATAATATCTATGTGGGAATCCAAGGATTCCCTGACAAGAGCCCCTGGTCAGATTTTACATGCTCATACATGAGGGCTGAAAGGACTGCTAAAGTATGGTGTAAACCTTATCCTTCTCATCAGTGTAACCTATTAGCCACCCTTAGGTCCTACCTCCAGTTTGCCTATAGTCAATCAGTTAATTGTATACCTCTTGTATTTGTGATCCACTGGAAAAATCATCATCATTAATATATATCTGAAGGACTGAAACCAGTGTTAAGTTGTTAATATACACATCTTTGTTTTGGTTATTTAATCAAGAACAGAAGAGTTAAAAACACAGATCACTTTTTACTATTTCCTTCAATCATTCTTGATACTGATACTTAATAGTTGGCAAAAAATGTATAGCTAAGAAAGGTACAATATCTAGAAAAGAATCGTTTTTTTAATGCTCCAATTTACTTTCTATCCACCATCACACATTCTATGAGGACAGTTCATTTGATTAGAAAAATATTTGAACATTTTCTCTATGTAGTATATGATGTGTATTAAGGAAAACTGTCTTCTTGGGTTTTACATTTTTCCCAGTCTAAAGAAGGGCTAAATCCTTCTAACATGCATCCTGCGGCTGAAAATGTTGTTAGCAGTTATGCAACCTTATGAAAAAGCACAGTTTTCACCAAATTAGATATACTATAAATTGAAGACATTAGTCATAGCCTCTACTTTTCTCCCCATTTGAAACACACACACACACACACACACACACACACTTTTTCAGGCCAGATTTTGAAATACCTATTAGATAATAATGAGTATATGTAAATTTTTTGGACAAATAATACTTTGGAAAACAATGCACATCAGAAGGAAGAGAAATAGCAGGATCATCTGCTCACATTTCAACCTCCAGGCACACACATACAGTTTACAAAATGCAGTATGAGGCAACACTCATTCCTACAATCAGCATGTCATTAATTATTGCACTTTTCTTATGTCACACTGCAGTCATATCTGTGAGGGATACAAAGGGAAAAAAGGTCCTCTTCTTACCCTACTCCCACCCCCAAGAAGTTCATAGAACCTCTGAGGAGTTAAGACAAGGAGGAAAAACTTAATAATAGTGTGGAGTACTAACTCTATGGCCCAGACAAGAGAGTTTCATGAAAGCATGTCTTAGGAAGACTCTATAGTGAAACTCAAGTTGCATCTTTAAGGGTGAGGAGGATTAGGTTAGATGAGGAAAACCAGGAAAGGGTGTGCTAGATTGAAGAGAACATTTAAGAAAAGGCAGCATTGTGTGGCTGTATCCAGGGAGTGGTGAGTAACAGAAGCTTAGCTCAAGGAAATGGTCATGCTGTAGAACATTAGATTGGAAATGGGGTTGGGAGTGGAGAGGGTGAGGGAAGGCAATGATCTCTTATTACTACCCATAGTATGCCAGGTGTTTCATCATTTTCACTCCTTACAACAGCCCTATTATTTGATAGTTTTATAGAAGATACATTGAGGCTCAGACTGGTATTTGTAAGGGTTATAAGGCTCCTTAGTTGTGAAGGGTAGATATCATAATGGTTATGCAAACAGATTCTCATACCTGAGGCTCCAAAGTCCCAGGTTCAATCCCCCATACCACCATAAGCCAGAGCTGAACAGTGATCAGGTTAAAAAAAAAAAAGAAAAGAAAAAGAAAAGAAAACTTTGGAGTAGGACAACAAAGTAAAAACCCTGGGTTGAGGGTGAGGGTGAGGGTGGATGTCTGGCTTCATGGGTCAGGGTTGGGGGGTGGGGACACAGTCTTTTGGTGGTGGGAATGGTGTTTATGTACATTCCTATTAATTTGTAATCATATAAATCACTAATTAATATGAGAGGGAAAAAATTGATTGAATGTCTCAAACTTTTTAAAGCACTGACCATAGGCTGAGTCTTTGATATGTTGATTCTCTTAAAAGCTCAGACCAGGGAGAACAGAAGCAACCGGTGGCACAGCTATATACAAATAATGATGTCAGAGGACATCAACTATGGTGATGTTGTGTATAATACAGCAAATCCTAACAAAGTGATTTTTCAAAGTTAACCCAATTGTCAAATAATGTGATTATAGCAATAACTATTGCCTTCTTAAACCCTAAGATAGCAGGAACCTCTTACTTCCTCTACAGAGCCTGTATTTCCCCAGTCCTGGAACCTCTAGAGTGGGGCTCACTTTCCTGTATGCTTTTCTCAACTCATACCAAATGATATCTCATCTGCTGATCTTAACCTAAGCAATGCCCTGCTTCCCCAGAACCCCACCCCACTAAGGAAAGAGAGAGGCAGGCTGGGAGTATGGATTGACCTGTCAATGCCCATGTTCAGCGGGGAAGCAGTTACAGAAGTCAGACCTTCCACCTTCTGCATCCCACAATGACCTTGGGTCCATACTTCCAAAGGGTTAAAGAATAGGAAAGCTATCAAGATGGGGGATGGGATATGGAGTTCTGGTGGTGGGTATTGTGTGAAGTTGTACCCCTCTTATCCTATGGTTTTGTCAATGTTTCCTTTTTATAAATAAAATTTAAAAAAAAGAAAAAAAGGCTCCTTAGTGACAGCACTAGAACTCAAACGCAAATCAACATTGCTCTGTCCCCTATTTCAGTTTCTTTTTTAAAATATTTATTTCCCCTTTTGTTGCCCTTGTTTCTTATTGTTGTTGTAGTTATTACTATTATTGTTATTGTTGCCGTCGTTAGATAGGACAGAGAAATGGAGAGAGGAGGGGAAGACAGAGAGGGGGAGAGAAAGATAGACACCTGTAGACTTGCTTCACAGCCTGTGAAGCGACTAACCTGTAGGTGGGGAGCCCAGCGCTCTAACAGGGATCTTTACACTGGTCCTTGCACTTTGCATCACATGCACTTAACCTACTGTGCTACCCCTGACTCCCCCTATTTCAGTTTCTTCAAATGTCTTGCAGAGGAACTCAAGCCTGGTTATGTATGAAACAAAGTTCTGCTGGAAATACTTTGAGCTAAAACAAATTAAACAAACAAAAATAGAAATTTAATAAGAATTACTAATTTGCGTGTGTGTGCATGTGCGTGTGCGTGTGCATGTGTGTGTGTGTTGTGACCATGAGCAGTATGGACTAGAAAGAGTGGGATCATTTTGAAAACCATTTATTAGAAAGATTTTACAACTCCTACTAACTCCTTGGAATTATGTACATTGTTGTTCATGGAGATGTAGCTTGGTCTGTGTTTTCTTAGCTAGAAAAGAACTAGGATCCAGGAGATGTATGTTGCAGTTTTGTGTGGCACCAACTAGTTTTGTGAACGTGGTCAAATAAGGATAAGAGTATGAGAACTCAAGAAGGTTACTTATAATCTCTGAGTCTTAGTGTAAACATAGGAATCATAGGTTAACTACTGAGCTCTAGACAATGTGAATAAGGCAGTTCCTGCTACTGCAACAATAGTCAATCATTATTTTATTGTTTATAGTGATTATCTAATTATTATCATTAAGGAGAAATCTATGAATGAGTCCATAAAACTTAATGAAAGTAGCTTCTTGGACATTCAGAAATATTAGGTGTGACTTAGAAAGGAAGAGAAGGCATAACCATAGAAAGAAGGCTCTATATAGAGCAGAGGGTAGATAGTATAATGTTTATGCAAACAAACTCTCATGCCTGAGGAACCGAAGTCCCAGGTTCAACCCTCTGCACCACCATAAGCCAGAGCTGAACAGTGCTATAGAAAAGCTATGAAAAAGGTAAATATATAAAAATATAAATAGTTATATAAATAATAGTTAACCTATATGGAGAATCACTGCAGTTTCCAGTGGAAGGAAAGGGGACACAGGACTCTGGTGGCGGGAAATTTGTAGAATTATGCCCCTGTTATCTTATAATTTTGTAAATCAATATTAAGTCACTAATAAAAAATTTAAAAAAGGAGGACCTATAGGGGGTTGAATTGCTATGTGGAAAACTGAGAAAACTACTGCATTTTACAACTGATTGTAAACCATCAATCTGCCCAATAAAGGAATAGAAAAGAAAAAGAAAATTAAAGAAAACATAGCTTTCCATTTTAAGTCAACACTTGGGGAATGGATTTTGTTGAATAATCTTTTTTTTTTTTTTGCTTTTAAAAAATTTATTTATTTTCCCTTTTGTTGCCCTTTTTCTTTTTTTTAATTGTTGTCGTAGTTGTTAGGACAGAGAGAAATGGGGAGAGGAGGGAAAGACAGAGAGGGGGAGAGAAAGACAGACACCTGCAGACCTGCCTTACCGCTTGTGAAGCGACTCTGCTGCAGGTGGGGAGCTGGGGGCTCAAACCGGGATGCTTACTCTGGTCCTTGTGCTTTGTGAGCTTTATCCGCTGTGCTACTGCCTGACTTCCTGAATAATTATTTCTAATGTCTGAATCCTTTTAAAAAATATCTTTATTGGGGGATTAATGGTTTATAGCTGACAGTAAAATACAATAGTTTGTACATGTATAACATTTCCCACTGTTCCACATAACAATACAGCCCCCACTAGGTCCTCCTCTGCCATCATGTTCCAGGACCTGAACCCTCCCCCCCCACCCCAAAGCCCTTTACTTTCAGGCAATACACCAACTCCAGCCCAAGTTCTGCTTAGTGTTTTCCCTTCTGATCTTGTTTTTCAACTTCTGTCTATGAGTGAGATCATCCCATATTCATCCTTCTGTTTCTGTAATATCTGAATCTTGAAGAAAGGGTCAAAGAAGCTAAAGGGACCTTGGGTGGTGGGAGTGATGAGCAGACTGGACTGGATGGTTCCCAGGAGATGACAACACACATAAGTGTGAGTGTGTGACTGAAGGAAGACATAACCTACTATAATATGATGACTTTTTCTTTCTTTCTTTCTTTCTTTCTTTCTTTTTTTTTGCTTCTGTGTTTATTTATTTTGCAAGTTCATGTGTTTCAATACTCTACATTCCACATTGAGTTAAATTGCTAATTTTAATGAGAGGGGTGGACAGAGAGAGAGATAGAGATTGAGTTAAATTATTAATTTTAATGAGGGGGTGGAGAGAGAGAGAGAGAGAGAAATACACTAGCGCTTTGGCTTATAGTGCAGGGAATGAATTTGGAGCCTTGCAGTCGCAGACATGAAAGTCTTTTACACAACCATTTTGCTATCTCCCCTAACTCCAAAGTTTTTCTTGTTTGCTTGTTTATTTTATAAGTTACAAAAATCAAGAATACTATTGGGATGAAGTGGTGGCACACCTGGTTGAGTGACTTTTTCTTTTGAGTGTCCTACCTCTAGTGGTGTGAGGGCCAAAAACACTCACGAATCCCTAGGTTTATAAAACATGCTGGAGTTTAAGGATATTTGGGTTTTATAATGTGTCCTATAATGTAATGTAACATTTTAGATTTATGGAATTTTGTCCTAGTTAAATTCTGATCCGATGAGCTCTCGTATCTTCTTTGAAACCATTCACTTTACATTTAATGCCAATACCTTTACCCCAAGAGGATGTTGGATAGCAACAACTAGACATTGAGAGGGAAGGGAGTGATAGAGATATAGAGATACACTTGCAACACTACTTTGCCACTCTCAAAGCTTTCCCCCCTGCAGGTGGGTACTGGAGGTTTGTTTGATCCCAAGTCCTTAAGTATTGTAACATATGTGCTCAACCAGGTATACCACTACCCAGATCCTTTAATTCTACATTCTTTATCTACAACCTCTCCTGTGCTTAACCTGGCTCTGTGCTAATGGCCCTTCAGACAGCTTTATATAATTCATAATTGCTACCATTGTCAAAGGTAAACTATTCTAAGTTTATGTATTAAAACCAAAAACTTTCCCATTTTTTTCTATGTTCTCCAGTGTGGGAATATTGCAAATCAACCAAACGAGAAAACCAAAGGCTGTTTATTCTGAGTTTGCTGTACAACAAGGGAGTCAGTCAGTCATTGTCAATTGCATTCTGGCAGCAATTCAAAGGCAGGCAGAGGAGCAGAAAAAGCTTTGTAGTAGACTTAAAAATGAGAGAAAGGAGGCTTCAGGAGAATTCCAACCTGAGGCTGTGGACATGAGGAAGTTGCAGGCCAACTCACAAGAAGTGGGAATTTCTTTCTTTTTTTAAAATTTTTATTTATAAAAAGGAAACACTGACAAAAACCAAAGCATAAGAGGGGTACAACTCCATACAGTTCCCACCACCAGAAATCCATGCCCCATCCTCTCCCCTGATAGCTTTCCTATTCTTTATCCCTCTGGAAGTATGGACCAAGGGACGAAGAAGGTGGAAGGTCTGGCTTCTGTAATTGCTTCCCTGCTGAAGATGAGCATTGACAGGTAGATCCATACTCCCAGCCTGTCTCTCTCTTTCCCTAATGGGGCAGGGCTCTGGGGAAGCGGGGCTCCAAGACACATTGGTGGGGTCGTCTGCCCAGGGAAGTCTGGTTGGCATTATGGTAGCATCTGGAACTTGGTGGCTGAAACAAGAGTTAACAACATATAAAGCCAAACAAGTTGCTAACTAATCATGAACCTAAAGGCTAGAATATTGCAGATGAAGATTTGGGGGGTCTCTGTCTTGTAGATAGTAAGCCTATTTTAGTTATATTCCAAAGGGCTCATGACTATACTAATTTTTTTTTCTTTTCCTGAGCCTGACCTCTGATATGCAGATGTATCCAAGTTATTGTCTGGGGAGATGATGCCATGGCTGGAAAAAGGACCAGAAAGCTGGATCAGGGAAGAGAGTTGGTCCTAAATATGGGAAAGATGTATAAATATTGTTGACTGTAAACTCCATCGATTTGATCTGATCTGGGGCCCATATTCAGCTTAGAAAGCTATGTGATCTCTGCATCAGGAATTTCTTTTCTTTTATATTTTTAATATTTATTTATTTATTTATTTATTCCCTTTTGTTGCCCTTGTTTTATTGTTGTAGTTATTATTGTTGTTGTTGGATAGGACAGAGAGAAATGGAGAGAGGAGGGGAAGACAGAGAGGGGGAGAAAAAGATAGACATTTGCAGACTTGCTTCACTGCTTGTGAAGCGACTCCCCTGCAGGTGGGGAGCCGGGGGCTCGAACATGGGTTCTTATGCCTGTCCTTGTGCTTTGTGCCATGTGTGCTTAACCTGCTGTACTACTGTCTGACTCCCTGCATCAGGAATTTCTATGTGAATGATTAGGGGGAAGCATATTTGACTTTGTCTGATTGGTTGAAAGTTGGAAGTTAAGACAAGCTTTAGGGAATTTGTCAGTTATTAATCATGGCTGGGCCATATGGGGTCAGTTGTGACAGAAAGCATTATTTAGCTTCCTGGATTGCTAGTAGAGATAGTGATCTAACTTTCTGCTAGTCTGACTTATAGCAGCTTGGCTTCCTAGTTTGCTTTTTGGAGATAAGGTGCTGATTTCCTTGACAGGATACTGCAGGTGTGGGGCAGAGTTCTATTTTTATATATGGTCTGGTTATTGTCAGTTTATATATTAAGTCTCTTGCATGGTACTGTTAATAACAAGGCTTTATTGATTTGGTTACAACAAATGTCTCATTTCAAACAACTTCTGCACAATATGTCTTCTTCCCTCCTGGTCTTGGTAGCTATCATTCTTCATACTAAATGTACCTGATTGTGTATTGCTTATGTATCTCACCATAGAGACTTTATTAGCTAATTCATTTTTGTAGTTTACATGCTAGGAAAAGAAGACATTAATTTAAGTCAAATCTTTAACAAATCTTTTGTTTTGTTTCAGTGAAAACAAAAAGCACCCTTCATTTTTTTTTTAGTTATCTAAACTGAATTATTTCTATTTTTTATAACAAATATTAAAGCTAACTTTATTTTTATTTTATTAACTTTTTTATTTATAAAAAGGAAACATTGACAAAACCATAGGATAAGAGGGGTACAACTTCACACAATTTCCACCACCAGACCTCCGTATCCCATCTCCTCCCCTGATACTTTTGTATTCTTTAACCCTATGGGAGTATGGACCCAAGATCATCATAGGATGTAGAAGGTAGAAGGTCTGGCTTCTGTAATTGCTTCCCTGCTGAACATGGGTGTTGACAGGTCGATCCATACTCCCAGCCTGTCTCTCTTTCCCTAGTGGGGAACGGCTCTGGGGAAGCGGAGCTCCAAGGCACATTGGTGGGGTTGTCTGTCCAGGGAAGTCTGGTCGCTTCCTGCTAGCATCTGAAACCTGGTCACTGAAAAGAGAGTTAACATACAAAGCCAAAGAAATTGTTGAACAATCATGGGCCTAAAGGCTGGAATAGTGCAGATGAAGTGTTGGGGGTCCTCCATTTTGTAGATAGTTAGTAGGCATATTTTATTTATATTTCAAAGGGCCTGTGGCTATACTAGTGTTTTTCTTTTTTCTTTTCTTTTTTTTGCCTGCGTCTGAAATCTGATATGCAGGTGGATCCTAATTATTGTCTGGGGAGATAATTTCATGGCTGGAAAAGGACCAGAAAGCTGGACTAGGGAAGAGAGTAGCTCCCTAATATGAGAAAGGTGTATAAATATTGTTGACTATAAACCCCATCAACTTGATGTGATCTCGGTCCCATAATTAGCTTAGGAGCCTGTGTGACCTCTGCATCCCTGTAGCTCACATTCTGTGGTCATGAGTAGGAACATTCCATGCTGCCCCAGTATCAACCCATTTTCCTCAGGTGTATCAGGTTGTCCATTCTCCCTTTGGAAGATGGAACATTCTCTACTATTGTTGATCCAAATTGAGGCCAAGGTCCTATGGGGGCCCACAAAGGGGTCTAATTTGTTGTTCCTAATAGAAATGACAGGTAACAATGGAGAGAGGGATTTATTCGAGGTCTAGGCCCATCAAGTCTCTAAACTGAATTCTTATCTAAATTAATGAAATGATTACTTACCTTCAAAGGTAAAAGGGAGTCAAGACCAGAATATGTTTGGTATATAATGCTTCTAGCCATCAAATCTTAACTAATGGGGTGTTATTTTCCCTTGCTCAAACTTTGTAGACAGAGAATATTGTACCTGACGACAGTTTTTGTCACACTCTGATTCCACTTGGCTCACATGGATTTCTGGTTGATGGTTGTCATAATGATATTTGATGAGTTTTAAAGCCTTAACTGAATTAGCAGAGATTCCCTGCACCCCATTCAGTCAGGTTAGAAGATAGCCATCATTCATATTAATTTCATCAGTAACATAGACTAAAAGTTCAAGGCCTATTTCATTAATTAAAGCTAGTAGATATTATTATTGTTACTAAGATTTATCTGATAGCACTTAAAAATAAAATGTTGAGCTTTAACAGCCAGGAGAAGATCCAGGCTCGTCAGATAAAAGTACTATAAAAGCTGGAGAAGGGCAAGAGATTGGCTCACTTAATGATGGCCTTTTAGGTCACTACCAGGCCACCCCATCACTTGAGGCCCTAGTCAGGGAATCCTAGGATTTTCCATTAGACATGATGGGCATAGACCTCTAATAGACCCCTCGCTCCACCATTGCTAGTCGCTTCCATCGGGAACATCATCATAAGCCCTTAATAGGGCTATCTAGGACCATACTCTCACTGTAAAGTAGCAATGATAGGGACTGTCCCATTCTCCCAAGGGAGGCTGGGTGAGCCTACTCTGCTATTTGAGGAAGACTGGTCCTGAAATGAGTGCAGCCTAGAATGCTCCCAGATGTGACTTTGGACTGCAAACTCAGATGGAGGTTAAGCAGGGTCCTTTGCTAAATATGAACATACATGGGCCCTGGGTCAGATTGATGTGGTAAACAGTTAACTGAATTTATATATTTTCTTCACATTTGGGAGCTACTTTCTGCCCTAATGCAGCTTTCTAGTTCTATTCTCAACTCTGACACCATCTTCCCAGACAATATATTTAGTCCATCTCCATGTTAACTATCAAGTCCAGACAAAAATTACTAAAATCATGGACACCAAGCGACACCTTGGAATACCTAAAGTAAAATTCCTAGCTTCTTACTACCCTAAAATGTCTATTCTCACCTGCTCTGTTCCTACTTTCTGGTTCCTATTTAGTCAATGTTTTGTCTTGCTTTATATCTTATTACTTTTCAGTCACCAAGTTGCAGATGATACTATGACTCCATCCTGACATCTCTAGGTAGATGACCTTATCAGTGTGTCCCAGAGTTTCATTTCACTAGAGCCCTATCCACTAGGGAAAGATAGAAACAGGCCAAGGGGTTAGGGGCAGGGGGCGGCAGTGGCACACCAGGTTAAGTGCACACATTGCAGTGTGCAAGTACTCGTGTTCAAGCCCCTGATTCCCACCTGCAAGGGAAACACTTCATGCATGGTGAAACAGGTCTGAAGGTGTCTCTCTGTCTCTTTCCTTCTCTGTCTCCCCCTCCAATCGCAATGTCTTTCTGTCTCAAATTAATTAATTAATTAATTAATTAATAAGTGAAACAGGTTGGAGATATGGATCAACTTGCAAATGTCCATTTCCAGAGAAGAAGCAATTATAGAAGCCAGAATTCTCACCTTCTTCATTCCAAAAAGAACTTTGGTCCATACTCCTAGAAGGGGAGAAATGTTAGGGGAAGATGACTTGGCTCTGAAACCCAATTCCATCAGGACCCAGAGAGAGAAGAGGAAAGAAAGGGAAGACCTTTAGAAGTAGTAATAGGTGTAGGTGTGGCTTAGAAAGGAAGAGAAGGCAGAGCCATAGAAAAACATGGTTAAAAATATAGATTGATAGACAGACAGATAAACAGCAGATCATTACAGAAATAATAATCAACTTATATCTGCAATCTTGGGAGAACCACTGCAGTTTCCAATGGATGGAATGGGGACACAGAACTCTGGTGGTGGAAACAGTATGGAATTGTTCCCCTGTTATCTTGTAATTTTGTAAACTAATATTAAGTCATTAAAATAAATAAATAAATAAATGAATAAATAAAGTAAAATGTTAGAATGTTTGGTGAGGGCCAGAGAGATAACTCATGGTAGGGGTAGGGTGTCTGCCTTGCCATGCACATGACATAGGATTGATTCCTGCTACCATATGGGAGGTGTTAATGGCTCTGGAGTAATCTCTAGTGTTCTTCTCTCTCTTTCTCCATCTGTCTGAATGATAAGGCAGCTTGGAGTAGTGAAATTAATCATGCATGAGGCCCCAGCTCCTCCCCCCTAAAAAAAGCCTGGTGAAATATATATTACTCTAAATATATAATGATTTATATAATAATATACTATAATATGATACTAAATATATAATGATTTATATAATAATGTACTATAATATGATACATAGATAATTTATATAATATGATACATAGATAATTATACATAGATAATTTGGAAGCTTCTAGCAATCTCTTCTACAACTGCTATTCATTCCCCTGTGAGCTCATTTTCTCTTTCTTCCCTTTTGTTGCTCTTGCTTTGTTTTTGTAGTTATTGTTGTTATTGATGTTGTCGTTGTTGGATAGGACAGAGAGAAATGGAGAGAGGAGGGGAAGACAGAGGGAGAGAGAAAGACACCTGTAGACCTGCTTCACTGCTTGTGAAGCGACTCCCCTGCAGGTGGGGAGCCGGTGGCTCAAACTGGGATCCTTAGGCCAGTCCTTGTGCTTTGCGCACATGCTTAACCCGCTGCACTACTGCTCAACTCCCAACTCATTTTCTTTCTTTCCCTACACTCCTGCCAATGCCAGTGTCCTAAAAGTTCTCACTTTTTCACATCTTCATGGATGCTATAGCCCCTTCCCTGCCTTTCCTTAGGCCTACACAGCTGCCAAGAAGGGTTTCTGCAAACATCTTTTCTATTATGTTTTTTAAGGTCTCAGAAACTTTCCATAATAAACATAATTGACAATGTGCTCAGTTTATATGCAATGGGTATTATAACACTTTGCAGATGTAGGCAGATGCCATCTTTTTGAGAGTCAGGAATTATCATAGACATTGTTAAGCAACTTGCTCATGATTTTATCACCAGAAAGCACAGATGAATGACTTTGTGACCTCAAAGCCCAACACCTCTTAATTCTTAGGCTATTTTCTTTTCTTTATAAAACTTATAAACATTTTATATATCTTATTTTGTAGTACAAAGAGAAATTGTGAAGAGGGAGAGAAGATCGAGAGGGAGAGAAGGAAAGACACTTGCAGCAATGCTCCGTCATTTATGAAGCTTCCCTGATACAGGTGGGCTGGAGGCGGGAACTGGGGGCTTAAACCAGAATCTTTGTACATGGTAACATATGTGCTCAACCAGGTATGCTACTGCCTGGTCACTTCTTAGACTATTTTCTATAGTGAATGGGGGCTAGACACTAATTATCTCTGCCATTTGCTAGTTATGTGGCTTGGGCAACTTAACTTAGATGTGTCTAATTTTTTTTTTTAGTTGCCACCATGGTTAGTGCTGGAATTTGGTGCCTACTTGATGAATCCATTGTTCCCAGTGGCTTGCCCTCTCTTTCTTTCCTTCTTTCTTTCTTTCTTTCTTTCTTTCTTTCTTTCTTTCTTTCTTCCTTTCCTTCTTTCTTTCTTTCTTTCTTTCTTTCTTTCTTTCTTTCTTTCTTTCTTTCTTTCTCTCTTTCTTTGACAGAGAGAGAACTTGAGACTGAAGGGGGAGGTGTAGAGATACCTACAGCACTGTTCCATCCTTGTGAGGCTCTTTTCTGCAGATGGGAGTCAGTGGCTTGAATATTGGTTCTTGTGCATGGTGACATATGTGCTTAACCAGGTGAGCCACCACCTAGTCTTTGGATCTCTCTCTCCCTCTCTCTATCTCTCCCCCTCCCTCCCTCTCTCTCTCTTAAATACACAAAATGTGAATATTTTGAGGACTGGCTGATGTAGCAGAGTTGAGATTGGCACTAGGCATTAAGTTCTGGAGTCTGGTTCTTAATCACCATGCAGAGCAATCTGTATTAAGTACTTAGCACTAAATTCAGAACAGAGGGAGTAATCAATAAAAAGTGGGCAACTACCCAAAATAACTTCTTAGCTAGTTACCAATATTCTATCTTATTTAGATAACCCTCTCTGTCAATTTCTTAGTTTCTTCACATTCATTTATTTAATCTTAATAATTCAGAAGGCAAAGTTAGAAAAGAATCTTGGGCTGGGGGTCTGAATATCTGGGTACAATCCTGGTTCTGCCTTCTGACTTTAGTCAATTATAGTACCTTTCATTCCACTTCTTTCTCTTTCCCTCCCTCCCTTCCTTCTTTCCTTCCTCTTTTTCATTGACACTTTTATGTTCTTTGTCCTATCTCGTTTACAAATCCTTATGGGTTTGAAGCTTGTCTTCTACTTCTCAAATATCTCTTTCTATTAGCAAATTATAAACACTTAGCAGTTCGCTTAAAATATACTATTGTTTGGGAGCACATCCTTTGGGAGTATAGAGGTCATCCCTTATGAAAAAAAATATTGTTCCAAAGTCCCAAGGTAGAAAAGTAGTCCCTAGAGGAAAAAAGTCTATGCCATTGGCAATATCCATGAGATTGCTTAGTAGTTATTTAATAAATTCGTCATAATAGTTTTAAGAAATAGTATGTGGAAAAAGAAAAAAAACAATAGGTGGGATTAAGGCTCCAAATGTTGAAAGTCTAAGGATGAAGATCTTGTTCCTGGTAAAATATCCTCAGGTCAAGAAAAATGAAAACAAGTATCTCACCAGCCAGGAAAGGCTAATCCATCTCTTTGACTTCTTAAAATGCATGCAGGTCAGACATTTAGAGTACTGAGAATTCCATGCCTGGACATCAACTGCATTTCTTTGAATGTATGAGAAAAATGTACAAATACAAACTAATCTTAATTATCTAACAAAAACACAGCAAGAGCATCATCTATGATGCAAACCTGGAATTTGAAATGCAAACAATCCTTATTTTTTCACATGCCTTGAGGAGAAGAACATTGAAAGGCCACAGAGCTGAGCAAATAAAAATTTCAAGGAACTCTTTTGCCATTTTAAGAAAAGGAAGATTTCTTACCTATTTATAGGTTCAAACTCTGATATTAATGAAGGGACATGTAGTATACCTCACAGGTACTTTTTATATACATGGTGTTTTAGTCCTAAAAAATGTCCTGACTTTTTGGAAAGTAGGTTTCCTTCTCCCCTTTGCCTCTTCTAACAAAAACACAAAATAGGCTTCTATTTGGAAAAATGCTATTGATAAAACTAATTCTGAGCAATGGATTTTTAAAAATTAAAACACTTTAAATCATTTTAAATCCTCCATGCATTCAGGCAATTCAAATAAAATTCCATAGCCTGTTAACTTACAAAGATCTTTGTATCCTCTAACCAAATACAGGTTCTACTTACTGGGCCAGTTCCTTATTATTTTGTGTTCTTTGTGTAAGTATAATATTAAGGATGATACGGAAATCCTAAAACAATGCTCATTGCCTCAGTCAGTATTTGGGACTTCTATTGGGCGATAGTTGACTACTTGAAAATTATTAGTTTCCCTGTATTTTGAGTGATATGTTATAGTGACATAATCAATTGAGCCTACCCTTGTAGAATAGTATTAAGTCTGTTGCATGAAAACTTTTACTCCTGGAATTTAGCTTTAAAAATTCTCCCTTGCTCCATCTTCTTTAAACATATCTGGGGTAGTAGCTGTTTGCTGTGTGACTGTTCATTTATGTATGCACACTCGTGTTTACTCAATGCTATGTATCACTTAAGACATTATTCTAGCCAATCTTCATAGGCTGCATAATATTTGATAATGAAAATGCTACCTTATACTTGTTTGTATAAGAGAGTCAGACCACTGCTGAAGTTATAAAACTTCACCATTAATCTGGAATAGGCCCGTCTCGGGTCATCTCTGAGTTTTTATGTTATTTTTTTAGTTTTCCATTTGTAAAATGGACATAGCAATATATAGAGGTTCATTCTCAGAAGAAATTAGCATCATGCTTGTGAATGGACTATTTGTGAATGGGTAGCGCTGAGATGAATATAATTATAAAATATTCTGTTTTATTTGGATCCTGAACTTTCTTGCAATAATTCTGTCTGGAGGAGAAATTTGCTTGTTGTTTGATAAAGGTCTAAATAAGAAAATATTAGTTGGGGGAGTCAGGCACTAGCACAGCAGCTTAAGCACACATGGAGCAAAGCTTAGGGCCCTGCGTAAGGATCCAGGTTTGAGCCCCAGATCCCCACCTGGGGGAGTGATTACCAGGGGGTGAAGCAGGTCTGCAGGTGTCTATCTTTCTTTCTCCCTCTATGTCTTCCCCTCCTCTCTCCATTTCTCTTTGTCTTATCTAACAACGACGACATCAATAACAATATTAACTACAACAACAATGAAAAACAACAAGGGCAACAAAAGGGGAAAATAAATATAAAAATAAAAAAACACAAAATATTAGCTGAGTGGGAGAGATAGCATAATAACTATGTGAACAGACTCTCATGCCTGAGAATCTGAAGTCCCATGTTCAATCCTCTACACTATCATAAACCAGAACAGAGCAGTACTCTGGTAAAATTTAATTAGTTAATTAACTAACAGATATTTATAAATGCCAAAACCTCATTACTGGTACAGGTGACCATATAACACTCCACAAGTATTTTTTTCTTAAAACTTTATTTGGAGGAAATAATGGTTTACAATACAGTTGTCATATGAGTACACTTCCTAAACTTCCCGTGATAAGTGTCTGCACATAGCACCTACTAGCAATTAGGTTCTACTCCACCATTGTATACTGGGTACCCAATATTTTTTATTCACCAGAGTACCTCTCAGCTTATGGTAGTGTGGGGCACTGAACCCCAGGACTTTGGAAACTGAAGCATGAAAGCCTTTTGCATAACTACTATGCTAGAGTGCATGCTTGCTTGCTTGCTTCTTTTCTTCCTTTTATTTATTTATAGAGAGGTCTACAGTGGGAGAGGATAGGGCAAGGACTATAAAAAGGGTAAGTATTTCTGCAAACTATACAGGTCAAGTTATATATGGCATTTCATGTGAACTGGCACTGCTATTTTTAGTTTATTATAAATTTTGAATATTTTGGTGTCAAATAGCTTTTGAATATCTCATTTAGTGGAAATATAGTCTAATGGAAAAAGATACATGAAAGTCCTATTTTATTTATTTTAGTAATTAATTCATTTATTTTGGATAAAGAGAGAAAGAAATTGAGAGGGAAAGGGGACCGAGAGAAGGAGAGAGAAATGCCTACAGTGCTGCTTCACTGCTTACGAAGCTCAAAACCCTACAGATGGGAACCAGGGCTTGAACCTGGGTCCTTGTGCACTGTACTGTGTGTGCTCAACCAGAAAATTATGTTTTAGCAAATACATGGAAGAAGAAAACTATTATGTTGCATGCAAAATTTAGCTTCCTAGTAACCAAAGCAAAGAGGAAAATCTGATGAGTTATATATAATTCTTTTCTAGTAGAAAAAAAAACAGACCAGTTATTCAGGAGGGACTAACCTTTTTTGACACAACTCTGAAGATAATTTGTCACAGAAGTTTTTGAATAAAGGACCTTGAACAGTTTAATGGATGATATTTTTCAGTGAGATTTTACATATGTATGAGAGCTGAACTGTTACAGAAATCCTTTTTCATGTACCATAGGAGAGACAGATTCTTTCTCTCTCTACCCTTCCCCCTCCAACAAACACCTACATTCTCATCCCCACACACACATAACTTCAAAAGATATGCAGTCCAGATGAGAAATGGCCCTAGAGAAACCACAATTGCTTGGGTCATTTCACAACCTTTCAGCCAGGTGATAAGAGGTGTCCTACCTTTGAAGCATAACCATTCATCCCATCCTAACAACTGACATGTTGAAAGTAGGATTTTTAGTAGCGATTTCATTTTGCTGCCTGTTCTGTCATTCTTTTTTCTGTGAAGAAGTAAGAAAGAATAAGAGGTAGCGGAGTTCAAGATGCTTACATCATCTCTCACTAGAAAAGTTTGTGACAAAAGTTCTTCTAGATCTTTCTTTAGGATCCTTGCAGTGATTCTAGGGAATTAAGAAAGTGAACTAAACATGATATATGCTGACAAGTAGAGAGGAGAATTGTAAGCTTACTGAACTCTGCAGTGTTATAAAACATGACATCTTCATAGAGAAAAAAGATTACGGTAATAGCATGGAGGAATGTACTTCCCAGAATGCTATCTTCAGTGCTTGGCAACTTATTAAAGACATATCAAAACAAAACCTGAACAGGCCACTAAATAGTGTTTTGTGGATTAGCACTGGGCAGGATCTTACATTCTGGGATTTCAAAGTTCCTTTGAAGTTAGTGTGTTAGGAAATCACTCCCCAAGCCCTGCTACTGTAAGCTTTAGATGTTTCCTAATAGGTCTGTGACAGAAAAGGAGCTAACTAATTCTTCAGGATTT
The DNA here is from genome assembly GCF_950295315.1 of Erinaceus europaeus. NCBI lineage: Eukaryota > Metazoa > Chordata > Mammalia > Eulipotyphla > Erinaceidae > Erinaceus > Erinaceus europaeus. The sequence continues at coordinate 63,237,265 of NC_080172.1, forward strand.
AACCAAGAAGAGGTGTGTATGTGTGCGTGTGAAAAACACAAAAATAATGTATCGTATAATTATTTAAAAAAAACACAGAAAAGTTATATGGCATTGCCAAAAGTTACCTTTTCTTCTAAGGACTCAGTTCCTTTTAAACATTCAGAAGAGCTTTGTTCCCTTTATGTGATCCTACATAGCACTAACTTTAATATTACTTTCTTTTAAAAGATCTGGCTCACCATTAAAGTAAACTTTATCATTCTTGATCAGGGTTAATATTACTTTAGTGTTTTCACTCTTAAACTTTTAGTAGGAGGAATTGGTCTGCTTCCTCATAGGAAGACTGAGGTTGACTTTAGAATCAGAACCCAGAGGACACAAAGGTGAGGGGACAATGGTCTATCCTTAAATCTCTTCAGTATCAGACCTCAACACCAGCCTAGAAGTTACAGTTTTCTAGTGTGAAAGCAGAATACGTACTGAATTCCCAGAAACATCTTCTTTATAGCATTAGTACTTTTTAGAAAAGCTAAAAACAAATCATGAAAATATAAATGAATAAATAACATATCATACTCATTAAAGAGTGTGTAATAGAAATGCACTGCTATTTTAAGGTAGCTGTAGCATTTGGATGTGAAGCTAATGACTTTCCTGTTATCACATCTGTGTATATTTATAAACCCATCTTAGCACAGAAACATGCGTCACAACTGATCCCTTGAAAATAGTTGAGGTTATGGTGTGGGGGATGAACATGGAATTTAACTACAAGATGAAGCTTCTTAAAAGGTCAGTGGGGTGGGGACTAGTAATTGTTCCAGCTGAGCTACTCTCCACAATACATTTTTGATGCAATGACTAATTATTGTGATTATTTTCATCAGCCAAAGCTCTCTTCCAGCTAAACATATTCATTTTCTTTTTTCCTCCCTCTTTGAAAAGTATTTCAAGTCTTGGAGGAATTCCACATGTCTTCTACCTATACTTAGGAGATATGCTTTTATCTGTTTATACAAATGGTGAGATAACTTTCTTCCCACTGCTCTCTGTCTATGATACAATGCTTTTCCCTTCTATCTGCTCTTAAAAGCCAACTGCAATCCAGGGGCCTAGTCAGGGAATCCTTGGATTCCCATGTAGATATGATGGGCCTAGACCTCTAACAGATCCCTCTCCCCACCACCAATGGTCATCTCCACCAGGAACAACATCATAATCCCTCTGTGGGCCTCTACAGGGCATACCCTCAATGTAGAACAACAATAGTAGAAATTGCTTCACTCTCTGGAGGCTAGGTCAGCATACTCTGCCACTTGAGAAAGACTGGTCCTGAAATGAGTGCAGCGTAGAATGTTCCAAGTTGTGACTATGGACTGTGAGCTCAGACTGACAGGGATCCAGAGGTTACACATGATCCTGTGCTAAATATGAACAGACATGGGCTTGAGGTCAGATGGATGGGATTTACAATTAATGGTATTTTTATACTTTGCCCATATTTGTGAGCTACTATCTGCCTTCATCCAGCTTTCTAGTCCTACCCTCAACTCTGAAACTATCTCCTCAGATAATACTCCTAGCCCACTTGCATATTAGCTGTCAGGCTCAAGAAAAATTAGTAAAGTCATGGGCTCCTTGGAAGATACCTAAAATAGACTTTCTAGCTTCTTCCAACATGAAGACCCCAAATCTTATCTGCTATCCTTTAACATTGTGTTTCTGATTATTAAATAATTTGTTCTGCTTTATATCTTAATGATTTTTAGCCACCAAGTTGCAGATGCTACCATGATGCCAACCCGACTTCCCTGGGCAGATGACTTCACCAGTGTGTCCTGGAACCCCATCTCCCCAGAGCCCTACCCCACTAGGGAAAGATAGAAACAGGTTGGGAGTATGGATTGACCTGTCAATGCCCATGTCCAGTGGAGAGGCAATTACAGTAGCCAGACCTTCCACTTTTTGCTCCCCATAAAGATCTTTGAAAGAATAGGGAAACTTCCAATAGAGGGGAGGTGAATTGGAATGCTGGTGGTAGGAATTGTACCCTCTTATCCCACAATCTTGTCTATCATTATTAAATCACTAATAAAAAAATTTAAAAATGCCAAATGCAGCTTAATAAAAGTAGTTTGCACCTAACTTGATAATTTCCTCTTCTGATCTTTGAGGATCCTTGTCAGATAACCATGGACGTAGCCTGTAGCCAGTACAATGGGAACAATATTTCAATAGAAGGAAGTAGTAGGAGTAGAGATTGTGGGCTTTTAAAAAAAGATTTATATGTTTATTTATTTGAGAGATAAGGGGGTGGGATAGAAGTGGGGGAGAACCAAAACAGTGTTCTGACATAAGCAATGCTGGGGATTAAGCTTAGGACTTCATACTTGTAAGTCCTATACTCTACCAGCAATTTCATTTTGTGACCTGTGAATTTACACTTTTAAAAATTATCTTTAGTTCATGAAAAAGCTATTGTCTATAGTTTTACAGTTTTGCATTAAATGCAGCCTTTATTGAGACTTTGTCCAAAAAAGATTGATGAAATGTTTGGAGTTGACACACTCAACACGATAGAAGAGACTGAGAGATTTAACAGAATGATCACTTAAAATATCATCACATAGTAGTTTCTTAACTCTCTAGATAGCCTCTCAGACTTTTCAAAGAGTTTTTTCACATACATTCTGGTAAGCTTTTAGTGGACTTGGACATGACATACCTATGGGTTTTGAAGTTAGATGAACACAGTTAAAAAAACATAAAAAGCAGTGGAGCACAATCCAGTCTAAACAGTGAGCCATCTACACTACCATAAAAATAAACATTAAGGCTAGGTCTATAGAAGCAAGATGAAGGGGTGATTTGGAGGATATGAATCAGATTATTGTATCCTTTCTCTTTCTATGTCTCCTCCAAACTCTAATTAAAGGGGGAAAAATGTCTTGGCCTGTCAGTGTTGCCTGAATTCATGTTGTCACTGAATTCATCTTTATTGCTTGAATTCACGGTATAATTGTCAGTTATTTGTTCAAGCAGCAATATGATTAATTCGATTTTTCAGACTTTGAACAAAATCCTTGTTAGTTTAAAATGTATAATGATAAAAAAGTCTGAGACCACCCTTTCTGTCATATGAATGGCTTCTGAGAATGGTCATGCACAGGAATCAAACTTGGTTTTAGTTTTCTAGGAACAATTTAAGTAAATCTAATCATAATACATTTTCTAGCCAGTGATTTGGAAAATTCAGAACCCAGAAGTTTGTAATTTAGAAACAGAGCAGAGAAGCAGTAGCAGATGGATGTTAAAGATAGCTGTCAATTCAATAAAAGCACTTAAAACTGGTAACTGGGGGAAATAGCTCAGTTGGTAGAGCATCAGACTTAAATACATATATATCTTTATTTATTTATTTTCCCCTTTTGTTGCCATTGTTGTTTTATTGTTGTAGTTATTATTGTTGTTGTCATTGGATAGGACAAAGAGAAATGGAGAGAGGAGGGGAAGACAGAGAGGGGGAGAGAAAGACAGACACCTGCAGACCTGCTTCACCGCCTGTGAAGCGACTCCCCTGCAGATGGGGAGCCGGGGGCTGGAACCGGGATCCTTATGCCAGTCCTTGAGCTTTGTGCCACCTGCCTTTAACCTGCTGCACTACCACTTGACTCCCAGCATCAGACTTTTGTGCCTGAGGTCTCTGGTTCGATGCCCAGTACCACATATATTGGCATAGTGCTCTAACTTCTTTCTCTTTCCTTTCCTCTCTGCCTCATGTAAAACTCCCCCATCTCAATCCCCCTATAAGTTATAAATAAAACAAGTCTTTAAAAGAGTTGGAAGAGTCATTACTATTAATATACATGATCATTTGATCTTAAAAAAAGATTAAAACCACATGACACTAGATGGGGGATTTATGACTATAGATCTCAGAAAGTTTAGTTTTAAAAAGTACTTGAACATGCTCATATCTCAGCAGACTATAAATGTCAGAATATTTTACTCTGTCTTCACTCATAATGACTCCTTTAATATTCTGATCATGGCTGCTTATTACTTAACAAATTGTAGGTTTTAGAGGTGTTCGGTCTTATCAAGAGAATGTAGGAAAGATCCAATATTAGCAGTTTACTTTCAGGCATTTTGGAGATGATCCAAAAACAGACTCTTCATCTTTGACTGCATGCTATGACTTAACGGGATAGTTGTAATAGCAATTATTCACATTTATTGAATTTTCTTTAAAGAAGCCTTAAATACATATTTCACATTCCATTATTCTTCATCATAATGCAGCATCATAAACTTAGAGATGAGTCCACTTCTTGCTGCAGTATGAGTACAATATATCTCTGGGAAATGGGAAACGCTCTTCAAATTTCACTTTATGAAAGACTTTTTCCTATATCTAAAAATCACATTTCATAGTGTGACTCTCTTCAGTTTTAACAGTAATTGGCTTTTCATGAAACCTGAAAGTTGGGAAGCACATTAACTAGGACTGTATTCTACCAGTAACAGAAAACATGACAAGCAGCAACTTAAACAAGGAAGAGACCTATTGGGGCTCTGACAACTTCTGCTCAAATTATTTAGCAAATGGCCTTTATCTTCATGATCATATTATGGCAGTTGTACTTCAGGCTTTCTGTTTGTTCATAGGAGAGAAGATGAGGTATGGGTGATTGGCAATAAGCAAGTGGTCTTATTGGTAAGTCAGCTGAGTCTGTCACTTTCTTGATCAAGCTATAATTCACAAACCATAACATTTACCTCTTTATTTTATTATCTTTATTTGTTTATTGGCTTGAGACAGTCAGAAATTGAGAGGGAAGGTAGGGATCAAGAGGGTGAGAGACAGAGAGACACCTGCAGCATTGCTTCACCACTTGTGAAGCTTCCCCCCTGCAGGTGGGCACTGGGGGCTCAAACCTGGGCCTTGCGCATTGTAACAAGTATGCTCAACCAGGTGTGCCACCATCCGGCCCCACATTTACCTCTTTATATTATCTGATGTTTACATACACATATATGCATATGTATGTATTCAAACAGTTTGATCAATATCTTACTTGAGATCATCCCCATAATTTCAAAAAGAAACAGTATCCAGGGGTTCCCGGAAGATGGCGGACTGAGAAGCTGCTGGTGGCTTGAGCGCTGACCACATCTTCTGGAAACAGTAGGATTTTCTGACTTTAGTAGGCCAGTCAATAAGGGGTCCAAGCGGTGACACCAAGGAGGTGACTATAACTTAATTTGGGTTAAAAAATAGAGTAGAAAAAAAGGGAAAAAAATTTTTTCTTTTAAATTATTGAGCACACCTCCTCCCCCTTCTCCCCCCTCCATAAACAGCCCCTGGGGACCAGCTCCTAGCAGGCTCCCCTGCTGAGCTTCTTTCTTTACCAAGATTCCTGTCCCACAAGGGAGTATCATTCATTGTAAGTCTACACCCTTCTGAGACCTCTGGCCTTTTTTCTTTCTTTTTTTTCTTTTTTCTTTCTTTTTTCTTAGCCAAGTCCCCCACCTCACCCCACATAGCTAATTAAATAATTAAAAATAAATAAATAAATAAACTCTTTCCATTCACCGCTCTTGTATGACTGTTCTTTTTCTTATCTTTTTCTTTTTTCTCTTTCTTTTTCTTTTCTTTTTCTCATTCTTGTCATCCTTTCTTCCTTAATCCTAGAGCTTCCAAAGCCACAGGCCCCAACCCCACACCACCAAACTGTGCTTTTTTGAATTCACTGATATACATTTGGGAATTATTTTGGGGAAGAATTCAGACTCAGAGTGGACTCTCACTGCGAGTATCTCTGCTCAACATCCCTTCCTCCTTTAGCTACCCCTAGATTATACAATGGATAGTAGATTTGCATAACTGTCTATTTCAGCTATCCTTGTCTAGTCCAGAGGTTTTTTTTTTTTCACTTTCTTAACAATCAGCTGCCTCTGATCACGAGGTTTGAGGTAATCTGGGACAGGGTTTTTTTTTTACCCTGCTCTATTTTATTATTAATATTATATAAAGGCATATATCTTCCCCCCCTTTAGGTTGATCAGAATTAACTCTTAGGGTATCTTTCATTGCTAGGGTAGTGAGCATCTTATCTATTGTGGCAGGAACTTGTCTCGTTACTCCTACCTCCTCTATAGACTCTCCCCTCCCTCCTCCTCCTAGCTAATTAAATTAAATTAAATTATAATAAAGTAATCAAAAAACCTTTCCTTTCACTGCTCTTTAATTACAGCTCTTTTTCTTATCCTTATTCTTTTCTCTCTCTTGTCTCTTTTTTCTTTTTTTCTTTTGATCTTGTCATACACTTCTTCCTTCCTTCTTCTTTGCCTTTCTGAATTTGTGAATTATTTTGGGGAAGAAATCTGACTCAGAGTGGACTCTCTATGTGTGTATCTCTGCTCTACTTCCCTTCCCCCTCTTGTTACCCCTAGAATATACAGTGGATAATAGATTCACATAACTGTCTATTCTTGCTATCCCTTCTTTCTTTTCTCTTTCTTCTTCACTGGGATTTGGTTACTATTTTTTCATGGACTGGAGAAATTGTTTGGCTAACTGGTAGTGATTAAACTGCTTCAATACTTGCCTCAGTTGCTACTGTAATTCCTGAGGTTGGTGAGTGCAATTGTCATAAAGGTATTTAGTACAGTGTTGCTTGTACTCAAGACACAACAACTGAGGAACAACAGAGCAAAAAAAAAGAAACACATAAATCAAAAAAATGGGTAGATCAAAAACATATTAAAACTGCTACTCCAATGAAAGAAGACAAGAGCCCAGAAGAAACTACAAATCAGCCAGAAGTAACCATAGATAAGAAAAGTATGCAAGCAATAATAAACTTATTAATCACAGAAATGAAAACAATATTGGAGGAAAGGAATGGCAGTACTAGGGAAACAACAGTTGAGACCCCCAAGGAAAATAGTGATTATCTTGAGGCAATTAGAGAACTGAAAGCTGAAATAGCTGTAATGAAGAAAGAAGATGAGGCAAGGGAAAGCAGACTAGCAGAAGCAGAAAACAGAATTAGTCATACAGAGGATGAGTTAGAGAAAACTAAGAAAGAGTTGAAAGAGCTTAAAAAGAGATTGAGAGACACTGAAAACAACAACAGAGACATATGGGATGATCTCAAAAGAAGTAACATTCGTATAATTGGCCTCCCAGAGGAAGAAAGAGAGAAAGGGGAAGCTAACATTATAGAGGAAATAATAGAAGAAAACTTGCCAGACCTGAATAACAGAAAGGACATCAAGATTCAAGAGGCCCAGAGAGTACCAAGCAGAATCAACCCAGACCTGAAGACACCAAGACACATCATAGTCACAATGAGAAGAAGTAAGGATAAAGAAAGGATCCTAAAGGCTGCAAGAGAGAAACAAAAAGTCACATACAAGGGAAACCCATAAGATTATCTGCAGACTTCTCCAATCAAACTCTAAAAGCCAGAAGAGAATGGCAAGATATCTATCGAGCCCTGAATGAAAAAGGGTTTCAACCAAGGATAATATATCCTGCTAGACTTTCGTTCTAACTAGATGGAGGGATCAAAACCTTATTAGACAAACAACAGTTAAAGGAGGCAACCATCATCAAACCAGCCCTGAAAGAGGTTCTAAAAGACCTCTTATAAACAAGAACATCACTATAATACTTGCAATATATCAGAGCAAACAAAAAAAAATTTTTTTTGAACAATGGCACTACAATACATTAAATCCATAATATCAATAAATGTCAATGGCTTAAACTCACCCATCAAAAGGCACAGAGTTGGGGGATGGATCAGAAAACATAACCCAACCATATGCTGCTTGCAAGAATCCCATCTGTCACAACAAGATAAACACAGACTTAAAGTGAAAGGATGGAAAACTATCATACAAGCAAAAGGACCACAAAAAAGGGCAGGAACAGCCATTGTCATCTCAGACACGATAGATTTTAAATTAAATAAAGTAATAAAAGATAGGCAAGGACATTACATAATGATTAGAGGATCAATTAGCCAAGAAGACTTAACAATTATTAACATCTATGCACCCAATGAGGGACCATCTAAATATGTCAAGCACTTACTGAAAGAATTTCAAAAATACATCAATAGTAATACAATAATAGTGATAATAGTGGGTAATACAATACCCCACTCTCACACTTCAACAAAGCAGAGAACCAACAAAGATACAAGAGAATTGAATGAAGAGATTCACAGACTAGACCTCTTGGACATTTTCAGAGTCCTTCACCCCCCAAAACTGGAATACACCTTCTTTTCAAATCCACATAACACATACTCAAGGATAGACCACATGTTAGGCCACAAAGACAGCATTAATAAATTCAAGAGCATTGAAATCATCCCAAGTTCTTCTCAGATCACAGTGGAGTAAAACTAACATTTAACAACAAACAGAAAATTATTAAAAGTCACAGAATTTCGAAACTAAACAGCATACTCCTTAAGAACCACTGGGTCAGAGATTCACTCAAGCAGGAAATTCAAATGTTCTTGGAAACAAATGAAAATGAAGACACAACCTATCAAAATATTTGGGACACAGCTATAGCAGTAATGAGAGGGAAACTTATAGCCATACAGTCACATATTAAACACCAAGAAGAAGCCCAAATGAATGACCTTACTGCACACCTCAAGGACTTAGAGGAAGAGGAACAAAGGAACCCTAAAGCAACCAGAAGGACAGAAATCACTAAAGTTCGAGCAGAAATAAACAACATCGAAAATAAAAGAACCATACAAAAGATCAATGAAGCCAAATGTTGGTTCTTTGAAAGATTAAACAAAATTGACAAACCCCTAGCCAGACTCACCAAACAAAAAAGAGAGAAGACTCAAATTAATAGAATTGTCAACGATGGAGGAGATATCACAAATGACACCACAGAAATCCGGAGAATCCTGCGAAACTCCTATAAAGAACTATACGCCACCAAGCAGGAGAATCTGGGAGAAATGGAACAATTCCTAGAAGCATATGCCCTTCAAAAACTGAACCAAGAAGAACTACAAAATCTAAATGCACCAATCACAGAAAAAAATTGAAACCCTTATTAAGAATCTCCCCAACAACAAAAGTCCTGGACAAGATGGCTTCACAAACGAATTCTATAAAACTTTCAGTAAACAGTTAGTACTCATACTTCTTAACCTTTTCCATAAGATTGAAGAAACAGGAATACTCCCTTCCACCTTCTATGAAGCCAACATCACCCTGATACCAAAAACTGATAGGGACAGAACAAAAAAGGATAACTACAGACCAATATCTCTGATGAACATAGATGCCAAAATATTAAACAAGATCTTGGCCAACCGGATACAGCAACATATCAAAAAGATTGTTCATCACGTCCAAGTGGGATTCATCCCAGGAATGCAAGGCTTGTTCAACATCCGTAAGTCAATCAATGTCATTCACCACATCAATAAAAGCAAAGCCAAAAACCACATGATTATCTCAATTGATGCAGAGAAAGCCTTTGACAAAATCCAACTCCCATTCAGCTCAAAACTCTACATTAAATGGGAATAGATGGGAAATTCCTCAAGATAGTGGAGTCCATATATAGCAAACCTACAGCCAATACCATACTCAATAGACAGAAGCTGAAAGCATTCCCCCTCAGATCGGGGACTAGACAGGACTGTCCACTGTCACAGTTACTCTTCAACATAGTATTGGAAGTTCTTGCCATAGCAATCAGGCAAGAGAAAGAAATCAAAGGAATACAGATTGGAAGGGAAGAAGTCAAACTGTCACTATTTGCAGATAATATGATAGTATACATAGAAAGACCTAAAGAATCCAGCAAAAAAATACTGGAAGTTATTAGGCAATATAGCAAGGTGTCAGGCTACAAAATCAGTGTACAAAAATCAATGGCATTTCTTTATGCAAACACTAAATCTGAAGAAGAAGACATCCAGAAATCACTCCCCTTTACTGTTTCAGAAAAATCAATCAAATACCTAGGAATAAAGTTGACCAAAGAAGTGAAAGACTTGTATACTGAAAACTATGAGTCGCTACTCAAGGAAATAGAAACTGATACCAAGAAATGGAAAGATATCCCATGCTCATGGATTGGAAGAATAAATATCATCAAAATGAATATTTTCCCCAGAGCCATATACAAATTTAATGCAATACCCATCAAAGTTCCACCAAGCTTCTTTAAGAGAATAGAACAAACACTACAATCATTTATCTGGAACCTGAAAACACCTAGAATTGCCAAAACCATCTTGAGGAAAAGAAAGAGAAATGGAGGCATCACACTCCCAGACCTTAAACCATATTATAAAGCCATCATCATCAAAACAGCATGGTACTGGAACAAAAATAGGCACACAGACCAGTGGAACAGAATTGAAAGCCCAAAAATAAATCCCCACACCTATGGACATCTAATCTTTGATAAGGGGGCCCAAAGGATTAAATGGAAAAAGTAAGCTCTCTTCAATAAATGGTGCTGGGAAAACTGGGTTGTAACATGCAGAAGAATGAAATTGAACCACTTAATCTCACCAGAAACAAAAATCATCTCCAAATGGATCAAAGACCTAGATGTCAGACCAGAAACAATCAAATACTTAGAGGAAAACATTGGTAAAACACTTTCCCACCTATACCTCAAGGACCTCTTTGATGAATCAAACCCAATTGCAAGGAAGACTAAAGCAGAAACAAACCAATGGGACTACATCAAATTGAAAAGCTTCTGCACATCCAAAGAAACTATTAAACAGACAAAAAGACCCCTCACAGATTGGGAGAAGATCTTCACATGCCATACATCAGACAAGAAACTAATCACCAAAATATATAAAGAGCTCAGCAAACTTAGCACCAAAAAAGCAAATGACCCCATCCAAAAATGGGCAGAGGATATGAACAAAACATTCACCTCAGAGGAGATCCAAAAGGCTAACAAACATATGAAAAACTGCTCTAGGTCACTGATTGTCAGAGAAATGCAAATTAAGACAACATTGAGATACCACCTCATTCCTGTAAGTATGGCATACATCAAAAAGGACAGCAGCAGCAGATGTTGGAGAGGCTGTGGGGACAGAAGAACCCTATTGCATTGCTGGTGGAAATGTAAATTGGTCCAGCCTCTGTGCAGAGCAGTCTGGAAAACTCTCAGATGGCTAGACATGGACCTTCCATATGATCCAGTAATTCCTCTCCTGGGGTTATACCCCAAGGACTCCATAACACCCAACCAAAAGAGGTGTGTACTCCTATGTTCATAGCAGCACAATTCATAATAGCTAAAACCTGGAAGCAGCCCAGGTGCCCAACAACAGATGAGTGGCTGAGAAAGCTGTGGTATATATACACAATGGAATACTATGCAGCTATCAAGAACAATGAACCCACCTTCTCTGACCCATCTTGGACAGAGCTAGAAGGAATTATGTTAAGTGAGATAAGTTAGAAAGATAAAGATGAGTATGGGATGATCCCACTCATCAACAGAAGTTGAGTAAGAAGATCTGAAACGGAAACTAAAAGCAGGACCTGACCCAATTGTAAGTAGGGCACCAAAGTAAAAGCCCTGTGGTGAGGGGTAGACATGTAGCTTCCTGGGCCAGTGGTGGGTGGTAGTGGGTGGGATGGATGGGTCACAGTCTTTTTGTGGTGGGAATGGTGTTTATGTACACTCCTAGTAAAATGTAGTCATATAAATCGCTAGTTAATATGAGAGGGGGAAAATTAATTGTATGTCTCGAAGTTTTTCAAAACACAAACTGAATGTTTTCAGTATATAGGCTGTGTAACTGATATGCAGACTCTCTCAAAAGCCTAGACCAAGTAGATCAGAAGCAACCAATAGCACAGCTATATACAAGATACTGGGTACTGTACAGCAAACCATAACAAAAGGACTTTTCAAAGTTAACCTAATTACCAATAAATTTGATGATAACATTAACTATCCATTGTCTTTTGGAACCCTAAGACAGCAGGAACCTCACATCTCCACTACAGAGCCTCTACTTCCCCCAGTCCTGGAACCCTTGGATAGGGCCCACTTTCCCGTATGCCTTTCCCAATCCATATCAAATAATATTGCATCTGCTGATCACAACCTAACCAATGCAACGATTGCCACTTCAACATGCTTCACTTCAGACTGTTTCCAGAGACTTCACTTGTGGAATGACAACCCTTCAGCTTCATTACTCGCGTGAGACCTTTCCTTTCATAGTATACTCTAATTCCATCTCAGGTGGTTCACTTTCTAACAAAGTCCCAAAACCTAGATATACACCAGTTTCTGTGAGAGAGAGCATATGTTCACATGTATCCGTAAATTACTGCAAAATATATACCTGAAAGCAGAAGTACACTAGAGTTTGCAGTGAGTACCCCCCTAACACTTCCTCTCCACTATTCCAAGCTTTGGGTCCATGATTGCTCAACAATTTGTTTGGTTTTGTATGTTAACTCTCTTTTCAGTCACCAGGTTCCAGATGTCATCAGGATGCTGGCCAGGCTTCCCTTGACTGAAGACCCCACTAATGTGTCCTGGAGCTCTGCTTCCCCAGAGACCCACCCTACTAGGGAAAGAGAGAGGCAGACTGGGAGTATGGAACAACCAGTCAATGCCATGTTCAGCGGGGAAGCAATTACAGAAGCCAGACCTTCTATCTTCTGCAACCCACAATGACCCTGGGTCCGTGCTCCCAGAGGGATAGAGAATGGGAAAGCTATCAGGGGAGGGGATGAGACATGGAGATTGGGTGGTGGGAATTGTGTGGAGTTGTACCCCTCCTACCCTATGGTTTTGTTAATTAATCCTTTATTGAATAAAGAAAAAGAAAAAAAAGAAACAGTATCCATTAGAAATCAGATTCCCATCATTTCCTCTAGTCATTAGTAACCCCTCTCTACTCTGTTTCTGAATTTTTTTCTGGACATTTCATAAAATTGGAAGCATAGAACATACGGTTTTTCATATCTGGATTCTTTTACTTGGTATAATAGTATCAAAGCTCATTCAAGTATTAGTATGGCGTGGAAGTGCTAAGACTTCATTCCTTTTTATTGCTCAATACTACTCCATTGTATGGATATTGGTATACACTGGCATATGGGCATTTGAGTTGTTTCCTTTTATGGCTGGCATGAATAATAGTGTTATGAATATTTTTGTACAAGTTTTTATATGAACATATATTTTCAAATCTCTTGAGTATCTATCTAGGAGGTGAATTACTAGGTTACATGGCAGCTATGCTTTAGTTTTTGAAGCACTGCCAAGCTGTTTTCCAAAGTGATTAAATTATTTCATAACCCTCCTCACAATGTTTGAAGGTTCCAATAAGTCTTTCTTAAAACCTACTCTCCTGGTTCTGGGGACAACAGAGCACTCCTGCACTGCTGGTAGGAAAGTAAAGTGGTCCAGTTGCTGTAGAGAGCAGTCTGGAGAACTCTCAGAAGACTAGAAATGGACCCTTTTTTATGATCCAGGAATCCATCTCCTGGGGATATATCCTAAGGAAGCAAACACAGCCATCTAAAAAGATTTGTATACCTATGTTCATTGCAGCATAATTTGTAATAGCCAAAACCTGGAAGAAACCTAGGTGTCCAACAGATGAGTGGCTGAGTAAGTTGTGGTATGTATGCATAATGGAATACTACTCACCTGTTAAGAATGGTGAATTCACCTTCTTCATGCCATCTTGAATGGAGCTTGAAGAACTCAGATTAAATAAGTCAAGTCAGAAAGAGAAGGATGAGCATGGGATGATCTCAGTCATAGAAGTTGAAAAAATAAGAACAGAAAGAGGATGTGAGGGCAACTGGCTGTGACGTCTGTCGCCCCATTGATCATCAGGGTTGATTTGGCTGATCTGGCTGGATAGGTGAGTGTCCCCTTCTTCCCTCACTGTTCCATGTGTGCCCTTCTTGATGCTGCATGCTCAGTTGAAGAGGACAGCCTTCCTGGAATAGACAGACCGTACTTTGGTCGAAGGTATATGAGTAGCTGTGCTCCCCTTCTAGAACCTCCAAAAAAGCTCTCAAGAATAGAAGGGGAAACACAAAGTAGAACTTGTACTGCATTTGATGTGTTGCTCCAAAGTATAGGACTCTGGGGTGGGGGAAATTGTTCAGGTCTTGGAACATGATGGTGGAAGAGATCCTAGGTGGAAGTCAGAGTGTTACGTGAAAAGCTGAGAAATGTTACACATGTACCAACTACTATATTTTACTGTAAACCATTAAGCCCCCCCAACAAAGGAAACAAACTGACAAAAAGTCTCCTCTCTTCTCCCACACCCTCCTTATAGTGGATTCTACGCAGATTCTACTAACATCTCATTGGGTCACATGGTAGTTCCAGTCTTCAGCTGAGTCGAGCAAGAAAGCATACTAGCCTTTAAATCTCCATTGTAGAGAAGATTTTTTTGTTCACTAAAAAAATGTGGTCCTGATAATCTTTTCCAATAGAAATTCCCTTCTTCAGAACTCCTGATGGAGGGATGTCATGCTCTCAGCTTGAACACTGTTAGTGATGAAACTCTTACCTCTGAAGGGAGTCCACACTCATCATTTGAATGTATCTTACTCTTACTTATTCCTGTGTACTGAGTAACATATCTGATGTTTTCCTTTTAAGATATATAAAACAAAGGGACTATGGAGATGGAAATTAAGTAGAATCATTAATAATGCAAATGTGATGTTCCAACAATTATTGCCTAGGCCACAGGAGGGTTCAGTAATTGTTTATCTTCCTCCCTCCCACCTCTTACCCTACCTCCTATCTTTTCCTTCTTCCCTCTCTAATGGGATGGCAAGGAGGATACATTTTCTTGTTCTGTTTAATTATACAATCCTAGGACATTAGAGATGGCACTGTCTAATTGTCTTTGGTCCACACCTGCTACAAGTGAAGCCTATGCAAGCAGAGATGATTTTTTTTCCCTATAGAAAAGAAGGAAGACAACTGGTGACAGAAGGAACTATTCACAGACTTCACCACTGGATTATAAGCATGCTGGGTGCTTAATGAGTTGCTGAATAATATAACACTTCTTTAGTTCTTTGGCTGCCTCATGATTAAATGCAATAAATATTTATGATTTATTATTGATGTTTTGGATAGGAAAGGCATTAGGAAGCTCATGGATCATAGCAATTCAGAAAGAAAATAAGAAAATGAAACTATATAAAGCTGGTTATTTATAATGCTGCTCAAATAGGTTATGTAATTTTTCAGAAGATGGTGAAGGTAACACTATTCAGCTACAATGCCATTTAAACAGTTTTTTTAATAAATGATAATGTGTTTCTCACCCAAATATATTTGTAATAAATGACAGTCAAAAGTTATTGTCTACTAAGAACTCATTCACCTGTAAAGAGTTCAGTTAGAGACTGCAAGATCAAAGAGCTCAGTATTGTGTTTACATCAGTACTTTCTTATATGTGCCAACCAGAGACAGATAGATGGAGTCCTTTCTCCCAAAATCCTAAGACATGTGTCTCAGAACTTTTGAAAATGTCTGCTCCACCAGCTTCAGATGCATCTAATGACTCACTTGTAAAACTTTTTGCTCTCTGTTTTCTTGGTTCTGCTGACTGACAGGCGTAGAACACAGGAAATGAACATTGAGGTGCATGGTGGTGCTGCATGGGGGAATTGAGTGTCGAGTCTGAATTCAGATCACTAATCTTGACTCCTGACTCCATCAAATAGCTGTCTTTAACAGTCTATTTGATCTCTTTGAGCTTCCTTTTCTTGATGGAATTACTGAGAAGGTTGAGTGAATTAATACATGTGAAGTACTTACCAACAGCAAATGCTCAATTAAAAATGTTAATTATTATTATCTCCATTAGAAGGAATATGTACACTGCTTTCAGTAAAATGTTCATTATGGCAATATTAGTTCTTCAAACACATGAGTACAGGGTATCTCACTCTTCTGTCTTTTATTTCTTTTAGCACGGTCTGATAAATTTTCTGTGTATGTCTTTTATTTTTTGTTAAATTTACTTCTAATTTACTTTATTATTTTGATGTAACTATAGACAATATTGTTTTCTTCATTTATCTTCTGATACCTCTTTATCTGCATATAAACATGCAACAAATTTTGCATGTTGCTTTTGGAGTTTGGAATTTCATTATTTTTTAGTAATTTTCAATGGAGTCTTCAGGATTTTCCCTGTATAATTTGATGCCATCTGCATTAGTGGCAGTTTTAGTTCTTACTCTTCAATTTGAATAGCAGAGGAGGTGGCATAGTGTGGATAAAGCACTGGACTCTCAAGCATGAGGTCAATTTGAATACCCTTTCTTTCTCCTATTTTATTTTCTTCTTAAATTTATTTGATTACTTAAAATTACTGATTACTTGATTCAGCCACCAGGTTCCAGATGCCAGCGTGACGCTGACCAGAGTTCCCTGGACAGATGACCCCACCAGTGTGTCCTGGAGCTCCACTTCCCCAGAGCCCCACCCTACTAGGGAAAGAGAGAGGCAGACTGGGAGTATGGATTGACCTGTTAATGCCCATGTTCAGCGGGGAAGCAGTTACAGAAGCCAGACCTTCTACCTTCTGCATCCCACAATGACTTTGGGTCCATACTCCCAGAGGGTTAAAGAATAGGAAAGCTATCAGGGGAGGGAATGGGATACGGAGATCTGGTGGTGGGAATTGTGTGGAGTTGTACCCATCTTGTCCTATGGTTTTGTTAATGTCTCCTTTTTTAAATAAATAAATAATTTACTTGATTACTCTGATTGGGCCATTTTGCACAAACAATATGCAGATGTCAGTGCAGTCTCTGTCAAAATTCCAGTGGCATTCTTCACAGAAATAGAATGGAAAAAAAATCTTAAAATTTGTTTGGAATCACAAAAGACCTAAAGTAGCCAAAGCAATTCTGAGAAAAAACGGAACAAAAGTGGAGCTATTATGCTCCCTAACTTCAAACCATTCTTCAAAGGTATAGTAATAAAAACAGCTGATACTGGGGTAAAAACAGACACAGAGTTCAATGGAATATAACTGAGAGTCCATAAATAAGCCCATACAAATATGGACAACTAGTTTAGAACAAAGGATCTAAGAACATGTAGTAGAGCAGCAGAAGTTTTATCAATACATGGTACTGGGAAAATCAGACATGTAAAAAAATGAAACTTGACCACTATCTTACACCACACAGAAAATGAATTAAAAATAGGTTAAAGAGTTAATTTAAGACCTAGAACTATGAAACATATACAAGAAAAAATAAGCAGTACATTTTTTTAACCTCAGTTTTAGAGCTATCTTTATGAATTCATCTCCAAAAGCATGGGAAACAGAAACAAAAAGAAACAAACGGGACTATATCAAACAAAGAACTGCACACAAAACAAGTCATTAACAGAGGGAAAAGGCAGTTTACCGAGTGGGAGAAGATATTAGCAAATCATATATCTGACAAGGGACTAATATCCAAATAAAAAAATAATTCAGGCATGTCAATTACCAAAAAAAAAAAAAAAAAAAAAAAAAAGAACAACCCAGTTGAAAATAGGCAGAGGATCCAAGTAGACATATCTCCAGAAAAAATATACAGATGGTCAATATACTCATGAAAAGATTTTCATCATTGCATATCATTAAGGAAATAAAAATTAAACTCACAATGAGATTTCACCTCATATCTACTAAAACATCTATTATCATAAGGACAAAAAACAGTGACTATTGGTGACAATGTGAAGAAAAGGGAGCCCTTGAGATTAATGTAAACTGTTACAGTCACTATAGGAAACAGCATGAACTTTTAAAAAAATTATGAATAGAAATATATATCCAACTACTCTCCTTCTGGTTGTCTATTTGAAAAATATCAAACAACTAATTCTAAAAGTTATATGAACCCATATGTTCATAACCAAAGTGCCCACTTACAAATGAGTGCATAAAGATGTGGTATGTATTTTGTAGACACCTATCACAGGAAGATGAGAAATGGTACCCAACAACTGTACTGTAAACCATTAACCTCACACTAAAATAATAATTAAAAAATGATGTGGCATATATAAACAGCTGGATACTACTCAGTACTAAAATAAAAGATTGCATCTTGTCACTGTGACAACATGAATGGGCCATGAGAGTATTTTATTAAGTAAAGTAAATCAGAGAGAGAAAGACAAATACAATAGGATTTCACTCAGATGTGGAAGGCAAATGAAACAAATGAGCAAACAAATTAAAATCCAACAAAAATATACTTGTAGACTCTGAGAACAAGGTTGTGATCAGCAGAGTAAAAAGCCTGGGAGTAGGTAAATGGTGGAATGGGGGTCAACTGTATGGTGGTGGATGGGAGACTTTTGGTGGGGATCATAATGTAGCATATACAGATATTGAACTATAATGCCTGAAAATTACATGGTGTTATAGACTAAGGTTACTTCAATAAAAATTCAAAAATAAAAATAATCAAAGCAAATCTTTTGATGTGCAGTATATCTTACAACAGAGTAGATATGTTTGAGTGTTTTATTAGATACTTGATTGTTCAGAAATGAGAAAAATTTAGTATATACAAAAAAGAAGAAATAGATTTTCTTTTCCTGAAACAAATTCAGCACCCTAAAGTGTGTACGGAGAGCACAATTACTAAACCTGACTTTTGGGGATGGATGAGTGGGGGAATGAAAAAGACAACTTGGTATAATTCTCAATGAAGAAAAAGGATAGGCTGTTCTTGAGAATGGGTCAGCACAGAAAAAGGCCTCTTCCCTTTTCCTCAAGATGGTTTTGGCAAGTCTAGGTGTTTTCAGGTTCCAGATAAATGATTGTAGTGTTTGTTCTATTCTCTTAAAGAAGCTTGGTGGAACTTTGATGGGTATTGCATTAAATTTGTATATGGCTCTGGGGAGAATATTCATTTTGATGATATTTGTTCTTCCAATCCATGAGCATGGGATGTCTTTCCATTTCTTGGTATCAGTTTATATTTCCCTGAGTAGTGACTCATAGTTTTCAGTATACAAGTCTTTCATTTCTTTGGTCAACTTTATTCCTAGGTATTTTATTTATTTTGCTGAAACAGTAAAGAGGAGTGATTTCTGGATGTCTTCTTCTTCAGATTTAGTGTTTGCATAAAGAAATGCCATTGATTTTTGTACATTGATTTTGTAGCCTGACACCTCGCAATATTGCCTAATAACTTCCAGTAGTTTTCTGCTGGATTCTCTAGGTTTTTCTATGTATACTATCATATCATCTGCAAATAGTGAGAGCTTGACTTCTTCCCTTCTAATCTGTATTCCTTTGATTTCTTTCTCTTGCCTGATTGCTATGGCAAGAACTTCCAACACTATGTTGAAGAGTAATGGTGATAGTGGACAGCCATGCCTAGTCCCCGATCTGAGGGGGAATGCTTTCAGCTTCTGTCTATTGAGTATGGTATTGGCTGTAGGTTTGCTATATATGGACTCCACTATCTTGAGGAATTTCCTGTCTATTCCCATTTTTTGAACTGTTTTGAGCATGAATGGGTATTGGATTTTGGAGAGTCACACTCCCAGATCTCAAACTATATTATAAAGCCATCATCATCAAAACAGCATGGTACTGAAACAAAAATAGGCACACAGACCAGTGGAAAAGAATTGAAAGCCCAGAAATAAATCCCCACACCTATGAACATCTAATCTTTGATAAGGGGGCCCAAAGCATTAAATGGAAGAAGGAGGCTCTCTTCAATAAATGGTGCTGTGAAAACTGGGTTGTAACCCGCAGAAGAATGAAACTGAACCACTTTATCTCACTAGAAACAAAAATCAACTCCAAATGGATCAAAGAACTGGATGTTAGACCAGAAACAATCAAATACTTAGAGGAAAACATTGGTAAAACACTTTCCACCTACACCTCAAGGACATCTTTGATGAAATAAACCCAGTTGCAAGGAAGATTAAAGCAGAAACAAACCAATGGGACTACATCAAATTGAAAAGCTTCTGCACATCCAAAGAAACTATTAAACAGACAAAAAGACCCCTCACAGATTGGGAGAAGATCTTCACATGCCATACATCATACAAGAAACTAATCACCAAAATATATAAAGAGCTCAGCAAACTTAGCACCAAAAAAGCAAATGACCCCATCCAAAAATGGGCAGAGGATATGAACAAAACATTCACCTCAGAGGAGATCCAAAAGGCTAACAAACATGAAAAACTGCTCTAGGTCACTGATTGTCAGAGAAATGCAAATTAAGACAACATTGAGATACCACCTCACTCCTGTAAGTATGGCATACATCAAAAAGGACAGCAGCAACAGATGTTGGAGAGGCTGTGGGGACAGAGGAACCCTTTTGTATTCCTGGTGGGAATGTAAATTGGTCCAGCCTCTGTGGAGAGCAGTCTGGAAAACTCTCAGAAGGCTAGACATGGACCTTCCATATGATCCAGTAATTCCTCTCCTGGGGTTATACCCCAGGACTCCATAACACCCAACCAAAAAGAGGTGTGTACTCCTATGTTCATAGCAGTACAATTCATAATAGCTAAAACCTGGAAGCAACCCAGGTGCCCAACAACAGATGAGTGGCTGAGAAAGCTGTGGTATATATACACAGTGGAATACTATGCAGCTATCAAGAACTATAAACCCACCTTCTCTGACCCATCTTGGACAGAGCTAGAAGGAATTGTGTTAAGTGAGCTAAGTTAGAAAGATAAAGATGAGTATGTAATGATGCCACTCATCAACAGAAGTTGAGAAAGAAGATCTTAAAGGGAAACTAAAAGCAGGATCTGACTAAATCTAGAGTAGGTCACCAAAGTAAAAACCCTGTGGTGAGGGGTAGACATGCAGCTTCCTGGGCTGGTGGGGGGTGGGGGTGAGTGGGTGGGATGGGACACAGTTTTTTGGTGGTGGGAATGGTGTTTATGTACACTCCTAGTAAAGTGTAGTCATATAAATCACTAGTTAATTAATATGAGAGGGGGAAAACTAATTGTATGCCTTGAAGTTTTTAAAACACAGACTAAATCTTCTTAATATATAGGCTGTGTATTTGATATGCGGACTCTCTCAAAAGCCTAGACCAAGTAGATCAGAGGCAAACAGCGGCACAGCTATTAACAAGATACTGGGTACTATACAGCAAACCCTAACAATAGGACTTTTCAAAGTTAACCCAATTACCAAATAATGTGATGATAACATTAACTATCCATTGTCTTTTGGAACCCTAAGACAGCAGGAACCTCACATCTCCACTATAGAGCCTATATTTCTCCCAGTCCTGGAACCTTAGGATAGGGCCCACTTTCTCGCATGCTCTCCCAATCCATATCAAATAATATTGCATCAACCGATCGCAACCTAATCAACGCAATGATTGCCACCTCAACATGCTTCAGCTCAGACTGTGTCCAGAGACTTCAGGTGTGGAATGACAACCCTTCAGCTTCATTACTCGGGTGAGACCTTTCCTTTCATAGTATTCTCTAATTCCATCCCAGGTGGATCACTTTCTAACAAAGTCCCAAAATCTAAATATAGACCAGGTTCTGTGAGAGAGAGCATATGTTCACACGTATCCATAAACAAATGCAAAATATATACCTGAAAGCAGAAGTACACTAGAGTTTGCACTGAGTACGCCCCCAACACTTCCTCTCCACTATTCCAACCTTTGGGTCCATGATTGCTCAATAATTTATTTGGCTTTGTATGTTAACTCTCTTTTCAGCCACCAGGTTACAGATGGCATCAGGATGCCGGCCAGGCTTCCCTGGATTGAAGACCCCACCAATGTGTCCTGGAGCTCCGCTTTGCCAGCGACCTTCTCTGCTAGGGAAAGAGAGAGGCAGACTGGGAGTATGGACCGACCAGTCAATGTCCATGTTCAGCGGGAAAGCAATTACAGAAGCCAGACCTTCCAACTTCTGCAACCCACAATGACCCTGGGTCCATGCTCCCAGAGGGATAGAGAATGGGAAAGCTATCGGGGAGGGGGAGGGGATATGGAGATTGGGTGGTGGGAATTGTGTGGAATTGTACCCCTCCTAACCTATGGTTTTGTTAATTTTTCCTTTCTTAAATAAAAAATAAATTATAAAAAAATAAAAAGAAAGAAAGAAAGAGAGAAAGAAAGGAAGGAAGACATACTGGAAAATTGGATTAAGTAGATTAGCAGCATTGTGCATGAGTCCCTAGGTGTCTTCCCAGTGCTACATAAATAAGTCAATCTAAACTGAAGAAAAAAAAAAGGCCTCTTCCTACACAGGTACTACATGTTAGCAAATCAGATGCCCTTTTTCCAAATTTTATCCTCTTTCCCTCCTTCCCTCCCTCCTCTCCTCCATTCTTTTTTCTTTTTTTCTCTTTTATTCTGAATCATTTATTAAAAGAGAATTGCTTTTTAAATTTTCATATGAGATAGTTTCAAGAGAGAGAGGAGCCAGAGTATTCCATGCAGTATTAGATTAGGGATCAAACTGGCACCTCAAGCATGTAAGTCCTGCGCTCAACCAGTTATTTCCGAGCTGCATATTCTTTTTTTTTTAATAATTTATTTCTTTATTAGGGAATTAATGCTTTACATTCAACAGTAAATACAATAGTTTGTATATGCATAACATTGCCCAGATTCCCATTTAACAATACAACCCCCACTCTTTCATTCATCATCTTTCATGGACCTGTATTCTCCCCACCCAGCCACCTACCCCAGAGTCTTTTACTTTGGTGTAATACTCCAATTCCATTTCAGGTTCGACTTGTGTTTTCTTTTTTATCTTGTTTTTCAACTTCAGCCTGAGAGTGAGATCATCCCATATTCATCCTTCAGTTTCTGACTTACTTCACTCAACATGATTTTTTCAAGGTCCATCCAAGATTGGCTGAAAACGGTGAAGTCACCACTTTTTACAGCTGAGTAGTATTCCATTGTGTATATATACCATAACTTGCTCAGCCACTCATCTGTTGTTGGACACCTGGGTTGCTTCCAGGTTTTGGCTATTACAAATTGTGCTGCCAAGAACATATGTGTACACAGATCTTTTTGGATGGATGTGTTGGGTTCCTTAGGATATACCCCCAGGAGGGGAATTGCAGGGTCATAGGGTAGGTCCATTTCTAGCCTTCTGAGAGTTCTCCAGACTGTTCTCCACAGAGGTTGGACCAATTGACATTCCCACCAGCAGTGCAGGAGGGTTCCTTTGACCCCACACCCTCTCCAGCATTTGCTGCTGTTACCTTTTCTGATGTATGACATTCTCACAGGAGTGAAGTGATATCTCATTGTTGTCTTGATTTGCATTTCTCTGACAATCAGAGACTTGGAGCATTTTTTTCATGTGTTTCTCGGCCTTTTGGATCTCTTCTGTGGTGAATATTCTGTCCATGTCCTCCCCCCATTTTTGGATGGGGTTATTTGTTGTCTTGTTGTTGAGTCTGGCAAGCTCTTTATATATGTTGGTTATTAAACTCTTATCTGATGTATGGCATGTAAAGATCTTCTCCCATTCTGTGAGGGGTCTCTTGGTTTGGGTAGTGGTTTCTTTTGCTGTGAAGAAGCTTTTTAATTTGATGTAGTCCCATAGGTTTATACTTGCCTTAGTCTTCCTTGTAATTGGATTCGTTTCATTGAAAATGTCTTTAAAATTTATGCGGAAAAAAGTTCTGCCAATATTTTCCTCTAAGTATCTGATAGTTTCTGGTCTAACATCCAAGCCCTTGATCCACTTGGAATTTACTTTTGTATTTGGTGAAATACAGTGATTCAGTTTCATTCTTCTGCATGTTTCAACCCATTGTTTCCAACACCATTTGTTGAAGAGACTCTGCTTTCCCCATGTAATAGTCTGGGCCCCTTTGTCAAAGATTAGATGTCCATACGTGTGGGGCCTCATTTCTGGGCTCTCAATTCTATTCCACTGGTCAGTGTGTCTGTTCATATTCCAGTACCAAGTAGTTTTGATGACAATGGCCCTATAATACAGTTTGAGATCTGGGAGTGTGATGCCTCCGGTTCTGTTCTTTTTTCTCAAGATTGTTTTGGCAATTCTAGGTCTTTTCTGGTTCCAGATAAACATTTGTAGCATTTGTTCTATTCTCCTAAAAAATGTGCTTGGGATCTTGATGGGGATAGCATTAAATTTATAGATGGCTCTGGGTAATATATTCATTTTGATGATGTTAATTCTTCCAACCCATGAACATGGATTATCTTTCCACTTCTTTGTGTCTTTTTCAATTTCTTTGAGTAGTGACTCATAATTTTCAGTATACAAGTCTTTCACTTCTTTGGTTAGGTTTACTCCTAGATATTTTATTGTTTTAGTTGCTATAGAAAAAGGAACTGATTTCTGGATTTCAATTTCTTCTAACTTAGTGTTTGTATAGAGGAATGCCACTGACTTTTGAATGTTAATTTTGTAGCCTGACACCTTACTGTATTGCCTGATGATTTCCAAAAGCTTCTTGCTGGATTCCTTAGGTTTTTCCATGTATACTATCATGTCATCTGCAAATAAGGAGAGTTTGACTTCTTCTCTTCCAATCTGTATGCCTTTAATTCCTTGCTCCTGCCTGATTGCTATGGCAAGAACTTCCAACACTATGTTGAATAGTAACGGTGATAGTGGGCAGCCCTGTCTAGTACCTGATCTGAGTGGAAATGCTTCCAGTTTTTCACCATTGAGTATGATGTTGGCTGTAGGTTTGCTATATATAGACTCCACTATCTTCAGGAATTTTCCATCTATTCCCATTTTTTGTAGTGTTTTGATCATAAATGGATGTTGTATTTTGTCAAAGGCTTTCTCTGCATCTATTGATATGACCATGTGGTCTTCGGTCTTGCTTTTGTTGATGTGGTGAATCACATTGATTGATTTATGTATATTAAACCAACCTTGCATGCCTGGGATAAACCCCATTTGGTCATGATGGACAATCTTTTGGATATACTGCTGTATCCGGGTGGCTAGTATTTTGTTCAATATTTTCGCATCTATGTTCATCAGAGATATTGGTCTGTAGTTTTCTTTTTTGGTTGTGTCCCTGTCTGTTTTTGGTATCAGGGTGATGTTGGCTTCATAGAAGCTGGCAGGGAGTACTCCAGTGTCTTCAATCTTCTGGAAGACTTTTAAAAGTAGAGGTATTACTTCTTCTTTGAAAGTTTTGTAGAATTCATTTGTAAAACCATCTGGTCCAGGACTTTTATTTTTGGGAAGATTTTTGATAACTGTTCCAATTTCATTAGCTGTGATGGGCCTGTTCATGTTATCCACTTACTCTTTACTTAGTTTTGGAAGTTAGTAGGTATCTAGGAAATCATTCATTTCTTCCAGGTTCTCTAGCTTGGTGGCATATAGTTGTTCATAGAAGCCTCGCATAATATGTTGAATTTCTGCAGTGTCTGTTGTGATATCTCCTCTTTCATTTACTATGTGATTTATTTGGGTCTTCTCCCTTTTTTGTTTTGTGAGTCTGGCTAAAGGCTTGTCAATTTTGTTTACTCTTTCGAAGAACCAACATTTACTTTCATTGATCTTTTGTATGGTTTTCCTATTCTCAATGTTATTTATTTCTGCCCTAACTTTAGTGATTTCTGTCCTTCTGGTTGCTTTAGGATTCCTTTGTTGTTCTTCTTCTAGGTCTTTAAGATGTGCAATCAGGCTGTTTATTTGTGCCTTTTCTTGTTTCCTAATGTGTGCTTGTATAGCTATGAACTTCCCTCTTAGGACTGCTTTAGCTGTGTCCCAAATATTTTGATAGCTTGTGTCTTCATTTTCATTGAACTCTCGAAACATTTTGATTTCTTCCTTGATTTCCTCTTTGACCCAGAAGTTGTTAAGAAGTATACTGTTGAGCTTCCACATTTTGGGAGTGTTACTAATCTTTTGTTGATTGTTAAGTGTTAGTTTAATTCCACTGTGGTCTGAGAAGATGCTTGGGATGATTTCAGTGCTCTTGAATTGGCTGATGCTGTCTTTGTGGCCTAACATATGGTCTATCCTTGAGAATGATCCATGTGGATTTGAGTAAAATGTGTATTCCAGTTTCTTGGGATGAATGACTCTGAAAATGTCCAATAGTTCTAGTTTATCTATCTCTTCATTTAGCTCCCTTATGTCTTTACTGATTTTCTTCCTGGATGATCTGTCAAGTTGAGATAGTAGGGTGTTGAAGTCCCCTACTATGATTGTGTTACTGTTAATATATTGCTGTAGCTCTTTCAGTAGAAGTTTGATGTATTTAGATGGCTTCTCATTGGGTGCATAGATATTAATAATTGTTAAGTCCTCTTGATTGACTGATCCTCTGAGCATTAAGTAGTGTCCATTCCTATCTTTTTTAATTTTATCTATTTTAAAGTCTATCATGTCAGATATGAGAATAGCTGTTCCTGCCCTTTTTTGTGGGCCATTGGCTTGTATGATAGTTTTCCATCCTTTCACTTTAAGTCTGTGTTTGTCTTGTTGAGTTAGGTGAGTTTCCTGTAGACAACATATTGTTGGGTTGTGTTTTCTGATCCATCTTCCTACTCTGTGTCTTTTAATAGGTGAATTCAGGCCATTGACATTTATTGATATCAAAGATTGAAGATATTTTAACGCCATTCTTGAAGAGTTTTAGAATGTTTTGATATATGTCCTATTTGTGGTGGTCTGGTTGTTTATAGGAGACCTTTCAGAACAGGGCAGGCTTGGTGATGGTTGCTTCCTTCAAGTATTGCTTGTCTGAGAAGGTTTTGTTGCTTCCATCTAGTCTGAATGACAGTCTAGCAGGATATAGTATTCTTGGCTGAAAGCCTTTCTCATTGAGCACTCGATAGATATCTTGCCAATCTCTTCTGGCCTGTAGTGTTTGTATGGAGAAGTCTGCTGCTAATCTTATGGGTTTTCTTTTGTAGGTGACTCTTTGTTTTTCTCTTGCAGCCTTGAGGATCCTTTCTTTATCCTTATTCCTTTCCATTCTAAGTATGACATGTCTTGGTGTCTTTAGGTCTGGGTTAATTCTGTTTGGGACCCTCTGGGCTTCTTGAATCTTTATGTCTTTGGTGTTGTCTAGACTAGAGAAATTTTCAGCTATTATGGCCTGGAGAATGCTTTCTTCCTCTCCTTCTCTTTCTTCCTCGGTAAGCCAATAATGCGTATACTGTTTCTTTTGAAGTCATCCCATAGGACTCTGTTGTTGTTTTCAGCATCTCTTAATCTCTTTTTGAGATCTCTTACTTCTTTTTTAGTTGTCTCTAATTCATCCTCAATCTTGCTAATTCTGTCTTCAGCCTCATAGGTTCTATTCTCTCTGCCCTCTACTGCTTTCTGGAGTTCATCTATTTTGTTGCCCTGTTCTAATACTGTTTTAGCTTGTTCAGCTAGTTGCCTTCTTAGCTCAGCGATTTCAGCTTTCAGCTCTCTAATAACCATGAGATAATTAGAATTTTCTTCCATTTTCTCATTTGTTGTTCCTGCATTTCTGATTATAATTTTTTCAAATTCTTTACTCACTCCTGTTATTATTTCCTTAGCTAATGTTTGGATGTTGAACTCATTGTTTTGTGCTTCACCCTCTGGAGGACTTTTAGCTGGACTCTTGTCCTGGTTCGAGTCTCCAATATTTTTTCTTGTTGTTTTAACCATTTTATATATTATGTTATGAGTTCCCTTTATCAGTACTTTTAAAATTATTGATCACTATTGCCTGGATTGACTTGTGTCTAAGTAATTTAATTAAAGGTTTTACCGTGGTGGAAGTTAACAGTTTTTTCAATCCCTGATTTGGAGCTCAGTAGTGTAAAAGCCTCTTTTTTTTTCTTCCCTGTAGGCTGTGGGAGCCTGAGGGCTTTTAAACTATCAATAGGCTTCTTAGCTTAATCACGGACTCCTGACCAAGAGATAAAGCAGGGTGTGGCAGAGGTAATCCAGTGGTTATGCAAAGAGACTTTGAAAGCCCCTCAGCTATGCCAAGGAGTTATAGGTCTTCTCCTGAGTTTCCCGGTTAGATCTCTGTCCCCTGGTGTCCCTCCCTGTTGCTGCTCCAGATTCTGAAGGTAGTAGCAATGGAGACTCAGAGTTGCACTTGGTGAGTCTCTGGGGAGTCCTTTCCTCCCTTCAGCTGTCCCCTTGTTGGTGGAGCAGACTGGAGGTGGAGTTTCCACTGATAAACTGTTGAACTGTTAGCAGTCACTTAATCTCTCCTTAGGCCCCTCTCTCCTCTCTGTCACCAGCCATGCGTGTTTGTACTCACGGGTTATTTACTGGGTTCCTGTGGTCATTCTAGTCCTGTCTTGTTTCGGTCCAGGTGGTCTCCTTTGGTATTCCTAGTTGATCCGGGAGAGGAGAGGAGAGGAGAGGAGAGGAAGCGATCTGCTCTCCATTCTTTTTTCTTTCCTTCCTTCCTTCCTTCCTTCCTTCCTTCCTTCCTTTCTCTCTCTCTCTCTCTTTCTCTTCTTTCTTTCTCCCCTGCCTCTCTCTTTCTTTCTTCCTCTCTTTCATTCTTTCTTCCTGTTACCATCTAGGTTATTATTGGGGCTGAGTGATTGCACGACAAATCCATCACTCGTGGTGATCATTTTTTAAAATGATCTGAGCTGAAGCATGTTGAGGTGGCAATCGTTGTGTTGATTAGGTTGCGATCGGCTGATGCAATATTATTTGATATGGATTGGGAGAGCATGCGGGAAAGTGGGCCCTATCCTAAGGTTCCAGGACTAGGGAAAATATAGGCTCTATAGTGGAGATGTGAGGTTTCTGCTGTCTTAGGCGTGGTGATGATTTTTTTCTCTTTTTCTCTTTTGTTGATAGAGGTAGAGAGAGAGAAAGAAGAGGGAAGGAGAGAGAAAGAGAGACATCTGTAGCACTGTTTCACCACTTGTGAAGCTTCCCCTTTCTAACTTCTGCAGATGGGGACCTGAGGCTTAAAACCAGGCCCTTGTGCATGGCAACATGTGTCCTGGAGGGCACTCAAGTAAAATTATAGTTTATTTTAAACTGGTAGGTATAGCCTCACCAGTTTCTAAAGACTTTTGCACTATAAACTGAAGTTATTTTGTTATCGCATGTACTTCTACCAGTTGAATGGAGGATAAAAACAATTTCTAATATGCTAATGCCAACAAAGAAAGTGAAAGGCTTCTGCAAATGTGTGACAGACAGTTCAATGCTTTTAGCCTGTTAATGAAGTCTCTCTAGCATGCTGAGCCTCCTCATGTACCAAGGCTGAGGTCAGATATTCATGTCACTAAGGGAATGTCATTTGTTTCCTTATTTGAAAAAGGATCCTTCATACCTCATAATTTCCACACTTCCCAGGTTTTTGTTTCAGACAAGAAGGAATTAGATAACCATGTCATATACCAAGAAGAGAACATATATCACACCCATGAGAAGAAAATCTTCTCAAGACTGAATAGAAGGTTACTCACTCACCCTGTAACTTAAAGTCCTAACTGAGGGTAACAAAAACAGTTCACAAAACCGACCTGGTTAGCTATATCATCCTAAGAGGCTATTGACTGTGATTTTTAACTATTCTGGTACGTGAATTTTATGGTGATGAATAGCATTTATTAAACATTTCATTTCTGCCAGATGTGTTACTAAATACTACATCTGGCTCATTCCTTTAGACAGCAGTAGGAGGTAGAAAAATATAATCTTCATATTGGAGAAATAGAAACTGTTGTTTAAAGAGAATATGGAATTGACTGAAGGCCACACAGACAATGACATAATAGGGGGCTCAAACCCAGGCTCTCTTTTACATAAGACTAAGTGATTTCAATTTCCGACAGCTCTCCTTTTTTTGGAATGCAGTGCTGCTTTTATCACTAAGGAGTGTAGTCAATATCTAGTACTACAGAACAAGCCACCACAAATGTAGTGGCTTAAGATAACACCAGCTTTTTATCAATGAGTCTAGAATCTAAATATGATCAAGATGTATACAATTTCAAAGTTTCATTGAAGACTTCTTTAAAATTTATGTGGAAAGGAGTTCTTCCAATATTTTCCTCTAAGTATCTGATAATTTCTTGTCTAACATACAAGTCCTTGATCCACTTGGAATTTACTTTTTATTTGGTGAAATAGAGTGGTTTAGTTTCATTCTTCTGCATGTTTCAACCCATTGTTTCCAACACCATTTGTTGAAGAGACTTCCTTTTCCCCCATTTAATAGTCTGGGCACCTTTGTCAAAGATTAGATATCCATAGGTGTGGGGGCTCACTTCCAGGCTTTCAATTCTATTCCACTGATCAGTATGTCTATTCATGTTCCAGTACCAAGTAATTTTGATTACAATGGCCCTATACTACAGTTTGAGATCTGGGAGCGTGATGCCTCCAGTTCTGTTCTTTCTTCTCAAGATTGTTTTGGCAATTCTAGGTCTTCTGGTTCCAGATAAACATTTGTAACATTTGTTCTATTCTCCTAAAAATGTGTTTGGGATCTTGATGAGTATAGCATTAAATTTGTATACGGCTCTGGGTAGTATATTCATTTTGATGATGTTAATTCTTTCAACCCATGAACATGAAATATCTTTCCATTTCTTTGTGTCTTTTTCAGTTTCCTTGAGTAGTGACTCATAATTTTCAGTATACAAGTCTTTTACTTCTTTAGTTAGGTTTATTCCTGATATTTTATTGTTTATGTTGCTATAGTAAAAGGAATTGCTTTCTGGATTTCAACTTCTCCTAACTTGGTTTGCATAGAGGAATTCCACTGGCTTTTGAATGTTAATTTTGTAGCCTGACATCTTACTGTATTTCCTAATAATTTCCAAAAGCTTCTTGCTGGATTCCTTAGGTTTTTCTATGTATACCATCATGTCATCTGCAAATAGGGAGAGTTTGACTTCTTCTCTTCCAATCTGTATGCCTTTAATTCCTTGCTCCTGCCTGATTGCTATGACAAGAACTTCCAACACTGTTGAATAGTAATGTTGATAGGGCTAGCCCTGTCTTGTGCCTGCTCTACGTGGAAATGCTTCCATTTCTTCATCACTGAGTATGATGTTGGCTGTAGGTTTGCTATATATAGACTCCACTATGTTCAGGAATTTTCCATCTATTCCCATTATCTTGTAGTGTTTTGATCATAAAGGGATGTTGTATTTTGTCAAAGGCTTTCTCTGCATCTATTGATATGACCATGTGGTTTTTGGTCTTGCTTTTTATCGATGTGGTGGTTCATGTTGATTGATTTACGTATATTAAACCAAACTTGCATGCCTGGGATAAACCCCATTTGGTCATGATGAACAATCTTTTTAATAGACTGCTGTATCTGGTTGGCTAGAGTTTTGTTCACTGTTTTAGCATCTATGTTCTTCAGAGATAATTGGTCTGTAGTTTTCTTTTTTGGTTGGGTCCCTGTCTACTTTTGGTATCAAAGTGATCTTGGCTTAATAGAAGCTGGAAGGGAGTATTACAGTGTCTTCAATATTCTGGAAGGCTTTTAAAAGAAGAGGTATTAGTTCTTCTTTGAAGGTTTTGTAGAATTCATTTGCAAAACCATCTGGTCCAGGACTTTGATTCTTGGGAAGTTTTTTGATAACTGTTTCAATTTCATTAGCTGTGATGGGCCTGTTCATGGTATCTAGTTCCTCTTCACATAGTTTTGGAAGTTGGTACGTATCTAGGAAATCATCCATTTCTTCCAGGTTCTCTAACTTGGTGGCATATAGTTTTTCATAGAAGTCTCACATGATATGCTGAATTTCTGTGGTGATGTTGTGATATCTCCTCTTTCATTTATGATCTGATTTATTTCCGTCTTCTCACTTTTTTGTTTTGTGAGTTTGGCTAAAGGTTTGTTGATTTTCTTCATTGCTTTGAAGAACCAACATTTACTTTCGTTAATATTTTGTACTGTTTTCTTATTTTCAGTGTTACTGATTTCTGCCCTAACTTTAGTGATTTCTGTCCTTCTGATTGCTTTAGGGTTCCTTTGTTCTTCTTCTTCTAGGTCTTGAAGATGTGCAATCAGGCTGTTTATTTGTACTTTTTCTTGTTTCCTAATGTGTGCTTGTATGGCTATGAACTTCCCTCTCAGTACTGCCTTAGTTATGTCCCAAATATTTTGATAGTTTGTGTCTTCATTTTCATTGAAGTCTCAAAACATTTTGATTTCTTTTTTGACCCAGTAGTTGTTAAGTAGTGTACTGTTGAGCTCCATATTTGGGACTATTAATAACCTTTCGTTGATTGTTAAGTGTTTGTTTCGTTGATTGTGCTGTGGCCTGAGAAGATGCTTGGGATGATTTCGATGCTCTTGAATTTGCTTATGCTGTCTTTCTGGCCTAACATATGGTCTATCTTTGAGAATGACCCATGTGGACTTGAGTATAATTTGTATTCCAGTTTCTTGGGGTGAATGACTCTGAAAATGTCCAGTAGTTCTAGTTTATCTATCTCCTCATTTAGCTCCCTCACTTCTTTTATTGATTTTCTGCCTGGATGATCTGTCAAGTTGAGAGAGTGCGGTGTTAAAATCCCTTACTCTGACTGTGTTGCTGTTAATATATTGATGTAGCTCTTTCAGTAGATGTTTGAGGTATTTAGATGGCTTCTCTTTGTGTGCATAGATGTTAATAATTGTTAAGTCCTCTAGATTGACTGATCCTCTGTGCATTAAGTAATGTCCATCGCTATCTTTTTTAATTTTATTGATTTTAAAGTCTATCATGTCAATATGAGAATAGCTGTTCCTTGCCTTTTTTTGTGGGCCATTGGCTTGTATGATAGTTTTCCATCCTTTCACTTGGAGTCTGTGTTTTTCTTGTTGAGTTAGGTGGATTTCCTTTAGACAGCATATTGTAGGGCTGTGTTTCCTGATCCATCGTCATACTCTGTGCCTTTTAATAGGTGAATTCAGGCCATTGATATGTATTTATATCAAAGATTGATGAAATTTTAACGCCATCCTTGTAGATTTTTAGAGTGTTCTGATATATGGCCTATTTATGGTGGTCTGACAGTTTATTGGAAACCTTTCAGACTTGGTGATAGTGGATTCTTTCAACTGTTGTTTGTCTGAGAAGGTTTTTATGCCTCCAACTAGTCTGAATGAAAGTCTAGCAGGATACAGTAGTCTTGTTTGAAAGCCTTTCTCATTGAGCACTTGATAGATATCTTGCCATTTTCTTCTGGCTTGTAGTGTGGAGAAGTCTGCTGCTAATCTGATGGATTTTCCTCTGTAGTTGACTTTTTGTTTTTTGCTTGCAGCCTTCAGGATCCTTTATCCTTATTCCTTTCCATTCTAAATAGGATGTGTATTGGTGTCTTTAAGTCTGTGTTAATTCTGTTAGGTTTGCTCTGGGCTTCTTGAATCTTTATGTCTTTGATGTTGTCTAGACTAGAGAAGTTCTCAACTATTATGGTGTGAAGAATGCTTTCTTCCCCTCCCTCTCTTTCTTCCTCTGGTAAGCCAATAATGCACGCATCCCATAGGTCTCTGTTGTTGTTTTCAGTATCTCTTAATCTCTTTTTGAGATCTCTTACTTCTTTTTCAGTTGTCTCTAATTCATCCTCAGTCTTGCTAATTCTGTCTTTAGCTTCATTTATTCTATTCTTTCTCCCCTCTACTGTTTTCTGGATTTCATCTATTTTGTTACCCTGTTCTGATACTGTTTTACCTTGTTCAGCTAGTTGTGTTCTTAACTCAGCAATTTCAGCTTTCAGCTCTCTAATAACCTTGAGATAATTAGTGTTTTCTTCCATAGTCTCATTGTTGTTTCTGTATTTCTGATGACAGTTCATTCAAACTCTTTACTTACTCCTGTCATTATTTCCTTAAGTAGTGTTTGGTTGTTGACCTCATTATTTTGTGCTTCAACCTTTGGGGTGCTTTTAGCTGGACTCTTGTTCTGGCTCATTTCTCTAATATTTCTTCTTGTTGTTTAATCATTTTGTATAGTATGTTATGAGGTCCTTTTCTCAGTACTTTTCAAATTACTGATCACTCTTCCCTGGATTGACTTGTGTCTAAGTAAGGTACTTAAAGGGTTTACAGTTGTGGAAATTGACAGTTGTTTCCATATTATATTAATTCCTGAGTTGAAGCTCAGTGGCTTAAAATCCTCTTTTGTTCTTTTCTTCCCTGTAGGCTATGGGAGCCTGAGGGTTTTTAAACTATAAGTAGGCTTCTTAGCTTAATCACTGATTTCTGATAAACAGATAAAGCAGGGTGGGGCAGAGATAATCCAGTGGCTATGCAAAGAGACTCTCACAGCTTTACCACTAGGCCCCTGTGTTACAGATCTTTTCCTTACTTTCCTT
Source organism: Erinaceus europaeus (assembly GCF_950295315.1). Lineage (NCBI taxonomy): Eukaryota > Metazoa > Chordata > Mammalia > Eulipotyphla > Erinaceidae > Erinaceus > Erinaceus europaeus. Next base: position 63,271,599 of record NC_080172.1, read on the forward strand.
GTTATTTCTCTGTCTCCTGGTGTCAGCACAGGACCTCCCTCCTGCTGCATCAGATTCTGAGGGATTAGCAGTGGAGACTCACAGTTGCATTTGGTGAGTCTTAGGGGTGTCCTCGCCTCCCTTCAGCCGTCTTTTTGTTGGTCAAACAGACTGGAGGTGGTGTCTCAACTCGTAAACTGTGGGTCTGTTACCAGCCACTTAATCTCTCCCTAGGCTCCTCTCTGTCCATGAGCCACATGTGTTTGCACTCACTGGTGATTTCGTGGGTTCCTGAAGTTATTCTAGTCCTGTCTTATTGTGGTCCCAGGTGGTCTCCTCTCATAGTTTCTTACAAAATGCAAACAAGATTTCAGTCCAGATTGGGGTTTATCTGACATTTGATTGTGAAAGGATCAGTTTCCAGTCTCACATGGATATTGGAACATTCAGTTGCTGATTCATTCATTCAGTCTGATTGAAGCATTGGAGGATGCTTTAGTGTGTGGTGTCTTCCCCTTGACTTTTCTCTTTCTTTATATCTAAAAAATGGACCAGAAGCACTGAAGTCCTGGCAATAAGAATATGTGTATGTGCACACATATGCATACACACTGCAACTACTAAGATTTATATGTGTGTGTTATATCTATATATATGTTATTTGGAGTTTAATTCTTAGCATTTGAATTAATATGTTTTTTCTGGAAATATTCTCATTGCTTATAAAGATTCATAGAAATATAGATTTAATAAGCTTAGCAGAGTCATGAAGAAAAAGCACATGACTTCAATTCTAAGCCCTGTGTATGATCTCTAGTGACCTCTTAGTCCAGACCCTCCTAGGCAATGCAGAGGTTACCTCCATGAAAAATGTAGATAGAGAAGTCCTGCAAAAAAACTATATAGCACAAGCTTTCTGGAGATCTAAATGTGCAGATCCACAGAAGAAAACAGGACATTACACTGAGAAATGGGTTATATAGACTATCATTTGTATTGCTTTTTAGTGTATCAAACTCCACTGGAATGCAGCCTGCATGAATTATAGCAGCTTAAAAAAATCTTTTTGTCACTATCACCACATACATATGTCTCTGTATACATATGCATGACACCCAAAAGTTAGCACCATGAATTCTCATGGCTGCAGCAACACTGTGTTCCTTCTCAACCCTCTTGATGTACAAGGCATCCAAAAGAGGCTTTGGAAGTCTTCCAGAACTCATTTATTCTGGGGGCATGCAAACCCACCTAACTTCCATCTCCCTGTAATTTCTTCAATAACTTCAGCATGGAGTGACACTGGTTTACCAAGGAAAAGCTAACAGATTTTTTTTCTATAAATAACTGGTTGGCAGTGCTGTGTTGACAATTTATATAATAGGACTCTTGCTTAAATAATAAGGTAACAGCTTTGGATTGTGAATTTTAAAGTGTTTTATTGAAATTTAGACTGATTAGCTGGCAAAATTCTCTATTTTAATTATAGGCTCCCAATGACAAGAAGTCATAGAAATAAAAACACAGTAAATTACATTTTTAAATATTTATTTATTTATTCCCTTTTGTTGCCCTTGTTTTATTGTTATAGTTATTGATGTCATCGTTGTTGGATAGGACAGAGAGAAATGGAGAGAGAAGGGGGAGACAGAGAAGGGAGAGAAAGATAGACACCTGCAAACCTGCAGGTGGGGAAACGGGGGCTCGAACCGGGATCCTTATACCCGTCCTTGTGCTTTGCACCACCTGTGCTTAACCCACTGAACTACAGCCCGACTCCCAGTAAATCACATTTTTAATGAAGTGCCACCTGGAAGTCCTAACTTCTTCAAAACAAGTAAGGGGGAATCTATTGTTACCCAGAAACAATGCATGTGCATATGCGGCTAAGTTCATTGTGGGGATAGGATTATTTATGACTCAATTTCTCTCTGAATGCAAATAGGATAAAAGAGGCACAGAGTGATATAAAGGATACCTGACTCGGAGTCCAGAGGCTAATTTCTAGTCCTGACTCATTTAAAATAATTGGCTGTGTGTCCACATCACCTCTCCTGACCTCATTTTCTCCCATGTCAAAATGAAGAAGTTGAAGCTAATGAGCTCTAAGCATCCTCTTAGCTTTATAATTTCATGATTTAATTATCCTATTGTTAAAAATGATAAATGTTTAGGAAAATAGATTTAGAGTATCTGTCACCAAATGTTAATTCATAGACTCAGCTTCTTTTAGGAAATACACAGGGCTTAGAATGAGTTATATCAAAAGTAAACTACAGGGCCAGAAAAATAGCTCACTTGGATAGTGTACTGCTTTGCTATCTGCATGACCCATGATCAAGCCTGGCCCCTACCGTATTGAAGGATGCTTCAGTGCTATGGCCTCTTTCACTCTTTCTGTCTCTCTGTCCCTATCTAAGAAAAAATTAAACTGCATATGTGCAGAACTCTGTGCTAAATGCTATGTATATGTGAGTTGGCAAGGTGGGAATACTAGTGAAAGGATATTTAGCATTTTTCACCCATCAAAGAAGGTCTTTCTCACTTTAAAAAGATCTGTTCACACTCACTCACTCACTCACTCACTCACTCACTCACTCACTCACTCACTCACTCACTCACTCTGAGAGCAGGAGAGGAGAAAGACCAGAGCTCTGCTCAGCTCTGGCATAAGGTGGTATGGGGGGTTGAACCTACTACCTCTATGGCCTCAAGCATTCAAGTTGGTTCTCTAACACACTAAGCTATCTCCCCAGTCCAAGGAAAGTTTCTCTGATAAGGTAACATTTGAAGAGAAATCTAAAGAAACGGAGAACATTAGCCATCCAGATTAACCTGAGGAAAAGAGTTGCAAATAGAAAAGAACAAGTGCAGAGGCAAAAGGTAAAATAGGATAGTTTTGTTTAATAGTTAACAAGAAGGTCAGCATGGCTAAAGTGAAGTGAGTGAGATAGAAAACCATAGGAGTATTGCACCAAAGTAAAAGACTCTGGGGTGGTAGAGTGGGGGGAAGGGCCCAGGTCCTGGAACATGATAGTAGAGGAGGACCTAGTGGGGGTTGAATTGTTATGTGGAAAACAGAGAAATGATAATTATGCATGTACAAACTACTGTATTTTACTGTTGGCTATAAATCATTAATCCCCCAAAAAGGACATTGAAAGAAAAAAGAAAACCATAGGTGATGACATCATGGAACTAAGAAGGAGCTAGGTAGGGCCATTAAGACAGCTCATCTAAGAGGTTGCCTGTTTTCTGGGTTCAAGCCTCTGATCCCCACTGCACTGAGGGGAAGCCTTGAATATGGTAATGTGTGCACTCCACCAGGTGAAATGCCATGTAGCTCCCTTCATATATCCGTTTTATTTCAGATTTCTTGTTTTATTTGGATGTTAACTTTTCCTTTATTTCTTTGAGGATCTTGAATATACTTCACATTAATCTATTACTTTGATTTCTGGAATAAATATGATCATAATTATTTGTATCCTTTGTCTCACTTTTCTCCAGGTATACTGGAATTTTGGTTTGAAGTCTCATTGGATAGAAGGCTTTGTTGTTTCTCATTTTTGTTCTCTTAGTTTCTTTTCAGTGGTGTGATAGCTTTATCCTGTCCCAGCAGGTCCTGGTATAGATCTCAGACTTTTTCCCTGTCTTCTCTCTCTCTCATATACACTGGCGCGCGCGCGCGCACACACACACACACACACACACACACACACAGAAAGAGAGAGAGAGAGAAAGAGAGAAAGAGAGAAAGAGAGAAAGAGAGAGAGGGAGAAAGAATTAGTTCAGAAGTTCTTGTTCAACTGAAATTGAAAAATAACCCAGTGAATTGCTTGACCCATATTCTTGCTTCAGGATGAGACCCATTATCTCCCACCTTTCAAGATACCCAGCTTTGTATATTCTTCCGCCCCAAGTCCATTACATCTTTTTTTTCCCCATCTTACTTTCACAGGTCAAAGGGTTCCCACAAAAGTTTTGGTTTCCTCAGTGAAATTGACCATCTGCTCACCTCTCTTAGGGCACATTTGCTCTTTGTTATTACACCAGATATTGACATGTCATGGTTTATGCCTGCTTTTGCTGTTGGCAGTCTCTGGCTTCAGCTTTGCTTAGGGTACTCTGCTTTTCTTGTGATTTTGGCCCTTAAAAGGACTTATTTTGGTTTTGAGTATTATTATTATTATTATTAAATTTTCTTGCCTACCATTGTGAAGTATTTGGATCCCAGGGGCTGGGTATAAAATCAACCATAAACCTTCCTCACTAGAAATCTCTTGAGAAGACATTTGAGACACACAACAGGCTTTAAAATAATGAACAGGCCCTAAGTAGTCCGGAGGAAAGTATATTCCAGGTTGAAAGCAAGGAATATGTAGGAAACATACAAGGAAATGGGAGCAAACTAATCTGACTAGAGAGAACAATACCAACTAGGACCTGGGAGATCTCAAATTCAGGGTCAGATAGCCCTTTCAAGTATATCTGTAGCATGCTTTCCTTCCCCTCTCATCAGGTATTTTTTTTTTTTTTTGCTGCCAGGGTTATTGTTGGGGCTGGGTGCCTGCACCATGAACCGACTGCTCCTGGAGGTCATTTTTTTGTTGCCCTTGTTATTATTGTTATTGTTGTTATTGATGTGGGATAGGACAGAGAGAAATCGAGAGAGGAGGGGAATACAGAGGGGGGAGAGAAAGATAGACACCCGCAGAACTGCTTAACTGCTTGTGAAGTGACCCCTCTGCAGGTGGGGAGCTGGGGGCTAGAACTGGGATCCTTGCACTGGTCCTTGTGCTTAGCACCATGTGTACTTAACCTACTGTGCCACCACCCTCCCCATTTTTTAATATTTATTATTTTATTTTTGAATTTTAAATTTTAGGAGAGAGAGAGAGAGAGAGAAGAAAAAGAGAGACTGACCAGAGCACTACTACTCAGTTTTGGCTTATAGTGGCATTGAGGATTAAACCTGGGACCTTGAAGCCTCAGGCCTATAACCCTTTTGAGTAACCATTATGCTATCTCCCCAGCCTCTCTCATCAGGCTCTTTAGCCCTTTGTAAATGCCTTAAGACTAGAACCATGTCTATCTTATTCACCATGGTGTTCCCTTTATCTTTTGAAGGGCCTGACACATAATAGGCATTCAATACATATGCATTTGGAATACAGGAGTAAACAATGGGCAGATAACTTAGATTGTAAAGAAACATATATTCACACAAAACCTCACCAAACACCAATAACTAACCTATTTTTTGTCTTCAACATATCAAAACCCAGTTTCTATTATTTTTGCATTTGTCTCAGAATCTGTCATCCATTCTCAAAACTCCAATACAGATGCCTCACTTAAATGGCCCCACACCCTACCAGATACAAACTTGAACTATATATTTTAAATTTCCTTCTTGCAACCCTCTCTGCATTCCACCTCTGATCTTGGTTCTAGTTGCATTGTGCTGGCCTGTCCTGGAGGATTTGTGACAGCTGCAAGGTTGGAGAGCTGAAGAAAAATAACTGGTTGTGTGCAAGCATTAGACTAAAAAGCCTGAACTGGGGTGGGAGGTGGTGGAGGGGGGTGTCTTGACAAAAGCTATTCCATTGAAAACCAGATGTGAATGTGAGAGACAGGGCCAACTGGAGAGAACAAGATCAGAAGCAGAGAAAATGCCCACAAGACAACAATAGATGTCTGGTATCTTTCTTCCCCAAGAACCATTTCCTATATACAGGCCTCCTAGGGGTTTCATTGTACAGTCTAAAAGTTTAGCTTCCCTTCCTAGTCCTCTTCTTCAATGTCAACACGGGTTGCATTTTGTGGAGTTCTTACCAGATTCACACTCTGAGACTAGCTCTGGTCTTACAGACCTCAGCCTGCAGCCTGGGGTACTGGTGCGTATGAGAAAAATGGCTACCTTTTGTTTCCCCTGTCAATTCTAGAGTGAGACTAATGTCACTAAATGACCGCCCCCTACTCTCCAGCTTCCATCTACTCACAAATCTCTAGCTTCTGTTTCTGCCCCTGTGGAGGAAGTGCTTGGGGAAGCTGTTGCTTGGTTTTGACTCTGTTGCCACTTATTCTGTTACTCAGTACTGAGGACCATCTTGCCTTGCACTCTATGCCTATGTAGAGTTGGGACAGAATGAGATCTGCAAGGCTTGTTAGACTGTAGTCCTAGACAAGTTGAGGAGCCGGTTAGCTAAAGAAGAGCTCAAGTTCTGGGAAAATAGTATAATGGTTATGCAAAAAAGACTTTCATGGGAGCCGGGCGGTGGCGCAGCAGGTTAAGTGCACATGACGCAAAGGATCCCCATTCAAGCCTGGCTCCCCACCCACAGGGGGTTTGCTTCAGAGGTGGTGAAGGAGGTGCAGGTGTCTATCTTTCTCTCCCCCTCTGTTTTCCCCCTCTCTTGATTTCTCTCTGTCCTATCCAACAATAATGACAACAAAAGGGAAAAAATTAAAAATAAATAAAAGAATTTTTAAAAAAAGGCTTTCATGTCTTAGGCACCAAAGATCCTAGGTCCAGTTCCCAGCACCACCATATCCAGAACTGAGCACTGTTCTGGTTTAAAAAAAAAGAGAGAGAGAGAGAATACACATGCATACACACGTTCAGGGTTCCTGAGGAAGAAATCTATCAACATTCCTAGTGCACAAGGAAATTATAAGACATAAATAATGCAGAAAACTAGATATTCAAATAGGGAACAGATTTGGACTTAGAGGCAAATATCCTGATAACTTGCTGAACTACAGATTTTGAAATCCTAACTGTCTGGGTTCAGGACTGGTCATATTGCTTTCAGATAGGGCTCTAAATGATTAGCTGTCTAAGTAAATATAGCAGCCAAATTAGGAACAAGACAGTCTATAGAGTGACTTGTATACACTTATATGTATATGTATGTTAATCCTAGTCATATATAATTTTATTTCTTATTGTTTTTAAAATATTACTTTAATATAAGGGAGTTAAAGACATTCACAGCACTACTTCACCACTTGTGAAGCTTCCCCCCTGCAGGTGGGGACTGGGGGCTTGAACCTGGGTCCTTGCACATTGTAACATGTGCACTCAACCAAGTACAACACTGCCCAATCCCTCATATATAGTTTTATATATCAAACTTTGATAAAGGTTCAAGCATTATGACTAAAAATAGAAAGAGCCCTTCTCTCTCTGTAGGTGATTTCTTATCCTCAAATGATAGTCCTATAGCACTCAAGTTCTTTTCTTCAGCTCCCTAAATTACTTGAGAGCTTTTTCTAGGGGCTAACTGGGAATGCTATGGACCACTTTTAAAGGCGGCAGCTGACAAATGATTCACATGAGACTTTGCTTTCAGTAGTCCATCTGGTGGAAGCCCTAGTTCTCCAGCCTCAAGTTTTCATCTTGCTCATTCTTTCCTTTTTTGGTCATAGCTTGCCTTGCTAATCCTTGCAAGGTTTCTCCCACTATCTGTTTTCTTAGTTTTATTGCAATACATGGGGGACAGTAGGCTATGTGTGCCCAGCCCATGTATCAACTTGAAGGGTACCTTAGTGTTAATTGTGGGTGGATGGGAACAGTCTGTAACCCTCCCTCCACCCCACTCCCCCAAACTCTTTGGAGAATCACACTGGGGGATTTACTCAAACTGTTTTCTGAAGATATCTGACAGTGTCTTTTTATTCTCGTTTCTCAATACATAGATGTCATATGGACATTTTATCCTATTGAAATAGTTGATTCATCATCTATTTTAAATTCCCACATTCCCTGAGTTGATGATACAAACCATTAAAAAACAGAAAGCTGACTTTGCTTTAAGAGTATAACATTGATTTCATGTTCTTCTGGACCTTTGTTGTTGTAAATTCCAAGTCCAGAATTATTTCCACTCTCCCTGGTTTGAGAATTTTCCTGCCTTCTTTCTTTTCCTTTGACTCTAATTGTATGAGTTGTTTGTGTCATACACACATATAGAATTTTATTCTTTGAATTGGTTTGTGTGAAAGGGAGATGGACTTTTTCTCTTTCACTTGTCTCCTCCTCCTCTCCTTTCTCACTTACTACCCTCTGCCCTTCATTGCCAGGTGAGTGCAGTCTTCTAAAGTCCTGCTGTCTATTTTTGGAAGTGCTGTTCTTACAGACTAAACTGGTTTGGCTGCTTCAGAAGAAGTGAAAGAGCTATAAAATAATTTATTGGTTCTTTTTCAGCTGCTCCCTCCTGTGAATGTGCCAGGCTCTGTGTTAGTTACCAGTATTGTATATAAGCCAACTACCTCACTATAAATTAATTCTCTTTTATGCATTGCTTAACTGAAGATGAAAATTTCAAAGCCTACTGTACAAACTTTCCCCATTTGGTCCACAGCAGCCATTCACTGTACTGTAATTAATTAACTATGGCCACAGCAGAGCCCTTTATTAGGCACCTGGTATCTGGGACAAGAGGAACATGGAAACACACACACACACACACACACACACACACACACACACACACACACCCCTGAGCTAATGCAATGTGGAGCCAAGAATTCATCTGTGTTTTCTACAGAGTATACTTTTTATGTAATGGAATGATTTCCCATGACATCTCTAGAGCGCTCATTACTCCCTTGCTCACTTCTGTGCCTTTTTACAATCCACTAGAAGTGTTTTTGATTTGTTAGGGGCCCTTGCATGCTTATCTTGGTGTCAGTCTCAGCTTTAGCTCTTTCCCTCTTCCAAGTCTTTAATTAGCCCCTACCTTCCCCAGCCCCCAGGTTTCTGTACTTTTCATAAGATTCTTCCTTACTTCAGGTTACTTTGTGAGTTCCTTTATTCATTTCTTGTGTAGGGGTGCACAGAAAAACGCTCCAGAAGAGACTATATGGAGTGGCTTCCTGCTTCTTCACATGGTGTGAAGGGTTGGGCTTCTCAGTTTCAGATTTTTGTTTTTCAAGTGCTGATTGAATTTCCAGGAGCATTTGATTGCCATGTATCCTTCTCCTCTGCAGGAACTCCAGTCCTGGAGTTTACCTTCTCTACTCAGTTTTCTTGGGCCATCAGCTACCCACAGAGACTAGCCATCTCATTCCCACAGGTCATCTTTGCTGCCTAAAACATACTAGGGGCATTGAGTGCTCAATCTTGCTAGTCCTGGACCCTGATTACAGTACAGAGATACATTGGATGCAGGTCTTATTCATAAAGAGATCCTAATCTTGTGTGGAAAATACACAGTGTCAGTCAATGTTTATAACTCAATAACCGATAAAGGTTGTAACAATTGCATGCATGTTATGGGATCATGTGGGAACTCAAATGACTCTCCAGTGAAAAATAGGAAATAGAATTTAGGGTTAAAAATGGATGTTCTTAGGCATATTGTGAGCTTTTGTGTGAAAAAGGAGTTGGGCATAGAGGAGGGGAAGGAAGGGAGGGAACAACCTCCAGAAGAGCACACTTTGAACGCAATGAATAATGTGCGTATTGAAAATTAAATAATGGGAGGTACACTTACAACATCTCTAAAATGTAGGAATTTTCCAGATGCATGAGGAGGGAATAACTGCTGTCGGTGGAAGAGAGGCCTGTGGAAGGTCCTGTGTTTGTTTTTATCACAGTTTGTCTCTCCAGAAATTAAAAAAAAATTGAAGGGAGGTTCACATGACAAAACTAACCATCTTAAAGTATAAAATTTAGTTGCATTCTGTACACTTGTAGTGTTGCAAAGACTCCACCTCTCTCATGTTCACTATTACAATACATTTTGCCTCATGCTTGGTAAACGTTTAACACTCAGGATAGTTCATTTCTTGAGGTCAAAATCTTTGTTTGTCTCAGCTGCATATTCTGAGAGTGTTTCATGAGCATTTCATGCTCCACAAATCCTATTCAAATGAATTCCTGATACACAGCTCCTTTTCTCTTCATCTCAGCAGTACTTTAAAATACTAGATTTGACACCAGACTCTAGGCCTTCTTCCTGATATGTACCTTGTACTTTGTTTTGTCGTTGAGACAAAACAACAAGTTTCATGGCGAAACAGATTCTCTGTTCTATCTTCTTTGAAGACATTTTTCCAGCCCTTATTCACCTGACTGCATTATGCCCATGTGAATATTAATTTACATCAAGCTATAGTTAAAATTTAAATGTATCTCCAAATTTATATTCTGTTTCTGAATGAAAAACCACAAATCTGAATACTGAAACTTATTAAATAATTAATTTTTCTAGGATGTCATCCATTTTGGAGAACAGCAGATTTTATAAATACATAAATGTGAACTGAGATCTTGGAAATTGAGGTAGAGAATATGAGTGCATAGTCAGTGCGATGTAGAATTAGAAAAAAAATTAACGCATCATGTTTTTTTAGCCACAATTTATTAGCCAAGAGGTGTACTTAAAAAAAGAAACCTCTAGAAACTGCTAAACTATTTTTGTGTTTTCTCCAAATTATCAAGTGCAATGTAAACCTCCAGTTATTGTTATAGAATGTTTCAGCCCTTAGAAATAGCTATAAATTAGGCCCATTCACAGTTGGAAAGCTTTACTCCTCTGCATTATAATTTTATACAATTGAAATGTTATGCAAATAATTTGCCACTGAATACCATCTAACGCATTTATTCTTCTTCAAAATGAGCTAAGCACTGTCTTCTCTTCCACTAAATCAACCTTCTTGCGAAAGCAGATATAAGAGCAGTTGTCTGGCATGCATTGTTGCTTTGTACTTCCTCTTTGTCAAAAAAAAAGTATGCTTGGACAGTGTCAAAATATTGTAGAATTTTAATTTCATAGGTACCTAATTTAACATCTGGACTATGCCATATGTGTAGAAGAAGATGATTAAAGAACAGAGACCAAGGCTTGGGTGGTTGTAGTTTAGTGGCATAATGTATACTATGCACATATAAGGTCCAGTGTTCAATCACCAGTGTACACACACACACACACACACACACACACACACTGAAAAAAAAAAAAACCATGAAGACCAGGTTTCCTAGAGGTAGAGTTAAGGAGTTGGGAATAAAGCACAGATGTATAGGTACTAATTTATTTGTATTGCTGTGATATTTATAAATTTTTATGAGAGAAATTGACTTAATTTCAGAATAGCCTTTCTTATCCCACATGGCATTCAAATCATTATCTGCACCTATTGGTGCTATTAGGATGGCTCCATTATTAACATGTTGGTGGACAGTCATTCTAAATCTTTGAGCTTCAATTACACTTTTTTGGCAGGAAGGCACTGGAGTGAATAGAGGATTACTTATACTCTTAAACCCAAATCTAGCTGGCTTCAACAGCTACATTATCAGAACACAGAAGGGATATCACCGTGGAGCTGAGTAGAGTGAGAAATAGGTTTGATTCCTCTTGAGCAATAGTTGGAGTAACCTGAAAGCACTCTCAGCAGGAGTGATTTAACTGGGAAAGGGTCCCAGAGCTCAAGTAGGAAGCAGTTAACTCCAGCATCAACAATGCTTGTGCTGCACAGACTATGGAAGTGTTCTCCCTTCCACAGGCCCTCTGGATTCCCTGTGTATAGTTTTGAAATCCAGGAAGAAGAGATTGTTTCACTACAGAGCAACATACAAATGGACTTGATGTTTGGATTGTTGGACCTGGGAGAGACATTGTTTCACAGAACACATTCATTTTTTCCATGTGAAGAGATAAGCAGCATGATTTAGTATATATTTAATATAACTGAGTCACTATAGACAAATAGGGTTCTAGTTCCAACCCATCTATTTTAGTTGTGTGAGCCTGGGTAAGTTAGGCTTTCTAAACATCAGCTTCCTTGTTTGTAAAGTGGAAATGAGATAAATACCTACTCCTGATACCTGGGAGGTGAGACTTAGCAAGGCCCTAGGTTCAATCCCCAGAAACCACACATGCCAAAATAATGCTTGTCTCTACCTTTTCACAAACACAATAAATAAATGAATCTTTTAAAAAAAATAATAAGAATAAATGGAGTCGGGCTGTAGCGCAGCGGGTTAAGCGCAGGTGGTGCAAAGCGTAAGGACAAGCGTAAGGATCCTGGTTCAAGCCCTGGCTCCCCACCTGCAGGGGAGTCGCTTCACAAGCAGTGAAGCAGGTCTGCAAGTGTCTATCTTTCTCTCCCCCTCTCTGTCTTCCCCCATCTCTCTCTATTTCTCTCTGTCCTATCCAACAGCGATGAAAACAATAATAATAACTTCAACAATAAAACAATAAGAGCAACAAAAGGGAATAAATAAATATTTTTTAAAAATTAAAAAATAATAAAGGTTACTACCCATATTCTGAGGCTTTTCATAACTTAAATAAAATTGGGGCTAGTGCACAACTGGCTTAGTGCACAACTGGTTTAGTGCACATGTTATTGTGCTCAAGGACTTAGGTTCAAAAGCCCTGTCTCCTGCCCTCAATGTAGAACAACCATGGTAGAAACTGCCCACTCTCTGAAGTGAGGCTGGGCCAACATACTCTGCTACTTGAAAAATGCTAATTCTGAAACGAGTGCAGCCTAGAATTTTGCTAGCTATGACCGTGGAATGCGAGCTCAGACTGACAGGGATCCAGAGGTTACACAGGCTCCTATGCAAAATGTGAATAGACATGAGCCCTAGGTGAGATTGATGGGGTTTACAGTTAACAGTATTTATATACTTTTCCCATCTTTGGGAGCTACTCTCTGCCCTGATCCAGCTTTCTAATCCTATTCCCAAACTCTGACGCCATCTTCCCAAACACTACTCTTAGCCCAGCTGCATGTTATTTGCCAGGCTCAGGCAAAAATTAGCAAAGTCAAGGGCCCCTTGGAATATACCTAAAAGAGACTTCCTAGCTTCTCCCAACATGAAGACCCCAAATCTTATCTGCCATACCTTTAGTTTCCTGATTACTAAACAATTTGTTCTGCTTTATATCTTAATGCTTTTCAGCCACCAAATTGCAGATGCTACCATGACACCAACCTGACTTCCCTGGGCAGATGACCTCACCAATGTGTCCTGGAACCCCACCTGCCCAGAGCTCTACCCCACTAGGGAAAGAGAGAGATAGGCTGGGAGTCTGGATCTACTTGTTAGCACCCATGTCCATCAGAGAAGCAATTATAGAAGCCAGATCTCCCACCTTCTGCTCCCCATAGAGATGTTTGGTCCACACTCCCAGAGGGATAAAAAATAGGGAAACTTCCAGTGGAGGGGATGGGATATGACACTCTGGTAGTGGGAATTGAATTGTATGGAATTGTACCCCTCTTATCCCACGATTTTGCCAATCATTACTAAATCAACAACAACAACAACAACAATAATACCCAGCCTCCACTTGTGGTAGCATTGAAGTAAATGATACAGGTGCCTCTCTTTCACTTTGCCTCTCTACCTCCCCCTCCTCTCTCAATTTCTTTCTGTCTTATGAAATAAAAATTATAACTAAAAATGAAATAAAACATGCACAGTGATCTATTCAGGAAATGCTAGTTACTTATAACTATCAAAGTACACTTGTCCAGTGATCACACTAGGTGTCAAGTCTGATTTAATTAACCCTATAAATGCCTTACCTTCTTCAATACTACAACTGCTTTGATTGGGTCTTTAATGCAGTTGCAAATCAAATATCTGGGTAGTGTTACAAGTGTGGTAATCATTTAATGCACAGACCATGCTCCATCACTGCCAGTCTAAACCTGTACATCTCTGTTGGCTATTCTTTATTAATCTTTTATTATATAGAGACACAGAGAAACTGAGAAATGAGGAGGAGATAGAGAGTGGGAGAGAGAGACACCCACATCACTGCTTTACACTCATGAAACTTCTCTCTTGCAGGTGGGGACTAGGGGTTTGAACCTTGGTCCTTGCTCACGGTAACATGTATGCACAACCAAGTATGCTACCACCTGGCCCCTCTGTCATATATTCTGTATGTTAATATGTTTGTCACAACATATTCCCAAGTAAACTTCACTCTTCAGTTAAAGAAATGATGTCAAGTTTAACTCACATGGTACTTTTAAAAAAAATTATATTTATTTATTTATTTTCCCTTTTGTTGCCCTTGTTGTTTTTCATTGTTGTAGTTATTGATATTGCTGGCTTTGAAAGTGACTGGGATCCATGTGGATTCAGTCGGCTAGGAAGGATCGTCAGTTTCCCCAATGAATGGGTACTCACGAGATGCACCACGGGAAGGTCGATCCAATAACACTATATCGTTTCTTCTCCAAAACAGAAGATTCCGGGTGCATCTGGGTGACAAGTCTAGCAGATGGAGACTTGTCTTAAGTGGCCTCCCCCAGGGCTCTGTTCTGGCTCCTATGCTATTTAATATTTACATCAGTGACCTCCCAGAAACTTCTTCAAGGAAGTTCATCTACGCCGATGACATCTGCTGTGCAACTCAGGCATCCAAGTTCGACATCCTCGAGGAAACACTCAAGAAAGACATGTCTCTGATATCTGATTACTGTAAAAAATGGCGACTAATCCCTAGCACTGCAAAAACGGTATCATCTGTTTTCCATCTACACCATGCCTCGGCCTCGCGTGTGCTTAATGTGCAGCTTGGCGATACGAGAATCCAGCATGAAGCCCAGCCAGTCTATCTTGGCGTTACTCTCGATCGCACTCTGTCATTTCATGAACATCTCATAAAAACTGCAGCAAAGGTGGGCGCGAGGAATCACATCATTGCAAGACTGGCCAGCTCCTCATGGGGCACGAACGCTTCCACACTGCGATCATCATCTCTGGCATTATGCTATTCCACTGCAGAATACTGTGCCCCAGTATGGTTCTGTAGCCCCCATGTCCACTTGGTCGATTCCAAATTATATTCCTCCATGAGGATAATTTCTAGAACCATCCGTTCCACCCCGGTTCCATGGCTGCCAGTTCTTAGCAACATCGCCCCGCCAGATATTCGTCGGGATGCGGCATCATCTACGTTGATTTCCCACGTCTACGCTCGACCGGACCTGCCAATATACGCTGATATCTTCGCCCACCCTGTCCAACGCTTGACGTCTCATCACCCAATCTGGTCCCCTATGCCTACATTGAACTTCTCTGTTCCAATCTCTTGGAAACAGAGTTGGCAGTCAGCTGAGGTCAAGAACAAACACCTCATCACAGACCCCTGCAAGCGTCAACCCGGCTTTGACCTAGCACGTTATGATTGGGCCCTCCTCAATCGCTATCGAACAGGCCATGGCCGGTGCGCCGCTATGTTCCATCGCTGGGGAGCCAGAGACGACCCGAACTGCCCCTGCGGCTACAGACTATGACCCACATAGTCAACGACTGCCACCTCTCCAGATTCAAAGGAGGTCTCGAAACTTTACATCAGGCTCAACCTGACGCTGTTGACTGGCTACAGAAAAAGGGCAAACGCTAGAAGAAGAAGAAGTTATTGATGTCGTCGTTGTTGGATAGAACAGAGAGAAATGGAGAGAGGAGGGGAAGCCAGAGAGGGGGAGAGAAAGACAGACACCTGCAGACCTGCTTCACCGCCTGTGAAGTGACTACCCTGCAGGTGAGGAGCCGGGGGCTCAAACCGGGATTCTTAGACCCGTCCTTGAGCTTTGCGCCACCTGCGCTTAACCTGCTGCGCTACCGTCCGACTCCCCACATGGTACATTTTTACAGTAATGGTCCACTCCCTGGATTCAGGCTTTTGTGCAGTGTCTTCTGAACTTGACTCTGAATTGACTCTGAACTTGACCATCTTGACTTGCTTTGGCTAGTGGACTATGACAAAATTTGATACAAACAGAATCTTGAAGCGAGTATACATATTAGGCTAATTCTCTCTCTTTCTGTCTCTCTCTCTCTTTTTTTTTTTTGCCTCCATGTTTATTGCTTGGGCTCGGTGCCTACACTACAAACCCATTGCTTCTGGAGGCCATTTTTCCCCTTGTTGTTTATTATTATTATTGTTGTTGTTGTTATTGCTGTCATTGTTGTTGGATAAGACAGAGAGATATCAAGAGAGGAGGGGAAGACAGAGGGGGGAGAGAGGGACACTTGCAGACTTACTTCACCACATGTGAATCAATCCCCTCTGCAGGTGGGGAGCCAGGGGTTCCAACAAGGATTCTTATGACTGTCCTTATGTTTCACACCATGCGCGCTTCCCCCCACCCACATTCTCTATTGCTATTTGGGAACTAAGTGAAGAAATCCTAGCTAGCCTGCTGCAAACAATGATTTTTATCCAAGCACTACCACCATCACCTCCATGCCCTTAGACTATCTACTTTTACCTGAGTTTCCTGATGATTACAGCTACATTAGTGGCCATATGCAAAATGAACCTCAGGTGAGAAAAACAGAGACCAATCTTGTCCAGCCCTGATTTTTGACTTAAAGGTAACAGTGAACAAATAAAATGGTTATTGTTTTAAGCTACCATGTGTCAGTTATTAGGTAACTGATAAACCTTCAATTAAAATTCATAAATACACTAGCAATTTCTTTTTGTATTTCTAGCAAAGACAAGGTATAATGAAACAAGTGTTTTACTTCATAATAAAATGATGTTATTCATTTTTGGCAAATCCAGATTGCTCATTCATTCATTTTACTTGAATTGGGATAAATGAAAACACGAGTGTGGTTTGTGCAATTTTCAAAAAGTGTGGTGAGATAACCTTCACCTGAACAAAGTGAGGATTTCTGAATGACAGGAGAGAGATGTGCTGGCAGCAAGGACATGCCATGCTCCTGAGAACAGTTTCCTGACATCATACTGTATGCTGTGGCTCCATTTCCGCCTCTGACAGGGAGCATGCATGACTACACAGGCATTTTATGTTTTCCTCTCTCTCTCTTTCTTCTTTCCTTTCTTTCTTTTTTGAAGAATGTAGATTTTCATCTGGCACATGACTATAACCAAGTAGTTGAGTAAAATCTTAAGCACACAGAGGAAGAGAGCTTCATCATTTTTATTTTAAAAAAAAAGTGAATGGGATTTAGCTCTAAGATTCGGAAATATTTATGATAATGACAGGGGGAAATGGATGTATTCAGTGTGGAGACTTAATACTAAAGCCTCTGACCTCTATGTGTTTTTGGTTCAACCTCCAGGAAAAAATAATAAATAAATAAGCAACTGTCCATACCCCACAACCTTTCCAAACAAAGTGATCAGAGTTAGAAGGAAATTATGCTCTTAGTTTAAAGTAACACCAATATTGTCAAAATTGTGGGTGGAAGAGGTATGTATGTAAGTTAACATTATGTAAGTCAAACTTTTAGGGTTTGTGTGGGGGTAGACTACACTATTAACATTTTCAGAGGCACAGTGGAGAAATATTTGTTAAATACTTTGTTCTGAAGTTGTCTCTAAGGACATCTGAGCTGATGCTGGAGCTGTCAGAGAACGGAAAGATTGGGAAGAGTTGCTAACAGAAACAACACTTTAACTTTGCTTTTTTCAAACAGTTGAAATATATATATATATATATATATATTACATATAATATATATTTTCCTATAGGGAATTCCACTTTGGACTGGGAGATAATTTACCTAGGGGGATCCAAAGGTTATTTTAGAGTTTTTAAGAATTTTTTTCCCCCTGGACTTACTCTTCTTTCTTATGAATTCTTGACCTCAGTTCTTATGATATGACCTCAGTTCTGCATAGTTACCTATCTCTCCACTTGTGCTTCTAATGAAACTCTGTCTCTGGTGCTGGCCACTTGGGTCAGGCAGCTAACCAGTCCAGCCTGGGCACATTCTAAGTGGTCAAAGATGGGCATGTGACCTCTTTAGAACCAATAAAAAGCCAGGAGACTCCTGTAATGGAATCCTGCACTTCCCTCTGCCAGATGTTGAGGGTTGCTGCTATGACGTTTTTTGCCTTGTGCAATGGTGGGAAAACAGCCTGGCAAGATGTGAATCCAGCTGCATCTGAAACTCTGCTCACCTCCATTCCATTCTATTCCTCTCCTCCCCTCCCTCCCATCCCCTGTCCTCCCTTCCCTGCCCAACCTCACTCCACTCCACTCCATTCCACTCATAACAACCAATAAAGCCCATCTATGCTCATATCAAAGTATATTGATTTTCTGTCTCTTGTTACCAAGAAAGTACTAAGCATTATTTATCAGATTTTTTATCTATAAAGTGGGGGAATTTTGCTTGATGATATCTATATGCAGCCTATAATTCTTTTTTTAAAATAATTTTTTAGTTTTTAAAATTCTTTTCTCCCTTTTGTTGTCCTTTTTATTGTTGTTGTAGTTATTATTGTTGTTGTTATTGATGTCTTCACTTGTCAGGAAATTGTGAGGGTGTGGTTGAGCTTGGCAGGGTTTGACCTAAGGAGGGCGTTTATGCTGTCAGTCTCTCTCTCTACCGAGAGGTTGAGCAAAAAGGGACAGGAGTAACCCCAAAGGTTTGCCCCGTCTATTAGACTCCCTGCCTCACAAAGCACCTTACATTCCTGATACTATGGCCTATCTACATAATCACTGTTTTTCCTGAAAGATCCCCACCCATTCCATTCCTTTGATCCATCTTCTTTCTACCTCAAGACCCTCTCTGCCTGCAGGGTAGTATTAATCTTACCAGTTAAAACCCTCGCAACAGTTGCTAAGGAAGTTTCTACTTTCCCAGCCCCTTTTGCCTTTCTCCGCCCCTTTCCTAGACATTCCGTTTCCAACTTGCCACATCCGGTTCTGCCTTTTAAAAGCCTTGGCTCTCTGATCAATAAAGACTTGTATTGCCTTGCCGCCATCATGTGTTTGGTTCCCAAGTCATCTCCCTCATGTCGCTGAGTGAGTAGCAGCCCAGGATAGCTCCTGTCGAGTTCTCTCCAACCCAGAGAGTAAGCACCCAGGAAGAGGCACCCCCATGCTAGCCTGGCAGTCGTTGTTGGATAGGACAGAGAGAATTGGAGAGAGAAGGGGAAGACAGAGAGGGGGAGAGAAAGAGAGACACCTGCAGACCTGCTTCACTGCCTGTGCAGCAACTCCCCTGCAAGCCAGGAGCTGGGGCCTTGAACCGGGATCCTTACGCCAGTCCTTGTGCTTTGCACCATGTTTGCTTAACCCACTGCACTACCATCCGACCCCCTGCAGCCTATAATTCTTGAAAAATATTTTACTTATTTACTTTGGATAAATATAGGGTAATTGAGAGGTAAAAGAGAACAAGAAAGGGAGAGAGGGAGAAAGACAACTATAGCATTGCTTCACCACTCATAAAGCTTATCCCCTGCAGGTGGAGACCTGGGGCTTAAATCCAAGTCCTGGTGCACTATAATGTGTGCATTCTATCGGGTGTGCTATCACCAACCCATGCAGCCTATGATTCTGATTTTAGGAACAGAATGGTGGAGAAGAGAAGTCTTAATGGTGGCATCCTTTCTGTGTCCTGGCAAAGTAGTTGTTGAGCCCAGAAGATCTGAGTCTGAGGGAACAAATAATCTTCTGCTTATGCCAGTGCCATTTTATCAAATAGTGTAATTGAAGCTCGGAGATTTAAAATGATTGTCCTCCAGTCACAACATTCTCAGGCAAAGCAAGTATTTTCAGATAAAATGCATTCCACGCTTGTAATCAATTCAATAATATTTATTGACTGCCCTGTGTACTTCCTTTTCTGTGTCCAGGATTATTGTTGTGTCTCAGTGCTGGCACTACGAATCCACTATTCCTGGAGGCCATTAAAAAAAAAAGATTATTATTATTACATAGGACAGACAGAAATTGAGAGAGGAGGGGGAGATATAGAAGAAGAGAGAAAGACTCCTGCAGATGTGCTTCCCCACTTGTGAAGTGACCATACCTGCAGGTGGAGAGCCAGGGGCTCAAACCTAGATCCTTGTGGGGGTCCTTGTGCTTAGTCCTATGTGCACTTAACAAGTGCAACACTGCCAGGTCTAGCCTGTGTACTTACACATAACCATGGAAGATAAATGAGTATAATCACACTGAATATCATTTATAGTCAGGGTCAAAATATGCCCTACGGCACTATATTGCTATTATAGCAATTAGAATCTAGTGGTGAAAAAAAACAATTAAAAAGTTCATTATTGTCTTTTTTCTAAACTTTTAATTTTGTTTTAAACTTATTTATTTATTCCCTTTTGTTGCTTTATTGTTGTATCTATTATTGTTGTCAGATAGGACAGAGAGAAATGGAGAGAGGAGGGAAAGACAGAGAGGGGGGAGAGAAAGATAGACACCTGCAGACCTGCTCTGCAGCCTGTGAAGGGACGCCCTGCAGGTGGGGATCCTTACACAGGTCCTTGAGCTTTGCACCACTTGCATTTAACCTGCTGTGCTAACGCCTGACTTCTCATTATTGCCTTTTATATAGCATTTGTGAGAGCTGTGTATCTAGTCTATATGTTTTCATAAAGACAGCCCAATACCGAGGGCTGGCCTGTGGCGCACCGGGTTAAGCACACATAGTATGAGGTGTGAGGACCGCTCAAGGATTCGAGTTCGAGTCCCTGGATCCCCCCCCTTGAGTCCCAAGTTCCCCTCCTGCTGGGAGGTCGCTTCACAAGTGGTGAAGCAGGTCTGCAGGTGTCTCTCTCTCTATCTCTATCTCTATCTGCCCCTTCCCTCTTAATTTCTCTCTGTCCTATCAGAAAAACCTGGAAGCAAAAAAAAAAGACTGCCCAATACTGTGTTCACTTTGGTGAGGATTATCTTTTTTAAGTCATAATTTTTTAAATCATGTGTGTGCATGCATGATTTAACTGCTTCTGGGCTGACTCGGTCATTCTTTCCATTTCATTTATGGAGGATGAGAGAGACGCACATGAGGAAGGAGTGTAACCACAGTAATCTCCACCATCCTAAGAGCCACCCCCTGTGTCATTGTACTTCCACCAGGGCTGGAAACTGGGACCCACCCAGTGTGACTTGTACATTCTACCAAAGTGAGCTGTCTCCTGCCCCCACTAGATTGCATTTTAAACTAGAGTTATGCAGGTATAAAATATTCCTGTCTTGCAAGTTTCCTATTAACTAGAGCATACTTGGAATGCTTAGCAGCAATGAAGTACTGAAAATGCCAAAGAAATGAATGGTTTTGTGCTGTAACTACTGAAATATGTCCACTAACATTTAAAATTCCATGTCCTAGGACATTACTCATATCTGCTGACTTAAGCCAAAAGGCCTCAATCTGCTAGGTGGATGAAGTCATTTCTCAAGTCTCTCTCTGTTCAGCTTTAAGAAGAATTACTTATTTATTTTTGTTTGTTTCTCTGTCTTTCATTTTTTTTCTTTCTGCCTTCATCCTTCCCCCCCTACCTCAATCCCAGTATTCTGGGATTAAATGACAATGCTATTCATAAGGGACCAGAAAAGGGTTATACATCATATGGAACAAGTTATGATTTGTCAGGATATATTTCCTAGAGGAGAAAAAAAACCCAAAATGTATGAAATATCCTTGTCACATGTAAAATATTCATGTGAAGTCTACATTTGTTGGTCTGGAAATTTATTGTATTCTGTGTTTCTGAGGGAAGCCACATAAAACATATGTGTGGTCATATTTAAATGGCACATCTGAGAACTGCCGTCTGAACTGCCCCTGGGAAGATGTCTGTCAGAGGAGGCAGAGTGTTGGTGCCTAGGCCACACTGGCCTACTTGTAGACATCTTTGTTGCTGCTGTTTGTGCTATGTCTTACAGCACTGGAGGCACTGGTACATATTTTATTCTTCATCACTCTAAGGGCATAGTTTTCAATAGGAATTTCACTTACTCAAGCCTGGGTTCCTGCCTACTGTGTTTTTTGTTTTTGTTTTTTGCCACCAGGGTTATCACTGGGGCTCAGTGGATATATGGCATCACCTCTTCTGGAAGCCATTTTTGCTAGAAGATGAGAGGTAGAGAGACAGACAGACAAACAAAGGGAGAAGGAGAGGCATTTATAGCACTGTACCACTGTTCCTGATGCTTCCCCTTTGTAGCAGTTACCTGGGGCTGGAGCCCAGGTCCTCAAACATGGTAGCATATATACTCTATTGGATAGGACACCTTCTGGCTCCATACTGACTCTGCCTTTTTTTTTTTTTTTCCTTTCTTTTAATCGAAACCGAGAAAAATTGAGAGAGGAGGGAGACACAAAGAGGGAGAGAGAATATATAGGGACTGGCCAGTCTGGAATCTGGGTTAATATACAGTTGAGCTACAGAAATATCTTTATCCCAACTCATTAGAATGCCAAGTTGACATGGTTGGTTTACATCACTGGTCTGCAAGTTCCTGAATGTATTTTTTGTGTGTGTGTTTTCTTTTCTTTCTTTCTTATTTATTTATTTATTTATTTATTTATTTATTTATTTATAAAAAGGAAACATTGACAAAACCATAGGCTAAGAGAGGTACAACTCCACACAATTCCCACCACCATATCTCCTTATCCCATTCCCTCCTCTGATAGCTTTCCTATTCTTTTTTAAAAAATATTTATTTATTTTCCCTTTTGTTACCCTTGTTGTTTTTTATTGTTATAGTTATTATTGTTGCTATTGATGTCATCATTGTTAGATAGGACAGAGAGAAATGGAGAGAGGAGGGGAAGACAGAGAGGGGGAGAGAAAGACAGAAACCTGCAGACCTGCTTCACTGCCTGTGAAGCAACTCCCCTACAGGTGGGGATCCAGGGGCTAGAACCAGGATCTTTACGCTGGTCCTTGTGCTTGGCGCCACATGCGCTTGGCTCCCAGCTTTCCTATTCTTTAACCCTCTGGGAGTATGGATGCAGAAAGTGGAAGGTCTGGCTTCTGTAATTGCTTCCCATCTGAACATGGGTGTTGACAGGTCGATTCATACTCCCAGCCTGCCTCTCTCTTTCCCTAGTAGGGTTGGGCTCTGGGGGAAGCAGAGCTCCAGGAAATATTGGTGGGGTTGTATGTCCAGGGAAGTCTGGTCGAATCCTGCTAGCATCTGGAACCTGGTGGCTGAAAAGAGAGTTAACATACAAAGTCAAACAAATTGTTGAACAATCATGGATCTAAAGGCTGGAATAGTGCAGATGAAGAGTTGGAGAGGTATTCCATTCTGTAGATAGCTAGTAGGCATAGTTTAGTTATATTCCAAAGGGCCTGTGGCTATACTAGTTTTTTTTCCCCCCCTGAGCCTGAAATCTGAAATGCAGGTGTATTCAAGTTATTGTCTGGGGAGATGATGTCATGGCTGGAAAAGGAACAGAAAGCTGGATCAGGGAAGAGAGTAGCTCCCTAATATGGGAAAGAGGTATAAGTATTGTTGACTGTAAACCCCATCAGTTTGATGTGATCTAGGACCCATAATCAGCTTAGGAGCCTGTGTGACCTCTGCATCCCTGTAGATCTGAGCTCACATTCTGTGGTCATGAGTAGGAACATTCCAAGCTGCCCCAATATCGACCTATCTTCCTCAGGTGTAGCATAGAGTATGTTGTCCATCCTCCCTTCAGAGGATGGAACATTCTCTACTGTTGTTGATCCAAGTTGAGGGCAAGGTCCTATAGGGGCCCACAAAGGGGTCTATTTTGTTGTTCCTGATAGAGATAAGTGATATCAAGGTGAGAGAGATTTACTTGAGGTCTAGGCCCATCATGTCTGTTTGGGAATCTCAGGACTCCCTGAATAGGGCCCCAGCTGATGGGGTGGCCTGACAGTGACTAAAGAGTCATCATTAAAGTATGCTAGTCTCTTGCCCTTATTCAGCTTTTGCAGTCCTTGCTTTGATAAGGTTAGCTTTGTAGTGAGTGAGAGAACTGTAATAGGAAGTAGTTGAGGAGGGTATCTAAGTCTAATTAGATACTATTTCATTAGGAACTTTATACTGACTCACTGCAGACTATTGTGTACTTTTGCTTTCAGGTATATATTTGGCCTTAATTTATGGATACATGTGGACATATGCTGTATCTCATGGGACCTCGACATATTTTATGCCTCTTAGTGTTCCCAGTATGGTTGTTCAGAATACAGTGTTTAAAAAGTTGGTTTGTGGGAGGTAAAGAAACAGAAAACTTGCTCTCTTTCCACTCTCCTCCTATAAAAATTAAGATAAGATGGGAGTCGGGCTGTAGTGCAGCGGGTTAAGCGCAGGTGGCGCAAAGCACAAGGACCGGCATAAGGATCCCGGTTCGAGCCCCGGCTCCCCACCTGCAGGGGAGTCACTTCACAGGTGGTGAAGCAGGTCTGCAGGTGTCTGTCTTTCTCTCCTCCTCTCTGTCTTCCCCTCCTCTCTCCATTTCTCTCTGTCCTATCCAACAACAACGACAACAACAATAATAACTACAACAATAAAACAACAAGGGCAACAAAAGGGAATAAATAAAAAAATAATAATAATAATAAAAAATTAAGATAAGATATTCACATTACTTGTGAAAGCTTAACTAGCAATGTGTGGTAGTAAAGAAAGGCAATGGAGAGGTACAATCTTACTGATCTGGGGGAAGAGAAACATTATTTCAGTCTGGGAAGTCAAGGAAGAATGTCATCTTAATTTTATATAGGTGTCTGCCATGTAGGAAGTTGAGCAGGGAAGGACATAAAGGAAAAGAGAACTATCATGAATTAATAATGACAATGCAATGTCCAAGTCCAGCAGAGAAGCAGTTACAGAAGCCAGAACTCCTACCTTCTGTACCCCAGAGCCAATTTTGATCCATACTCTCAGTAAGGGACAAGTGATAGGGGGAAGAGGATAAGAGCTCCATCAGGACCTGCAGAGAGAGAAGGGGGAAGAGAGGAATGTAGTAATAGGGCCATGAGTGGCTTGGAGAGGAAGAGAAGTTTGGACCCGGAAGAAAAGGGGGACATTATGTACAAGTGTAGACAGATAGTTGTAGAGATAATAGTTAACCCATGTCTGCAACCTTGGAAAAACTGTGGTGGTTTGCAGTGGAGGGATTGGGGATTCAGAACTCTGGTGGTGGAAACAGTGTGGAATTATACCCCTGTTGACATGTAATTTTGTAAATCAATATTAAAACACTAATAAAAGTATGAAGTTAATGGCAAGGAAGCACAGGGCATATACTCAGGGGGTACAGATGGAAGGGTTGAGGGGCATAGGGACCAGACTGTATATGGCCAAGAAAATCAAGAGCAAGTGAAAGCTTTAGATTAAGCGACAAACTGTTGAAAATAATGTTTTAGTGTTAATTCACAGGTAATGTGCTGCTGAATGGATAAAAGTTGGAAAAACAGAGTGGAGGGCAGGCAGTGGAGCACCCAGTTAAGTGCACAGTACTAAGTGCAAGGACCCACCCAAGGACCTGCATTTGAGCCCTGGCTCCCTACGTGCAGGGCAGATGCTTCACAGTTGGTGAAGCAGGTCTGCAGGTGTCTATCTTTTTCACTTCCTCTCAATTTCTCTCTGTCCTGTCTAATAAAATGGAAAAAAAATTGCTCTCAGGAACATGGATTCATAGTGCCAGCCTGAACCCCAGTGATAACCCTGGAGGCAAAAATAATAATAAAAAAAATAAATAGAGAAAGGGAGAAAGAAAGAAAGAAAGAAAGAAAGAAAGAAAGAAAGAAAGAAAGAAAGAAAGAAAGAAAGAAACAGAGAAAGAGAGGAAAACAGACTAGGAAGCTTTTAACCAATCCAGGTTTGAGGTCTCTCTCATGATAGTGACTGACAAAGGGTGTGAGAAAGAAAAAGTGGAGTGTACACTTAAGGATGGAATCAGATGATCGGGCAATTCCTTAGCTAGTAAAGAAGAGACAGAGATGATATAGAGACTTCAAGTCAGGAGGGAAAAAAACTTTTAAGAATAGGAAACTTAATGGAAAGACTACAATTTGAGAGAAGACAGTGGGTTCTGTTTGAGATCCGTTACATTTGTGAGAACTGCAGGAAACTGAATGGAAATACTCACCAGGCAACTGGAAATTAAAGAAAAGGGTTTTGTGGCCAAACATATAGGGCTGGTCAGACTAGTTCTGAATCCTGGTCACGTCAGTTATTAGATGGGAGATTTTGTGCCTCACTGTCTTCATCTGTAAGAGTGGCATAATCGTAGTACTTATCTCATTGGCTTTCTGTGAGGATAAATGAGGTCATGTCCATGAAAGTATACCTCACATACTATTTCTGGAACAAAATAAAGTCTCAATAAACATTGACCATTCTCCATAAAATAATTTAAAAATGTATTAGCATACATAATATAATATTATTTTATTTTCCAGTAGTGGTATAAATCAATAATGTTATTATTGTTAATTATTCCTATTATTCTGTAATTATCATTATTATCATCCTATTTTAGAGTGAGGAAACCATAGCTCAGCAATGGTTATGATCACATAACCAGTTGGTAACAGAGTGAGTATTCCAGTCCAGGTTTTCTGTGCCAAATCCTATGCTATTCTATAGGACATGCTGACTCTGATTTAGGTGGGGAACAGAGGAATGGAGAAGGAAAGACATTAGTCACAGAACCTCCAAAAGGCACCAAATCTCAGGACTGAGCTTTGATGTAAGTATCCTTACAAGGCTAATGTAACCTGAAATATAGCAGCCTATTATATTCAGCAAAAGAACAGTAAATTCTTAGGGAAGAGGGCCCTGAAAGGTTATTTAGTCTTTACCAAGTGTCTGGCATAGGTGCCCCAATGTCCACATGACCTTGCCAATCCTCCAAGACTCAGGTATCCATTCAGAGACAAGTCTTCTCCTGTAATTTAGACCACAGGATGTTAATAACAGTCTGATACTTGTCAACAAGAATCTCATTCTGCTGTAACAGCTGCCCATATATCTCACATTTCCAGTGATTCCCTCAACATTATAAAGGTGGGGAAATTGTGTTGAAGATGAAATAGACAATGAATTCCTGCCTGTTAGCTGTGAAAATGGTTATTGCTGAGCCCTTTCTGTCTTTGAATTACTGATTAGCTTTCTGTCTGGACATATGGAGAGAAGAAATCTTCAGGGACATTGCCAGATAAAGAGCCAGCTTACCTGAATTCCTGAACTGACAGAAAGTCTAAGAATAGACACCAAGGGGGAGATGCAAGAGAGCTGAGTAGGACTATAAGAACCAGGTATTTTGTTGTCTTTTCCCAGTAACTCCTTTGATTTAAGAAGTGAATAAAGTCATGGCTCAAAGCCACACAGAATGAATAGTAAAGGACACTGGGGAAATGATAGGTACTTTGGAGAAAGCTCTATTATTAAATGAATGTAAGGAATGAGAGCGTCAAATCATATCCTTCCACCAGGGCCTCAAGGTAGAGACTGGTTTGAGGGGTTTTATGAAAGGTGGAGACTGGGGATTTCAAATTTCAACCTTACCTTGGGATGCTGATTTCACTATGGCTGAGGGGCATTTTTATTATTTCCATGACTATTTTCCCACATCTATAAAGAGGAGTTAATCAAGGGTGTTGCTGAAACTTAATGAGTTAATACTGCAAAGTACTTTGAAGATGAGAAGAAGATTATAAATATCCCTAGTTAAGTCATGTTTTAAGATATATGGGTTGAAGTTAAGATTTAACAAATAATATTGTTCCAAAAACAGCTTGGGGCAAATGAAGATGTTTAGTTTTTGGTAACTTCCCTTGACATTACTCAAAGATTGATGCTGCAGAAAATGAGATACTCTTCTTGAAGGTTTTGTTCAGAGTAACAGAGAGAAAATAGTTTGTCTCCATTAGGATAAAAAATCAGCACACATGAAAAAAAATCAAACCAGATACAAATATTTGTGGTGAATCCTCCACACCCTATAGTAAAATCTAGTCATGAATTCAGAGTGAGTTTGGAGAGGTAACTTGGGTCTTCTCAGTCACGTATATGTAAAATGGACTTCCTAGGACCAGAGTTCTTTTTTAAAAATATAATTTAATTAATTAATTAATTAATTTTATAGAGACAGAGAGAACTTTAGAGAGGAGGAGGAGATTATGAGGAAGAGAGAAAGAGAGACATCTGCAGCCCTGCTTCACCACTTGTGAAGCTTTCCCCCTGCAGGTGGGGACCAGGAACTTGAACCTGGGTCCTTGAACTGTAAAATGTGCACTTAACCAGGTGCTCCACTACCTGGCTTCTAGGACCAGAGTTCTGTGTGTGGTGCTGTTAGCAGGACAATGGGGAATAGTAGAAAGTCTACGAATTACTTAAGACCAGTCATAGGTTTATCTCCACACTTGTAGCTGCCTGATGATGAACTATTTCTTGGAACTTTGATTTCTTCTGTGAAACAAATGGGAACAGTCCCTCCTCCAAGGATGCCCTGAAGAGAAATTAAGATATTTGATAGGAAATGCATGGGCACCAGCAAAACATAAAAACTTGTTTGGATAGTAACCCAGGTTTGAGCCTGGCCCCCATAGCACTGAAGGAAGTTTTAGTGCTGTGATCACTTTAACACTCTCTATTTTCCTGTTTTCTCTTTTAAAAAAAAAAAAAAATACGATGGTGGAGGAAGACCTAGGCTGGGGGTGACTGTGTTTTGCAGAAACCTGAGAAATTTTACACTTGTACAAATAACTGTATTTACTGTAAACCACTAATCCCCCAATAAAAAAGTAATAAGATAAAGACACAAAGAGAAAATGAACCTGGTATATAATTTCTGACATTTACAACTACTTTCATCTATTTCTCTCTTTCTTCATCCCAGCTTTCTCAAAAGCTGCTGAAATATAACATGCTAGATTCCTGTTTTTAATTCAGAGTGGTTGGAGTTGTTCTGTTTACTTGCATGTTTTCACTGGAGAATCGTTTTCAATGTGAAATTGCTTTGGGTGGGTGTGAGTGTCAGTGTTTGTGAGGGTGGGGGGTGACTCTGTTTTCAGTTAACATTATTTCAGGGGGAAACTCAAAAAAGACCCAGATTGTTTTTTAAATCCCAGATCTCAGTGAACTGACTTTCTGTTTGTCTTGCAACTGACATCCTATTGCATTCCTGACAGCAAAAAGTCTCTGAAAGCATGACTCACTCTGTAGAGGAAAGGTCTGGGACTACCAGGTATGCGATTCTTAGGTTGTCTGTTATCAAAATGACCATGGCTCTCTCAGTTGAAGTGAAAGAACCCAAAATAGGCATTCATGTGGGGTAACAGTGTCCCCAGAAAATTTCATGCACAAGTCCTCACCAAGACTCACAGTTCCTGAGAATGGATTAGAGCTGGGGAATGGGATGGTTTATAAATATGAAAAGATTCCACTTCCCAGTATTTCACTAGTAAAGCTTCTGAATTTCAGGCTTCCAAGTGATGCACAAGAAAAGCATGTCAGAATGCTTTTTACCAGGCAGGTAAATTTCATTCTGCTTGCTACCCATTTGTGAGTCAGTCTATCAATGCTTGATCACTGCTGTAGGAAAAGACACCAGGATTTATAGTTATCATTAACCATATGTCTAAAATGCATAAACATGGTCTGGAGAGAAAGCATAATGCAAAAAATCTCATGCCTGAGGCTCTAAAGTCCTAGTTCAATCACCAGCACCACCATAAGCCAGAGCTGAACAGTGCCTGTTGTTGAGCGCAGGCTGCGGAGAAGAGAGAGAGGAGGGGTCTGGAGCGAAGAGGAAACACAAATCTTTATTTGCGCTGGCACCTCAGAGTTGGGTGCTAGAGAAGCAGGTTGGGCCACGTGGAGGTAGCGAAAATGGCCGCCTCACGCAGTAACCTTTCCTGTGTCTGAACACCGGAGTGAAGTGCTGGCAAGAGAATGAGGTGCGGAAAAAGAAGGGTTTTTATAGGAGTAGCTTTCACGAGAATGGGAGGGGGGAGGAGTAACCAAAGCATTCCAAATATCTCGGGGATATAGACAATGTCCTGAGGGCATAACATGGCAGAACAGGCACTCCCAGAATGTCCCAACTCTCACGGGAACTAGTAGCCTGAGGGGAAAACATGGCAGATGTGAATGCATCTGCACAATTTCCCAGCAAGTGCCCTGGTAAAAATAAGTAGATAAACAAATAAGTAAAATTAAAAACATAAAATGGGCAACCTAAAATATATAAGCTCTAAGAAAAACTTTTAAGACAGATGATGAATTGGTGAGTCCTGAAAAAAAATGGATGTACATGTGTGTTAGAAACTCTCTGGTAATGATTTCTTTGTATATATAATATCATAGCTGAAAAACATAGGCCCCAACTCTACTTTTAAGGTTATTTATTTATTTATTTATCTGATAGGACAAAGAGAAATTGAGAGGGGAATGGGAGATTGAGAGGAGAAAAGTGAGACACCTGCACTATTGTTTTACTGCCTGTGAAGCTTACTCCCTGCAGGTGGGAACTGGGGGCTTGAACCCAAGTCTTTGCACATTGAAACATGTGCATTCAACTAGGTGTGCTACCATTCGGCCCCTCTAAAACTCTAAAAACTCTATTTTTAGAAGGATTTATTTACTTACTAACTTAACTAATGAAAGCAAGAGAAGAAATCAAGAGAGAGAACCAGCACATGTGATGCAGGGATCAAAACCTAGGACTGCACTCTTAAGAGTCCAATGCTTTATCTACTACACCTCCCTAGCCATTCTGACACTGTATTTTCTAGAGATCCATTTATGGTTTTGCCTTAGTTTCTATGTTTTCAGAAACAAGATATATTATCATAATCTCACTTTCCATCTCTGTTCCAGTGATACTGACCAAAAGTTTTATCCTGCAAACATCATGCACCTACACATAATCGTCCTGCCTGAAATCCCCTCACTCACTTCTGTGCATAGCCAGCTCCTGCTCCTCCTTTCATGTTCACCTCAAATGCCACCTCCTCCAAGACTCCAGAGTTATTGTATTTATCTCAGCTATAGTGTTAACAAATTGGCAGTGTGCAATGGCTTATTTACAGGTGTATGTGTTTCTTATGACACTCTGAATTCCTTGAGAACACAGAAGCCAATATTTAGCTTTTTAAAATTCCAGCAATAGCATGATCTTTGGCATTTGAAAGTATTCAATAGGTGTTTACAGAATGAAGAAATGCATGAAAAAGATTTGCACAGCCAAGACCAGCAAGATAGATCTCCTTGGGCGGTGGCTGGTCAGCCATGTGCATGACCCAGGTTCAAGCGTGGCACCCACCACCTTGGGGAAAGATTCAGAGCTATGGTCTCTTTCCTTCTCTTTCTCTCTCTCTCTGTCTGTCTTTCTGTCGGAAAAAGTTGGCTGGGAGCTGTGAAACCCTGGCAACTACAAACAAAACAAACTAAAGTCAAATAAATCAGGGAACTGATAAAGAAAAGCATTTTCCACATATACAAGAAAGTAATTATTGTCATACTTACTGTATGATTTCATTTTATGAGATTTCCCCTCTCCCCCAATTTCAGTGCTAAACTTTTACTTGTTTACTGCCTGAGCTGCTTACAACTGGATCAATGAAGTCAGAGTTCATAATCACCATTAGGAAAGCAAATAAATTCAAACTTCTAAGACAAACATTGTTTACAACTTTAGGTGAGCAAACACCATTATCTAAAACAAACAAACAAAAAAAAAACAAACTTTTTTCCATAAAAAAAAGTGATAACCATGCTTAGAGCAGTTCTAACAATACAAATATTCTGGGTTGGAGAGGTGGCTCACCACGTGGGCCATGTGCATAGTGTCACCTAGGAGATGACCTCCCTACGACAACAGGGAGGTTCAAATGCTGTGGTTTTTGTCTCTTTTTTAATTTTTGTAACTCTTTACTTATTTATTGGATAGTCACAGCCAGGAATTGAGAGAGAAGGGGGTGATAGAGAGGGAAAGAGATAGAGAGACACATGCAACTCTGCTTCACCACTCATGAGGCTTCCCCCCTGCAGGTGGGGACCAGGGACTCAAACCTGGGTCCTTGTGCACTTTAACATGTGTGCTCATCCAGGTGCACCACCACCCGGCCTCTCTCTCTCCTCTCTCTGAATAAAGGGGTGACCTAGAGCAATGTCTCTAGCAGAGAGAAAGAGCAAGAAAGTGGGAGAAAAAGAGAGGAAGAAGAGGAAGAATAAGAGAAGGAGGAGGAAAAGAAGAAAAACTCAATATAAACTTCTCTTTCTTTTTAAAAAATGTTTTTATTATCTTTATTTACTTGATAGAGACAGCCAGAAGTCATGGGGAATATAGGGAGGGAGACAGACAGAGAGACATCTGCAGCACTCTTTACCAGTCGTGAAACTTTCCTCCTGCAGGTGAGAATTGGGGGCTTGAACTACTCCTTGCACATTGTAAGGTTTGCTCAACCAGGTGTGCTACCACCTGGCCTCTATTTAAAAAAAAAACTCAATATAAATATAACAAATTACAACATTGAAATCTTAGGGGAATATTGTCTTCCCTTTATAGTAAACAGACTAAACTATTCAACTTTAAAATTATAAGAAGGAGATTAAACGTTGGGTATAGATTTAACTTACCTTTTTATGATGAATAAAGACTAGATAGTCTTTGCCCCTTATCTTTCTCTCTTATCTCTAGTTTATGATAATAACCAGGCTGCCACTTTAAATGGTGGTGATTATTCTTTGCCTCCTCCTTCTACTCCTCCTCTTTTACCAGTTTTCACTTTAGGAATATTTACTTCAGTTATTCTTTTTCCCCTTCAGTTTAATCAAGGTTGAATTTAATCCTAGATTTATTTTTATTCTTTTAATAGATTGTTGTGAATGAATATAGTAACCAGCCTTCTTTATTAGCAAGGCACTCTTGAAATGATAAAATTATTTAGCTGGCAGACAGCTGAATAGTTGCCATGGGTTAAGAGGAGGGGAGGTGACTGCTTAGGAAAGGATAGCACAAACACCTTTGTCTTGGAGCCATTTTCTGTCTTGACTGTGGTAGAAATCACATAATCTACACAGGAGACAAAATCTCATGGAACCTAATACACACACTCTTACATACACATATACAGACACACAAAAATGAGAAATGGCAGAGCTGGTGATATTAGAGTGAGTATGGCAGATTGTATCAATATCAATTTCCTGGTTGCAATATTGCACTAAGTATAGATATTAGTATAGAGAGAAGCTAGGGCATATTGGATCTCTCTGTGTTGCTATTTACATCTGCATGTGAGTCAGTAGTTACCCTAAAATAAAGAGGTAAACGAATAGAAGAAATGGGCAGGGATCCATAAATTTCATAAGATGTGAGTGACATCAGCCAGTTGGAATGTGTGTTATTTATTTGAATCCTGATCCAAACAAAATATAAAAGCATGTGACATGTGGGAGATAACACAGATATGAGCACTGACTAGATAGTAGTGACCTTAAGGAACTACAGGGCTTTTGCTTTCCTCTGATGTAATGATGGTTTTGTGGATATGCTTATTCAATTTCAGTTTTGTTTGTTTGTTTCCAGCTCTCGCTCACATGTAGTCCTCACTGCTCCAGGCCAACTTCTCCATTCAAATAGAGACAGACAATATGGGCCTCAGATCAAATCTATGGTGTTTACAGTTTACAATATTGAAATACTTTTCCCATATTTGGGATCTACTTTCTTCCCTGACCCAGCTTTCTAGTCCTTTTTCCAACTATGACACCATCTCCCCAGACAATAACTTAGGTCACCTACATGTTAGATGTCAAGCTCAGACAAAAACTAGTAGGGTCATGGGCCTCTTGGAATATATCTAAAATAGACCTATTTGCTTTTTCCAAAACGGAGATCCCAAATCATCATCTTCAATATTCTTGTCTTTAGTCAACAATTTGTTCTGCCTTATATTGTAACTCTTTTTCAACCATCAGCTCCCAGAAGCCACCATGATGCAAACCTCACTTCCCTGGGCAGATGACTCTACCAAGATGTCCTGGAGCCTCACCTCCCCAGATCCCTACTCCATTAGGGAATGAGAGAGGCAGGCTGGGAGTATGGATCAACCTGTCAATGCCCATGTTCAGCGGGGAAGCAATTACAGAAGCCAGACCTTCCACCTTCTGCATCCCATAATGATCCTGGGTCCATACTCCCAGAGGCATAAAGAATGAGAAAGCTATCAAGGGAGGGGATTGGATATGGTGTTCTGGTGATGGGAATTATATAGAATTGTACCCCTCTTATCCTATGGTCTTGTCAATACTTCCATTTTATAAATAAGAGAGTGTGAAAATCATTAAGTATACTCCTATCAGCAAAAGCAGATAAGGACTGCACAATAGTAGAAAGATGACTGTTCTCTACAAGAGGGAAAGTGGTGTTGGGGCTGAGTCTTCAAGGACTTTCTGTAGTTCAAGTCTCACAGTGGGGACCTTTAAACCTTAGAGAGGACTTAGCATCACCTGTTTTCACACCAACATTTTTCTTTAATTTTCTATTTTATTTATTGATTTATTTTAATTTATTGGGGGATTAATGTTTTATAGTCAATAGCAAATACAATAGTTTGTACATGCATAACATGCTTTCAGTTTTCCACAACAATACAACCCCCACTATGTCCTCTGTCATGATTTTCTATGACCTGTACTCACCCTCTCACCCACCCCAGAGTCTTTTCCTTTGAACACCAGTGTTTTTCATTTCATCTTCCTCTCCCACCTAAAGTGTATTTCATCCTTATTGTTGACTTACTACCATCAACTGCAGGGAACAGTGGAAACAAGACAAGTGCTGTTTACTGAG
Organism: Erinaceus europaeus; assembly: GCF_950295315.1. NCBI lineage: Eukaryota > Metazoa > Chordata > Mammalia > Eulipotyphla > Erinaceidae > Erinaceus > Erinaceus europaeus. Next base: position 63,306,154 of record NC_080172.1, read on the forward strand.
GTCTTTTCCTTCCTGGAAGAGGATAATTCAAGCTTAGATGAAACCTCTCTTATCCTCTTATCACCAACCACTGACTCCAAAGTCCTTGAACTTTGCAGTGGTGGCTCCACCAGCTGGACATTGAATCAGAGAGACTGTTAAATGAGGCTTTTAGAAGGGATGAAACTTGGTTATGTGTCTTAGAAAAATAATAGGACATAATTGCATTGGATGAGGTGAATGATTCATTTCACCTTGATAAAATGGAAACTCAGATAAGACTAAGCTGTTTCATTCAGACACACACATGCACACACACACAAATATATATATGTGTATGCATATGTACTGTATATATTCTTATTTTGACTGCTGTTTAGTCAGTTGTAATGATGTAAAGGATGCCACACTGTTCACAGTATTAAGGCCACAAATTACATTTTATAGAAAGTAGTTTCTCCACAGGGCCACTTGGCAAGGCACACTGCTATTAATGTCACACTAGGGAAGTCCTGACCAAGGTGAAGACAATGGAGAGATGGCAGCAAACAAGGACAATGGAAACAGCAGCCTCTTCAGCACTTGGCCTGAGGGGTTAGTACCTTCAGACTTCGTGACTGATGGGCCAGCACCAGTTAAGCTAATTAAAAATAAAAACAAAACAACAACAACAAAACTACTCAACACTTCAGAGAAACATTAACATCTGTCCTGGATACTGTTATTGACACACATTATTTGTCAGTGCTGTGCTCCATTATTACTAAATAGAGAATCGATAGATGAAAACATAAAAGGCTATATATATTTTGGATACTGCTATAGCAATAGCAATATCCAAATACAGGTAATCTTTCTGGTGCTTACTACAAGGCTTGGCTGCTAGAGCAGAACTTTGCCATTTGTCACTTACTATTGATTCTGCCTATGAGGGAGGAAGGCCTCCAGTGTCCTGACAAAGAGTGATTTATCTTCCCTCACAAAACAATTTACAACATTCAGTTTCATTTGAATCTTTACCTCTAGAGTCTATTCTGAGAGGATAAACCATACAGGAATTAGTTCTTGCCTGCCTATAATCAAATGGTCCCTAAAGCTGGAACATACTCATTTTGATGGATAAAAAGCTTGGCCTTAATAATAGGCCTTAGATAATAGGGTGAACAGAAGTGTGGTTCTCACAGAGAAAGGAGAGTCTGTGATGAGAGTAGTAAGGACAATTGCCCTCAAGTCAACCTTCAAATTTGTGTATTTCCGATTAGCTGTTCACTTATGGTCCCCATATGTTTTTTTTTTAAATTTATTATTATTATTTTTTTACTTTTAATTTCTTTTTTTTTTAATTTAAGAAAGGATTAATTAACAAAACCATAGGGTAGGAGGGGTACAACTCCACACAATTCCCACCACCCAATCTCCATATACCACCCCCTCCCCTGATAGAGATCCCATTCTCTATCCCTCTGGGAACATTGACCCAGGGTCATTGAGGGTTGCAGAAGGTAGAAGGTCTGGCTTCTGTAATTGCTTCTCCGCTGAACATGGGCATTGACTGGTCGGTCCATACTCCCAGTCTGCCTCTCTCTTTCCCTAGTAGCGTGTGTCTCTGGGGAAGCTGAGCTCCAGGACATATCGGTGGGGTCTTCAATCCAGGGTAGCCTGGCTAGCATCCTGATGGCATCTGGAACCTGGTGACTGAAAAGAGAGTTAACATACAAAGCCAAACAAATTGTTGAGCAATCATGGACCCAAAGCTTGGAATAGTGGAGAGGAAGTGTTAGGGGGGTACTCACTGCAAACTCTAGTGTACTTCTGCTTTCAGCTATATATTTTGCAGTAGTTTATGGATATGTGTGAACATAAGCTCTCTCTCACAGAAACTGGTGTATATCTAGGTTTTGGGACTTTGTTAGAAAGTGAACCACCTGAGATGAAATTAGTGTGTACTATAAAAGGAAAGGTCTCACCCAAGTAATGAAGCTGAAGGGTTGTCATTCCACACGTGAAGTCTCTGGACACAGTCTGAGCTGAAGCATGTTGAGGTGGCAATCGTTGCGTTGGTTAGGTTGTGATCGGCGGATGCAATATTATTTGATATGGAATGGGAGAGGCATATGGGAAAGTGGGCCCTATCCAAGGGTTCCAGGACTGGGAGAAGTAGAGGCTCTATAGTGGAGATGTGAGGTTCCTGCTGTCTTAGGGTTCCAAAAGATAATGGATAGTTAATGTTATCATCACATTATTTGGTAATTGGGTTAACTTTGAAAAGTCCTTTTGTTAGGGTTTGCTGTACAGTATCCAGTATCTTGTATATAGCTGTGCTATTGGATGCTTCTAATCTACTTGGTCTAGGCTTTTGAGAGAGTCTGCATATCAAATACACAGCCTATATATTAAAAAGATTCAGTTTGTGTTTTGAAAAACTTTGAGACATACAATTGATTTTCCCTCTCTCATATTAATTAACTAGTGATTTATATGTTTACATTTTGCCAGGAGTGTACATAAACACCATTCCCACCACCAAAAGACTGTGATCCATCCTTCTCACCCAATCCCACCCCCCACTGGCCCAGGAAGCTGCATGTCTACCCCTCACCACAGGGCTTTTACTTTGGTGCCCTGCTTACAATTTGGTCAGGTCCTGCTTTTAGTTTCCCTTTCAGATCTTCTTAGTCAACTTCTGTTGATGAGTGGGATCATCCCATACTAATCTTTATCTTTCTGACTTATCTCACTTAACATAATTCCTTCTAGCTCTGTCCAAGATGGGTCAGAGAAGGTGGGTTCATTGTTCTTGATAGCTGCATAGTATTCCACTGTGTATATATAGCACAGCTTTCTCAGCCACTCATCTGTTGTTGGGCACCTGGGTTGCTTCCAGGTTTTAGCTATTATGAATTGTGCTGCTATGAACATAGGAGTACACACCTCTTTTTGGTTGGGTGTTATGGAGTCCTTGGGGTATAACCCCAGGAGAGGAATTACTGGATCATATGGAAGGTCCATGTCTAGCCTTCTGAGAGTTTTCCAGACTGCTCTCCACAGAGGCTGGACCAATTTACATTCCCACCAGCAATGTAAAAGGGTTCCTCTGTCCCCACATCCTCTCCAGCATTTGTTGCTGCTGTCCTTTTTGATGTATACCATCCTTACAGGAGTGAGGTGGTATCTTAGTGTTGTCTTAATTTGCATTTCTCTGACAATCAGTGACCTAGAGCAGTTTTTCATATGTTTGTTAGCCTTTTGGATCTCCTCTGAGGTGAATGTTTTGTTCATATCCTCTGCCCATTTTTGGATGGGGTCATTTGCTTTTTTGGTGCTAAGTTTGCTGAGCTCTTTATATATTTTGTTGATTAGTTTCTTGTCTGATATATGGCATGTGAAGATCTTCTCCCATTCTGTGAGTGGTCTCTCTGTTTGTTTAATAGTTTCTTTGGATGTGCAGAAGCTTTTCAATTTGATGTAGTCCCATTGGTTTGTTTCTGCTTTAGTCTTCCTTGCAATTGGGTTTGATTCATCAAAGAGGTCCTTGAGGTATAGGTGGGAAAGTGTTTTACTAATGTTTTCCTCTAAGTATTTGATTGTTTCTGGTCTGACATCTAGGTTTTTGATCCATTTGGAGTTGATTTTTGTTTCTGGTGAGATAAAGTGGTTCAATTTCATTCTTCTGCATGTTGCAACCCAGTTTTCCCAGCACCATTTATTGAAGAGAGCTTACTTTTTCCATTTAATCCTTTGGGCCCCCTTATCAAAGATTAGATGTCCATAGGTGTGGGGATTTATTTCAATTCTGTTCCACTGGTCTGTGTGCCTATTTTTGTTCCAGTACCATGCTGTTTTGATGATGATGGCTTTATAATATAGTTTAAGGTCTGGGAGTGTAATGCCTCCATTTCTCTTTCTTTTCCTCAAGATGGTTTTGGCAATTCTAGGTGTTTTCAGATTCCAGATAAATGATTGTAGTGTTTGTTCTATTCTCTTAAAGAAGCTTGGTGGAACTTTGATGGGTATTGCATTAAATATGTATATGGCTCTGGGGAGAATATTCATTTTGATGATATTTATTCTTCCAATCCATGAGCATGGGATATCTTTCCATTTCTTAGTATCAGTTTCTATTTCCTTGAGTAGCGACTCATAGTTTTCAGCATACAAGTCTTTCACTTCTTTGGTCAACTTTATTCCTAGGTATTTGATTGATTTTGCTGAAACAGTAAAGGGGAGTGATTTCTGGAAGTCTTCTTCTTCAGATTTAGTGTTTGCATAAAGAAATGCCACTGATTTTTGTACATTGATTTTGTAGCCTGACACCTTGCTATATTGCCTAATAACTTCCAGTAGTTTTCTGCTGAATTCTTTAGGTCTTTCTATGTGTACTATCACATCATCTGCAAATAGTGAGAGCTTGACTTCTTCCGTTCCAATCTGTATTCCTTTGATTTCTTTCTCTTGCCTGATTGCTATGGCAAGAACTTCCAATACTATGTTGAAGAGTAATGGTGACAGTGGACAGCCCTGTCTAGTCCCCGATCTGAGGGGGAATGCTTTCAGCTTCTGTCCATTGAGTATGATGTTGGCTGTAGGTTTGCTATATATAGACTCCACTATCTTGAGGAATTTCCCATATATTCCCATTTTTTGTAGAGTTTTGAGCATGAATGGGAGTTGGATTTTGTCAAAGGCTTTCTCTGCATCTATTGCAATAATCATGTGGTTTTTGGCTTTGCTTTTATTGATGTGGTGAATGACATTGATTGACTTATGGATGTTGAACCAACCTTGCATTCCTGGGATGAATCCCACTTGGTCATGATGAACAATCTTTTTGATATGTTGCTGTATCCGGTTGGCCAAGATCTTGTTTAATATTTTGGCATCTATGTTCATCAGAGATATTGGTCTGTAGTTTTCCTTTTCTGTTCTGTCCCTATCAGCTTTTGGTATCAGGGTGATGTTGGCTTCATAGAAGGTGGAAGGGAGTATTCCTGTTTCTTCAATCTTATGGAAAAGCTTAAGAAGTATGGGTATTAACTGTTTCCTGAAGGTTTTGTAGAATTCATTTGTGAAGCCATCTGGTCCAGGACTTTTGTTGTTGGGGCCCCATATGGTTTATACCCTAGTCTTTGAATTAGGAAAGGCCAGTCTTTGGGATTATTCAGTAGCTTAACTGTCCAAGTTGTCTCTTCCTTTTATAATAATGAAAGTCACCTCATTCTAGGCAAATGGTAATTTGTGAAATAAATGTATATCTTCCCATTATTATTCAACCAATTACTATAAAGCTTCTGTCAGACTTCACTAAGAGGCATGGTGTGGGTTGTGGGCCGGAGGGTGGTACCATGTTTATTCATAAAATATTGACCAAGTGCCTGCTGTTTGTCAGGCAGTAGGCTGGGTCTGGAGGCCTAGACAGTCTCTTCTCTCTTAGTCCAGTAGGGCCTCCATAACAAAATGCCATACTTTGGGTGACAAACAACAGAAATGTATTTCTCATATTCTAGAGGCTGTAAGTCCATGATCAGGGTGCTGGAAGCTGGATGTCTGAGCAGAGCTTGACTCCTAGCTCAAAGATATCTATCATCTAGCTGTGTTCTCTCAAAGGCAGAAGGGCTGGAGGAACTTTCCAGGGTCTCTTTCATCAGAGCATTTATGAGAACTCCATGCTCATGATGCAATCACTTCCCAAAGGCTCTGCCTTCTTTACTGTTACATGGGAAGTTAAGATTTCAAAAAGTATTCTAAAACTTTGTGAGAATTATGGTGATTATACTTTGGAGGTGGGAGAGAGGGGACATAGAATTTTGGTAGTGGTATGGAACTATACACCACACTCTTGTCATATTATTGTTGTTGTTTTTCCAGAGCACTGATCAGATCTGGTTTATGGTGGTAAAGGGAATTAAACCTGGGACTTCAGAGCCTCAGGCATGAGAGTCTCCGCATAACCATTGTGCTACCTACCCCTGCCATCTTGCCATCATGTAACCCATTATTAATGACAAAAAAATAAGGATAATAACATCAATGAAGAAAAACATTCTGGTATAAAAAATAACCCAATAAGTAAATTTTAAGGGTATATACACATACAGCCTATAGCAGTTTCCTCATGAAGTTAGCACGACAGTCATTAAGCAACCACACAACTAAGGAACTGTGGCAATATAGAGGTGTGACATGTGATGAGTGTCTGGTCTGACAGCTTAAGATTCCCTTCATGAAGAAGTATTTAGGGTAAAACCCAAAGAGTTAGCTATGTGAGAAATGAGCTGCACTAGGAAGTAGGGGGTTGATGTAGTTTCTCTTTCTAGAGTCTTCTGAGAGAGTTGGGAGCCAGAAACAAGAATGAATTTGCCTCACCCTCCATCCACTGTTCAATACTCCAATAGAGATGTATGGTGGAACAGTGCATGGATACCCAGGGCTAGCTTGCCTGACCCTAAACCCCTGGATACTGTTAGAACAAAAATCAGCCACGTGATACCATGGGAAAAAAGCAAGAGAGAATTATTCTTCTTGATTTGTATGTAGAGTTCTGCTAACACTCAATAAACTGGAAATAATATGATTTTCTTTTTTAGTATTTCCTCGCTCAGTTACTTCAGATTTTAATCTCTCTTTTGAAAGATGAAAATGAGGGCGTGGCAAAGATGTAATATATTTTAAGACTCATTTATTTATTTATTTATTTTATGGAGCTGGGGCCTCACACACTTGTAATTTCACTCTTTCCAGACGGCTTTCTTATTCAGATAGAAAGACTAAAGGAGAGACACCACAGCACCAGAGATTGCCCCAGTTCTGTGGTACCTCTATGCAACTCCAGAATTTGAATCTGAGCCACATGCACAGCAAGTAGATTATATAATCTGCTCAGTGAACAATCTCTTTAGCCTAGATTTGAAAGATTAAAAAACACTCCTCCTAAGATAGAAACAGGCTGAGAATATGGATCAACCTACCAATGCCCATGTCCAGCAAAGAAGCTACTACAGAAGCCAGACCTTCCACCTTCTGCATCCCATATTGATCCTGGGTCCACGTGCTCCGAGAAGAGTAAAGAATAGGAAAGCTTCCAATGGAGGGTATGGGATATGGAACTGCGGTGGTGGGAATTTTGTGGACTTGTACTCCTCTTATCATATGGTCTTATCAATCATTATTAAATCAATTAAAAAACAAACAAAACAAACAAACAAACCATGCTCCTTCTCTCAGCCAAACACATCAAAATACACCATGATGAATGTTACAAAGAAAGCATGATCCCTTGGGGATAGATCATATAATGGTTATGCAAACAGACTCTCATATCTGAGGCTCTGAAGTCCCAGGTTCAATCCCCCACACCACCATAAGTCAGAGCTGAGCAGTGCTCCGGTAAAAAAAAAAAAAAAAGAAAGAAAAGAAAAGAAAGAAAGGAAGGAAGGAAGGAAGGAAGGAAAGAAAGAAAAAAAAAGGAAAGAAAGCATGATGCCTTTTATAAGGTGGTGCAATTTGTGCCTGGAAGCAGACTAACTGGGTACATTGAAACTGAACTTTTCATGCATTAGTTCAACAACTATTTATTGAACACTCACTGTGGACCTAGAATACAAAAGTGGGTAAGGCAGACACCATCTTTGTCCTCATGGATCTTTCATTCTAGTAGGAAAGACAGAAGATAAACACAAATCACCACACCTATGGACCTCTAATTTTTTATAAGGGGCCCCAAACTATTAAATGGAGGAAGGAGGGTCTCTTCAATAAATGGTACTGAGAAAACAGGGTTGAAACATGCAGAAGAACGAAACTGAATCACTTTATCTCATCAGAAACAAAAGTAAACTCCAAGTGGATCAAAGACCTAGATGTTAGACCAGAAATGATCAAATTCTTAGAGGAAAATATTGGTGGAATGCTTTCCCATTTAAATATCAAGGATATCTTTAATGATACAAACCAAATTGCAAGGAAGACTAAAGCAAATATAAACCAATGGTACTACATCAAATCAAAAATCTTCTGCACAGCAAAAGAAACCATCACCCAAACAAAGTGACTCCTCACAGAATGGGAGAAGATCTTTATATGCTATACATCAGAGAAGAGGCTAATAACCAATATATATAAAGAGCTCACCACCTGGCCCCCTCACCTACATCCTATTTCACTTCCCTCAATCACTTCAAGGCTAACCTTGTCTGACAAAGTAAAGACTTCAAAGGGCAAGAGACCAGCATATTTTAATGATGGCTCTTTTGGTTACTACCAGGCCACTCCATCATCCAGGGTCCTACTCAGGGAATCCTTGGATTCCCATATAGATATGACTTCTAACAGATCCTTCTCTCCATCATCGTTGGCCATCTCCATCAGGAACAATATAATGGACCCTCTTGTGGGCCTCTATAGGACATTGACCTCAATGTGGAACAACAATGTAGGGAATGCATCACTCTCCAAAGGGAGACTGGGTCAGCATACTCTGCCACTCAAGGAAGATGGGTCCTACAATGAGTGCAGCCTAGAATGTTCCTAGCTATGACCACGGAATGTGAGCTCAGACTGACAGGGATCCAGAGATTGCACAGGCTCCTGTGCTGAATATGGGCCCCAGATCAGATAGATGGGGTTCACAGTTAAGAGTATGTATATACTTTCCCCATATTTTGGAGCTACTCTTTGCGCTGATCTAGCTTTCTAGTTCTAGTCTCAACTGTGACATTATCTCCCTAGACAACACTTTTAACCCACCTGCATATAAGCAATCGGGCTCAGGCAAAAATTAATAAATCCATGGGCCCCTTTGAATATACCTAAAATAGACTTCCTAACTTTTTCCAAAATGGAGACCCCAATATCATCTGCTCTATTATTGCCTTTAGGTTCCTGATTATTAAACAATTTGTTCTGCTTTATGCTTATATACTTTTATCTTAATGCTTTTGAGCCACCAAGTTGCAGATGCTACCATGACACCAACTTGACTTCCCTGGGCAGAAGACCTCATCTATGTCTTGGAACCTCACCTCTCCAGAGCTCTCCCCAGCTCAGGAAAGATAGAAAGAGGCTGGGTAGCACAGCTATATACAAGATACTGGGTACTATACAGCAAACCCTAACAAAAGGACTTTTCAAAGTTAATCCAATTACCAAATAATGTGATGATAACATTAACTATCCATTGTCTTTTGGAACCCTAAGACAGCAGGAACCTCACATCTCCACTATAGAGCCTCTACTTCCCCCAGTCCTGGAACCCTTGGATAAGGCCCACTTTCCCGTATGCCTCTCCCAATCCATATCAAATAATATTGCATCTGCCGATTACAACCTCATCAACACAATGATTGCCACCTCAACATGCTTCAGCTCAGACTGTGTCCAGAGACTTCACGTGTGGAATGACAACCCTTCAGCTTCATTACTCGGGTGAGACCTTTCCTTTCATAGTATTCTCTAATTCCATCCCAGGTGGTTCACTTTCTAACAAAGTTCCAAACCTAGATATACACCAGTTTCTGTGAGAGAGAGCATATGTTCACACGTATCCATAAACTACTGCAAAATATATACCTAAAAGTAGAAGTACACTAGAGTTTGCAGTGAGTATCCCCCTAACACTTCCTCTCCACTATTCCAAGCTTTGGGTCCATGATTACTCAACAATTTGTTTGGCTTTGTATGTTAACTCTCTTTCAGTCACCAGGTTTCAGATGTCATCAGGCTGCCAGCCAAGCTTCCCTGGACTGAAGACCCCACCAATATGTCCTGGAGCTCTGCTTCCCCAGAGACCCACCCTACTAGGGAAAGAGAGAGGCAGACTGGGAGTATGGAACAACCAGTCAACGCCCATGTTCAGCGGGGAAGCAATTACAGAAGCCAGACCTCCCACCTTCTGCAACCCACAACGACCCTGGGTCCATGCTCCCAGAGGGATAGAGAATGGGAACGCTATCAGGGGAGGGGGTGGGATATGGAGATTGGGTGGTGGGAATTGTGTGGAGTTGTACCCCTCCTACCCTATGTATTTGTTAATTTATCCTTTCTTAAATAAAAATAAATAAATAAATAAAAAAGAAAGAGGCTAGGTGTATGGATTTACCTGCCACTGCCCATATCCAGCAGAGAAGCAACTATAGAAGCCAGACCTTCCACCTTCTGCACCCCATAATGACCGGGGTCAATACTCCTAGAGGGATGAAAAATAGGGAATCTTCCAATGGGGGGGGGGGGAGATGTGAGTAGAACTGTGATGGTGGGAATTGTGTGAAATTGTAATCATTTTATCCAACAGACTTGTCAATCATTATTAAATCAATTAAAAAAAAAAGGAAACACACATCATTTGAGAAAGTTATAATATTATAAGAAAATCAAGTGTAAAGGGGCCAGGTGGTGGCCCAGCTCATTGAAGACACATGTTTCCAAAGACCTGGGTTCAAGCCCCTGGTCCAAACCTGTAGAAGAAAAGCTTCTTAAATGATGAAGCAGTGATTTAGGTGTCTCCCTTTCTCTCTGCCCCTATCTTTCCCTTCCCTCTCAATTTCTCTCTGTCTCTATTTAGTAAATAATAGAGTGACTCTGTGTGTGTGTGTGTGTGTGTGTGTGTGTGCGCACGCACGTGTGTATGTGTGTGTAAATAAAGTGGGGGCTGAAAAGATAGCTCAGTTGGATAAAGTGCCTGCTTTGTCATGTGCATGTCCCAGGTTTGAGCCCAGCTCCTACTGCACTGTGGGAAAATTCAGTACTGTGGTCTCTTTCTCTCTTTCACTCTCAGAAAAAAAGTCAATCTGAAGTAAAAAAAAGCCCTGTCAATAACACTCAGAAGGGGGCTTTGTGCTTAGAGTTTAATCCTCTAGAGTTGCCATCTTAAAATTATCAGTAATGCTATTTTTGAGCTTAACTTTTTTTTCAGCCTCCATGGTTATCGCTGGGACTTGGTGCCAGCACTATGAGTCTACTACTCCTGCTATCCATTCCCCCTTACTTTATTGGATAGGACAGAGAGAAATTGAGGGAGGCGGAGGTAGAGAGGGAAAGAGAAACACACCAGCAGACCTGCTTCGTCACTTATGAAACATTGCCTTTGCAGGTGGGGAGCCGGGGCCTTGAACTCAGATCCTTGCGCAAGTCCTTGTGCTTAGTTCTATGTGTGCTTAACCAGGTGTGCCACCGCCTGACCCCTGAGCTTAACTTAAAAACATTAATTGGGGGCTTGGACAGTAGTGCAGAGGGTTAAGCACACATGGTGTGAAGCGTAAGAACTGGTGTAAGGATCTGAGTTAGAACCCCTGGCTCCCCACCTGCAGGGGGTTTGCTTTGCAAGTGGTAAAGTAAGTCTGCAGGTCTTTCTCTCTTCCACTCTGTCTTCCCCTCCTTTCTCAATTTCTCTCTGTCCTATCTGACAACAATAACAATAATAATAACAAGGGGAACAAAAAAATGGGAAAAAATGACTTCCAGGAGCAATGAATTTGAACCAGAAAATGCCCTGCATTTTCATGGTGCACAGAGTAGCTGGCTCTACCTCTCTCAGAAGGCACCTTTGAAAAGGGAATATGTGGGTGTCAGTACAGGCAGCTAAGAAAACCTTAAGTGCTAAGGCCCTTAGGCTGGAACAATCTTGCTGAGTGAGCAGGAGCAACAGCCGAAGAGGTTGGTGTGGCTGGAGCTGGGCCAACTAGTGGGAGGGTGGGTGGTAGTGAGACTGGAGTTGTAGCCTGGGGCCAGAGCATGTGAAACTATGTAGGTCATGATAAGAAGGCTGGCTTCCAGTTGAGATGGAAGTTGTCAGAGCATTTGAGGAAAATGATACAGCTCGATATTTTTAAAGACTGAGTGTTTTTGAAGATGATACGATTTATGTTGTTTTTCATTTATTAACCTTATAATGCATTCCTAATCTCTTGTTAAAGGGTTTGAGGTAGTCTTGAATGGAGATAATAACAGAGGCATGACTGCCAGGGTTGTGGAAAGGGAAGAAACAAGGGCAGCAAAGGTTCTAGCAAAAGGGTGAGCTCTGATCCATGGAAATTGTGGAAGAAGTTGGGAGAGTGTGGATGCAGGAGAGAGTGAGTCAAGGGAGAAGAGTCCAAGGCTTTTAGTCACGACTGCCACCTCTCCAGATTCAAAGGAGGTCTCGAAACTTTACATCAGGCTCAACCTGACGCTGTTGACTGGCTATGGAAGAAGGGCAAACGCTAGAAGAAGAAGAAGTCCTCTCTGTGAGATGACATGCCAAGGGATGTGCTGAGAATGTGAGGCACTGGAGAAAGAAATCTGAGGTGAGAAGAGAAGGTTTAGGTATTTTTTTGAGAGGAATAGGAGAAGATTGCCTTGGGACAAGATCAGAGGATTTGAGTAGTACAGTTGGCCCAGCTCTGGTGGGAAACTCTTTCCCTTCCTGCAAACAACTCCCTCACCTAAATTCTGGACTCTATTCCTTACCATCCCTGAAAAATCTCCCACTCTATCTACTACTCTATTTCCTGCTTTCCTAAAAATACACAGATTTTCTGTTTTAAAGTCATAAAATTTCTTGTGATGTGCTCTTCGGTCATTTCATTACATCTCTTCATCTAAATCACTAAATGCATGCTCCTTTCTTCGCCTCTTCCTCAACACTCATTCCTTAATCTAACATGATGTTGTTCCATCACGCCACTGAAATTTTCCCCTAAGAATAGCTCATGATTTTCATCCTGTTCTTGTCTTAGATTGTGTATTAGTTTGTAAAATCTTCTTTATTACTTTGTTTAGTCCTCTTGCTTAAAACTCTTGTTTTTAATTTAATGGACAACTGACCTACTGTGATTCTTTTCCCACCTCTTTGGCCATTTCATCTTTTCTTTTTTTAAATATTTTTAATTTTATTTTATTAATGAAAAAGAACCAGTTATCACTCTGGTACATGTGCTGCTGGCGCTTGAATGTGGGACCCCATTCTAGAGAGTCCAGTGCTTTATCCATCGTGCTACCTCCCAGACCACTCATCTTCATCTTCTTCTGTAGTTCTTGTCCCACTGCTGTGGGCACTGCCTGATATTCATCCCCAGCTCATTGCTTGGTCAAAATATCTCTTTGCAGAGCTTATTTACTTTTCTGCAATCAACTACCCCGATTAACATGGCCTTTCAGCTTAATGACCAACTCTTGATATATTATCCCAAACACCCCATTAGCCAAAACTTCTCTTCTGAACTCTGTTGTCCAATTTTCAACCTAAAATCATGTCCAGAAACAAACTCATTTCTTTTAACAACAAAAACAAAAAAAATTGAGATTCTTCAGAAGTAAATATTCTATGATTTAATGATCTCAGCTCTGGATATATATATTTAAAGAAGGGGCTTGAAGAGATATTTGTATACTCATGGTCATAGCAATATTGATAATCAAAAGGTTGAAGCAACCCAAGTTGCATCTTTTTGATGACTGAAAGGATAAGGAGGATATCATATATATTCATTGGGAGGTTATCCAACCTTGACTAGAAAAGAGCTTAAAAATACACGTTACAACATGGACGAACCTTAAGGGCACTATACAAGTAAAATAAGCCACTCACAAAAGGACAAATGTTGCATGATTCCATTTATACTGGGAACTCGGTCAAATACATAGAGACAGAAAGCAGATTGATGGTTGACACAAACTTGGAGGAGAGAAGAATAGGGAATTATTGCTCAATAAGTGTGGAGTTTCTGAATTTCAAGGTGAAAGAGAGGTGATGAATGAGCACAACTGGGGTTGTCCTTGACTCACTGAATACTTTACAATGGTCAAGATAGTAAAAACTAGGCTGGAGAGATAATAATTAAGCAAAAGACATTCATGCCTGAGGCTCTGAGGTCCCAGGTTCAATGCCTGGCACCCCCATAAGCTAAATCTGGGCAGTTATCTAGAAAAAGTAAAAAATTAATGCTAGATGTATTTTGTCATATATTTTTAATCCATTTTTATTTCCTAAAATTTTATTGGTATTATCCCCAGAGCCAACCCCACTGGGGAAAGATAAAAACAGGCTAGGTGTATGGATTGACCTGTCAATGTTCATGTACAGTGGAGAAGCAATTACAGAAGCCAGACCTCCACCTTCTGCACCCCATAAAGATCTTTGGTTCATACTCCCAGAAGGATAAAAAATAGGGAAGCTTCCAATGGAGAGTATGGGATATGGAAGCCTAGAGGTGGGAACTGTATGGAGTTGTACCCCTCTTATCCCACAACTTTGTCGATTATTATTAAATCATTAATAAAATAAATTATCATTTTTGTTTATCAGGAATATTCATACCTAAGTATTTCTAAAAGATAACTAGTGTAATATCCTTACTGATTAAGGGATAGAACAAATTGATATTATGACTTTAATGATTTTTTATTGGTGATTTAATAGTGATTTAAAAAAATTATATGAGAACAGGGATATAATTCCACACCTTTCCCACCACCAGAGTTCTGTGTCCCCATTCCCTCCCTTAGAAACTGCATTAGTTCTCCCAAGATCACAGATAGGGACTGAATATTATTCCTATAACTACACACATATTTTCCCCATTTTTTTCTGTGGTCCTGCCTTCTCTTTCTAAATCATACCTACTGAGTATCCTTCTCCCCCCCCTTTCTCTGTGCCCCCTCCCTTTTCTTTCCCCTTCCTCTTCTCTCTTTGGGTCCTGACAGAACTGGAGTTCAGAGCCCTCTGATCATTCCCCACTAACATTTACCTCTTCAGTAGTATGGGCCCAAAGTTTTTATGGGGTGCAGAAGGTGGAAGGTCTGGGCATTTGTAGTGGCTTCTCTCCTAGACATGGATGTTTGTAGATCAATCCATACACCCAGCCTATTTTAATCCTGTAAGATTTTTTTTTTAACATGACTATTGTCTCTATAATTTACTTGCTTTCAGGTTTAACATGATACTACAGGTTCATCTACCTAAGGCCTGTAATTAATCACTTCTCAAAGGAGTCCTGATTCCTGGTAGAGGAAAAGGGTAATGAGAGGTTACAATATGGGCTGTATACAGGGTGCTCCTTGTTCCTTAGTCGTGGGCAGTCTTCCCACATACATATACACTTTGGTGTACTTCTAGTGTGTTCTTCAGCTTTATTTTGATTTTGAATTGAGAGAAACATTTGGTTCTAAGGTCAAAACTAAAACGTAAGTTACGATAGGTAAAATTCAGTGTCATCCTAGTTTTCTCCTTGCTGCTCTCTCCTTGTAAATCAACAATTAGTATTTATTTATTTTAGCTAACTCTTCCATTATTCCTTTTGAAAAAAATAAGAAAATGTTTAGTCACATTCTCATTCTTCTTAAACAAAATGTACTGGGCTGTACACGATTTTCTTCACTTTACAGTGGCTACAGAAGATTATTGAAACAGTGCATCCATATAAAGACCACATTTCGGCAATCTTTTCTCTATCCTGCACTGTAATTGTTATATGGAAGCCAGGCCTCAACTGACCAACATTGGTTGTGCCCAATTCTCTTCCACCCCACTCAATCTATGACTCTGTATTTTTATTTTTTATTTAATTTTTAATTTTTTAATTTTATAGGACAGAAAGAAATTTAGAGGGGAAAATGAAACAGAGAGGGAAGAACCTACAGACCTACTTCACTACTAATGAAGCCTCCCTTCTGCAGGTGGGGACTGACGAGTTGAACTTGGGTTCTTGAACATGGAAATACGTGTATTCAGCCAGATGCACCACCATCTGATCCCACCAATCTATGTCTTTTACAGACAGCACAGCAAAATAAGCTTTGGTGACCAGAGAAGTGGCTTGGTGGTAGAGCACTTGCGTGCATGAGGCAGCACATTTAATCCTTGGTACTGCATATGGCCAAATGATGTTTTCTTGCATTCAGTCTCTCTCTTTTCCACCAATAATAACAAAAAGAATAACTTTGAATATACCACATTTCAGATTTTTGACAATATAACTTTAGAATAGTCCCCAAAAGTGAGATTATTTGGGTCAAAAGGAACACGTGTAATATTAATGGACAGTGCCATGTTCCCTTTCATTAAAGTTATTAAAAGTTGTGCCATTTTTCATTCCACTAGCAATATGTGAGAGGTCCAGTTTCATGACAGACTTGTTATTAGATTAAGTTGTCACACTTTTGGATTTGTCTACATGACAGGTGATAAACAGTAACTCAGTGAGATTTTACATGTCTCCTGTTATAATGAGGTCCAGCACTCAAGTGTCAGTTATATTTCTTTTTCTGTGAACCATGTACTGCTATCTTTCTGCACTACAGCTGAAGAGCTACTACCCAGGTGGTACAAGAACAGCATGAAACACAGGGCCTATCCTCGAAGTAATTTAAAGGGGATTAATCAAATGACTTGCCCAAAATGACAATAACGAAGCAAACAGTACAAGTTACAGCTGAAAATCCTTGACATGGATTAAGTGTTTTGGGAGTTCAGAGAATAGAGATAACTTTCAAGTAATTTGCAAAGGCTTCAAAGGTGGGAATTTGAGCTGGGACTTGAAAGCTATCTGGGCCAGAATAAACAGAGGAGAGAAGGGCAGGGGAGCATGAATCTGCAGCAATCCGTAAGTAAATTGGTGATAAATTAGTTTAGAGAAGAGAACATTTAGAAAAGTGTACTAATTCTCCTCAACATGGTTAAAGGAAAGGACTGCTGAGGTCCACTGATGGCACACCTAGTTAAGCATGCTTTATGAGGGTCTGCGCACCCAGGCTCAATATCCAGCATCACCAAAAGCCAGAGCTGAGCTCCGGTAGCAGCAATAATAAATACACCTCTATTGGATGAATATGGAATGATCTCACTCATAGACAGAAGTTGAAAAACAAGATCAGAAAGGAAAACTCTAAGCAGAACTTGGGCTGGAGTTAGTGTATTGCATCAAAGTAAAAGATTGTGGGGTGGGAGGATAGGGTTCAGGTCCTGGACCATGATGGCAGAGGAGGCCCTAGTGGGGGCTGAATTGTTATGTGGAAAATTGGGAAATGAAATGCATGTACAAAATATTGTATTCTACTGTCAACTGTACACCATTAATCCCCCAATGAAGAAATTACAAAATTTAACTCTATTAATAATTACCAACATTATGAATAGCAGTGAAACAGACCTTTGTTGTCCAGCATCTGCTCAAGATAGCACAGTTCTAGGTAGGCAAACCTTCCACAGTTATTTGTTGATTTAAGATAAAGGCTATGTTTCTATCCAGAATTGAAGATGGAAAATTTTTCCACAAGGAGAAAGCCTGTGGAAAACCAAATGTGATAAGACTTGACAAAGGCCTGGCTAAGTACTATGCCCAGCTATTAGGGGGGCAGAGTGTCTTCATTCCTGTTGAGTCTAATCCAGAACACAGGCTCTTCTGCATTCTCCAGACTTGTTAAATGAAAGATCAGTTGGTTTTCCAAATATCTCCTAAGGGGAGGGTGGGGTGGTAGTGGTGGGTGGCAATTCTGTAATGATCTTCTCTGTTGGATTATGTGTAAGTGTGTGTGTGTGTGTGTGTGTGTGTGTGTGTGTGTGTGTGTGCATGCGCGTGCACACACACACACACATACACACACACACGCTGTATATAAGTACAGTGTCTTTAGTCTGGTTTTTACAAGGTTCAGTGGTCTACTTTCCCCATTTCCTCTTTTGGGTAAGATGCCACAAACAAACAAACAGCCTGTTTTTCTGAAGCTGTGACTCTCCCATCTTCTCAGCTTGTTTATATGCTATATTTTAGCTCAGTTGCCAACCACAATAAAGAAAGGACTCATCAGAGCTGTACTTCTATACAACAGTCCCCTAAGATTTTAAGAAAGCAGATCCGTTTAGGTAAACCAGAAGTGAGAATCCTCTGGAGGCACCTGAGCTGCTGGGTTTAATTGGGCTGCAGCTGCTTTGCCTTCTCCAAGCTCATTCCTGGTTTAGCCTGAAGACAACAGGGACTTGCCAGCTAATTGGCTGTTTCTGTGATTGTCATTCACTTAGGCACTCTACCTTGTTCTTTGTTTGCTACAAAATGCTCCTTTTAAAATGATTTGCTCTCCTATGGATCCTAAAGAAAAAAAGTGCCACACTGAAGCCTTCAAGATTTTTTTTGTTTTGTTTGTTTGTTTTGTTTTAAGAGCAGCAGGTTTCTCTGGGGAGATGGTGTGTGCTGCAGGATTTGGGTGTTGCTGTGAACATAGTTGAACTGGGACTGGTGTCCTGGGTTATATATTATATAAAGAAGCTGGGCAAGTTTCAAGACTCAGAACCAGTTGGGCAGGTTGAGGGAGTTTCTTTTTATTCTCACCACTCAGCTGAACAGAGAAAACTTTTCAGCTTCATCAGGTAAATGGTTTACTTGGAATGGTTGGGAAAGATTAGCAAATTGAGGGTTAGGTTTCATGGCTCTCTCATGCTTTCAGGTGACACCCCCCCCCCCCCCCCCAATGCAAACCAAAGGAACTGAGAAAGAGCTCTGCCAACCCTCCAGCTCTCAGCTCAACTTCAGGTGTTGACTGCCAATGGTTTTTCAACTTAACTGACTTCAGACATAAAAAAAAAGATAGGGGACCATTGCCAAAATCAACACATCATATTTGTTTGTGTGTCTGCCTCCTGCAGGTTGCATCATGGAATTGAATTTTAGTCATCACCCATCTTCCCTCCTTATTATTTAGCATCATACTACTGTGTCAAATGTGCCCAACTGGCCTTGAGCCTCCCTCCCTTGTTTAATTAATTAATTGACTAATTAATTAATTTATAAATTATCTGATTTTATTGCCACCAGGATTATCATTGGGGTTTGGTGCCTGCACTATGAACCCACCTCTGCTGGTGGCTATTTTTCCCCTAATTTTTTTTTTTTAATTTGATAAGACAGACAGAAATTGAGAGGAGGGAAGAAGCTAGAGGAGAGAGAAAGAGTGCCACCTTCGGCCACTGCTTCAACACTTATGAAGTTTTTTCCCTACAGATGGGGAGCCAGGGCTTGAACCCAAAATTTTAAGCATGGCAACTTGTGCACCCTACTGGATACGCCATCCCCTGGTCTTTCTCTCTCTTTCTGTTCAATGGAAAGTGCTAGACTGGTTCTGAGTGTGCCTCTTCAGAGCACTTTGTGGCTTTTTTAATGGGAATTTTGCCATTCAAGTATTATAGTTGGTTGCTAGGAAATAAGATTATTCTTATTTTTAAATTTGTTATTAGTGACTTAATAGTTATTTATAAGATTATAATATAACAGGGGTTTTGTTCTACACACTCCCACCACCAAAGTTCTGTGTCATCTCCCCCCACCCCCCCCAAACATTATAGTTATTCCAAGGTTTTAGTGATGCCTGGTTATTTATTTATTTCAAGTTCATGTGTTTCAGTTCTCTGTATTCCACATATGAGTTGCCTTTCACTTCCTTTCTTGCTTCAGTAAACATAATCACCTTTAGTTCTATCAGTTCTATCCATTTTGTCCTGAAGGACAGATTTTTTTTTTTTTTATCAGAGTACTGATCAACTTTGGCTTTTGATGATGTTGGGAATTAACCTGTGACATTTGGTCCCTCAGGCATGAAAGTTTTTTTTTTTTTGGGGGGGGGTAACCATTATGCTATTTTCCCAGCCTTTTAAAATTGAGCATATGTCTCATAACTTTTTTGTTTGTTTGTTTTGTTTTTATTTAAGAAAGGATAAATTAACAAAACCATAGGGTAGGAGGGGTACAACTCCACACAATTCCCACCACCCAATCTCCATATCCCATCCCCTCCCCTGATGGCTTTCCCATTCTCTATCCCTCAGGGAGCATGGACCCAGGGTCGTTGTGGGTTGCAGAAGGTGGAAGGTCTGGCTTCTGTAATTGCTTCCCTGCTGAACATGGGCGTTGACTGGTTGTTCCATACTCCCAGTCTGCCTCTCTCTTTCCCTAGTAGGGTGGGTCTCTGGGGAAGCAGAGCTCCAGGACATATTGGTGGGGTCTTCAGTCCAGGGTAGCCTGGCTGGCATCCTGATGACATCTGAAACCTGGTGACTGAAAAGAGAGTTAACATACAAAGCCAAACAAATTGTTGAGCAATCATGGACCGAAAGCTTGGAATAGTGGAGAGGAAGTGTTAGGGGGATACTCACTGCAAACTCTAGTGTACTTCTACTTTCAGGTATATATTTTGCAGTAGTTTATGGATATGTGTGAACATATGTTCTCTCTCACAGAAACTGGTGTATATCTAGGTTTTGGGACTTTGTTAGAAAGTGAACCACCTGGGATGGAATTAGAGAATACTATGAAAGGAAAGGTCTCACCCGAGTAATGAAGCTGAAGGGTTGTCATTCCACACGTGAAGTCTCTGGACACAGTCTGAGCTGAAGCATGTTGAGGTGGCAATCATTGTGTTGATGAGGTTGTAATCGGCAGATGCAATATTATTTGATATGGATTGGGAGAGGCATATGGGAAAGTGGGCCCTATCCAAGGGTTCCAGGACTGGGGGAAGTAGAGGCTCTATAGTGGAGATGTGAGGTTCCTGCTGTCTTAGGGTTCCAAAAGACAATGGATAGTTAATGTTATCATCACATTATTTGGTAATTGGGTTAACTTTGAAAAGTCCTTTTTGTGAGGGTTTGCTGTATAGTACCCAGTATCTTGTATATAGCTGTGTTATTGGTTGCTGTCTCATAACTTTTTTATCCACTTACCTGTCAGCTAGCATTTAGGTTGCACCTATATTTTGGTTACTGTAAATAATGCAGGTGTGAACATGAAGGTGTATATATCTCTTAGGATTAGTGTTTTGGATAACTGACTAAGGGTGACATTACTGGGAAATGAGATGATTCTTTTGGTTTCGGCAACTTCTACTTTACTCTTAACTGTTATTTTTACCAAATGAATACACCAACCCAGGAGCCAAATACAAACCTGTTCCAGGTCTGCTACACAAAGGGGGAAGGATTATTCTGTGTGGAAAACCAAAAAAGGAAACTAGAGGGTTGCATTTCAGTAAGCATTTATTTTAATTCAGGAATTCATTCTAGTGATTATCATGGTCAAATGGATGAGAATGACTATCTTGCAAATGTGTAGTGATGCTTCACAATTCAGGTGACAGTTTCTGCCTTCCACAACCCATTGCAAACAAAAGGAGTGTTTAAAAATCCCAGTGCCACTCCCCCTTAAGAAAAAAGACAAACCCCAGTGCCCAGATTGCTCCCTGGATCAATTAAACTTCTATCTTGGGGGAAGGCTTTGCTTTTGCTTTTATTTTCTTTTTTCTCTAACCTCTCAAGGGGAGCAAGTCATATTAGGCAAGTCAAGAACTGTCAACCTAGTGGGAGAACCAAGGGCCTCAGAATAAAATAAAAGCAGGTCAAGTCCTGCTTTTGCCATTAATGGACTTGCTGGCCTATAGAATTAAAGATGACTACAATCTAAAAGTCATTTGAGCTCTACAGTGCCATGATCTTTTTCACCTGCTCTCTCTCCTGGTTGTAAAGAGCATGCTAGGGTCTGGGGAAATAGTATAATGGTTATGCAAAAGGATTTTCATGCCGGATGTTCTGAGTTCCCAGGCTCAGTCTCTGGCACTGCCATAAGCTAGAGCTGAGCAGTGCTCTGGTAAAACAAATAAATAGTAAATAACAAAATAAAATATAAAGAACATGCCAGAGCCAGCTATTTGCTCATCACACCTAGAACTTCTCTAAAGCTGTCCACATTATAAAAGGAGCTGTCTAATTGGGTCAGTATGTTGTTGAGTCCAGATTGCCTTACCAGATAAGTAAACAAGTAGTGTGGGTTTTCAAAGGAAAAATACAAGCTTCATGGTGTTTCTGATACTTATGGGTCAACCAACTAGCTTAAAACGAGTAGTGGAATTTTTATTAATGCACATTGAAGTCTTTTGGCTGTGCTAGTTTCCATTTCTCTCATAATCAGTTAATTGGAAATACACTCTTCTTGAGAATGTCTTAAAATAAAAAGGGGATCTCTTCCTTCCTCACCGCCCACACCCACTCTCTGCCCCCAACCAGTGGAAATGTAAAGACTTAGAAAACTAAGAAGACTATGTTATCCCAAATATGCATTTTTGTCTGGCCTGGCCTTTAATTAGATATTACTGTTGTTGCTTAAATGGATAAAAAGTAGATTAACTCTTGAACCAAGGCACGATTAGTTGGGCATAAAAGAACACTAAAAGGTTACTAATTGCTTTTAAAAAGATAAACCAAATTGAACCATAGAAGCAGAAAATTACCTCTGTTGAGAATCACCTTAGTTGTTTAAGAAAGGAAAGACTTGTTGAAATGTGAGTAACTCAATGAGCATGGCTGAGAGCAGATTCTTACCACTTCCTTGGCCAAACATAAATTGCAAAAGCATAAACTTTAAGCTTGAATGCTGTCTGGTTAAGGCTAGGCTGTCTTTATAGACTCCTGCATACCTTAAACTCCTGCCAATGATTGTCTGGACATCTTACAGCAAGGATTCCCTATGTTATTTGTAAATGTTATCTCGAAGGGTGTGTCCTGCAACTGTCTCAATGAAGGTAATTTAAATTCAGTTTGATCTTTAAAATGAACCTCCAGGGCAGAGGTGAGGCCTTTGTGCTCTGTTAGTGAACTCCACAGCCCTCTAGGGTGCTTTCTGCATAAAAGGAATTCAAGGTGTGGAGAAATTTGTATTTATAGCCCTGTGAGTCAAGCAAAACCAGTTAACTTGGTGTGCCAGCTACAACATTGCTGAGAAACACTGACTGAGGGGCAACCTCAAGACTTACCAAGAGGAGACAACTGGAAAAGCCACGCTTATGAAAAAAAAGAATATTTTTAAAATTTTCTTTTTATTGCCACTAGGGTTATTGCTGGGGCTTGGTGCCTGCATGACTGATCCAATATTCAGGAAAGTCAGGTTTTCTTTCTTTCTTTCTTTCTTTCTTTCTTTCTTTCTTTCTTTCTTTCTTTCTTTCTTTCTTTTCTTTCTTTCTCTCTTTCCTTCTCTCTCTCTCTCCCTCTCTCTCTCTGATAGGACAGAGAGTGGGGGAGGGAGATAGGGAGACACTTACAACACTGCTTCACCACTCATGGAACTCCTCCCCTGCAGGTCCTTGAACATGTTATATGTCTGCTCAGAGGGGGTGTGTCACCACCCAGCACTTACCCTTCTGACATCTTAAGGAGGATGCAGGACATTTTGCTTTATTTATTATGTGCAAATGACTCTAGGTTTACACACACACACACACACACACACACACACACACACACACACAACCCAGCCTACAAGATCACAAAATTTGGAAATGAATTTTTAGTAGAGTCCACTGATGACCACCAGGTACTTGTCTGCCCTCATCTTTCTCCACCTCCAGAGAGCATAGTACAGTTGGCCCATCCTAACTCAACTCTTCTCTCATGGGTTCTCTTTCCTCCCATACAACCTTTCTTTTCCCCTCCAGGCTCCTTTGGTCTTTGGTCAGCTGTAGTCAGTTGCCTGACTAATGCTGTCTGGTCATTCATCTTCTATATGTCACTTTTCTCTTGGTAACTGCATTCCTGGTCATGCCTTTAAATACTATCTTGTGCTGAGTTCCTCTTCATCTGTATCTTTGGCTGATACATACCCCTGAGATGCATACATTCATCCCACTGACTTCTCAGTCTCTTCACTGGAAACCTGAATCCTGACTCCAGCCCTCCCTCTGTCCTCTGTTAACTAATCTAATGCCCCATGCCAATATCCTGAACAATTTTCTTTCCTTCCCCTACCCACATCTACTCCATTAGTGAGTTCCCTCCATTTTATCCAATATGTACTGCTAATCCTCCCCCCTTTTCTCCATTTCTACTCTCACCAGTATCTCTCCCCAGGATTACTGTTAAGAGCCTCCTGGCTGTTTTTCCTGCTTTCACTCTTGCTCTTCACAATGCATTCTTTACACAGAAGCCAGAGTGAACTTCTCAAAATGTAAATCAGATCATGTTAATCACCTGGTTAAAACCCTGCCATGTTATCCCAGGAATGCATGGGTATCTGGTTCTGTAAAACACCATATTAACAGATTAGAAAGGAAAACCACATGAGTCTCAGTTGACGCACAGAAAGCATTCAATTAAAAAATGTTGCTTTCCTGGACACAAACTTCTGGCAAATTGGGGAGCTTCCTTAATCTGATAAGAGGCACAACTATTCAAATATTGAAGCTAACATAATCATATTTAATGGTCAAGCTTCAAACTCCATTATATTGGAGTCAGAAATAAAGTAAAGGAAGCTTCTACCTACCATTGCTTCACATAAAATTATCTTTGAAGTCCTAATCTAGATGAAAATCCAATTCGACAAGTACTTATGAAGTGACTACTATTTGCCAGAGCAGTACTAGGCTCTTGAACATCACTAATGAATAAAATGGGCAAAGACAGTATCAGACATAGATTTAGGGAAAAAAGGCAAAACAAAAATAATAGTTACATTATTATGGGCTGACTTGTGTTCCCCCAAATTTATTTGTAGAAGTCTAACCATTAACATTCTGAGTGATTCAGAATGTGGCTGATTTGGCAAGAAAGTTTTCAGGGAGGTAATTAAGTTAAAATGGGGTTCCTTAAAGGTGAGATATAACCCAGTGTGACTGATTTTTCAGAAGAGGATATTTGGAGGGTCAGGCAGTGGTGCCTCTGGTAGAGTGTACACATTACAATGTGCAAGGACCCAGGCTTAAGCCCCTGATTCCCACTTGCAAGGGGGAAGCTTCATGAGTGGTCAAACAGTACTGCAGGTGTTCTCTCTCTTCCTCTCCCCTCCCTCTACTCATATACTCTCTCAGTTTCTCTTTGTCGCTATCCAAAATAAATAATAAATATTTTAGAAGATGATACTAAGACATGCAACAGTCACCAGAATGAGTGGGCACAGAGGAAAGAAAGTAAGGACACCAGAAGCACAATCTGCGAGTTGCAGAAAGGGCCCTTGGGAGAGTCTCTATCAGTCACAAAGTCCAGAAATCTAAGAAAATAAACTTCTCTTAAGGTCCCTCCCTTTCCCTCCATCTGTAGTATTTTGTTATGGCAGTCATAGCAAGCCAATATAAATTAAGTTTTTTCTAGAAACATTTAAATTATTATTTTATTTGTGATTAATAGTGGATTACAAGACTGTAAGATTATAAGGTATAGCTCCACACTATACCCACTACTAAAATTTTGTGTCCCTACCTTACCAACAGTAACCACTATAGTCCTCACACACAGTCTTAGAGAGGTTTTTTTTGCTTATGTTTATTTTTTATTTTTTTAAGCATCCAGTTTGATTTTTTAATTCTGTAAAATTATGATAATATCTATATTCTTTTTCTTTTTTATTTATTTAAGAAAGGAGACATTAACAAAATCATAGGATGGGGGGGTACAACTCCACACAATTCCCACCACCCAATCTCCATATCCCATCCCCTCCCCTGATAGCATTCCCATTCTCTATCCCTCTGGGAGCATGGACCCAGGGTTGTTGTGAGTTGCAGAAGGTGGGAGGTCTGGCTTCTATAATTGCTTCCTCGCTGAACATGGGCATTGACTGGTCGTTCCATACTCCCAGTCTGCCTCTCTCTTTCCCTAGTAGGGTGTGTCTCTGGAGAAGCTGAGCTCCAGGACACATTGGTGGGGTCTTCAGTCCAGGGAAGCCTGGCCGGCATCCTGCTGGCGTCTGAAACCTGGTGGCTGAAAAGAGAGTTAACATACAAAGCCAAACAAATTGTTGAAGAATCATGGACTCAAAGGTTGGAATAATGGAGAGGAAGTGTTGGGGGGTACTCACTGCAAACTCTAGTGTACTTCTGCTTTCAGGTATATATTTGCCCTAGTTTATGGATACGTGTGAACATATGCTCTTTTTCCTGGAACCTGGTCTATATCTAGGTTTTGGGACTTTGTTAGGAAGTGAACCACCTGGGATGGAATTAGAGAATACTATGAAAGGAAAGGTCTCACCCGAGTGATGATGCTGAATAGTTGTTGTTCCACACCTGAAGTCTCTTGTTTTGCTAGTTCATTTATTTCATATCTCTAGATGCTACATATGAGTGAAACCATCTGGTAGTTGTCTCTTATCTCTTTACTTATTTTGCTAAGCATAATCACCTCCAGTTCCATCCATTTTCTCCCAAAGGACACAATATCATCTTTTTTGCAGAGTTGTGTCCCATGGAATATATATCCCATAACTTCTTTAGCCACTCATCTGTTGATGGGCATTTAGGCTGCTTCCACTCTTTGGGTATTGTGAATAATGCAGCTATGAACATAGGAGTGCTTATGTCCCTTTGAATTAGTGCTTGTGGGGCCACTGGGTAAATATCCAAAAGTGGTATTGCTGGATCATAAGGTAATTCCATTTTTGTTTAAGGACTGTCCATACAGTCTTTCAAATGGGCTGTAGCAATTTTTATTCCCACCAACAGTAAAGCAGAATTCCCTTTTCTTCACAGCTTTTCCAACACCTGTCATTTTCTGGTTTGTTGATGTAAGCCCTACTCTCAGGTGTGAGATGGTATCTCAGTGTAGATTTAATTTGCATTTCTCTAATGATAAGTGAAGTGGAGCATTTCTTCATGTGTCTGTAGGTCATGTGTATCTCTTCTTTAGAAAACTGTCTGTTTAATTCTTTGGCCCACTTTTTTATTGAGTTATTCTTGCTTCTTTTGGAGATCTATCAAACTGGGCTTGATTCACCAACATTGGACTGTGTTTATGTATTTTACTCACCCCTTCCCTGTGTCTGGTTTTCCCACTTGTTATGTTCCTGGTTCTATTCTAATACTGATTGTCACATTAAAAGTTGGGATTCCTTTGCCTCTTCTTTTCATGTTGGACTCCTCTCAGAAATTCTTGCAAGGGAGGGTTAGTAGTGGCAAATCCCTTCAGTTTTGGAATGTTTGAAAAGATCTCTATTTCTCCTTCATATTTGAAGGATAGTTTAACAGGATACAGGATTTGTGGCTGGCAACTCTTATCTTTTAACACTTTGAATATGCAATTTCACTCTCTCCTTGCCCCTAAGGTTTGTGCTGAGAAATCTGATGAAAGTCTGATGGTTCTGCCTTTGTACATGAATTTCTTTACCTGGAATCCTGCAGTTTTGTTTTTTTTTTGTCCCTGGTTTTGGGTAATTTTACAATTATGTGTCTTGGTGTGTTGATTTTGATAAAAAAAAAATTAGGTGTGCCTTCATGTTCTTGGATTTCTTTCTTTTGGACATCCCTCAGGTATGGAAATTCTCTGTTAACATTTCTTTGAATATGTTATCTAGCCCCCTTTCTCTCTCTTTTTCCTCAGGGATCCCAATAACTCTATTGTTTGTCTTTATGATGAAGTCTGCTATTTTGTTGAGAAGCACTTCATTTTTCCTAAACCTTTCCTCTCCAAGAGTTTTAAATTCACAAGGGCATGGTAGATGTGTCTTCTAGCCTTGATGTTCTCTTCTCCACCTTGTTAAGTCTACTTCCAAGGCCTCTTGCCTTAACCTGAACTGTATTCAAAGTATCCTTTATGCCCTGAAGTTTTACTTGGAGGTTTGTGGGTTTTGATTGTTTGTTTGTTTTTTTGTTTTTTCCCCTGTACTTTGTAATTGATCACTTAGTTCTTGAACTGATTTTATAATGAGTTTTCTGAACTCCATCTCTTGTCATTTTTTCTAGATCTGTGCCTGTCTGGTCATTTGGAGTGTCTGTCATTGCTGTCATTGCTTTCTTCAGTTCCTCATTTAGTGTGGATTTTGTTGTGCCAGCAGGAGGCATTGCGGCTAAGGTATTCAATATCCTTGTTTATCTATCTTGGTGGGGAAGAGGAGATTTTTATCCTGAGTCATGAGGGCCAGCTCTGTGATCTTGATGTTAATATAGGGTCTCCCCAGCCTCTGTGGGGCAACAACAATGTGGACTTGGGAAGTCTTGATTGTAAACTGGTGAGTTTTTATTTTTTTCTCTTTTCTCTTTTTAAGTATTTTTATTGCTAAAACTCAAACCCAGAAGTGATGTTTCAGATACCAGTCTAATTTGGGGCCTGCCACCTCTGAGCACTGGTTTTTGGTCCTGGGGATCACTCACACACCCCCTTTCCATCCTCAAGCCACATGTGTCTATACTCATCTGTGGCTTAGGTGACTTCTTTTTTTCTTTCTCTCTCTCTCTCTCTCTCTCTCTTTCTTTCTTTCTCTTTCTCTCTTTCTTTATTTCTTCCCTTATCTTTTTAATTTTAACTGCTGTTTCTTTAACTCAGACCTAAAATTGGTGAATATCACTGCCAAACTCCCAGACTGGCCAGTGAGCCCTGAATATGGCCTTTTAGTCTTCAGAATTCCTCCCTCAACCCCTTTCTGTCCATGAGCCACAGATGTTTGTACTCACCTGTGGCTCAGTGAGGTTTTGAAGAGATCCTGGTTGTATTTTGTTGAGCTTATAGATGATGTTCCTTTCTTCTTCTAGTTGATTGGGGAGAGCAAAATGCAGCTGCTGCTACTCCATAACCCCCTATATGTTTTAATTCTTTTTTTTTTTTTGAGAGAGAGAGAGAGGGAGAGAGAAGAGTCTATATCAGTTGCTCGGCTCTGGCATATAGTGATGTGGGAGATTGATCCTGGGACCTTTGTGGCCTCAGGAATGCGAGTCCTATGTTCTTAACACTGTGAGATATTTCTTAGGTTCTATCCTATCTGCATTGTTTTGTTTGCCTGAAATATCTTGTCATGTATTTTATTAAAAGATTGGGTGAGCTGGGTTGAGGGTGAGGGTGGATGTTCAGCTTCATGGAGTGGGGGTGGAGGTGGGATGGGACACAGTCTCTTGGTGGTGGGAATGGTGTTTAAATAATAAAAATAAAAAATAAAGAAAATATTGGGTGAGAAGAGTTGGCAATGGACACTGTTTATTAGTGTGAGTGCAGTGGAAGAGGCTGAGCTGAAACAGAGTGAGGGTGAAGAGGGTACAAGGAACTATCAGCAACAATGGGGCAGGGATCAGAGGACTGATTGGAGGTGAGATGGTAAGGAATGTTTAGGATGACTTGCTGACTACTGCACAAGTGAGTGGAAAAAACGGAGTACCATTACTAGGACACAGGAATGGGAGGAAGTAGGGACATGAGCATCTTGCAGAGGGGAACTGAGCTAGTTTTAGAAATGAGACAGAGATGAAGCATGTCACATCTGTTTCTATAGTGCTCAGTGCTCAGACTCAATACTTGACTGTAGTGGATTTGATTCCATTAGGATCAGAATAGATTTCTATGGCTGGGAAATAGCTCCACTGGTAGATCACTGGGGTACTTGGGGTTCCCAGAATGATAACTGGTATTGCATGTACTGAAGTGGTACTCTGACATATCTCCCTTTCACTCTTCCTCTCCATCTCCTTCTGTCTCTTCCTCTGACTCTCCTTCTCCTCTCCTTCCTCATTCTGCAGATAGGAATCAGAGACTGAAACCCAGGTCCCTGAACATGGTCAAGTGTGCACTGAAGCATATGTACCATCACTCAACCCTCTAAATGAGTTTTCTGGCTAACTTTTCCTTGACCCACAGACTCTTCTGGCTGAGCTAGAGGATCTAAATGCAAATATATTTACTTAGCAATGGTAAATCCAAGTGCTTGTATGGTAGGGTTGGAGGTATAAGAGAGATTGTTTGCAGAGTCCAGTGGAACAGGAAATTCATGTGAAAATAAGTTTTGTACTGTTGGTATGCTTCACATTGGTTTGGTCTCACTCCCCCCACCTCTGGGAGATTGTGGTTTAGTTTTTGCCTTTTTGCGCTTCTCCCTTCTCCCTGCCCCCTACCATACGTACTTCCTGAGTTCCTGACGCTGCCATCGGAGGAGAAAGATGCAGGACAGATTTGTGTGGTGATTAGATTAGATTAGTTTTTTGAACGGTTTGCTCATGAATAAAGAAATACTGCTTCTCTGTTCAGTCGTGTGTCCCTGGTTTCAGTCTCCGCCTGTGAAGCTAGCCCGGCATACTGGCACCATGAACTTTGACAACATCGTACAACTTCAATGAATAGGTGATGGAACCTAGAAAATGGAGGTGCAGATTTTCTCCTGACCTGTGAGGGAAGGGCTGCTCTAGCCTGGGGTTCTTAGAGCTCATCAGAGTTCTGCAGAAATGGCTGATATTCTCCTTTAAAGTTTAAAAAGAAGTACTCCCTACTTATAATTGAGGGGACGGGAGTTAGACTCTTATTTAAGAAAAGATGGGTGAGATTGTTGGTATGCATGAGACCCCTTCTGTTTCATTTGGTTTAAATCCCCCCTGCTTAACACTATTCTATTTACATAACCACTTCATTCTATTTACATAACCGCTGTTAACAAGCACCACCCTCCCTCCAGGACATTGGTGGTTCAGTGATAGGATTCTCACCTGCTCCGCCCCCTCCTTGTCACACCCTGATCCTCTCCTTGTCACACTCTGATTTTCACCAGTCACTTTTCTCTCCATCCTCTCTATGTCACATCCTGTTTCCACCCTACTTGGCAAGTATATATAAAGACAGCATTGTGAGTTTTACAGTACTTGAGTTTAGCTTAGCTCGGCTTAGATTGTGCTGTGTCCTGCATGAATAAAGAGATACTGCCTACAGCTCAACCATGAGTCCCTGGTTGTCTGTTACCTGCCTGTGAAGCCAGCCCGGCGAAAACAACATAACCCGCCGAAAACAACATGGGATGGTGGGAAACATTAGACCAATTGAAGAACATTCTAGAAAGTACCTGGCTAGCACCCTTCAACATCATCAAGGTCATTCAAAATAAAGAAAATAAGAAATTGTTAGTCAAAAAGACACTAAGGGATCACAATAAAACATAATAACTAGATGTAATGGAGTTTCCTTGATAGGATTCTGGAACAGATAGTGGACAGTGGGTAAAAACTAAGGGAATATGGAGCCAAGCAGTAGAGTACACATGATACCATGGATGAGAACCTGGGTTTAAACCCTCAGCCCCCATGTACAAGGTGGAAGCTTCACAAGTGGTGGAGAAGTGCTGAAATTGTCTTTCTTTTTCTCCCTCTCTCTCCACTTCCATTTCTTTCTATCTCTTTCATAAGAAAATGAAAAAAAAAGAAAGAAGGAAAGAGAAATAAGGAAGTTTGAGCAAAGAAAGAGAAAGAAAGCAAGCCACCTGGAATAGTAGAATCATCACATAGGTGCTGATCCCCAGTGATAACTCTGGTGGTTAAAAAAAGGAGGGGGTACAAACAAACAAAAAGTAAAACTAGGGGGGTTCCCGGAAGATGGCGGACTGAGAAGCTGCTAGTGGCTGAGCTCTGACCACATCTCCTGGAAACGGTAGGATTTTCTGCCTTTAGCAGGCCAGCCAATAAGGGGTCCTAGCGGTGACACCAAGGAGGTGACTATAACTTAATTTGGGTTAAGAATTAGAGTAGGGAAAAAAGGGGAAAAAAAAAAAAAGGAAAAAAAATTTTTTTTCTTCCTTTTAATTTTCAAGCATACCTCCTTCCCGGCCCCCCCACCCCCATAACCAGTCCTTTTCTTTACAAAATTCCTGTCCCACCAGGGAGTATCATTAATTCTAAGTATATACCCTTCTGAAACCTTTTTTCTTTCTAAGTAGCCAATTCCCCCACCACACCCCACATAGCTAATTAAATAATTAAAAATAAATACATTTTAAAAACCCCTTTCCTTTCACTGCCCTTTTATGACTGTTCTTTTTCTTATCTTTTTCTTTTTTTCTCTCTCTTAATTTTTTTCTTTTTCTCATTCTTTTCATCCCTTCTTCCTTAATCCTACAGCTTCCAAAATCACAGCCCCCAGCCCCCACACCAGGAAACAGTGTGCTTTTTTGAATTCACTGATACACATTTGGGAATTTCCTTTCACTGATCTTTAATTACAGCTTTTTCTTATCTTTTCCCTTTTCTCTCTCTCTCTCTCTTTTTTTTATCTTGTCATACACTTCTTCCTTCTTCTTTGCCTTTCTGAATTTGTGAATTATTTTGGGGAATAAATCTGACTCAGAGTGGACTCTCTATGTGTGTATCTCTGCTCTAGTTCCCTTTCCCCTCTTGTTACCCCTAGAATATACAGTGGATAGTAGATTTGCATAACTGTCTATTCTTGCTATCCTCTCTTTCTTTTCTCTTTCTTCACTGGGATTTGGTTACTATTTTTTCACGGACTGGAAAAATTGTTTGGCTAACTGGTAACGATTAAACTACTTCAATACTTGCTTCAGTTGCTACTGTAATTCCTGAGGTTGGTGAGTGCAATTGTCATAAAGGTACTTAGTACAGTGTTACTTGTAATCAAGACACAACAACTGAGGAGCAACAGAGCATAAAAAAAAAAGAAACACATAAATCAAAAAAATGGGTAGATCAAAAACAAATAAAACTGCTACTCCAATGAATGAAGACAAGAGCCCAGAAGAAACTACAAATCAGCCAGAAGTAACCATAGATAAGAAAAGTATGCAAGCAATAATAAACTTATTAATCACAGAAATGAAAACAACATTGGAGGAAAGGAATGGCAGTATTAGGGAAACAACAGTTGAGACCCCCAAGGAAAATACTGATTATATTGAGGCAATTAGAGAGAACTGAAAGCTGAAAAAGCTGTAATGAAGAAAGAAGCTGAGGCAAGGGAAAGCAGACTAGCAGAAGCAGAAAACAGAATTAGTCAGACAGAGGATGAGTTAGAGAAAACTAAGAAAGAGGTGAAAGAGCTTAAAAAGAGATTGAGAGACACTGAAAACAACAACACAGATATATGGGATGATCTCAAAAGAAGTAACATTCGTATAATTGACCTGCCAGTGGAAGAAAGAGAGGAAGGGGAATCAAACATTTTAGAGGAAATAATAGAAGAAAACTTGCCAGACCTGAATAACAGAAAGGACATCAAGATTCAAGAGGCCCAGAGAGTACCAAACAGAACCAACCCAGACCTGAAGACACCAAGACACATCATAGTCACAATGAGAAGAAGTAAGGATAAAGAAAGGATCCTAAAGACTGCAAGAGAGAAACAAAAAGTCACATACAAGGGAAAACCCATAAGATTATCTGCAGACTTCTCCAATCAAACTCTAAAAGCCAGAAGGGAATGGCAAGATATCTATCAATCCCTGAATGAAAAAGGGTTTCAACCAAGGATAATATATCCTGCTAGACTTTCATTCTAACTAGATGAAGTGATCAAAACCTTGTTAGATAAACAACAGTTAAAGGAGGCAACCATCACCAAGCCGGCCCTGATAGAGGTTCTAAAAGACCTCTTATAAACAAGAGCACCACCATAATACTGCAATATATCAGAGCAAACAAATTTTTTTTTGAACAATGGCACTACAATACATTAAATCCATAATATCAATAAACGTCAATGGCCTAAACTCACCCATCAAAAGGCACAGGGTGCGTTGATGGATCAGAAAACATAACCCAACCATATGCTACTTGCAAGAATCCCATCTGTCACAACAAGATAAACACAGACTTAAAGTGAAAGGATGGAAAACTATCATACAGGCTAACGGACCACAAAAAAGGGCAGGAACAGCCATTCTCATCTCAGACACGATAGATTTTAAATTAAATAAAGTAATAAAAGATAGGCAAGGACATTACATAATGATTAGAGGATCAATCAGCCAAGAAGACTTAACAATTATTAACATCTATGCACCCAATGAGGGACCATCTAAATACATTAAGCACCTACTGAAAGAATTTCAAAAATACATCAATAGTAATACAATAATAGTGGGAGACTTCAATACCCCACTCTCACACTTAGACAGATCAACAAAGCAGAGAACCAATAAAGATACAAGAGAATTGAATGAAGAGATTGACAGACTAGACCTCTTGGACATTTTCAGACTCCTCCACCCCAAAAAACTGGAATACACCTTCTTTTCAAATCCACATAACACATATTCAAGGATAGACCACATGTTAGGCCACAAAGACAGCATCAATAAATTCAAGAGCACTGAAATCATCTCAGGTATCTTCTCAGACCACAGTGGAGTAAAACTAACATTTAACAACAAACAGAAAATTATTAAAAGTCACAGAATTTGGAAACTAAAGAACAAACTACTTAAGAACCACTGGGTCAGAGACTCACTCAAGCAGGAAATTCAACTGTTCCTGGAAACT
Source organism: Erinaceus europaeus (assembly GCF_950295315.1). Taxonomy (NCBI): domain Eukaryota; kingdom Metazoa; phylum Chordata; class Mammalia; order Eulipotyphla; family Erinaceidae; genus Erinaceus; species Erinaceus europaeus. The sequence goes on from NC_080172.1 coordinate 63,340,297, forward strand.
AATGAAAATGAAGACACAACCTATCAAAATATTTGGGACACAGCTAAAGCAGTACTGAGAGGGAAACTTATAGCCATACAATCACATATTAAACACCAAGAAGAAGCTCAAATGAACGACCTTACTGCACACCTCAAGGACTTAGAGGAAGAGGAACAAAGGAACCCTAAAGCAACCAGAAGGACAGAAATCACTAAAGTTCGAGCAGAAATAAACAACATCGAAAATAAAAGAACCATACAAAAGATCAATGAAGCCAAATGTTGGTTCTTTGAAAGATTAAACAAAATTGACAAAACCCTAGCCAGAATCACCAAAAAAAAAAAGAGAGAAGACTCAAATTAATAGAATTGTAAACGATGGAGGAGATATCACAACTGACACCACTGAAATCCAGAGAATCCTGCAAAACTTCTATAAAGAACTATACGCCACCAAGCTAGAGAATCTGGAAGAAATGGAACAATTCCTAGAAGCACATGCCCTTCCAAAACTGAACCAAGAAGAACTACAAAACCTAAACACACCAATCACAGACAAAGAAATTGAAACCGTTATTAAGAATCTCCCCAACAACAAAAGTCTTGGACCAGATGGCTTCACAAACGAATTCTACAAAACTTTCAGGAAACAGTTAATACCCATACTTCTTAAGCTACTCCATAAGATTGAAGAAACAGGAATACTCCCTTCCACCTTCTATGAAGCCAACATCACCCTGATACCAAAAGCTGATAGGGACAGAACAAAAAAGGAAAACTACAGACCAATATCTCTGATGAACATAGATGCCAAAATATTAAACAAGATCTTCGCCAACCGGATACAGCAACATATCAAAAAGATTGTTCATCACGACCAAGTGGGATTCATCCCAGGAATGCAAGGCTGGTTCAACATCCGTAAGTCAATCAATGTCCTTCACCACATCAATAAAAGCAAAGCCAAAAACCACATGATTATCTCAATAGATGCAGAGAAAGCCTTTGACAAAATCCAACACCCATTCATGCTCAAAACTCTACAAAAAATGGGAATATATGGGAAATTCCTCAAGATAGTGGAGTCTATATATAGCAAACCTACAGCCAATATCATACTCAATGGACAGAAGCTGAAAGCATTCCCCCTCAGATCGGGGACTAGACAGTGCTGTCCACTGTCACCGTTACTCTTCAACATAGTATTGGAAGTTCTTGCCATAGCAATCAGGCAAGAGAAAGAAATCAAAGGAATACAGATTGGAAGGGAAGAAGTCAAGCTCTCACTATTTGCAGATGATGTGATAGTATACATAGAAAGACCTAAAGAATCCAGCAGAAAATTACTGGAAGTTATTAGGCAATATAGCAAGGTATCAGGCTACAAAATCAGTGTACAAAAATCAGTGGCATTTCTTTATGCAAACACTAAATCCGAAGAAGAAGACTTCCAGAAATCACTCCCCTTTACTGTTTCAGCAAAATCAATCAAATACCTAGGAATAAAGTTGACCAAAGAAGTGAAAGACTTGTATGCTGAAAACTATGAGTTGCTACTCAAGGAAATAGAAACTGATACCAAGAAATGGAAAGATATCCCAAGCTCATGGATTGGAAGAATAAATATCATCAAAATGAATATTCTCCCCTGAGCCATATACAAATTTAATGCAATACCCATCAAAGTTCCACCAAGCTTCTTTAAGAGAATAGAACAAACACTACAATCATTTATCTGGAACCTGAAAACACCTAGAATTGCCAAAACCATCTTGAGGAAAAGAAATAGAAATGGAGGCATCACACTCCCAGACCTTAAACTATATTATAAAGCCATCATCATCAAAACAGCATGGTACTGGAACAAAAATGGGCACACAGAGCAGTGGAACATAATTGAAAGCCCAGAAATAAATCCCCACACCTATAGACATCTAATCTTTGATAAGGGGGCCCAAAGGATTAAATGGAAAAAGGAAACTCTCTTCAATAAATGGTGCCGGGAAAACTGGGTTGTAACATGCAGAAGAATGAAATTGAACCACTTTATCTCACCAGAACCAAAAATTAACTCCAAATGGATCAAAGACCTAGATGTCAGACCAGAAACAATCAAATACTTAGAGGAAAACATTGGTAAAACACTTTCCCACCTATACCTCAAGGACCTCTTTGATGAATCAAACCCAATTGCAAGGAAGACTAAAGCAGAAACAAACCAATGGGACTATATCAAATTGAAAAGCTTCTGCACATCCAAAGAAACTATTAAACAAACAGAGACGCCTCACAGAATTGGAGAAGATCTTCACATGCCAGACATCAGACAAGAAACTAATCACCACAATATATAAAGAGCTCAGCAAACTTAGCACCAAAAAAGCAAATGACCCCATCCAAAAATGGGCAGAGGATATGAACAAAACATTCACCTCAGAGGAGATCCAAAAGGCTAACAAACATATGAAAAACTGCTGTAGGTCACTGATTGTCAGAGAAATGCAAATTAAGACAACACTAAGATACCACCTCACTCCTGTAAGGATGGCATACATCAAAAAGGACAGCAGCAACAAATGTTGGAGAGGATGTGGGGACAGTGGAACCCTTTTACATTGCTGGTGGGAATGTAAATTGGTCCAGCCTCTGTGGAGAGCAGTCTGGAAAACTCTCAGAAGGCTAGACATGGACCTTCCATATGATCCAGTAATTCCTCTCCTGGGGTTATACCCCAAGGACTCCATAACACCCAACCAAAAAGAGGTGTGTACTCCTATGTTCATAGCAGCACAATTCATAATAGCTAAAACCTGGAAGCAACCCAGGTGCCCAACAACAGATGAGTGGCTGAGAAAGCTGTGGTATATATACACAATGGAATACTATGCAGCTATCAAGAACAATGAACCCACCTTCTCTGACCCATCTTGGACAGAGCTAGAAGGAATTATGTTAAGTGAGCTAAGTCAGAAAGATAAAGATGAGTATGGGATGATCCCACTCATCTTTAGAAGTCCAGTCAACGCCCATGTTCAGCGGGGAAGCAATTACAGAAGCCAGACCTTCTACCTTCTGCAACCCTCAACGACCCTGGGTCCATGCTCCCAGAGGGATAGAGAATGGGAAAGCTATCAGGGGAGGGGGTGGGATATGGAGATTGGGCGGTGGGAATTGTGTGGAGTTGTACCCCTCCTACCCTATGGTTTTGTTAATTAATCCTTTCTTAAATAAAAAAATTAAAAAAAAAAAAAAGAAGTTAACTAAGAAGACCTGAAAGGGTAACTAAAAGCAGGACCTGACCAAATTACAGCAGGAACCTCACATCTCCACTATAGAGCCCCTACTTCCCCCTGTCCTTGAACCCTTAGATAAGGCCCACTTTCCCGTATGCCTCTCCCAATCCATACCAAATAATATTGCATCCGCCGATCACAACCTAACCAACGCAACGATTGCTACCTCAACATGCTTCACCTCAGACTGTGTCCAGAGACTTCACGTGTGGAATGACAGCCCTTTAGCTTCATTACTCGGGTGAGACCTTTCCTTTTATAGTACACTCTAATTTCATCTCAGGTGGTTCACTTTCTAACAACATCCCATAACCTAGATTTACACCAGTTTTTGTCAGAGAGAGCTTATGTTCACATGTATCCATAAACTATTGCAAAATATATACCTGAAAGCAAAAGTACACTACAGTTTGCTGTGAGTACCTCCCTAACACTTCCTTTCCACTATTCCAAGCTTTGGGTCCATGATTGCTCAACAATTTGTTTGGCTTCATATGTTAACTCTCTTTTCAATCACCAGGTTCCAGATGCCACCAGGATGCTGGCCAGGCTTCCCTGGATTGAAGACCCTGGAGCTCAGCTTCCCCAGAGACACACCCTACTAGGGAAAGAGAGAGGCAGACTGGGAGTATGGAACGACCAGTCAACGCCCATGTTCAGCGGGGAAGCAATTACAGAAGCCAGACCTTCTACCTTCTGCAACCCTCAATGACCCTGGGTCCATGCTCCCAGAGAGATAGAGAATGGGAAAGCTATCAGGTTAGGGGGTGGGTTATGGAGATTGGGTGGTGGGAATTGTGTGGAGTTGTACCCCTCCTACCCTATTGTTTTGTTAATTAATCCTTTCTTAAATAAAAAAAGAAGTAAAACTAAAGGAATTTGTAGAACATGTAGGTATTTGTTAATAATAATAATGTGTCAATATTGGCTTATTAACTATGACAAGTATGCTAATAATAAAGATTAAAAGCAGGAGATATAGGAACTCTACAGTACCTTCACAACTTTTTTGTAAACTTAAATACAGTCTTAAACTTAAATATTGATTAAAAAGAAAGAGGATACTTTTAACTAGCTGATATCTAATATCCTTTCCAATGCTAACATTTCCTAAGAAGTCCGTGAAATTAGCCTGGACTAGAGGCCCAGGTGAGAGGCAGGATTCCTGAAGTTCAACATGAGATTGGGGGTCTGGGAAGCTCTTGAACACCAAAGAACAAAAGTGAAATAGATCCCAATATTTATATATTTCTTTTTCCATCAGGCTTATTGCTGGGGTTCAGTGCCTGCATACGTCCACTTCAAGGGGGGAAGTTTCACAAGCTGTGGAGCAGTACTGCAGGTTCTCTCTCTCTCCTCCATATCCACCTCCCCTCTCAATTTCTTTCTGCTTTGTCTAATAAAAAAAGAATGGGAAAAAGAGAAAGAAAAAATGGCCTTCAGGAGCTGTGGATTTGTAGTGCCAGCAAAAGCACAAATTAAAATAAAACCCTCTGAAGATGAAGTAAGGGTCCTGATGAGGAATCCCTAAGACAGAGCAATATGTAGAATATGTACACTTCCTGGGGGTCCAAATGGTTTTCCCTCCCCAAACTAATGTGTAGAAATCTTAACCCTCAATGTGATGGGATTAGAAGGTGAGGCACTTGGGAAGTAATTAGGTCACATTGAGTGGAAGCCCTTATAAACGAGATTAGTGCTTTTTAAATTTCTTTCTCTTCTCATCTCTCTCCTCTCCTCTCCTGTCCTTGCCTCTTCTCTCCTCTTCTCCTTCTCTTTCTTCCTCCTCCTCCTTTCTCCTTTTTCCTCCTTCTCCTCTGTCTCCTCCTTCCCCTCCTCCTCCTTCCCCTTCTTCTACTCCTCCTTTTCCTCCTTTTGACATTTTTTTTTTTTGCCACAAGTATCATTACTTTGGCATGATGCAGTGGGTCACTGGCACCACTACTGGTGGCCGTTACTTTTTTTTTTTATGATAGATAGAAATCAAAAGGAAGAGAAAGGAGAGGGGGAGAGAGAGAGAGAAAGAGAGATCTGCATCACTGTTTCACTACTCATGAAGCTTCCTCCTTGTAGATGGGAACCAGGGGTTTAACGTGTGCACTCTACCAGGTGCCCTACCTGGCCCTTAATGCTCTTTTAAAAGAGGTCTCGGCACAGACTGAGTCTTTTTAATACATAGGCTGAGTCTTTGATATGTTGACTCTCTTAAAAGCTTATACCAGGGAGAACAAAAGCAACTGGTGGTGTAGCTATATGCAAATAATGTCAAAGAGCATAAAATATGGTAATAGTGTGTATGATACAGCAAATCATAACAAAGGGGTTTTTCAAAGTTAACCCAATTGCTAAACAATGTGATTATTGCAATAACTATCTATTGTCTTCTTAAACCCTAAGATAACAGGAATCTTCCGCTTCAACTATAGAGCCTATGTTTCTCCCAATCCTGGAACCTCTAGGGTGGGACTCACTTCCCTGCATGCTTCTCTCAAGTCAGGCCAAATGATATTGCATCCACCAATTCAAACCTAATCAATGCAACGAGTACCATCTCAGCATCCTTCACCTCAGACTGTGCACAGAGACATCAGGCATGGAATGCCAACCCTTTACCCTCATCACTCGGGTGAGACCTTTCCATTCATGGTATTCTCTAATTCCATTCCAGGAGGTTCACTTCCTAACAAAGTCCCAAAACCTAGATATAGACCAGGTCCTGTAAGATAGAGCATATGTTCACATGTATCAATAAATTAGGGCAAAATATATACCTGAAAACAAAAGTACACAATAGTCTGTAGTGAGTCAGTATGAAGTTCATAATGAAATAGTGTCCATTTAGACTTAGATACCCTCCTCACCTACTTCCTATTACAGTTCTCTCATTCACTCCAAAGTTAACCTTATCAAAGCAAGAACTGCAAAAGCTATTGAATAAGGGCAAGAGACTGGCATGCTTTAACGATGACTCTTTAGTCACTATCAGGCCATTCCACCAGCTGGGGCCCTAATCGGGGAGTCTTAAGATTCCCAAACAGACATGATGGGCCTAGACCTCAAATAAATTCCTCTTGCCTTGATACCAGTCATCTCTATCAGGAACAATACAATAGACCCCTTTGTGGGCCCCCATAGGACCTTGCCCTCAATTTGGATCAACAACAGTAGAGAATGTCCTTTCCTCCAAAGGAAGGATGGACAACATACTCTATGCTATACCTGAGGAAGATGGGTTGATATTGGGACAGCTTGGAATGTTCCTACTCATGACCACAGAATGTGAGCTCAGATCTACAGGGATGCAGAGGTCACACAGGCTCCTAAGCTGATTATGGGCCCCAGATCACATCAAACTGATGGGGTTTACAGTCAACAATATTTATACTGCTTTCCCATATTAGGGAGCTACTCTCTCCCCTGATCCAGCTTTCTGTTCCTTTTCCAGCCATGACATCATCTCCCCAGACAATAACTTGGATCTGCCTGCATATCAGACTTCAGGCTCAGGGAAAGAAAAAAAAAAAAAACTAGTATAGCCACAGGCCCTTTGGAATATAACTAAACTATGCCTACTAGCTATCTACAAAATGGAGGACCCCCAAACTCTTCATCTGCACTATTCCAGCCTTTAAGTTCATGATTGTTCAACAATTTGTTTGGCTTTGTATGTTTACTCTCTTTTCAGCCACCAGGTTCCAGATGCTAGCAGGATGCGACCAGACTTCCCTGGATAAACAACCCCATCAATCTGTCCTGAGCTCCACTTCCCCAGAACCCCACCCTACTAGGGAAAGAGAGAGGCAGGCTAGGAGTATGGATTAACCTGTCAATGCCTATGTTCAGATGGGAAACAATTACAGAAGCCAGACCTTCCACCTTCTGCACCCCACAATGACTTTGGGTCCATACTCCCAGAGGGTTAAAGAATATGAAAGCTATCAGTGGAGGGGATGGTATACGGAATTCTGGCGGTGGGAATTGTGCAAAACTGTACCCCTCTTATTCTATGGTTTTGTCAATGTTTCCTTTTTATAAATAATTTTTTTTAAAAAAAAAGAGGTCCCAGAAAGCTATCTCTATTTCTGAGAAAAACAGCAGCCTGCAACTTGGTACATGGCCTGGAGCCCCGGCTAGTCCCTGACTATATTGTTAACTTGATCCTTCATTTCTCGTCTCCAGGACTGTGACAAACAGATTTCTATTGTTTCTATGGCATTTTGTTAGAGACTTTGTAGACTAAGACAGCATTACATAAAGTTAGAGATGACGGGTCTGCCAGGAACCTTTAAGCAGTTGGAGTGCCCCAATTACTCATATTTGTCAGTGGCCAGCTGCTGGTATCCAGTAGATCTCACCTAACTTCACTTGGCTTCTTACTGTTTTGTCCCTTTAGTGGGTCCTCTGTGTTCCCTTTGATAAGATGCAAAGTGGGGATCATATCCACAACTCAGAGAGTGTGGCCAGAACTGAGACAAACCCCAGGACCGTATCTGGCTAACCTCAATACCTCAATGGATTTTGTTATCATCATTATCATTGCTATCATAATCAGGCTAAAACTACATAGCCTGCTTCATTTTTCCTGTGCTATTCTTAATTGCCAGCAGGCTGTGGGTGGGATGACACCCAGACCTAATTCTTTTCTAGCAGCTGGACTATTTGACCAGAGGGGAACATTTCTAAGCTGGCTGGGACCCAGGAAGTATCTCAGCACTCTGGAAAATCCTCTAAGACAAGGGGACATTTGGGGACTTCAGCTGAATAGAAGTGCTTTTAGGATAAACATCAGTATGTCCTTCCCCTTAGCAATATTTTTTCAAACTGCAGAGTACAGTCCATTAGTGGGTAAAGGAATTTTAGTAGATCAAGATCAGCATCTCCCACAGCTCCCTTGAGAGAAAGATAGATAGATAGATAGATAGATAGATAGATAGATAGGAGTTAGACTATGACATCAGAAGAAATCATTTGTAGAATATGTTCCTACATATTCTGCTGTCAATAATTTTGTCTGCTGTCAATAATTTTGTGAGCCACTGCTCCAAAGTTGGTGTGAGAATGAGGCCTAGGGGTACCATTTGAGTCCACACTGTTGAACAAAAGAGTAAGGAGAGCTTTCCTGAGCCAAAGAATCAGGCTTGGGGTGGGGTCTGTGAGTGGGAGGTGCTAGAAACTTGCCACTTAACAACAGGTACCACGCACATCTCAGGTTGTTGTATTTGAGTTCCTTTTCAGTTGTACCTGTTTCTGGTCTATTTTTTTTTTTTAATTAGCAGTAGACATGGTAAACACCAGCCCATTCATTAATAAAAAGTACATGTGTGTTTATCTGCAGGTCCAGCAAAGAGGCAAGGAGTAAGAAGACTTGAGCAGGTCCATGAGGACCTGAAGCTCCAAGAGACAGAGGAGATGTTATTGTTGACCAGAACTACTGCAGCAAGGGGGCCTGGGCTGAGAGGAGACCATCTGGTCTGCCCTGGTCCCAACTTTCAGGGGCTTCTGTTCACTACAGGGTAAAGTCCAGACTATTTTGCCAGCTCCCAGGGCCCTTCATCCTGGGCCTCTGCTCACTCTCTCCAGGAACTCTGGAATCCAGACAAATTTTAAATTACTTATAATTCCTAGCCAGTCACACTGCTTTCTTTCTTGTGGCTTCTGATGTTTGGTACAGATTTTTCTCCCCGGAACATGGCTCAAACTGCCTCCTTCAGGTTTCATCTAAGATGTCACCACTTACCAGCCGACAGACAGCAGGCCGGGCTGTCTGCATGGTGTGGCTACCTGGTCTCCCTCCTGCACATCATGTTTGAAAGCTGAGCTCCCAAGGCTGGACTTGGGTCTGTTTACAGCTATCTGTCCACTACCTACCAAAGCCCTGAATTCATTTTTTATGAGCTGAATAGGCAGAGAAGAAGGAGCACAACATTCTCCTGAGGTCAGATCCTGTTTGCCCCACAGGCTCTGTATCAGGAATGTCCAGGAATCTGAGCCAGCAGAGGCTCTGGGACCAGCAGGAAATGCAAGTCCAAGGACAGCTCTGAGTCAGAGAGGACAAGGAACTGGCACTTACTCAGATGGCACACAAGAGGGTGGAGCTCAAGGTGATGCTGCCCTTCCTCCCTCTTTTATTACTCAGCCTGTGCTTGGTCTGAGGGGGCCCCAATTCCTGCCTCTCCTCCCATGAGCACCTTGAAGGAACTTCAGGACCTCTGACTCCAAGTACAAGGTGTGTCTAGGGTGTGGGAAAGAGCAGTGAGTGAGTTGGAACCTTGTTAGCCAGGTGACAGATTGTATCCGAAAATATCAAGAAAAGCTACTGAAGAGGAAGGTGGTAACAAACTATGTCTCCCCACCCCAAAGGAGACCACAGCTTTCATCAGCTTTTCAAAAATGTTGTGACCACAAACAGTAAACAAACACTGTGTTTGAAGCTTCTGAGCAGGTTTCTGGAATATCACTCTGGCAATGGTGTGCATGATAGAGCAGTTTCCCTAGATTCCCGGGTAGAGAAACATGTTCCATGGCAAGATAATGTGTAAATATTTGAGATCTGACATTTGGCTGTTTAATAAGATTGCCTGCCTCTCTGCATAGCATCAAGAGATTTTCTTTTTGGAGAGGGGTAGCCCCTGGCCCAGTGACATGGTAATGTGCCTACATGTTCAGTTGGCAGGTGCCTAGTAGTTCCCCCCCACACACACACACCCCCAAGGGCACCCTCTTCTCTCCAGCAGGAATAGATTCTCCTTCATTCCACAGCTGACTGGCTTCCTGGAAGTTCCCAGCCTTAGTTCATCCTCTTCATTCTCCTCCTCCTCCTCATCTCATTCCCTCCTGGATTATTTTGCTTTCTCACTCAACAAATAGGCATTTTTTTCAGCACTGACTATGTGCAAGGCACTTTGCCAGGTGGTGAGTAAGATCTTTCTTTGCCTTAATCTCAGGATGCAAGGAAGTGCTGTGTCAGAAGCCAGAGGGGAGTCAAATCGTTACAGGAAAGATTGTGGGGCCTCCTTCCAACACTGGGAAGGGGGGTCCAGATGGACTGGCTGCTCATCTGAGACAGGACTAATGACAGCAAAGTGGAAGAGCAAAGGAGCCAGCAAGGGGAGGCCTCCTTGTCTCCAGACACTGAAATGCCTAGGATGCCCATTGAATTTCCACAAATACCCCCAAAGAATACCTCCACTTTAGCCTCTGGATAGTCCCAGACTAGCCTCAATTGTTTTTGTGTGCCCACACCTGTTTCCTGAGTTCTGACATTGCTAATGTGGTGAAGTTCATTGTTTTCAAGAATGAGGACACCTGGCCTGTGAAATAGCTCACTGCTCTGCCATGTGTGCAACCCAGGTTCAAGCCTGGCTCCCACTGCATTGAAGAAAATGGCAGTGCTGTGGTCTCTTTCACTGTTTCTGCTTTGTTGTCTCCAGAAAGGAAGAGACAGAAAGAAATAGAGATCAATTTTGGGACCCAGGAAACAGTTTATTTGGACAGTGTGCTGCTTTTCTCTGTGTGTGATCCAGGTTTAAACCAGCCCCTAGTGCACTGGAGGAAATTTTCGAGCTGTGGTTGGTCTCTCTCTCTCTCTCTCTCTCTCTTTCTCTCACTGCCTCTATCTTAAAAACAAAAATAGCAACAAAAGAATAAGGACCTTGGTTTCCATTTACTCAGAGATGGGCCATTGGTGGGTGGCATTTCTCCCACTCTCACCTCTGCTGACACCTATGTGTGGGTCTCCTGGACAGAGATCCCTTGGGAGAACATCCCTTCCTGACAGGCAGTCCCAAAGTGATGATACCAGAGATGTTCAACTCTGCATGAGGAAGACCCACCAGGACTCCTGAGCTGCTCATCTCTCTCTCCTCCTAGCTCCAGAGTCTTTCTATTCCTTGCAGGGGCTGCAGAGTCACCATCCACTCCTATTCCTTATGGAGTCTCTCTCCTAGCCTGTAGCAGTGGTTTCAAATACAAAACATGTATCCTCCTCTCTTCCTGGATGGATGTGGTTATTCCTGGTAAGATTTTTCTCCTAAAAGTAATGGACTTGGTCCTATACGCTAAGTAATGAATGGCAGTGAGAGTGAGGCTATGGGGAAAGGGTTTTGGTATGACCCATGAGCTGCGTCTTGGAACTCCTGCTCAACTGCTGCTTCAGAAGGTGAATTCTTTCGTTCTTTCATGGAGCAACCATTATTCAGATACAGATACATTTTCCAGTGACAACACACTTCAATTCTCGGAAGTGGTGTCATCTAGATCCACATTAAGGAAGTCAATCACTGCTCTAAGTGCAACATAATTGGTTGGAACAGACCCATGCCCAGAACGGATACAGTAATTACGTGGGGTAATATACACCCCTTGTGCTGCCCTTCCCCACCCACAAATTCTGATTCCACAAAAACCAAAATTGCTTTTGCTGTATTGTGTGATAACATTTAGTTCTGCTACAGAAGATAAGAACAAATGGGATGGGGGTGGCAGGCAGTATCACAACTGGTAGAGTGCACATGTTACTATGCACAAGGACATGTTACCATGTTCAAGCCCCCAGTCACCTGCAGGGGAAAAGATTCTTAGGCAATGCAGTTATGTTGCAGATGTATCCCATTCTCTTTCCCTGTCTGTCTCTCTCACTCTGCCTCTCAGCTTCTATTAAAAAAATAAATCCACCAGCAGTGATGAAGTTGTGCAGGCACTGAGCCCCAGTGATAACCCTGGTGGGAAAAACAAACAAGCAAAATGGGATAGATACAACTCAGCCGAAGTCTTTCCCTTTTTCTTTCTTTTTGATAGAGAGCTAGAAAAAGTGAGTAAAGGAGAGACATCTGCAATACTGCCCTACCACTTATGAAGTGCCTCAACCATCCAGTTTCTGAAAAACAATCAAACACTTACAGAAAGTGTTATAAATAGAAATATAAAATATGTTATCCCCATGATGGTAAGAAGCGTTTTGCTCACTATTTCCCATTCTTGTCCCCAATGCCCACAGAAAATAAGAATGGATGTGGCCACAAGTGCAGAAAGGTGCAGAAAAATATCATTGAAAAGGTGATACCAGGTTTTTGGGCATCATAATGTGGGAAATCAGTTCATCCCATTACTTCATCCTCCAAGATTACTACCAGGTAAAAGACACCATAGATCATAGAAGATAAAGTTCACAAACCAAATTAATATATTCAAATAATTTGGTTTATTAAATCCATCTAAACTTAAAACTAAGTATCCAGGAAAACAGCTCATATGCTTGAGGTTCCTGGTTTATACCAAAGTAGTAGAGTGGTACTCTGGCTTTCCTCTCTCTCTATCCTGTGAAATTATATATCATATTTAATAAGTACATTTTTGATACAAAGAAAGAGAGACCACAGCACCAAATCTTCCTTAAATGTGGTTGGGACTGGGCTCAAACCTAGGTCACACACATGCAAAGCAGCACACTATTTAAGTAAGCTATTTTGCCTGCCCAATAAATAATTAAAAAATAAAGATAGACTAGAATGTTTAAAAATTAAAAAAAATAAACTTGATAGAAACAAAGGGAAGAAATAGGGCACGTGATGTAATTCAGGAAGGGTTCAGTGGTGTGGGAAGACTGCTGACTGCTGACTTGTATGTGCTCTGTCTCATAGGCCCTGGTCTGTATCTAGGTTCTGTGGCTTTGTTAGGAAGTGCACCACCTAAAATGGAATTAAGGAGTCCTATGAGCTAGGAAAGGTCTGACCAGAGTAATGTAACTGAAGGGTTGACATTCCATGCCTGGTGTCTCTAGACACAATCTGAAGGGAAACATGTTGAGGTGGTACTGGTTGTATTATTTAGTTAAAATCAGCAGATACAGTGTCAAATGGTATGGACTGAGAGAAGCATAAAGGAAAATGAGCCATATCCCAGAGGCTCCATGACTGGGAGAAATATGGGTTTTACAGAGAATGGGGAAGGTTCCTGCTGTCATAGAGTTTAAAAAGACATTAGATAGTTATTGTTATTACCAAGTTATTTTGGAATTTTGTTTACTTTGAAAATCGCATGGTTAGGATTTGCTGTACCATGCAAGACCTCACCATGTTTTATGTCATTTAATGTTGTTTATAAATAGCTGTATCTTATATACTGACAAGACCAGTTGCTTCTGGTCTAAGATTAAAGATGATTTAATATTTCAAAGAAAAGTCATTATTAAAAATGTATTAGCAATTTAAGCCCACTGTTAAAATTCAATCAGGTTACCAATGTGAAAACTTAAGTGCTTAGATTGAAAGTCTATATACTCAGAACTGGAGTCTATGCGTCAAAAAGTTCGAGACAATCTATTTTTCCTCTCCCATATTAACTAGTGATTTATAAGACTATATGTTAATAGGAGTGTATATTGACATCATTGCTGCCACTAAAGGTCTGTGTCCCAACCCCAACTCCCCTATAGTGAAGTTGAAAGTCTCACCCTCCCCCCAAAGTTTTTTTACTTTGGTGAAATACTCCAAACTCAGTCATATTCTGCTTTGTATTTTTCCCTTTCTTTTCTTTTTTCTCAACTTCTGTTTATGAGTGGGATTATCCCATACTCATCTTTCTCTTTTTGATTTGACTCACCTAACATATTCCTTCTAGCTCCTTCCACAATGGGTTGGAGAAGGTGGGTTCATTATTCTTAATAGCTGAGTAGTATTCCATTGTGTATATATACCACAACTTCCTCAGCCACTCACCTGTCCATCTTCACCTTTTAAGAATTTTTTTCCCAGACACTGCTCAGCACCAGTGTATGGTGGTGTGTGGGATTGATCCTGCAACCCTGGAGCCTCAGGCATTAGAGTCTATTTGCATAACCAGTAAGCTATTTTCCCCACCCCCAACTTCACTTTATACCACAGAGCAATAATATTTAAACCAGCATGGTATTGGAATAAAAATGGACACTTGGATCAATGGGATAGCATTGAGAGCCCTGTATGTTCCTGCAGATATACAGCCATCTAATATAATAAAAGGCCCCCAAATCTTCCCATTCAATAGGGAAAAGAAATTCTCTTCAACAAAGGGTCCTGGGAAAACTGGACAGCCACATAGAAAAAAGAAAGTCACATAGAAAAGAGAAAGTAGGCTACTACTCAACACTATGCACCACCCATTAAGTGCATATAATATGAAGCTCAAGGACCTGCACAAAGATCCAGTTTTGAGCTCCCAGCTCCCCACCTGTAGCGGGGGAGAGGGAGCTGCTTCACAAGCAGTGAAGAGGTCTACAGGTCTCTCTCTCTCTCTCTGCCTGTCTGTCTGTCTCCTCCTCCTTTCTTAATTTCTCTATGTCCTGCCCAATAAAAGTAGCAAAACTGGCCACCAGGAGCAGTAGATTCCTAGTACTGGCACTGAGTCCCAGGGATAACCCTGGAGGCAAAAAGCAAAACAAACAAGCAAACAAAAACAACAAATAAAACCACTATGCACCAAAATCATATCAAATTAGATCAAAGACCTGGGTTTTAGACCAGAAATTCTAAAATTTATAGAAGAAAATAAGTTCAATCTTTGCCTCACCATAAATGGAGCTTGAAGGAATATTACTGAGTGGGGTGAATCTTAAAGAGAGGTGTGAGTATTGGATGATCTCACTAACAGGTAGAACTTGGGAGACAGGGACAGCAAGGGAAATCACAAAGTAAAACTTGGACTGGGGTTGGTGTACTACACTTGAGCAAAGGACTCTGGGGAGGGAGGGGAAGAGAGGGGTACTAGGAGAGGGGGGAGTCTATGGGATCCTAAGTTGAAGTCAAGAATATTTTACAAACACTTATCATGGAGAGATGGGAGATTGTACCCATTGCATTACTGTAATTAACTCCTCAATAAAATAATAAACAAACAAGAATGTCCCAAACCATCTTTGTCCTTACCTCCTCCTCCAGAAGCCCCAACTTCAAGCCAATATGGAGGCACCTGCAGGGCAGAAAAGCTATCTTAGCTCTCCCTTCATGTACCGTGTGTTTACAGGCTGGGAACTGAGCTCCTTAAATGCAGAGACTTGTTTCTCTCTGAACCACCTGCATCTACATCCTGCCAGGGAAATTTTGTTGAATTGATAGAGAGTTGGAGCACCTGCCTGATGACTGGTTTGCCATGGCAGATTTGTTTTTGACATCCTAGCTGGAAGTCTGAATGCAACTTTACATAGAAGTACTGTTACACATGGTGACCGTGTCCTGTAGATTTATGGTATAGCTCTTTAGAAGTTAAGTCTCATGATCCAGGGACTTAATAGACACATAGGAATTTCAACTATGAGAAATTCATTATAAAATATAACTGAAGTTCTTTCAGAGTCGATTTATTTATGAGCTGAGAACTGTTCATGCCACTCCCACTGCCAGCCAAGCCCTAGATCCAGACATGTCCACATATCTGCGTATACATGGGCACAGTTCTCTTTTACCTAGCAGGTCTTCTGCTCCATGGAATCAGGTGCACACCATGGTTTTGCTCTCTGTCCTATGCTTACAGTTCAGATGCCGTAACACCCCAGGACAGAAACCAATCCTTGTTTTCAGCACACTGTTACTTAGGAACGACTCATTTCATCTCACACCTTCTCCCTGAAAAGTGGGAGGGGAGGCTGTGAAGTGCAGGTGATGAGTACAAGTGTGTACAGCTGGGCTCTATCTCCTGCCCCCCCCCACCATGGCATGCCTCACTCACCCTGGAGTCTGGTGGCCCAATGTGTTAATGTCTTCTCCCTTTCTTTCCCTGAAATTATTTTGCCTGATTTAATCCTATAGTCTTAGAGGTAGAGAAAGGTTTTGTTTTGTTTTGTTTCCCCTTTTGGATAATGTTTAAACAGAGTCTGGAAACTAACTGTGTGGAATGAATGGAACATATTGAATAACTATGAACAGTAGTGGTTCCTACAGTATAAATCGATGTAGAGCTTTTAAAAGTAGTTTGTGAGATGGGGCTCTGAAATCTATGAAACTTCTTAGAGTTAGATTAGTAGCTCTCAGCTGGGTATGATTTTGCCCCATATCCCCCCCTCCAACATTTGGCAATGTTTGGAGACATTTTTCATTTTCATGACTTGTGAAAAGGGGTAGAGGTTAGAGATACAGTTAAATGTCCTACTATGCACAAAATAGATACCCATGACCAAGCACTGCCTACCTAACACAAAAGATTAGTGGTGACAACACTGAGAAACACTAAATTAAATGGTTGTATCTGGTCTGTCAAAATAATGATCCTACTTAGGGAAACAACTTAAGACTATTAGCAAACATCTTATTTGTAAAGATTAAAATGTATATAAAGGCAAATCATTTCTGAATCTCATTTCCCTATCATTGGCTTGCTGTATAAACTTTTAATGGTTATCTTAATACTCTCTAAGTCCTCATTAAAGTTTAATTTCTCAGGTACCATTTTTTAAAAACTGCTTTTTAAAGTATTTATTTATCCCCTTTTGCTTCCCTTTTTGTTTTATTGTTGTAGTTATTATTGTTCTTGTTATTGATGTCATCATTGTTGGATAGGACAGAAAGAAATGGAAAGAGGAGGGAAAAACAGAGAGGGGGAGAGAAAGATGGACCCCTGCAGACCTGCTTCATTGCTTGTCAAGTGACCCCCTGCTGGGATTCTCACGCTGGTCCTTGCACTTTGCACCACAAGCGCTTAGCCTGCTGCGCTATCACTTTTTTTTTTTTTACAGGTCAAGTGTTTTGTTGTTGTTTATGTCTAGGCAAGCAATTATTGAGGAAAAACGAGGAACTATAAAGTTTATTGAGACTGATTATGGCAGATTGTATTTTCTGAAAGTGGCTGTACCAATATGTCACATTCTTTATGCTTTTTTTCTAATGTGACTGTATTCTTTCCATTGAGCAGTGGAATCTACTTTCCCTGCCATGGCAGTCTTCTAGAGCTGAGGTACAAGGGGGGATATTGCTTCTTCTTGGAGCCCAGTCATCATGCTGTGAGGAACTTCAAACATTTGCATGTGTGAGTGTCCTGGCTTGGCTAGTAGTTCCAACTGGGATATTGAGGTTTCAGCTGACAATATTAACCAGCAGACCTGTGAGTGAGTTTCTCCTTTCCCTCCCTCTCTTTCTTGCTTTTTCTTTCATTCTCTCTTTCTTTCCTTTTTTCCTTCTTTCTCTCCCTCTTTCTCTCTCTTTTTTTCTGCTCCTAGTAAACTTGCTCCTTCAAAAAGAGAGGGAGAGACGCAAGAGAGACAGAGAGAAGAGATACTACAATACTATTCTGCTGCTCATGAAACTTCTTTCTCTAGTGCCCCTTGTGGTGACTGGGGCTTGTGCATCATAAAGTGTGTGCTCTTCCAGGTGAACTGTCTCTTTAGATGGTTTCTACTCATGACCATTGAAAGATCCCCAGTCTCCTTTATTTAAGTTTTTTTAATCTTTATTTAGAGACAGCCAGGAATCGAGAGGGTAGGAAAAATAGAGAGGGAGAGAGGAAGAGAGATACCTGCAGCACCACTTCATCACTTGAAAAGATTTCCCCCTGCAGGTGGGAAGATCCCCAGTCTTCAAGTCTTCTCAACTAGCTCTTTGTGGAACAGAGGTAAGTGCCCACCCACCCTCCCTTTGTGTCTTTTCTAAATTCTTCACTCAGGGAATTCATAGTATAGTAAAACTGTTGTTTAGAATCACATGTTACTCCACAATTTTGGAATAGTTGTTACATCATAAAATATATTAAGTAGAAACTATCCATCAACTATATCAAAAATGTGCCTTACAATAATACTTCCAAATTACCATACATCATGAACTTTCAAGAAATCTGGCAAGTGGCTAAAATTACATATTCTAAAATTTAAGTGTTAGAACTTTTCTGCCCAAGCACTGAATAAGTGACAAGCATACTATCCCTCTCCTTTCCTATATTCAAGGCAGACATCACTAACAAGTCATAAAACTCTGTTGATGTGCAGAAAACCAACCTGGAAGCTTTTTTTCAACAGAGCACTTGGTAAAACACACCAGCAATCATGTGACTATGGCTAGCAAGGCTTAAACCTTCGTTGCCATTTCCAGTGGTTCTGTAATGAACTGAGGTTGGTTTCCATTGACTTATCACCAGACAGAAGAATTTAACTATTGTTTAAGCAGTTGTACACAAGAAAATATATGACTTTGTAGCAGCTGCTTGCAAAAATTCTACTCTAATTGGTTAGCAGATGAATATGAAAGGGATCTTTTTATTCTGATTTTGAGAATTCATCCCCAAAACAACAGTAGCAATTTAATAATGGTAAAATTCACTTTTATTAAAAAGAAACAAACTCAGATCCTTAGTACATCAAGGAAATATTTAACAGTTAAAAAAATTGCAAGAATCCCCTGAGGAAAAAAAAATAACATGATGAGATAGACCCATATGCCTAAGTCAATGATAACAGATTGTCAACCTTCCTGGAATAACGCAGAGGTAGAAATTTTCATTTCAATTTGGTGAGCCAAGCACACAGTTGAAGGGGGCATTGGTACATGTATTGTTTTAATGTTTGTTTAATACATATTATTACACTGGGTCTAGGGAAAAGCACGGACTGAACATGCCGTCACTTTTTCAATTTTCTGTTTGTGAATTTGATGTCTTCACCTTTCATCTGACAGCTAAACTCTTCTCTCTCTCTCATCTAATAGAGATTATGGAAAGCCAAAAGTTTTTTATTATTTTTTTTCTTAAAAAAAGAATGTAATAATGGTTATTTGAAGAAAATGACCAAGGTAACTGAATTCTTAGCCAGGCAGGCAAACCATATGCCTAAGGTACTATTTTACCCAAGATTTTATGAATTCTGGAGACATCACAGTGCTCTTATTCTTTCATAGTAGCTTTTTGAACTTGAATAAAGTGACCTGTAAAAGGGGTAGGGAAGGAGAAGCAGGGATAATAAAAAAAAGTTATTTCAATTGAAATTGTCTGCTATTCCTTTGAGAACATTTCTAAAATAATCTTTTAACCAAGGCAAAAAACACTAGAAAGATTCTTGAGATAATTAAAATTTGTCCTTTTTTTGTCTCTCTGCCTGCTTTTAAAAAGCTCCATTCTTAGACCCTCACAAATTAGCTCACTTGCTTAGTGTGTTGCTTTGCCATGTGTATGACCCAGGTTTGAGCCAGGTGCCCACAAAACTGAAGGAAGCTTCAGTCCTAGGGTTCTTCCCCTCTCTGTGTGTGTCTCTCTGTCTCTAAAACAAAGTTAACAATATCAAACACCTACTCTGAGCAGGCAAGCAACTTCAGTGTCACCATGTTTCTCCTTGGGTACTGGAGCTGGCTTCTCATTTCTGTATGTCTCCTCAAAGAACTCTATGTGACTTATCTGTTATATTGTTTTAAGTTTAAGATGTTACTGGAATCTTTCTTTTATTATTATAATTATCTATTTTCCCTCTGTTGCCCTTGTTTTTTATTGTTGTTGTAGTTATTGTTGTTGATGATGTCTTCATTGTTAGATAGGGCGGAGAGAAATGGAGAGACGAGGGAAAGACAGAGGGAGAAAGAGAGGCACAGGCAGACCTCCTTCACTGCCTGTGAAGCAACTCCCCAGGGAGCCAGGGAGTTGCTTCACAGGTCCTTGGTCTTTGTGCTTTGTAGGGCGTGCATTTAACACACTGCACTACCAGCCGACCATGGAATCTTTCTTTTAAAACTATTTATTTATTTTTCTTTAAATTTTTATTTATAAAATAGAAACACTGACAAGACCATAGGATAAGAGGGGTGTAACTCCACACAATTCCCACCACCAGAACTCTCTATCTCATCCCCTGATAGCTTTCCTATTCTTCAGCACTCTGGGAGTCATTATGGGGTGCAGAAGGTGGAAGGTTTGGCTTCTGTAATTGCCTCCTGGCTGAACATGGGCATTGGCAGGTCAATCCATACTCCCAGCCTGTCTCTTTCTTTTCCTAGTGGGGCAGGGCTCTGGGTAAGCAAACGGGATTCCAGGACACATTGGTGGGGTCATCTACCCAGGTTGGCATCATATTAGCATCTGGAACCTGGTGGCTGAAAAAGAGTTAATATAGAGCTAAACAAATTGTTTACTAATCATGAACCTAAAGGCTGGAATCGTTCAGAAGAAGTTGGGGGGGGGTTTCTGTTTTGTAGATAGTTAGTAGGCATATTTTAGTTATATTCCAAAGGAACTATGATGATACTAGTTTGTTGTTTTTTCTTTCCTGAGCCTGACATCTGATATGCAGGTGGATCCAAGTTATTGTCTAGGGAGGTGATGTCATGGCTGGAAAAAAGACCAGAAAGCTGGATCAGGGAAGAGAGTAGCTCCCAAATATGGGAAAGGTGTATAAATATTGTTGACTATAAACCCCATTGATTTGATGTGATCTAGGGCCCATATTCAGCTTAGAAGCCTATGTGACCTCTGCATCTCTGTAGCACATTCTGTGGTCATGAGTAGAAACGTTCCAAGCTGCCCCAATTTCAGGACCCATCTTCCTCAGGTGGAACACAGAGTATGTTGCAAGCCTTCGGAGGATGGAACATTCTCTATTGTTGTTGATTCAAGTTTAGGGCAAGGTCCTGTGGGGGACCTCTATCGTGTTGTTCCTGATAGAGATGACCGGTAACAATGGAAAGAGGGATTTATTCGAGGTCTAGGCCCATCATGTCTGTTTGGGAATCTCAGGACTCCCCGAATAGGGCCCCAGCTGATGGGGTGGCCTGATAGTGACTAAAGAGTCATCCTTAAAGTATGCCAGTCTCTTGCCCTTATTCAGCTTTTGCAGTCCTTACTTTGATAAGGCTAGCTTTGGAGTTACTTAGGGAAGTATAAAAGGTAGTAGGTGAGGAGGGTTTCTAAGTCTAAGTAGAAACTATTTCATCAGGAACTTTATGGTGTCTTTTTAGATCTTTCTGTTTGTTTGCTGCATATACAGACTCACTGCAGACTATTGTGCACTTTTGCTTCCAGGTATATATTTTGCCCTAATTTATGGATACATATGAACATATACCCTGACTCATGGGACCTATTTTATACCTAGGTTTTGGGACTTTGTTAGGAAGTGAACCACCTGAAATGGAATTAGAGAATCCTATGAAAGGGAAGGTTTCACCCGAGTAATGAGGCTGAAGGATTGACATTCCATGCCTGATGCCTCTGGACACATTCTAAAGTGAAGTATACTGAGGTGGTACTCTTTGTGTTGTAAATATGTTTTTATTGGAAGGATTCTTGAGTAAGAACAGTTGTTGCTACATGTGTAAAATTTCTCAGTTTTCTGCAAAACATTCTCACCTCCAGCCTAGGTAGGTCCCATCCACTATCATGCACCAGGACCTGAAAGTTCCCCCATCTTCCCACCCCCACCCCGTCCATAAATGAGATCATCCCATATTGATCCTTCTTTCTGGCTTAACTCAACATGAATCCTTCAATTCCCATCCAAGATGAGTTAAAGAAGGTGAGTGTATCATTCTTAATAGCTGAATAGTCTTTCTTCTTCTAGCGTTTGCCCTTCTCCCGTAGCCAGTCAACAGCGTCAGGTTGAGCCTGATGTAAAGTTTCGAGACCTCCTTTGAATCTGGAGAGGTGGCAGTCGTTGACTACGTGGGTCATAGTCTGTCTGTAGCCACAGGGGCAGTTCGGGTAGTCTCTGGCTCCCCAGCGATGGAACATAGCGGCACACCGGCCATGGCCTGTTCGATAGCGATTGAGGAGGGCCCAATCATAACGTGCTAGGTCAAAGCCGGGTTGATGCTTGCAGGGGTCTGTGATGAGGTGTTTGTTCTTTACCTCAGCTGACTGCCAACTCTGTTTCCAAGAGACTGGAACAGAGAAGTTCAGTGTAGGCATAGGGGACCAGATTGGGTGACGAGATGTCAAGCGTTGGACAGGGTGGGCGAAGATATCCGCCTTACTCATAGGCAAAAGTTGAAAAACAAGATCAAACTAAGCAGAACTTGGACTGGAGTTGGTGCACCAAAGTAAAAGACTGGTGTGTGTGTGGGGGGTGTGTGTGTGGGGTGCGGGGGTTCAGGTTCTGGAACATGATGGCAGAGGAGGACCTAGAGGGGGTAGAATTGTTAAGTGGAAAATTGGGAAATGCTATGCATGTACAAACTATTGTATTTTATTGTCGACTGTAAAGCATTAATCCTCCAGCAAATTTAAAAAATAACTGAGTAGTATTCCACTGTGTATATATAGCCCACAGTTTTCTCAGTCACTCAGCTGTTGTTGGGCACCTGGGTTGCTTCCAGGTTTTTGCTATTACAAATTGTGCTGCTATGAACATAGGTATACACAGATCTTTTTGGGTGTGCTTGATTCCTTAGGATATACTCCCAGTAGAGGAATTTCTGGGTCATATAGGGTAGATCCATTTCTAGACTTTTGGTAGTTTGTTACTTAAGTATTTTGTTGTTGTTATGTCACTGTTAGGTGAGGGGCGGGGGACAAAGGGTGTGGGGGGAATGGAATGGCTAGAGAGATAGCTCAATTGGGAGGGTGTCTTTTCCTTCCTTCCTTCCTTCCTTCCTTCCTTCCTTCCTTCCTTCTTTTTCTTTCTTTTTCTTTTCTTTTCTCTCTTTCTTTCTTTCTTTCTTTCTTTCTTTCTTTCTTTCTTTCTTTCTTTCTTTCTGCAATCCATGTGACTCAGGTCCAAGCCTAGCCTCTCCATATTGGAAGAAGTTTTGGTGCTGTGGTATCTTTCCCCTCTCTCCCTATG
Source organism: Erinaceus europaeus (assembly GCF_950295315.1). Lineage (NCBI taxonomy): Eukaryota > Metazoa > Chordata > Mammalia > Eulipotyphla > Erinaceidae > Erinaceus > Erinaceus europaeus. The sequence goes on from NC_080172.1 coordinate 63,363,288, forward strand.
TCTCTGACTCTTTTTTCATCTGAAAAAAAATTATAGTCCAGAGTGGTGATACTCCCATGATATAAAAAAAATAAAAGCTGAGTGTCATACAAATTAAAACAATTTAATTTAACTGTTTTCTTTTTTTAGAAAACCATATACAAATTTAAATTTTGGGGGGTCAGGTGGTAGCACAATGGGTTAAGCATTAAGTGCACATGATGCAAAGTGCAAGGTCCGCCTTAAGGATCCCAGTTTGAATCCCTGGCTCCCCACCTGCAGGGAGGGTCATTTCACAAGCTGTGAAGCAGGTCTGCAGGTGTCTATCTTTTTCTCCCTCTCTCTGTCTTCCTCTCCTTTCTCTATTTCTGTCTTTCCTATCCAGCAACAACAACAGCAATAACAATAATAATAACAATAACCACAGCAAGGATAAACAACAAGGGCAACAAAAAGGGGAAAAATAGCCTCCAGGAGCAGTGGATTCCTAGTGCAGGCACTGAGTCCCAACAATAACCCTGGAGGCAAAAAAAAATTAATTTACAAACAAAGGTGGCCAGGAGATATCTCACACAGTAGACTGTATGCCTTATAATTCAAAAGGCCCTACCACAGTGTGGAAGTTCTATGATATTGAAATGGTACTGGGGTGTCTTTTCTCTCTCTGTTCACAACTGAAGTAAAGAATGCAAAAACTGACCTGGTGAGGTTGCTCCATAGTGGTATTGCACTGGCACAAGGTTTTAAATTTTCCCCTAGTGTTGCACTAATTTTTGTTGAAGTTCCAAAGTAAAAATATCTATAGACACTAAGTATTAAACTACCACAGTTCTCTGAGAGATGCACTATTGTGTGCATTTTCCTCATGTGGAAATGGAGGAATAGGTGTGACAAGATTGACTACTTGAAGTCCCAGAAATCAAACCCAGATTTACTGAACTGCAAAGTATATGCTCCTTACTGCTGTACTTCTCTGTGTCTTGTTGTACAGCATGATTTTGAGAGATTAACAGGATGATTTCTCTTGAGCAGCTGGAAGGAGCTGGTTCCTGGAAACCAACAGTAAAAATCACACACTTATGACTGGATATCCTACAGTACTGAGCCACTGACTTGCTTTGGATAGCTGAGGGTCTACCAATTTGAACACCAATTGTTAAATTGCATGGGTATTTTTCCTAAGTGTGTTATATAATGCCTTACCTTCTTAAGCTGGATAGTCTAAACAGAATTTAGCCTTTCCTTATATACTCAAGATTTACCAATGTGAACATTAGCTACAGTTAAGGAAACTATAAAACAGCAGTGCCCTGGGGGCTCTTAAAGATAAGGATGAATTTAACCTACAATTTAAGTAGTCCCAAACTACTGTGCTATATGAGTTCTTGTGTCTGCTCTTCATAGATTTTCTGCCACGCCCACAGCCTCCTGGCTATTGACTCTTCATGCTACTAGTATCTGGCTATATTAGTCCTTTGTCCTCTTAGATTTGCTACTTATAACCTATGGAGGCTGTGAGACCAATATGGTTAGGTACAGTTTGTCTGAACAAGATTATTGAATGACTGAGAGGGTTTCTTTTGTGTAGGAAACATGAGTTATAGTGGATGAAATTTATACTATTTTTTTCAAGTTATTTTTTGTTTGTGATTAATAGTGGTTTACAAGATTGTAAGATTACAGGGTATATTGCCATAGCACACCCACCACCAAAGTTCTGTGACCCCGCTCTCCCAATGATAACTACCCTACGGTTCTCACTAAATCTTAGAGACAGTTTGTTTGCTGCCTCTTCTTCTCCTCCTCCATTTCTTCCTTTCATTTCTTTCTTTCTTTCTTTCTGTCTGTCTGTCTGTCTTTCTTTCTTTCTTTCTGCAAGTTCATATGTTCTCTAGATTTTACATATGAGTGAAACTATGTGGTAGTTGTATTTCATCTCTTTAGTTTTTTCACTAAGCAAAATCACCTTCAGTTCCATCCATATTGTCCGAAATGATACACTATTATATTTTTTATTACAAAGTAGTATTCTATGGAGTATACATCCCATAACTTCTTTATCCAGTCATCTGTCAATGAGTATTTAGGCTGCTTCCATTTTTTGGCTATTGTGAATTATGTATATAGGAGTCCATATATCCCTTTCAATTAATATTTGCATGTCTTTTGGATAAATGCCTAAGAGTGTATGCCAATTATTTTAACTTCCTGGTTCTCTCAGTCAAAACTGATGAGATTGTTAGTTAGCCAGTGTGCTAGTGATATTCACTGGTACTCACCTACCCACAGTCCTCTTTAAGGGACTATCTGCCTGTCATTATTCCTACTTTTTCAGTGATCATAACTTGCCCTCTGTGATTATTGTGTTCCCCTTAGTCTGAGTCTGGATGTATGGAGCATCTACCCAGGGGCAACCAGACCATAGTCTGGTCAGTGACAATGAGAAAAAGATAAGCTGAGCTCAGCCATTTCCAACTCTCAGGAATTTGAATTGGGAAACACACTAAGTCAGTGGGTAAGGAATGATATTTGAGATGGAAAGTTTATGGCATGAAATTGTAATCCTTGGGGCCATGGTGTATCAGGAGCCATGTGAAGTGAGAGTGATGAATAGCAAATCATCTCAAAGATGAGTGGAAGAAAAATAAGGAAGCCGGTACTGACAGACAGACAGACAGACAGACAGACAGACACACACACACACACACACACACACACACACATGGGGAGAGAGAGACAGATAGAGAGAGGAGGCAAGACTCTGTTGTGGTCACTTCTTTAAGCACTGGATCTTTTGAGGGAGTCTCTGTACCTCCCCCTCACTAACCCAAAGAAGCTAACTATAAAAATCAATTTCCTGGGCTGGAGAGACAGCATAATGGTTATGCAAAAAAAAAAAAAATCTTTCTTGCCTAGAGCTCTTAAGTTCCAGGTTCAATCCCCAGCACCACCATAAGCCAGAGCTGAGCAGTGCTCTGGAAAAAAAAAATAAAAGAATCAATTTCTGGACAGCTGGGTTGTTAGGGTAATTTCCTATATTTTCTGAACCCCATGCAAGCAGAAAAAAAATACAATTTAACTACATAAGATAATCAGGAGAATTTTCAAAAAAGTCAGGATTGTTATAAAGATAGTGTTCATGGAGAAAAAAAAATAGTAGTTAGTAATGATGGTAAGAAACAGGGTCTGAAATCCTATTATAGCTTGATGAGTCAATTCATCAACACAGAAGCAAAGATTACAAGATACAAATGTAAAACAATCAGAAGAAAACCCTTGGGTCCTGCTAAGGTTTGACTTAAATGAAACAATTAGCCCTGCATACAATTCCTGAGTGTGTGTGTGTGTGTGTGTGTGTGTGTGTGTGTGTGTGTGTGTGTGTGTGTTTACAAGGCTGTCTGCTTGTATGCGGAAGGGAGTATGATACTGGGGAAGAGGGTTATGACCATTCTCATAAGGCCCAGCAGCAGCCTCTGAAAGGAAGTACAGTTAAACAGGTACTCTCCTACAGTAGTTCCTAAGGAAGAAAACAGTCTAGAGGCATTTAAAGACATGAGCCAAACTAGAGGCCATGACTAATCTGTTACCTTTCTTAAAAGCAGTGTTTCTTTCAGCCACCAGGTTCCAGATGCCATCATGATGCCAACCAAACTTCTAGACAGACGACCTCACCAATGTGTCCTGGAGCTCAGCTTCCCCAGAGCCCCACCCTACTAGGGAAAGAGAGAGGCAGGTTGGGAGTATGGATCGACCAGTCAACTCCATGTTCATCGGGGAAGCAATTACAGAAGCCAGACCTTCCACCTTCTGCATCCCACAACGACCTTGGGTCCATACTCCCAGATAGATAAAGAATAGGAAAGCTATCGGGGAAGGGATAGGATATGGAGATCTGGTGGTGGGAATTGTGCAGAGTTGTACCCCTCTTGCCTCTTCTATGGTTTTGTTAATGTCTCCTTTTTTAAACAAATAAATAAATGAGCTTAAAAAAACAAACAAAAAAACCAGTGTTTCTTGTTTGTTTTCTTCCAGAACACTGCTCAATTCTGGCTTATGGTAGGAATTTATCCTGGGACCTTGGTGTCTTGGACATGAAAGTTTTTTTGCATAAGCATTATGAGATGCCGGGCTAGTGTGAGGGTCTTTCTTCCTGGGCACGTGCTGTCTGGGTTGGAGAGAACTTGACCAAAGCCAACCTGGGCTGCTGCCTACTCAGCGACGCATGAGAGAGACCAGGAACTCGTGGCAGAGCGGGAACGCAATGCATCTTTATTGATCAGAGACAACGTTTTTATCTAATTGAACTAGAAATGGCAAGTCAGGAATGTAAATGGCTGGGAAAGAGGGTGGAGAAAAGAAAGAGCGGGAAGGTAGAAAGCTTCCGTAGCAATGGATGCTAGGGTTTTAACTGGCGGGATTAATGTATCCTGCAGGCAGGGTGGGTCTTGAGGTATAAAGAAGATAGATCAGGCAAAACAATGATTTTGTAAATAGGCCATACTATCAGCAATGCAGCATGCAGCAGGGGGAGCTGGTTTAATGCCTGACAATTATGCTGTCTCTTTAGCCCTCATTCATTGTTGGTGGTTCTGGAGACTATGGCTCATTTGATATTTTGTTCCTCCAGAGAGGTTAGTGAAGCTGCTCTAGGATCTCTCAGCTCTGCTCCCACACAAAAAGGTAGACAGTGGAAGGTCAGAAGTCAGTGAACACAAGACTTTTCTCTGCTGTACACACTGCTCAAAACTGGCCCCTATAGATGTCTCAATAAGTGTTCCACCTCATATATAGGGTACAGGAAGCACGCCATTGATGACCAATGTGCTGAGACAGTCTTGCTGGACAAAAGTCAGAGGTCAAGCTGAAAGGGAGCAAGAGACTGGATCTGGAGTGAAAGGCTGGGGAAGATTATAAACTACTATGAGCAGCAGGGTGGGTAATAAAAGAGATGAGACTATACAAAAGTGTTCAGGGCTAATTCTGGACAATAGTCTATGCTGGGAAGTTGATCCTAAAGAGTGTGTGAGGGTTGGGGGCCAGGCAGTGGCACACCAGGTTAAACGCACATAGTACAACGTGCAAGAACTAGCACAAAGATCTCGGTTCAAGCCCCCAGTTCCCCACCTGTGTGTGGAGGGGTCATTTCACAAGTGGTAAAGCAGGTCTGCAGGTCTCTCTCTCCTCTCTCTCTCTCTCTCTCTCTCTCTCTCTCTCTCTCTATATATATATATATATATATATATATATATATATATATATATTCCTTCTCTTCCCCTCTCAATTTCTTTCTATCCTATCTGGGAAAAAAAAAAAAGAGTATGTGCAGGGGATAGGACAGAGCTGGTGAAAAGTCTGTTACTTTCAGACACACATGTCACCATGCTCTCTGCCCAATGTAGGTAGTTAACAAAGATCAATGACAGGGAAGGAGAAGAAGATATGAATGCATTAACAAAGGTGGAGGACATTTCAGATGCTACAATTAACAAGAGATGACTCAAACAGTTAATTTCTCTCCCTCTCCCTCTCTCTCTCTCTCTCTTTCTCAGAGTACTTTGTAGTGTACTGGGGACTGAGCCTGGGGTCTTTGCTGCCTCAGGCATGAAAGTCTTTTACATAACTATTTTGCTATCTTCCCAGGCTCCCAAGCAGCAGATACCTTCTGCTGAACTGTTCCTTCCTTCTGATGACAGAGAGAGAAAGAGAGTGAGAGAGAGAGAGAGAGAGAGAGAGAGAAAATCCATGCCAAAACCTGAAAAATGATTGAGATAATCCTCACAAAATGAATAAGAGATCATGATAAATAAGTCAGTGACACTTGCTCTAGATTTTGAAAGCCAAATTTGCATTGCTCCTGGGGTTTCACTAACATGTCCTTAAACTCTGTATCAACAGATCTCTGAAAACTGAACCTTGGCACAGCACACACTGGAGAGGAGGCAATGGAATATCCTTATCTGCCACAGGCACCCTGAGAGTCCTGGGAGCATGAGTATTGCTAAGCGTTTTGGGGTGACCACAGATGAGGCAGAGAGACCAAAGGAAACAGTGCTTCTGATATACCCCAAAGTGCCGAGCCATCTACGCCAAATCGTGTCTTGCGGACGTTTACCATACGGCTTCTTCCACCTTCTACGACTCCATTACTATTGGAACTATTCAGCTCGTCAACGTATATAAGCCTCCCAGTGCCTCATGGGATAATGAGGTCCTGCCTAGCCCGAATCACCTAGCCGTTTACGTTGGAGACTTTAATAGTCATCACCAAGACTGGGGATATTCCTCCACTCGTGCTGACGGCTCTATCTTAGCCTACTGGGCTTCAGCGAATAACCTCTCCCTATTATACGATCCCAAACAGCCAGGCTCTTTTCACAGTGCTAGATGGAATAAAGACTCGTCACCCGACCTGTGCTGGATTAACACAGTCAACAGCCAAGCCTTTCCCGCTACGAGACAAGTTCTCAAGATCTTCCCGCACAGTCATCACCGCCCAGCTATCATCCACATCGGTCTCCAGCTCCCACTGATTCTGTGCTCAGAGAAACTAAGATGGAACTTTCGGAAAGCAAACTGGCGTCTGTTCAGTGATCTTACCAACAAATCTATTCCTGCAATTCCAATTAACTCTATCCCCTCTGAAGATTCCTACAGGCGCTTCCTCCAAGCCATCTTCAAAGCAGCTTCCCAAGCCATTCCTCGTGGGAGACATGCTAACTATACGCCTTGTCTTGATGCTGAATGCGAGCAACTACTAAAGCAGTATGATGAGTCGGGCGACCCAGATGTGGCTGACCATCTCATCGCTTCCCTGGATGCAGCACGCCAAGCCTGCTGGCAACAACTCACGGAAAGTCTGAACTTCACCCACTCAAGTAGGAAGGCCTGGAAGCTTCTTCACAGACTGGGTGCCGGTAGCCAACCCCCTCCCGTCTCCCATCCTCCCGTATCTCCAAACTCAGTGGCCAGTCACCTACCTCAAGTTGGACGTGCTAAGATCGACCCAGTCTGGAAAAAAGAAATTTCCCATGAGTGGTCATCCCACTTCCGGTTATCTTGTCCATCTCCAAAACTCTCTCCCTTTACACTGTCTGAACTGGAAGACGCTTTGAAGAGGGTTAAACCGGGAACAGCTGCTGGCTATGATAACATCACCCCAGAACTCATTCTTAACCTGGGTCCCGCGGCAAAGAAGTGGCTCGCTTCATTCCTGTCCCACATCTTGGAATCTGAGTCTATGCCCAAAGTTTGGCGTCGTGCGAAGATTATAGCAGTTTTGAAACCAAAGAAAGACCCAACACTGGCCGCCAGCTATAGACCAATTTCTCTCCTCTCCGTGTGTTACAAACTCCTTGAGAGGCTGCTTCTGTCACGTATTTCTCATCTTACAGAGAAATTCCTATCACCCGCCCAAGCTGGTTTCCGCCCAGGAAGATCTACCTGCGAACAAGCCCTGGCCCTCTCAACTTACATTGAAAATGGATTCCAGAAGAATTTAAAGACGGGTGCTGTCTTTGTTGATCTCACAGCAGCCTATGACATGGTTTGGCACCGTGGTCTCCTAGTCAAGATCTCAAGATGCCTGCCTCCATGGGTGGCCAACACTATATCGTTTCTTCTCCAAAACAGAAGATTCCGGGTGCATCTGGGTGACAAGTCTAGCAGATGGAGACTTGTCTCAAGTGGCCTCCCCCAGGGCTCTGTTCTGGCTCCTATGCTATTTAATATTTACATCAATGACCTCCCAGAAACTTCTTCAAGGAAGTTCATCTACGCCGATAACATCTGCTGTGCAACTCAGGCATCCAAGTTTGACATCCTCGAGGAAACACTCACGAAAGATACATCTCTGATATCTGATTACTGTAAAAAATGGCAACTAGCACTGCAAAAACAGTATCATCTGTTTTCCATCTACACCATGCCTTGGCCTCACGTAAGCTTAATGTGCAGCTTGGCGATACGAGAATCCGGCATGAAGCCCAGCCAGTCTATCTTGGCGTTACTCTCAATCGCACTCTGTCATTTCACGAACGTCTCATAAAAACTGCAGCAAAGGTGGGCGCGAGGAATAACATCATTGCAAGGCTGGCCAGCTCCTCATGGGGCGCGAGCGCTTCCACACTATGATCATCATCTCTGGCATTATGCTATTCCACTGCAGAATACTATGCCCCAGTATGGTTCCGTAGCCCCCATGTCCACTTGGTCGATTCCAAATTATATTCCTCCATGAGGATAATTTCTGGAACCATCCATTCCACCCCGGTTCCATGGCTGCCAGTTCTTAGCAACATCGCCCCGCCAGATATTCGTCGGGATGCGGCATCATCTAAGTTCATTTCCCATGTCTACGCTCGACCGGACCTGCCAATACACACGGATATCTTCGTGCACCCTGTCCAACGCTTGACATCTAGTCACCCAATCTGGTCCCCTATGCCTACACTGAACTTCTCTGTTCCAGTCTCTTGGAAACAGAGTTGGCGGTCAGCTGAGGTAAAGAACAAACACCTCATCACAGACCCCTGCAAGCGTCAATCCAGCTTTGAGCTAGCACGTTATGATTGGGCCCTCCTCAATCGCTATTGAACAGGCCATGGCTGGTGCGCCGCTATGTTCCATCGCTGGGGAGCCAGAGACGACCCGAACTGCCCCTGCGGCTACAGACAGACTATGACCCACATAGTCAACGACTGCCACCTCTCCAGATTCAAAGGAGGTCTCGAAACTTTACATCAGGCTCAACCTGACGCTGTTGACTGGCTATGGAAGAAGGGCAAACGCTAGAAGAAGAAGACCCCAAAGTGAGAGGACGGACATGTAGACTGTTCTTCCAGAGACCTCAGGCATTCTCAGAGTTCAACCACCTGATCCACCAGTTAAATCTTCCTGAAGTGTTCTCTTCTAGGGGGTGGGATATTTTTATTTCCCCAATTTTTTCCTTCTTCCTTCAAACATGAATGAATATCTTTAGTTATTTACTTTCATCTTGGAAAATGTGTAGCAGTGGAGAAAACAGCAACAGAAGCCCATATATCCATCATCAAACGTCAACAGTGATCAACTTGAAATCTGTTTTGTTTCTCCAAGATACCCCAAGTTCCTGATAACTTTGAGTTAAATCCCAATCATCTCATAAGCTACATGTATGTCAGCAGATACCTCTCAAAACTGCCCTTTTAAGATCATAGCCTCAATTCCATCAAACACACTCCCCAAGTCAATAATAACTCCTTATCAATGTTCATGTTCTCCCCATTGCCCATTGTGAAGTTTTTTTTTAAACTTTATTTGCTTGAATGGAGATGCACACGAAGGTCCTACTTTGTTATGAATTAATATGTCTCAACTATATTTTAATTTATATGATATCTCTCCAAATATTTTTCTAATGATTTTTCTGTTGAGAAAACTAGATTGATTATCCTCTATGGTTTTTCCATAAGCTGAATTCTGCTGTTCCTGTCTCATGGTTTAATTAACATGTCACTCTGTTCCTTATAGTTCTGGTGAGTTGGTAATTAGATCCTGAAGTTGAATCAGATTCAATCTCTCTTTTGTCAACACGGCACAGGCGGTGTTGGAAGCATGTAGTAAAAGGGTTAGTCTTTTGATAATGTCAGAAACCACTGATGGTCATTGCTTAATGACTAATCTCATTAATTCAGTGTGGCATTGCAAAACTGTGGTATCATTCCTCTTATCATTTAGTAACTGTAATATTTAATAAAGAAATCTTCCTAAAAGCTATTTAGTGACCCCAAACTACAATTCAGACAAGAAAGTCAGAGGAGTGACCAGGGTCTTCTGGTCTCTCTGAACAAAAGAGTTATGATCTCTCTGAATGAATCTCTCTGAACAAAACAAGAATGACCATGTTGCCTAAATCACAAACATGTAATGGTCAAAGGAAACAATGCATGTAAAGTGTGTGCTATTCCAGCATTCTCTGGATGTGAACTTCTGTCTTTCCTTGCATTCTTAGGGCGGATTTCCTAGCCAACACCCACAGCACAGCACATGGATGCTGAGCAGGTGTAGCTTTTATCGCTTGTGATTACCACAGGCTTATTGCAACCATCAGTAGAGCTGTTCCCAGGAAGAAGAGCCATCCCACCACCTAATGTTTCTTTCTGACACTTATGACTATAATCAACAATCTGCTTTCAGAGAGTCTGACTGGAGTCCTCTGGGAGCCAGTGACCTAATCAGGACAAGGCACATGCTGGGGTGCTGGGGTCCTGCACAATGCTACCTCTCCCAGAGCAGAGTTCTAGGGTGAAGAAAGGTTTAAAGCAGTGCAAGATGTTTAGTTGAAGATGCCCTTTCTCTGGAAACTCCCATTAGCTGTTAGGAACATATCTGGTTTTGGCAAGTCAGTAAACTAATTTAACCCTATTGTCAGAACAGTGGGTTGCTCATTTATAACAAAGAATTTTTAAAGGCTTTTAAAAACCACTCAGGCATATTTAAGGCCTGTAGGCATTCATCTCAAAATTGGCTCTGAGTCTGATTTCTTTATTTCTATGCATACTAAGTCTTTCTATTGCCACTTACATCCCCTTAATGGTTTATACTTAGTAGAGGATCTTGGTAAAAGTTACAGAGAAGCTATTTGTGAGTGTCGCTCTAGTAGGCTGGTTGTAAATCTTATTTTAGTGGTTTCACACCAGAAGCTGAGTTTCTATGCTCTCCAGCCTTTACTTAGAAAGGGACGGGAACAGTGAGTATGGTCTGGAGAGAGAAGGTAGTCCAGGAGAGGGGCACATTCCATATTTTGGGTTTTTTTTTCACTTGGAAGGTCAGGAATAAATTCTTATAATGTGTCCTCAGTAGACACTTGTACTATGGGCTTGGTCAGACTAAATTTACTCACTGTTTAGTCCTTAGAAAGCTACTTGACCTAACTGAGCCTCAGTTTCCTTGTCTGTAAAACCAGACTAACAGTTGTAAGAACCAAATGAGAACATGCTGGTGAAGTGCTAGGAACTGTGTCTGGCAAATTTTAGGAGGTTAGTAATTACTAGCTATTGTAATTTATTGTATTTATTAATAGACTCTACTCTGTCATATTACACTTTTTTGTTTGAAACAATATTTAGCTGAAGTATTGCTGAGCAGTAAAAAGGGCTGAAGGCTCCAGGTGATGGTACACCGAGTTAAACTCACCTAATGCAAAGAGTAGGGACCAGCGTAAGGATCCTGGTTCAAGCTCCTGGCTCCCCACCTGCAAGGGGTCACTTCACAGGCGGTGAAGCAGATCTGCAGGTGTCTATCTTTCTCTCCCTCTCTCTGTCTTCCCCTCCTCTCTCAATTTCTCTGTCTTATTCAACAACAACAGCAAAAAATAAAAATGGCAGGGCGGATGGTGGCTCACCAGGTTGAGCACACGTGTTATGATGTACAAGGACCTGAGTTTGAGCCCCTGGTCCCAGCCTGCAGAGAGAAAGCTCTGCGAGTGGTGAAACAAGGCTGGAAGTGCCTCTTTGTCTCTTTCCCACTCTCTCTCCCCCTTTCCTTTCAGTTTCTGGCTATCTCTGTCCAATAAATAAATAAAGATAATTTAAAAAATTAAAAAGGTTAATATAAAAAAGGATGTGTGTGTATAACTCACCACATCTACCACCAAATTTCCTGTACTGTCATACCAAATGAAATTCACCTATCCCCTCAACTTCCCCCCACCCTCAATGCCTCTGATAACCCTTATAGTTTTCAGAGTCTTACTGTTTGCAAGCTCATTTGTTTTAGCTATCTACGTCCCATATGTGAGTGAAAGCATCCAGTCTGACTTCTCCTTTTTAGTTGCTTTACTTAGCATGATCACTTCAGAGGAATAAAATCCATTTTTAAAAATATTTTATTTTAACGAGGGAGACCAAAGCACTGTTCAGGTCTGTCTTATGAGGGGTAATGAGGATTGAACATGGGACCTCCTGGTCTCAGATATGCAAGTCTGACACACAAAACATTGTGCTATCTTCCCAGCCCAGAGGAACAAATTCTTGATATACACAACACAACTTAGATTAATCTCAAGGATATTATGCTGAGTGGAAAAACAAATACCTATATCAAAGGATCACATACCATATGATTGCATTTATATAACATTCTCAAAATGACAACATTATAAACAACAGGCCGGTGGTTGCCATGGTAATATTAGGGTTGGTGGGAAGGAGGGGTTGCAACTATAAATTGAGTAACTGAGGGCCATCTTTATGGTTATGGGTTAGTTCTGTATCTTGATTGCAGTAGTAGTCATGTGACTCTACCCATGATAAAACTGCATAGACAGACACACATGGTGCACCAGTGTCAAATTCCTGACTGGTGTGTGTCAAAGTTATATAAGGTATATTCACTGGGACAAACTAGTGAAGGCTAGTACTCTGTACTATCTTTCTGTACTATCTCTCTGTACTATCTTTTCAACTTGTTGTCTATAATCATTTAAAGATGTAAAAAAAATTAGTTTTCATATAATAAAGTCTAAATATAGCTCAAAAATGGGCTATATAGTATACTATGGCTATGTGTGTGTGTGTGTGACTTTTTTTTTCTCCTCTAGTTTTAAAAATGGCCTCATATTCAGTTTGATTTTATTTGATATTTCCCTAGTACCAAATCTTTCCAAACTGTGTCAAGGCTGTGAATTCCCCTCTCAGTGCAGTCAACTACACTAAGAAACTGATCAGTTCTGTTTTTCCTTGGTGCCACCCCCTCCTGGGACTCTCTGGCCCCCAGCTCTAATCTGAACTTGCTATGCTCTAAGCTGAGTTTATACCCATCTAGATAGCAAAATATCTGGTAGCTTATAGACTAATGTCTTAAATTGTGAATTTCCCCAGGGTGCTGAGATTGGACAATATGTTACTGCTATTATTTGTTTACTTATATTTTCCTGATTCTGCTGTGTCTAACTTGTATTATGCCATAATTATATCCCTTATCACAGAAAGAAGAGGACATTTAGTTTATTTTGTTGGGAGATCTAACTTTTAATTTTGTGTGCTCAAATATGGAATTCAAGGGAATATTTATCAGGCCTGTATTTTTTAAATTTATTTATTTATAAAATGGGAACACTGACATAGGATAAAAGGGGTACAATTCCCACCACCAGAGCTCCGTATTCCATTCCCTCACCTGATAGCTTTCCTATTCTTTAACCCCATGGGAGTAGGGACCCAGGATCATTATGGGACGCAGAAGGTGGAAGGTCTGGCTTCTGTAATTGCTTCTCCACTCAACATGGGTGTTTGCAGGTCAATCCATACTCCCAGCCTGTCTATCTCTTTCCATAGTGGGATGGGGCTCTGAGGAAGCAGAGCTCCAGAACACATTGGTGGGGTTGTCTCTCCAGGGAAGTCCAGCTGGCATCATGTTAATATCTGGAACCTGGTGGCTGAAAAAGAGTTAACATATAAAGCCATATAAATTGTTGATTAATCATGAACCTAAAGGCTGGAATATTACAGATGAAGATTTGGGGTCTCTGTTTTGGAAACAGCTAATAGGTCTATTTTAAGTATATTCCAAAGGGCCCATGCCTTTATTAGTTTTTGCCTGAGCCTGACATCTGATATGCAGGTGGACCCAGGTTATTGTAGGGGGAGATGATGTCATGGTTGGAAAAAGGGCTAGAAAGCTGCATCAGGGAAGATAGTAGCTCCCAAATATAGGAAAAGTGTATGAATATTGTTGACTGTAAACTATCGATTTGATCTGGGGCTCATATTCAGCATAGAAGCCTATGTACCCTCTACATCCCTGTAGGTCTGAACTTGTATTCTGTGGTCATCAGTAGGAACATTCTGAGTTGGACCAATTTCAGGACCCATCTTCTTCAGGTAGTAGATAGAGTATGTTATCCAATTCCCCCTTCGGAGGATGGAACATTCTCTACCATTTTGATCCACATTGAGGACAAGATCCTATGGGGCCAGGCCTGTATTTCTAGTAGACAGTGGGTAGTAGTGATTTGGGGTCTATTATGGACTCATTTGCATCTCAATCTTTTAAAACTTTTTATTTACTACTTTGAGAGAAAGAGGAGAGAAAGAATCAGATCATCACTTTGTCCTATGTGACTCTAGGCATCAAACTTATGACCTCATGCTCTAGTCCAAAGCTCTAGCCACTGCACCACTACTCAGGTTGTGAAACACTTGAATCTTGGCCCCTCTGTACACAATGGTAGGGCTCCAGTGCTTCACTCCTGCCCCAAGGTCACTCCTCACTCAACAGGCACTCCACCCCTAGCAACACCCTCTCATTTCCACTCTCTCATTTCCTTCCTCCACCTGCCTTAAACACTTCAGCTTCTTTGTCTCACCACTACCACCACATGCACATACACACTCAGGTCCTAGCCCTATTGTTGGTAATTTTCAGCAGATTTTCATATGGCAGCTGGATGGGGAGGAGGAATAGAAGAAGCATCAGATCCTGGGACTGAAAGAAGGCAGCACAGAGATCTTCATAGTGGTCTGATCTCACATTTAAAAGATAGAACAGTCTCATTACTGTATATAATCTCATTTTGATTCTTTCATACCTCATTAGTCCAAAGAGTCTCTTTCTAAAACATTTATTAATTTTTAATTCATTTTGGATAGAGAAAGAGAGAAATTGAGTAGTAAAATGAAGATAGAGAAGAATAGAGACAGGGAGACACCTATAGTATTATTTCACCACTCATGAAGCTTCCCACTGCAGATGGGGACTAGGGGCTTGGACCTGGGTTCTTTTGCACTGTAATGTGAATGCTCAACCAGGTGTACCACCATCCAGCCCTAAGAGTTTCTGTCTTTTTAAAATTATTTTATTTTTTTATAGGGACAGAAATTGGAAAAGAAGATAAGAGAGAGAGAGAGAGCTGCAACACTGCTTCACTGCTCCTGAAGCCTCCACTGCCCCACACCTCCCCATAGGTGGGGGCTGGGGACTTAGGGTACTGTGTGTGCTCAGCTGGGTGCATCACTGTCCAACCTGACCAAAGAGCATTTTATCTCTCGCCAGACAAGGATCGTCTTACAGCAAGTAACCTACTTTTGGATTCCCTCAAAAGAAGAGGAGAGGATATTTCACCAAACCTGGGTAAAGAGAGTGAAAATGAGTGGAAAGAGGCTCCTTGCTCATGCAAGTCAGCTCCCTAGGACACCCATTCTTTCTCAAAGAAGCCTGTTTCCTTGGATGTACCTTTGAAATCTGAAGGATTAGCTGTACCTCCCCTATCTTGCCCACCCAACCTTACATTTCACTTCAAAGGTTCTGTCTCACCCCCTACAAGCACAAGTGAGTATGTGTAGAATCAGAAGCATGTGTATGAACAACACATTCCAAAGAGCTTTCAAATTCAGCATGTCGGGTAGAAATAAGACTTGCCTCCACAGAAATTCTAAGGCACAACCTGCATAACAAACCATAGAGAAATTTCAGGAATTGTCTGCAGTATATTTTTGGAGTGGCTTTGCTGCATTCTGGTAAGAAGAAAACATGTTTAACAGAGTCTAAAACTCCAATGGCTGGGTTTGTTGTATGCCCAAAAGCAAAGTCATTAGCAGCATTTCAAATAAGTCCCATATTCTCTACCTTTTTATACTCTCTCTCAAGGTTCTTGAGTATATTAAAAAGTACTTCTTAGGAACATTATAAGAAAAATGATCTTCTACAGCACAGCTCACTATATAATATTTTTTCTTTGTCCATTCTATATTTCCTCTTAACAAAATGTCATAATTCAAATACCCTGGGACACCTCTGGCATATTAAAATATTTCAAGTTTGCTAATTTTGTTCGAGAAATAGCAAGAGCAACTGATGTAAAAGACATAGGAAAGTTATACTTTACATGTGGTAGATTTCCTTAAGTGCATGAAGGACCTTGAAAATTCTTAATTTAATCAAGATTATTCACCTTGGTAAGATACCCCTCTGTAGGGAGTCTGCAGTGACAGATGAAAGCAAACTACATTTGCATAAGGCAAGAGAAGAGCTGGGGTTTTATAGTTGAGGCAGAATAAGAGCTGGGTACTGTTCAAAAATCTAATTATTAGGAGTAGAGATAGAAAGTCTTTTTACCATAAATTAAAGGCTTATAAATAGTTTTTATACTAGGGCCCTTCCTATCTCCTCCCCTCTTCTCTCCTCCCTTCCATCTACTTCACTACCTACCTACCTATCATCTCTTGCTGTGGCATTTAGCCACTTGAGTAGACAAATTCTGACACCAACAAAGACACAATTCTGAAATAATTTTTATGTAAAATCCCATGAAGGCTTGAAAAACTTCATGGGCAAATGTTTGAATCCCAAGAAAGAAATTGGGTGGAGGCTGGTATTGCAACTGGATAAGATTTATGAAGAAAGAAATAGGCTATTTAATAATTCTTCTCTGTAAATACTTATTTATTGAGGGAGGGAGAGAGAGAGAGAGAGAGAGAGCACTAATATCCTTCTGCACACACTATGCTGGGGAGTGAATTCAGGATCTCATGTTTGAGAGTCCAACATTTTATCTACTGCACTATTTATTTCCTGCGCTACTCATTATTTCTTCAGGGTCTTTTTGGGTCAAAGTTTCTTCACTTCTTCAAAAAAAGTTTTATTCATTATCAGAGAGGGTGAATCAGAGCACTGATTCACTTAGTGAATCACTAGCATATGCAATGCCAGGGACTGAACTGAGAACCTTATGCATGCAAGTCCTGCACCTCACCCACTAAGCCAACTCTACAGCAGCCATAGTGTGTATATTTAGTTATCTATCTATATGAAGGAGAGAGAGAGAGAGAAGTAAAGAGAACTAGGGCATCACTCTCACACATGTGATACCAAGAGTCAAATTTGGTTCCTCAAACTTGAGAGATCAGTGTCTCACCCACTGCACCATCTCCCCACCGAAAAGGATCTTTCTTGATGTTTCTTTCATGATGAAGCAATGTTGTTGAATTAAGAGTCCTCAGGTCCCCTTATATAAACCAACATCTTTCAAGACAAGAAAGAATTCATTCTGTCTCCCTCCTCCTTCTTTTCTTTTGGAATCTCTAGAGAAGTCTGACTCCACTTCCATTTTCGAGTTTTAACAAAATCATAATTTCCTCACGTTTATCCCCCCCCTTTTTTTTCTGGGCTGGAAGATGGCTTAGCAAATAAAGTACACACCTTTTCTTGCCTGAGGTACTGGATTCTACCGTGATACTTGGAGCACTGTGGGTAGCACCAGGGGAACAGGACTGGGAAGGCTTCTCCACAGATAGATGGTGGAACAGGACTGGGAAGGCTTCTCCACAGTGTCACACATGCACAAGGCCCTGGGTTCATTCCCTAGCACCTCATTAAAATCAGTAATAATAGAACCCTCCCCCATGGATATACAAAGTTCTTATAACTTGGGATTATCTCTGGAAATAGAAGTGAGCAAGAGAGAATTTGACTCTCTTTGACACTAGAGAAACTTTGTTTTGTTATAGAGTATATACTAATTGTACAGTTACATTGCTTTCTGGCTACAAGTAGTGCATATTCATTGTACTTACTGTATGAGTAAAGAGAAAACCCAGATGTTCCCTTCCCTCGCCCCTGAACTCACCACCGCCTTCTCCCACCATCTGGAAACTCTTAGAATCTCTAGGGAAGGCTGATTCTCTTCTGACTTCATTTTTTTAAAAAAAATTATTAGTTGTTTACTAATAATTAACAAGACTGTAGGACAATAGGGGGTATAATACCATTCAATTCTCACCACCAGAGTTCTATATCCCTCCCCTTCCATTGGAAGCTTCCCTATTCTTTACCCCTCTGGGAGTATGGAACAAATTTTTTTTTTTAATTTCTTTACTGGACATTAATGGTTTACAGTCAACAGTAAAAATACAATCATTTTGGACCAAAATTCTTTATGTGTTGCAGAAGGTGGAAAGTCTGACTTCTGTAACTGTTTCTCCACTGGACATGGGCAGTTTCTTTCCTATCCCAACCTGTTTCTTTCTCACATTGGTGAGGCCGTCTGCCCAGGGAAGGTAGGATGGCATCATGGTAGCATCTGCTACTTAGTGACTGAAAAGAGTTAAGATATAAAGCAGAACAAATTGTTTAATAATCAGGAGCCTAAAGGTAAGAATAGAGAAGATGGGACTGAGGGTTGGTATGGGGAGAGGCTAGGAAGTCCATTTTAGGTATATTCCAAGGGGCCCGTGACTTCAGTAATTTTTACTTGAGCCCAATTCTGCTTCCACTTTTAAGTCTCAACAAAATAAGATTTTCCTGATCTTTACCCCATGACCCACGTTCAATCTGGGCCCCTGCTACATTGAAGAAAGCTTTGCTACTGTGGTCTCTTTCATACTCTCTCTCCATATGCTCTGTCTCTATCTTTGGGAGAAAAAAAGAAAGAAATGAAATGAAAAGAAAGAAAGGAAGAAAGAAAGAAATGAAAAGAAAGAAAGAAGCTAGAAACATGTACAGCTCACCACCCTTTCTTGTACCACCTTCATCATTCTTTCCATCCTTCATCCTCCTCCCAGCAGACAGCCTGAGTTCTATTGTTGTCAGTATCCACTGGCTTATTTTTCTTTCATTTTGTGTGTTCATCAGTGTCACATCCTTTTAGTCCACACATGGATGAGATCATTCAATACTGGCCTTTTTTCTTCTGACTTATTTAAATTCACATAGTCTTACATTCCTTTCATTTTGCTAAAAGTGGCAAAAATTTGTTTGACAGCTGAATAATACATGTGCATACACATTCACACACACACACACACACAAACACACACACACACATATTATATTGCCACAAGGGATATCTGGGGATTGGTGCAAGAATGATTAATCCACTGCTACCAGGAGCCATTTTTTCCTCCTATTTTATTTGATAGGGAAAAAATAAATTGAGAGGGGAAGGGGAGTTAGAGAGAGAGTAAGAAAGACACCTGCAGACATGCTTCACTGCTCATGAAGCATCCTCCCTTGTAGATGTGGATCAGTGACTCCAAACCTGGGTCCTTCCTCATGGTAATGTGTGTATTTAACCAGGTATGCCATGGTTAAATCATTAATCTTATATCATATCTTTAAGTCATTAATCTTATAATTAAATCATTAATCTTATAATAATAAATCATTAATAATTAAATCATTAATCTTATATCATATCTTTCACTTATTTTATTTTATGCTTTCAGGATTATCTCTGGGGTTTGGTGCCTGCACTACAAATCCACTGCTCCTGGTGGCCATTATTTTATTTTATTTTATTTTACTTTATTTTATTTTATTGGATAGGACACAAAGAAATTGAGAGGGGAGGGGAAGAGAGTGAGGGAGAATGGTAGACACCTGCAGACCTGCTTCACCACTTGTGAAGCATCTCCTTTGCTCCCTACCCCACACACACTGCAGGTAGGAGCAGGGGGGCTCTAACCAGGATCCTTGTTCCGGTCCTTGTGCTTCACACTATGTGTGCTTAATTTGGTGCACTACTGCCCGGCCTCATATCATATCTTCTTTATCCAATCATCTGTCTACTTTGGTTGTTTCTATATCTTAGTTATTATAAAAAATACTGTAATAAATATTAAATAAGATATAACTTTTCAGACTCTTTGAATAAAATACCCATCCATAAGTGGGATTGGTGAATTTTATGGTGACTGGATCTAATCATAATTTGTTAATGAGTTTACTTCAAAACGTGGTTTTTTTTTTAATCTAACATAAAATAGAAAGGTAATCAGAGCATCATAGGATGCTGAGAACAGAAATCAGGACCTTATGCTTCCATGTCCAGTGTGAACTGAGGACTCAAATATATGTCACATACATAGCAAAACAAGTGCTTCCCCCCCCCCCATCTTTTACCTCGGTCTTCCTTGAGCCTACTCCTCCACTCTGTTTGAGTTTGCTTTTGTTTCACTGCTCTTCTCTCTCTAAACATAGATTCTGTAAGCCCTGGGGAACTGGCTTCTTGCTCTGAGCTCACCTAACCAGAATCAGAATGTACTCCTGAAGCACGGCACAGAGCTCCCTTCCAATAATGTTTTGCATTTAGCATTTAGCCTGAATTTGCATTTTGGCTCTTCTGTATAGGGATCTTCATCAGGATGCTGGGTCTTAGCTTTTCAGCCCTGTTTACCTCCACAGTTTATGCTGTGACATTCTCTCTGTTCATATCCTCATTGGTGGAATAAATATTTTGTATCTCAGTCTTAGTCTGTGTTTCAGAATCTCTTAGGCAATTGCAGGACTAAATCTGCCTATGATTTTGCTGACCTACTTCTCAACGAAATAAAATTTTGCTTAAAAACTAGACAAATTGTGTATCTAGATGCCATTCTCTTGCCAGAATTTTGCAGAATAAAATACTCAAGCTGTACATTTCCACAACTTATTTGAGTTTGCTGATTTCAGTAGATTAGAAGGCTTAGGGGAGAGGTACTTGGTGGTACACAGTTCATGTTGGACTTGCTCTTTCCTAGTTCCAGACAGTACGTGCCTGAGGACATTCTTGTACATTCTCAATCTAAACAAGCCTGACAATCTTCCTCAGGGGCCTGGGCCTCTTTGTCCTTAATCCCATTTAGTTTTCTGGTAAAGAAAGTACCATCTATACTAACATTACCAAACCACTCTAATAATGCTGCTGTTCATTTTATTTTATTTTATTTAAAAATATTTATTTAAAATATTTATTTATTTATTCCCTTTTGTTGCCCTTGTTGTTTTATTGTTGTAGTTACTGTTGTTGTTGTTGTTGTTGGATAGGACAGAGAGAAATGGAGAGAAAAGGGGAAGACAGAGAGGGGGAGAGAAAGACAGACACCTGCAGACCTGCTTCACCACTTGTAAAGCGACTCCCCTGCAGGTGGGGAGCCGGGGACTTGCAGCTTATTTTAATCATTACTCTTTGCCCATATATCTTTCTTCTTGATTGCTTAAGACATTTTATTATTGATATAAAAATAATATAAACTTCAACCTGGGGTCAAGTCCCCAGTCCCCGCCTACAAGGGAGAAGCTTCCAAAGCAATTGGAGCAGTGCTGCAGCTGCCTCTCCTTCCTTCTCGCCCTCTACCACCTCCTTCCCTCCCTCCCTCTTCTCTCTCTCTCTATAGATATATAATCTCAGAGATCATTCTTTATAACATACTGTATTTTTATTGTAACATATCCATTATTCAATACTTCATATACTGCACACACATATTATATTATATTATATTAATTATATTATATTATATTTACAAATGCCTTCGTGTTTCTTTCTAGAATAGGGACTCCCTGCAGTCATAGGTTTTTGTGTGCTTTGATCATTGCTCTATATCCCAATACCTAGAATAGTTTCTGGTACATAGTGAGATTGATAAATACTTTCTGAATAAATAAATGAACTCATTTGATCTGCACCACAACCTCATAAAATATCTGCTATTATCATCACATTTTGTTTTCCTGAATTTTTTTCCATTTATTTTTTTTAATTTATTTTCCCTTTGGTTGCCCTTGTTTTTATTGTTTCAGTTATTGATATCATCATTGCTGTATAGGATAGAGAGAAATGGAGAGAGGAGAGGAAGACAGAGAGGTGGGAGAGAAAGATAGACACCTGCAGACCTGCTTCACCGCCCGTGAAGCGACTCCCCTGTAGGTGGGGAACCAGGGCTCGAACTCATGCCGGTCCTTGTGCTTCGCACCACGTGAGCTTAACCCACTGTGCTACGGCCCGACTCCCTTTATTTCCATTTCTTGTGGGCTGGACAGGGGTCTTGCAAATGTGCAATTTCACTTCTCCAGGCTGCTTTTTCATTCAACTAAACAGAGAGGGAGGGAGAGAGAGTAAGAATGAGGCAAAGACATCACAACAGAGCTTCCCCCAGTGCATGACACCTCCCATGTGGTGGGGGAGCTCAAACTCATGCTGCATAGCAAGGCTTGTTTCCTCTCTGATGAGTTATCTCTCCAATCCTGTTATCACTAATTTATAGATTTTTTTTAAAAAATGAGATAGATAGAAAAATAGATAGATATGAGAGAGATAGAGACAGACAGACAGAGACAGAGAGAGAGAGATATGGATGGAGAGAGACCAACCAGAGCACTGCCAAGCTCTGAAATAGGCAGGATCAAACCTAGGACATTCTTCATGGTCTTGTGCTCTACCTCTGAGCTATCTCAACAGCCTTAATATCTCCATTTTTATTTTATTATTTATTTATTATTTTTATTATCTTTGTTGGATACAGACATCCAGAAATTGAGAGGGAAGGGGAAATAGGGAGGCAGACAGACAGAGAGACACCTTCAGCCCTGCTTCACCACTTGTGAAGCTTCCCCCCCTGCAGGTGGGGACTGAGATCTGGAACCCATCCTTGCCCATTATAACATATGTTCTCAACCAGGTGTACCACCACCCAGCCCCTAATACCTCTATTTTTAAAGATGAGAAAACTTAAGCACAAACCATTTAGATAACTTGTTAGTGATATGCATAGGCCAGACTATCCACCTCCTGCTTCTCATAAAGATTTTTGGTCCATAGTTCCAGATAGATGGAGGATATGGCACTCTGGTGGTGGGAACTGTATGCAATTGTACCACTCTTATCCCACAGCCTTGTCAATCATCATTAAATAACTAATATATATATTAATAATTTAAAAATCCTAATTGATTTGATACAAAAAAATTTGAAGCCTCCCCCTTTCCCACCACCAGGTAAAGTATTGACTGTTTTTGTTCCTTTCACTTTGATTTTTTTTTCCTCCCTTTTCTACTTACAGACACTCATTTTTCTAGCTGAAAATAGAAAACTTTATCGGATTGGAATTCAGTCCTTGCTTGTAGGTTTTTCCCCCAAAGACAGGATGAATCTGAGCCTCCTCAGAAAGCCATCTGCTGTGTACGCACAGACCTATTTAGAGCCAGAAAAAGAAAATGCAGGAGGGGGAAAGCCCTGGATTACTCATCTTAAAACAAAGAGCTGTGGTTTGCAGTCTCCATGCCTTTGACCAGGGCAGTGTGCACAGGCTGGGAATCTGGGTCCTGGGGAGTTCTTCATTGTGCACTGTGATCTTGTAGAGCCTTGCTATCAATAAAGAAAAGAACAGAAGAAGTCTCTAAGTCCAGTCCTTTCAGTTATTGCCACTTCTCCATGGAAAACGGCCCTGGATTTTTTATCATGCCCATAGCATTACTGCCCTTCCCTTGACTAGTTCTATGCTAGATTGTCATTCCAACTGTTGTAGCAGATCTTACCAATCTTAGTTCAATATTCTCATGGAAATATGCTGTGAGGTTTCCCAAGGACGCATCATTCAATCCATGGGGTTGCTTTTGTTGCTCAATGGTTACACTTACTTTTTTATGAGTCTATTTTTAAATATTTGTTTATTTCTTTATCCTATTTGATAAGTAGAGAGAAATTGAGAGGAAGGGGCAGATGAAGAGAGAGAGAGAGAGACAGAGAGACACTTGCAGATCTGCCTCACCATTAGTGAAGCTTCCCCCTTGCAGATGGGGACCAGGGGCTCAAATCCAAGTTTTCACACACAGTAACGTGTGTACTCAAATAGGTGCACCACCACTCAGCCCCTGAATATTTTATGTATATGTACATGTAACTGTGTGTGCATATTAGATAGAGACAGAGAGAAACTGAGATGGGAGGAGGAGAAAGAGAGGGAGAGAGACAGACATCTGCACCACTGCTTCACCACTTGTAAAGCTTCCCTCCTGGCACATGGGGACCAGAGGCTTGAACTTAGGTCCTTACTCCTGGTAATGTGTGTACTATACACATTTACTCTTATTTTCTCTTTCAAGTAATTTTGTATTTGTTATTAATAGTTTGTTACAGGATTATAAGATTACGATGTAAAGTTGCACACCACCCCCACCACCAAAGTTCTGTATCCTCTTCACTCTCCAACCTCATAAGATAACCATCATAGTTCTCACAAGTATTACAGACAGTTTACTTGCTTCTGTTTGGACTTTTTTTCTTGGCAAGTTTATGTAAAGCAGATCTCTAGATTCCACATATGGTAGGAAAAAATCTGGTAGTTGCTTTCATTTTAAAAATTTATTTCTCCAAGCATAATCACCTCCAATTCCATCCATTTTGTCTCAAAGGACACAATACCATCTTTTCTTTGACTGTAGAGTAATATTCCATAGAATATCCCATAACTTCTTCAGCCAGTCATCTGTTGATAGGCATTTAGGCTGCTTCCACTCTTTGGTTATTGTAAATAATGTGGCTATGAACATAGGAGTGCCTATGTCTCTTTTCATTAGTGTTTTAAGTGTCCACTGGATAAATGCCTGCTGGGAGCCAAAACCTTAGCTAACTCTCTCACATAACCGGTGAACGGACATTCCGATCATTGTAACTGAGATTACCATCTAACTGTTTGGAAAGTTGCTCACCCACCTCCCTCCCCCACTACCTTAGCAGAACTTCTTCCTTGTTTGTGCATAAATTGTGACTGCAAAATAAAATTTTCAGAGCTTAATCAGAAACCTGTCTTGCTCTCGTTCTTCGTGTCTCTTGTCCCCTCCATTCTCTCGCCCCCTACCCTAGGTTTCTGTCGATAACCCCGCAGGCCGGGGCACCTGGCACATTGCTTCTTTTGTAGATATGTACCAAATCAGTATAGATGTCTGACATCAGCTGTTTGATGTGTAATATGTATACATCTTCTCCCATTTACTTGGTTGCCTGGTTATCCTTGTGTAGTTTGCTTTCAATGTGTAGAAACTTTTCAGTTTCATGCAGCCCCATTTACTTACTTTTATTTTCATTTCCCATACCTAGGAGGTTGAATTTCCAAATACATCTTTGATGTGAAGGAACTGCAAAGTTTCTCCAAAATTTTCTTCTATAAATTTTAGCGTTTCTGGTCTAATATCTAGATCTTTAATCAACTTTGATTTGATCTTCTTATATGGTGGTGGTCTAGTTTCACTTTTCTACATGTGACTGTTCAATTTTCCCAGCACCATTTGTTTAAGAGACTTTCTTTACCCCATTGAATTGTTTTGGCCCTTTTGTCATATATTATATGGTTGTATATGTGTGGGCTTATTTCTGGGCTTTTGATTCTGCTCCACTGATCCAAATATCCATTTTTATTCCGGTACCATGCTGTTTTGATTATTATTGCTTTGTAGTATAAACTGAAGTTGAGGAACATGATATCTCCATATTTTTCCTTTTTCCCTCAGAAGTGCTTTGATAATTTATGACCTTTTGTGGTTCTACAAATTTTTTGAACAGGTTGTTTAATTTTCTTTAAAAAATGCCATTGGAATTTTGATAGGGGTTGCATTACAAGATTGCTTCTAGTAGAATGTCCATTTTAATAATGTTTGTTCTTCCAATCCAGGAACAAGGAAAGTTCTTCCACTTCTGTTTGTCCTTTTCTATTTCTTTTAGAAATATCCTATAGTTTTCATTGTAAAGGTCATTCACTGCCTTAGTGAAATTTACCCCAAGATATTTTATCTTTTGGAGCTCAATTGTAAATGGAGTTGGATCCCTTTCCTCTGACTCCTTGTTTGTCTACAGAAATGCCACAAACCGATGTGTATTAATTTTGTATCCTGCTACTCTACTGAATTTATTATTTTCAATAGTTTTTTTTTTTTGGCAGAATCTTTGAGGGTTCTCTAGGTATAATATGTCATCAGCAAATAGTGATAATTTGATTTTTTTTCTTTTCCAATCTGTATGTATTTGATATTTCTTTCTTGTCTGATTACAGTGGCAAGGACCTTGAGGACTATGGAGACAGTGGACATCCTTGTCTGTTCCTGAGTTTATGAGGAAAGCTTTTACCTTTTACCTATTGAGAATGATTTTAGCTGAGGGTTTGTCATAAATAATTTTTATTTGAGGAATGGTCCTTTTAATCACAGTTTCTGGAGGGTCTTTATCATTAATGGGTGTTGGATCTTGTCAAGTGCCTTTTCTGTATCAATTGATATGATCATGTGATTCTTATATTTCTTTTTAAAAAAATTTTTTTTTACTTTTTTATTGGGGAATTAATGTTTTATGTTCAACAGTAACTACAATAGTTTGTACATGCATAATATTCCCCAGTTTCCCATATAACAATACAACCCCCACTAGGTCCTCTGAATCCTTCCTGGACCTGTATTCTCCCCACCCACCCACCCCAGAGTCTTTTACCTTGGTGTAATTAGCCGATTCCATTTCAAGTTCTACTTCTCTTCTCTTTTCTGATCTTGTTTTTCAACTTCTGCCTGAGAGTGAGATCATCCCATATTCATCCTTCTGTTTCTAACTTATTTCACTCAACATGATTTTTTCAAGGTCCATCCAAGATCAGCTGAAAGCGGTGAAGTCACCATTTTGTACAGCTGAGTAGTATTCCATTATGAATATATACCACAACTTGCTCAGCCACTCATCTGTTGTTAGACACCTGGGTTGCTTCCAGGTTTTGGCTATTACAAATTGTGCTGCCAAGAACATATGTGTACACAGATCTTTTTGGATGGATGTGTTGGATTCCTTAGGATATATCCCCAGGAGAGGAATTGCAGGGTCATAGGGTAGGTCCATTTCCAGCCTTCTGAGAGTTCTCCAGACTGTTCTCCACAGAGTTTGGACCAATTTACATTCCCACCAGCAGTGTAGGAGGGTTCCTTTGACCCCACACCCTCTCCAGCATTTGCTGCTGTTACCTTTTCTAATGTATGACATTCTCACAGGAGTGAAGTGGTATCTTATTGTTGTCTTTATCTGCATTTCTCAGACAATCAGAGACTTGGAGCATTTTTTCATGTGTTTCTCGGCCTTTTGGATCTCTTCTGTGGTGAATATTCTGTCCATGTCCTCCCCCCATTTTTGGATGGGGTTATTTGTTGTCTTTTTGTTGAGTTTGGCAAGCTCTCTCTCTCTATATATATGTTGGTTATTAAACTCTTATCTGATGTATGGCATGTAAAAATCTCCCATTCTGTGAGGGATCTCTTGGTTTGGGTAGTGGTCTCTTTTGCTGTGGAGAAGCTTTTTAATTTGATGTAGTCCCATCGGTTTATACTTGCCTTAGTCTTCTTTGTAATTGGATTCATTTCATTGAAGATGTCTTTAAAATTTATGCAAAAAAGAGTTCTGCCAATATTTTCTTCTAAGTATCTGATAGTTTATGGCCTAACATCCAAGTCCTTGATCCACTTGAAATTTACTTTTGTATTTGGTGAAATACAGTGATTCAGTTTCATTCTTCTGCATGTTTCAACCCATTGTTTCCAACACCATTTGTTGAAGAGACTCTGTTTTCCCCATTTAATAGTCTGAGCCCCTTTGTCAAAGATTAGATGTCCATAAGGTGTGGGGACTCACTTCTGGGCTCTTAATTCTATTCCACTGGTCAGTGTGTCTATTCATGTTCCAGTACCAAGCAGTTTTGATGACAATGGCCCTATAATATAGTTTGAGATCTGGGAGTGTGATACCTCCGGTTCTGTTCTTTTTTCTCAAGGTTGTTTTGGCAATTCTAGGTCATTTCTAGTTCCAGATAAACATTTGTAGCATTTGTTCTATTCTCCTAAAAATGTGCTTGGGATCTTGATTGGGATAGCATTAAATTTCTATATGGATCTCGGTAGTATATTCATATTGATGATGTTAATTCTACCAACCCATGAACATGGAATATCTTTCCACTTCTTTGTGTCTTTCAATTTCCTTGGGTAGTGACTCACAATTTCCAGTATACAAGTCTTTCACTTCTTTGGTTAGGTTTACTCCTAGATATTTTATTGTTTTTGTTGCTATAGTAAAGGGAATCGATTTCTGGATTTCAATTTCTTCTAGCTTAATGTTTGCTTAGAGGAATGCCACTGACTTTTGAATGTTAATTTTGTAGCTTGACACCTTACTGTATTGCCTGATGATTTCCAAAAGCTTCTTGCTGGATTCCTTAGGTTTTTCTATGTATGCTATCATGTCATCTGCAAATAGGGAGAGTTTGACTTCTTCTCTTCCAATCTGTATGCCTTTAATTCCTTGCTCCTGCCTGATTGCTATGGCAAGAACTTCCAACACTATGTTGAATAGTAATGGTGATAGTGGGCAGCCCTGTCTAGTACCTGATCTGAGTGGAAATGCTTCCAGTTTTTCACCATTGAGTATGATGTTGGCTGTAGGCTTGCTATATATAGACTCCACTATCTTCAGGAATTTTCCATCTATTCCCATTTTTTGTAGTGTTTTGATCATAAAGGGATCTTGTATTTTGTCAAAGGCTTTCTCTGCATCTATTGATATGACCATGTGGTTTTTGGTCTTGCTTTTGTTGATGTGGTGGATCACATTGATTGATTTACATATATTAAACCAACCTTGCATGTCTGGGATAAACCCCATTTGGTCATGATGAACAATATTTTTGATATACTGCTGTATCCTGTTGCATAGAATTTTGTTCAGTATTTTAGCATCTATATTCATCAGAGATATTGGTCTGTAGTTTTCTTTTTTGGTTGTGTTCCTGTCTGCTTTTGGTGTGAGAGTGATGTTAGCTTCATAGGAGCTGCCAGGGAGTATTCCAGTGTCTTCAATCTTCTGGAAGACTTTTAAAAGTACAGGTATTAGTTCTTCTTTGAAGGTTATGTAGAATTCATTTGTAAAACCATCTGGCCCAGGACTTTTATTTTTGGGGAGATTTTTGATAATTGTTTCAATTTCATTAGCTGTGATGGGCCTATTCATGTTATCCACTTCCTCTTGACTTAGTTTTGGAAGTTGGTAGGTATCTAGGAAATTGTCCATTTCTTCCAGGTTCTCTAGCTTGGTGGCATATAGTTGTTCATAGAAGCCTCGCATGATATGTTGAATTTCTGCGGTGTCTGTTGTGATATCTCCTCTTTCATTTACTATCCAATTTATTTGGGTCTTCTCCATTTTTAGTTTCGTGAGCCTGGCTAAAGGTTTGTCGATTTTGTTCACTCTTTTGAAGAACCAACATTTACTTTTGTTGATCTTTTGTATGGTTTTTTATTTTCAATGTTCTTTATTTCTATCCTAACTTTAGTGATTTCTGTCCTTCTGGTTGCTTTAGGGTTCATTTGTTCTTCTTCTTCTACATCTTTAAGATGTGCAATCAGGCTGTTTATATGTGCTTTTTCTTGTTTCCTAATGTGTGTTTGTATGGCTATGAACTTCCCTCTCAGTACTGCCTTAGCTGTGTCCCAAATATTTTGATAGCTTGTGTCTTCATTTTCATTTAACTCTGAAACATTTTGATTTCTTCCTTGATTTCCTCTTTGACCCAGTAGTTGTTCAGTAGTGTACTGTTAAGCTTCCACATTTTGGAACTATTACTAATCTTTTGTTGATTGTTAAGTGTTAGTTTAATTCCATTGTGGTCTGAGAAGATGCTTGGGATGATTTCAGTGCTCTTGAATGGGCTGATGATGTCTTTCTGGCCTAACATATGGTCTATCCTTGAGTAGACCATCCATGTGGATTTGAGTAAAATGTGTATTCCAGTTTCTTGGGATGAATGACTCTGAAAATGTCCAATAGTTCTAGTTTATCTATCTCCTCATTTAGCTCTCTCATTTCTTTATTGATTTCTGCCTGGATGATCTGTCAAGGTGAGAGAGTGGGGTGTTGAAGTCCCCTACTATGACTGTGTTGCTCTTAATATACTGATGTAGCTCTTTCAGTAGACTTTTGATGTATTTAGATGGCTTCTCATTGGGTACATAGATGTTAATAATTGTTAAGTCCTCTTGATTGACTGATCCTCTGAGCATTAAGTAGTGTCCATTCCTATCTTTTTTAATCTTATCTATTTTAAATTCTATCGTGTCAGATATGAGAATAGTTGTTCCTGCCCTTTTTTGTGCACCATTGGCTTGTATGGTAGTTTTCCATCCTTTCACTTTAAGTCTGTGTTTGTCTTGTTTAGTTAGGTGGTTTTCCTGTAGACAGCATATTGTTGGGTTGTGTTTTCTCATCCATCTTCCTACTCTGTGTCTTTTAATAGGTGAATTCAGGCCATTGACATTTATTGATATCAAAGATTGAAGATATTTTAACGCCATTCTTGTAGAGTTTTAGAGTGTTCCGATGTATGTCTTACTTATGATGGTCTGACTGTTTATAGAAGACCTTTCAGAACTTCTTTCAGGGCAGGCTTGGTGATAGTTGATTCCTTCAACTGTTGCTTGTCTGAGAAGGTTTTGATGCCTCCATCTAGTCTAAATGACAATCTAGCAGGATATAGTATTCTTGGTTGAAAGCCTTTCTAGTTGAGCACTCGACAGATATCTTGCCATTCTCTTCTGGCCTGTAGTGTTTGTGTGAAGAAGTCTGCTGCTAATCTTATGGGTTTTCCACTGTAGGTGACTCTGTTTTTCTCTTGCAGCCTTCAGGATCTTTTCTTTATCCTTATTCCTTTCCATTCTCAATAGGATGTGTCTTTGGTGTCTTTAATTCTGTGTTAATTCTGTTAGATTTGCTCTGGGCTTCTTGAATCTTTATGTCTTTGATGTTGTCTAGACTAGAGAAGTTTTCAGCTATTATGGCCTGAAGAATGCTTTCTTCCTCTCCCTCTCTTTCTTCCTCTGGTAAGCTAATAATGTGTATATTATTTCTTTTGAAGTCAACCCATAGGTCTCTGTTGTTGTTTTCAGCATCTCTTAATCTCTTTTTGAGATCTCTTACTTCTTTTTTAGTTGTCTCTAATTCATCCTCGATTTTGCTAATCCTGTCTTCAGCCTCATTGATTCTATTCTCTCTGCCCTCTACTGTTTTCTGGAGTTCATCTATTTTGTTTCCCTGTTCTGATACTGTTTTAGCTTGTTCAGCTAGTTGCGTTCTTAGCTCAGCTATTTCAGCTTTCAGCTCTCTAATAACCTTGAGATAGTTAGTGTTTTCTTCCAGAGTCTCATTTGTTGTTCCTGTATTTCTGATTACAATTCTTTCAAACTCTTCACTCACTCCTGTGATTATTCCCTTAGCTAATGTTCGGATGTTGAACTCATTGTTTTGTGTTTCACCCTTTGGGGGGCTTTTAGCTGGACTGTTGTCCTGGTTAGTTTCTCCAATATTTCTTCTTGGTGGTTTACCCATTTTATATATTATGTTATGTGTTCCCTCTCTTAGTACTTTTCAAATTACTGATCATTATTTCCTGAATTGACTTGTGTGTAAGTAAGGTAATTAAAGGGTTCATAGTGGTGGAAGTTAACAGTTGTTTCAATAGTATTTTAATCCCTGAGTTGGAGCTCAGTGATTTAAGTGCCTCTTTTTAAATTATTTTTTCCTTCTCTGTAGGCTATGGGAGCCTGAGGGCTTCTAACTATAAGTAGGTCTTAACTTAATCACTGACTCCTGACCAAGAGATAAGGCAGGGTGTGGCAGAGATAGTCCAGTGGTTATGCAAAGAGACTTTCACAGCCCCACAGCTATGCCACCCAGGTCTTCTCCTGAATTTCATGGTTAGATCTCTGTCCCCCAGTGTCCCTCCCTGCTGCTGCTCCAGATTCTGAGGGCAGCAGAAATGGAGACTCAGGGTCGCACTTGGTGAGTCTCCGGGGAGTCCTCTTCTCCCTTCAGCTGTCCCCTTGTTGGTGGAACAGACTGGAGGTGGTGTCTCAACTGATAAACCACCGGACTGTTACCAGCCACTTAGTCTCTCCCTAGGCTCCTCTCTGTCACCAGCCATGTTTGTTTGTACTCACCGGTGCTTTGGTGGGTTCCTGTAGTCGGTCTAGTCCTGTCTTGTTTCAGTCACAGGTGGTCTCCTTTGGTATTCCTAGTTGATCCGGGAGAGGAGAGGAGAGGAGAGAGAGGAGAGGAGAGGAGAGGAGAGGAGAGGAGAGGAGAGAAGAAAAACAGATCTGCTGCTGCTTGTAGCCCCGCCTCCGGAACTCTCCTCCCTTTTTGTTGATATAATGAATTACATCAATTGATTTGCAGATGTTGAACCATCCCTGTTTCCCAGGGATGAATCCCACTTGGTCTTGGTGAATTATTCTCTTAATATATTGTTGGATTCTATTTGCCAAGATATTGTTCAGGATCTTTGCATCAATGTTCATTATGGATATAGGTCTATAGTTTTCTTTCCTGGTAGAGTCCTTTCCTGCTTTGGGGATCAAAGTGATGTTCACCTGTTCACCTCATAGAACATGTATGGTAGTGTTTGCTCCTCTAAAATTTTCTGGAGTAGTTTGAGGAGAAAGGATGTTAGTTCTCCTTTGAAAGTCTACTAAAATCTGTTAGTAAAACCATGTGGGTCTGGGATATTACATTTGAGAAGATTTTTGACAGTTGATTCAGTTTCAAAGATAATGATTTGTTTGTTAAGCATTCTTCACGTCATAATAGCTGAGAAATTCTCTAGTCTAGACAACATCAAAGACATAAAGATTCAAGAATCCCAGAGCAAACCTAACAGAATTAACACAGACTTAAAGACACCAAGACACATCCTATTGAGAATGGAAAGGAATAAGGATAAAGAAAGGATCCTGAAGGCTTCAAGAGAAAAACAAAGATTCACCTACAGAGGAAAATACTTAAGATTAGCAGCAGACTTCTCCACACAAACAGTACAGGCCAGAAGAGAATGGCAAGATATCTATCAAGTGCTCAATGAGAAAGCCTTTCAAACATGACTACTGTATCCTGCTAGACTGTCATTCAGACTAGATGGAGGCATCAAAACCTTCTCAGACAAGCAACAGTTGAAGGAATCAACTATCACCAAGCCTGCCCTGAAAGAAGTTCTGAAAGGTCTCCTGTAAACAGTCAGACAACCATAAATAGGACATAAATCAGAACACTCTAAAAATCTACAAGAATGGCATTAAAATACCTTTAATCTTTGATATCAATAAATCTCAATGGCCTGAATTCACCTATAAAAGGCACAGAGTAGGAAAATGGATGAGAAAACATAACCCAACAATATGCTGTCTACAGGAAACCCAACTAAATCAACAAGATAAACACAGACTCAAAGTGAAAGGATGAAAAACTATCATACAGGCCAATGGCGCACAACAAAGGGCAGGAACAGCTATTCTCATATCTGACATGATAGACTTTAAATTCAATAAAATTAAAAAAGATAGGGATAGACATTACTTACTGCTCAGAGGATCAGTCAATCAAGAGGACTTTAACAATTATTAACATCTATGTACCCAATGAGAAGCCATCTAAATACATCAAACATCTACAGAAAGAGCTACATCAATATATTAAGAGCAACACAGTCATAGTAGGGGACTTCAACACCCCACTCTCTCACCTTGACAGATCATCCAGGCAGAAATCAATAAAGAAATGAGGGAGCTAAATGAGGAGATAGATGAACTAGAACTATTGGACATTTTCAGAGACATTCATCCCAAGAAACTAGAATACAAATTCTACTCAAGTCCACATGGGTCATTCTCAAGGATAGACCATATGTTAGGCCAGAAAGACATCATCAGCCCATTCAAGAGCATTGAAATCATCCCAAGCATCTTCTCAGACCACAATGGAATTAAACTAACATTTAACAATCAACAAAAGATTAGTAATAGTCCCAAAATGTGGAAACTCAACAGTACACTTCTTAACAACCTCTGGGTCATAGAGGAAATCAAGGAAGAAATCAAAATGTTTCAGAGTTAAATGAAAATGAAGACATAAGCTATCAAAATATTTGGGACACAGCTAAGGCAGTACTGAGAGGGAAGTTCATAGCCATACAAACACACATTAGGAAACAAGAAAAAGCACAACTAGACAACCTGATTGTATACCTTAAAGTCCTAGAAGAAGAAGAACAAAGGAACCCTAAAGCAACCAGAAGGACAGAAATCACTAAAGTTAAGGCAGAAATCAATAACACTGAAATAAGAAAACCATACAGAAGATCAACAAAAGTAAATGTTGGTTCTTTGAAAGAGTGTACAAAACCAACAAACCTTCAGCCAGGCTCACAAAACAAAAAAGGGAGAAGACCCAAATAAATCAGATCATAAATGAAAGAGGAGTTATCACAATAGACACAGCAGAAATTCAGCAGATCATGTGAGACTTCTAAGAACAACTCTATGCCACCAAGCTAGAACACCTGGAAAAACTGGAAAATTTTCTAGATACCTATAAACTTCCAAACTTAAGTAAAGAGGAACTAGATAATATGAACAGGCCCATCACAGCTAGTGAAATTGAAACAGTTATCAAAAACCTTCCCAAGAATAAAGTCCTGGACCAGATGGTTTTACAAATGAATTCTACATAACCTTCAAAGAATAACTAATACCTCTACTTTTAAATGTCTTCTAAAAGATTGAAGGCACTGGAATACTCCCTGCCAGCTTCTATGAAGCTAACATCACTCTCACACCAAAAGCAGACAGGAACACAACCAAAAAAGAAAACTATAGACCAATATCTCTGATGAACATAGATGCTAAAATATTGAACAAAATTCTATGCAACAGGATACAGCAGTCTATTAAAAATATTGTTCATCATGACCAAATGGGGTTTATCCCAGACATGCAAGGTTGGTTTTATATATGTAAATCAATCAATGTGATTCACCACATCAACAAAAGCAAGACCAAAAGCCACATGGTCATATCAATAGATGCAGAGAAAGCCTTTGACAAAATACAAGATCCCTTTATGATCAAAACACTACAAAAAATGGGAATAGATGGAAAATTCCTGAAGATAGTGGAGTCTATATATAGCAAGCCTACAGCCAACATCATACTCAATGGTGAAAAACTGGAAGCATTTCCACTCAGATCAGGTACTAGACAGGGCTGCCCACTATCACCATTACTATTCAACATAGTGTTGGAAGTTCTTGCCATAGCAATCAGGCAGGAGCAAGGAATTAAAGGCATACAGATTGGAAGAGAAGAAGTCAAACTCTCCCTATTTGCAGATGACATGATAGCATACATAGAAAAACCTAAGGAATCCAGCAAGAAGCTTTTGGAAATCATCAGGCAATACAGTAAGGTGTCAAGCTACAAAATTAACATTCAAAAGTCAGTGGCATTCCTCTAAGCAAACATTAAGCTAGAAGAAATTGAAATCCAGAAATCGATTCCCTTTACTATAGTAACTAAAACAATAAAATATCTAGGAATAAACCTAACCAAAAAGTGAAAGACTTGTATACTGAAAATTGTGAGTCACTACTCAAGGAAATTGAAAAACACAAAGAAGTGGAAAGATATTCCATGTTCATGGGTTGAAAGAATTAACATAATCAAAATGAATACACTACCCAGAGCCATATAGAAATTTAATGCTATCCCCATCAAGATCCCAAGCACATTTTTTAGGAGAATAGAACAAATGCTACAAATGTTTATCTGGAACCAGAAAAGACCTAGAATTGTCAAAACAATCTTGAGAAGAAAGAACAGAACTGGAGGCATCACACTCCCACATCTCAAATTGTATTATAGGGCCATTGTAATA
This sequence comes from Erinaceus europaeus, assembly GCF_950295315.1. NCBI lineage: Eukaryota > Metazoa > Chordata > Mammalia > Eulipotyphla > Erinaceidae > Erinaceus > Erinaceus europaeus. The sequence continues at coordinate 63,398,773 of NC_080172.1, forward strand.
AAAATTGCTTAGTACTGGAACATGAATAGACACACTGACCAGTGGAATAGAATTGAAAGCCTAGAAGTGAGCCCCCACACCTATGGACATCTATTTTTTGACAAAGGTGCCCAGACTCTTAAATGGGGGGGGGGAAGGTAGTCTCTTCAACAAATGGTGTTGGAAAAAATGGGTTGAAACATGCAGAAGAATGAAACTGAATCACTGTATTTCACCAAATACAAAAGTAAATTCCAAGTGGATCAAGGACGTGGATATTAGACCAGAAACTATCAGATACTTAAAGGAAAATATTGGCAGAACTCTTTTCCACATAAATTTTAAAGTCATCTTCAGTGAAATGAATTCAATTACAAGGAAGACTAAGGCAAGCATAAACCTATGGGACTACATCAAATTAAAAATCTTCTGCACAGCAAAAGAAACCAATACCCAAACCAAGAGCCCACTCCTAGAATGGGAGAAGATCTTTACATGCCATATATCAGACAAGAGTTTAATAACCAACATATATAAAGAGCTTGCCAACCTCAACAACAAGAAAACAAATAAGCCTATCCAAAAATGGGGTGAGGACATGGACAGAATATACACCACTGAAGAGATCCATACGGCTGAGAAACACATGAAAAAATGCTCCAAGTCTTTGTCAGAGAAATGCAAATAAAGACAACAATGAGATACCACTTCACTCCTGTGAGAATCTCATACATCAGAAAAGGTAACAACATCAAATGCTGGGGAGGTTGTAGGGACAAAGGAACCCTCCTGCACTGCTGGTGGGAATGTAAATTGGTTCAGTCTCTGTGAAGAATAGTCTAGAGAATTCTCAGAAGGCTAGAAATGGACCTACCCTATGATCCTGCAATTCCTTTCCTGGGGATATATCCTAAGGAACCCAGTACACCTATCCAGTAAAATCTGTGTACACTTATGTTCTTAGCAGCATAATTTGTAATAGCCAAAACCTGGAAGCAACCCAGGTATCCAGCAACAGATGAGTGGCTGAGCAAGTTGTGGTCTATATACACAATGGAATACTACTCAGCTACATAAAATAGTAACTTCACCATTTTCAGCTGATCTTTGATGGACCTTGAAAAATTCATGTTAAGTGAAATAAGTCAGAAACATAAGAGTGAATATGGGATGACCTCACTCTCAGACAGAAGCTGAAAAACAGGATCAGAAGCAAAAACATAAGTAGACCCTGAACTGGAATTGGCATGTTGTACCAAAGTAAAAGATTTTAAATTATACATTTTATTTAATGGTACATTAATTTTGTCTGGGGTGGGTTTGTGTGGGGGAGAATATAAGTCCAAAAAGGATGACAGAGGACCTAGTCGGGGTTGTATTGCTATATAGAAAAGTAGGAAATGTTATGCATGTACAAACTATTGTATTTGCTATCAAATATAAAATGTTAATTCCCCAATAATATAATAATAAAAAAGAATTTTAATAATAAAAAAGAATTTTAATATGAAATAGCAGATCCCACATTATAGTCACTACTACTTCTCATTCTCTCTTCCTCTTCTCTTTTTTAAGATTAATTTTATTGATTCAATATTATAGAGAACTTCATATGAGACAGAGAGAGGGAGAAAAGTAGCCATAAACTCTGGTTTATGCAGTGCTGGGGGATAGAACCAGGAACTTCAGGTATGCAAGTCCAGTGCAATACCTATTTATCCATTTCTCCAGTCACACAGCCATTTTTCCTTTGGAAACCTGAATTGAATCTAAATCTCTAGATTAAAATCTGACCATTTTAAAAAACACAGCAAGACTCCATTGAACAAAAGCTCTTTCAGACCTTTCATTCCTAATACAAGGTATTTTTCCTCTCCTTTATCCCCCAAAATGTATAATTTAAATTTCAATTTTATAGAAGCTGCTGGTAGAATTAAAGGGATCACACACATGAGTGATTTCATTGAATGTCACTTGACATAAATTTACATAAACCTGCAAAAAAAAAACCTACACCGCCTCTAAAAATTCTTCTGAAGATGAAGGGGGAAAAACATATATTTACTGAGCACCTACACTGCCAAGCCCTTTATTGATCTGCCTTAGTTGCAATTGCACTATCTCCTTTGATACTTAGAGCCCAGAGAAGTAATGTGATCATCCTCATTTTTACATATGAGAGAACAGACTGAGAAACTAAATGATTTGCTAGAAATCATACCCCCAAATTCAAACACCCATATGTGACCTTTCCCCTATGCCTATCAACTTTCTCTAATCTCCTTTAGTTCATAAGAGAATATATACAGTATGAGCTCCCTGGAACTCCCTAGCATTGTCTTAAATAGTCTGGGGACTGTAGCTGGCTGCTATGAGGCATCCACAACCCCCTTCCCCTCCGACTCCCCCCAGGCTTAGGAAATGTCCTGGCTTTCAGTCCTTAACCCTTAGCCCTTAGAGTTTCAGACTAGTGGCAGCTGCTGGCTTCAGTTACATTTTCATTTCATTTTTTGTTTTTTTTTAAATTTTATTAGTGATTTAATACTTATTTATAAAATTACATGTCAGCAGGGGTATAAGTCCACTCCATTCCCACAACCAGTGTTCTGAATCTTCAGTCTCCCCACTGCAAAGCACCACATGGGCCAGCCATCATCTCTACAACTATCTGTCTACATTTATATGTATTTGCCCCACTTTTCTTCATGACCCAATCCTCTCTTCCCCTCTAAGCCACTCATGACAACATTACTACCTCCATATGCCCCTCTCCTTTTCCTCCTTTCTCTGGGTGCTGATGGCACTGAAGTTCAGAGCCCTCTTATCTTCTTCCTCCTATCACTTCTCCCCTGCTAGGAGTATGGATCAAGGTTGATTTTGGGTTGCAGAAAGTAGGAGTTCTGGCTTCTGTAATTGCTTTTCCACTGGATGTGGACGTTGGCAGGTCGATCTATAACCCCAGCCTGTTTCTGTCCTTCCGCCGTGGACCAGAGCTCTGGAGAGGTAAGGTTCCAGGACACACTGGTGAGGTCATCTGCCCAGAGAAGTCAGGATGAAATCATGGTAGTATCTGCAACTTGGAGTCTGGAAGGTGGCAGAACATATATTGAGACAAAATGGTTAATGAACAGGAACCAAAGAATAGGGACAGAGCCAATAAGATTGGGGACCCTAGGGTAGAAGAAAGCTAGAAAGTCCATCTGAGGCATGTTCCTGGAGGCGTACAACTATGATAGTTTTGCTTGATTTTGATAGCTAGCCTGAAGTTGGATAAAAATGTTGCCTTGTCAGTGTTCCCTTTTTATAAATAAAAATTATAAAATAAAATAAAACATAATATTGTCTGAGAAAATGGAGTCAGAGTGGAGAAAAGGGCTAGAAAGTTGGATTAGGGCAGAGAGTAGTTCCTATTCTTGAAAAAAAAAATATGTGGACACAATTAACTAATTACCACTATCCCCATGATCCAGGGGATATATATATTTAACACGAGAGCCTGTATAACCTCTGAGTCCCTATTGGTATGAGCTTGCAGCTCATAGTGACATCTGGGAATGCAGGCTGCACTCATTTCAATACCAGTCTTTTTCGAGTGGCAGGGCAGGATACCACAGCTTCCCTTCAGAGACTGGGGCTATCCCTACCATCGCTGCTTTATGGTGGGGGCAAGGTCCTGGTTGGGCCCACAACAAGGCTTATGATGACATTCCTGATGTAAGTGGCCAGTGGTGGTGGAAAAGAGGGATCCATTAGTGGTCTAGGCCCATTATATTTGTGTGGGAATCCAAGGATTACTTAACTAGAACCCCAGATGATGAGGTGGTGTGCTATTGACCAAAAGGGCCATTATTATACACTTGCACTTTGTATTTGAAATTTGATCTTGTCTTTTTCTGGTACCTAAGTCCAGTGCCCCAAGGGGCCTAAGCACTGTTCTTCCAACTGCTGTGTGCCTCTGCCCACACCACACAGCCTCTCTGAGCCTGTGTCCTTGCCTGAAGAAGGGAGATGTATGTCACTTGTACATATCTGACAGTGGTGTGACTTTAATAAGCAAATTCATGAAAGCGCTGAGTGCCTGGCTTTGTGCTGTCCAAGTGCTTCAAAAATATAAGCACTTGATGTCCTGTTATGACCCACTCTTACTCTCATCCCTTCAGTCAAGTCTCAGAAACTTGCCTAATAACTGAAGGAGCAGGATATTTTCCCTGGTAGGTTCTTTGGCTGGGCTAATAGTTACATCTGCATAAGATGGATTAACAGAAGAAAAATTAATTTCAGACATATGGGAACCCAGGAGGCAGGAGACTCAGATAAGTGGGGCAATCAAGGTTTCTATACCATTCTGAGCTCAGGGATAGAGCAGGGCCTGGGGCTCCATGGGGAAAAAATTACAAGATGATGACAGGAGCAGATGTTGAGTAATCAGATGTAAGCCCTGTCATATAGACAGTCCATTTAGATAAAAATGTATCTGAGGCTCTAGCTCAAGTTCTTCCTGAGTCTGCAGGGTCTTGTTGGCTTTTGACTCAAAATAATTCATACGCCAAAGTAGCACACTTTGGGGCAACATGTTCTGCTCCTTTTCAGCTCTCAAAATTGCCCCCTCTTGCTGACTGGGCTGTTACATCTAAACCAAACAGGTGTGCTGAACTCCTGCCAGAGGGACATACTTTTCCCCAAGATGTTCCATACACCCAAGTAGGCCCACCCTCTCACAGGGTTTGTGGTTATTCTATGCTCATCCAGATTCTTAAATGGCCCCAATTTGGACACAGGCCTAATCTATGGGTAGACCTGGGTCTCCTCTAGAGCTAAATATAACATAAGGATGATATAATTTTGGAATCCATGCTGAAATAAATACTTTACCCTCAAATTTCTGCTAGAAATTTCTGAGTAACAGTGGCTGGCTGGTGAGTGACCATCATTGTGTATATGTGTACATGGGTGTGGGGGGGTTGTAATATATGTCAACAGTGGACTGTGACTCTGTGCACTTCAGGACATCTAGCATGGCTAGCCTCCTGGGGTGAAACAGAGCTGCTTAGAGGCACTCCCTTCTGAGAGGGAGAGAGAGAGACAGGGAGGGAGGGAGGGAGGGAGAGAGAGAGAGAGAGAGAGAGATATTTTCTCAGCTCTTGTTTATGATAATACCGGGGATTGAATCTGGGACCTCTGGGACTTCAGGCATGAAAGGATAGTACATAAACATTGTATTATCTCCTCAGTCCACTTCCATCCACTTTTCTGAATGTCTCTAACAGATTCTTCCCTGCTAATAGATGCTAAAGAATTGCTCCCTCATCATTAGTGGCCTGAAATGACAGGTAAATCAACTGAACACTCAGCCTATGTCTGTTTCTGGTGAGAGTTTTGAGAGAAAAGATAGAGCCCAGTTGCAGGCTCTTGGTGCTTCCTGCCAAGTCCCAGCTTCATTTGATTATGTTGCTTCCTTACCATGTCTGCATTCCTTTATTTCCACTGTTCACTCATCCTGTTCCCTCTGCACATGGAATGCCCTCTCCATCACTGGCCTTGAAAGTCTCTAGCTTCTCCTCCATGGCTTCCAGAGACCAACTACCATTGTGTTCTACTCACCCCTTTATATTTGCAAAATCCACTCTCATGTGTGAGTAAGCCCTCATCTATGTGACCTAATGGGCTTCCCTTGGTTATTCCCTTGTACACTTTTGAAAGCATTCTGAGACGAGATCCTCATGACTCTTGATTCCACTGGTATTTTTAAAAGGTTAAGAATCTCAAATTGATGGAGTTTACAGTTAACAATATTTATATACTTTTCCCATGTTTGGGAGATAATCTCTGCCCTGATCCAGCTTTCTAGTCCTATCTCTAACTCTGACACCATCTCCCCAGACAATACCTTTGGTCCACCTGCATGTTAACTGTCGGGCTCAGGCAAAAACTGGCAAAGTCATGGGCTCCTTGGAATATACCTAAAATAGACCTACTAGCTTTTTCCAAAATGGAGGCCCCAAATCTCATCTGCTATATTCTTGCCTTTAGGTTCCTGGTTATTAAACCACTTGTTCTGCTTTATTGTTTAATGCTTTTTTCAGCCACAAAATTGCAGATGCTACCACGACACCAACCTGACTTCCCTGGGCAGACGACCTCTCTAAAGTGTTCTGGAACTCCACCTCCCCAGAGTCCTGCCCCACTAGAGAAAGATAGAAACAGGCTGGGTGTATGGATCGACCTGCCAATGTCCATGCCCAGTGGAGAAACAATTACAGAAGCCGTATCTTCCACCTTCTGCATCCCATAATCATCCTGGGTCTATGCTCCCAGAAGGACAAAGAATAGGAAAGCTTCCAATGGAAGGGATGGGATGTGGAATTCCGGTGGTAGGAACTGTGTAGAATTGTACCCCTCTTATGGTCTTGTCGATCATTATTAAAGAAAAAGAAAAAGAAAAAGAATTCCTAATCTGAATTGTGCCTAGTGATTTGAAGGGTGGGGAGTGGGCTGTTCTTTTTGTATTTCCTCTTTGATCTCTATGGCTGCCAGTAGGCACTAAACTCTCAGTGTCTTTTGCCTTGAGTAGGACCAGTATGGGTTCAAGTTCTCATAGCTGGTTGTGGCAGATAATCCCTCAATAGCATGTGCTACTCTTGTGAGCAGTGTGCCTAGTCTCAAGGTCCGGGGTCACTCTAATTTTATATGTGCCACTCAGCTACTCTGCTGACCAGGGCTCTGACTGGCCTTGAGGGCCCTGGGCTGCTGACCCAGCTATGACCACACCGGGCATATCTCCAGCTATGTGAGGGTGTCCAGGGCTTCTCAAGGTCACACAGAAGGCTCCCTTTTAGGGCTCTACATCCCAAGTACTAAATCCATTTTCAGCAGATTTTTCTTCTGGGTAATTTATTTTCTTTAGTATCTAAGGAGGAAAATGACTCGTTATTCTGCTCTTAATACACATAAAATTCAATCTGGAGAGGAGACGAAAGTTTGTAGTGTCTGCTCAGCTATGCAAGCCGGCTTTTCACTGAAACATATTGATCTCTCCATGAGCATATGATAAATGAAATCACTGCTGTGTCTCTAGAAATTCCTTGTCACAGAGTTTACCCCTCCTTGAAGATCTGCAGTGGTAAATGGTTTACAGCCTGGGATGAACAAGGAAAACCACCAGGATCTGACTAGTGAAATGCAAAGAGACAGAGCTGCAAGGAGGAGAAGGAAGGACAACTACCTTTCAGCAGCCACTAAGTCCCATCAGGCAGGTAACCAGCCTTTTCTCACTCACTCCAATAGCAACCTGGGGCTTATGTATGATACTCCTGACTTTACAAATGGGGAAGCTGTGGTTCAGAGAGGGTAACAAACTTGTCCAAGGCCACATAGCTAATAACTTGCTTTGTCCTGCTATCCTGCTTACAATCTGTCAGGGAGCCTGGGGCTTGACTGGATTTCTGAAGAGACAGATGTTTGACCTTTTCATCTGGGCCTGGGTGTCCATGGCCCCTGGTGCTGCCTGACCCAACTGCAGTCCTTGCTGAGAGACCAGAAAGTCATAAAGTAATAAAGTAATGATATAAAATCATACATCAGAGAGCAGCACTGTCCCAGAATCGTGACTAGCATAACGATGGCTTTTACAAAACCCCCATTTTCTCACCAGAAATAGCCTCTTAAAGTTATTGGCCTTCCCAACAACCATCTTTTCCATTCTGGCCTCTAGAACATCCTCACAATGGTTTTTGCGTCTTACATAAACATGACTCAGTAGGAGAATTCATCCACAAATTCTCCCTTACTCTTATAGAGTCAAAAGCATTCCTCTCTCAATTATTTATATTTCTCAGGAGCCAAAATAAAAAAATCTCCAGATAAAGAATGACTTTATAATTGTAAAATCTTTGAATGCAATGTGTTAGGTAATCTAAGAGAAAGTACAGAGTTAGGGGAAGAGAAATAATATCTTCCCCGTGAAACACATAAAATTATCTTTGGTGAACAGTTGCCAATAAGAAAATTAGTCTTTTTTTATAAATAGAATGTATCACCTTGTTTACAATATTTTCCCAATGCATCTGTTTCCCCACCCTCCTCTTCTCTAAGATAACCTTAGTTCTACACTGTCAGTGTTCCCTGGTTTATCCATTTATTTTGTTTAGTCTGTTCATCAGTTTTATATTCTTACTTTGTACACATGGGCAAAATTATCCAATACTTGTCTTTTTCCTTCTGACTTATTTTGTTTCACATAATTCCCTTAGGTTCCCTCCATTTTGCATACTACAATATTTCATCTTTTTAATAACATTTCAATAAAATTGAATAATATTCTATTGTATGTACCATGTCCTTTTTTTCTTTTCTTTTTCTTTCTTTCTTTCTTTCTTTCTTTCTTTCTTTCTTTCTTTCTTTCTTTCTTTCTTTCTTTTTTTTGACACAACACCAGGTCATCAAATACATGTAGCACTGCCTCCCTGGGCCATCCTTTCATTCTTTATTTCAGAAAGACAGGGAAAGAAAGGAGGAAGGGAGACACAAAGTCAGCTCAACCTATTAGAGCACCAGACCTGATGCTTGAGGCTCCTAGGGGTCACAGATTCAATTCCAGCACCACCTTATGCTGGAGCTAGGCAGGGTTCCAGTCTTCTCCTTTCATTCTCCCAGCCCCTCATAATAAATAAAAACACATATATTAGAGAGGGACTGGGTGCTGGCACGCCTGGTAGAACACAAACATTACTATGCATGAGGACTAGGGTTCAAGCCCCAAATCAGCACCTGCGGAGGGAAGCTTCACAAACAGGGGATCAGTGCTGCAGGTGAGTCTTCTCTCTTTCCCATTTCTCCCTTTCTATCTCTCTCTTTGTTCCTCATTCTCTGTTAAAAAGAAAAATATGGTCATCTGGAACAAAAACAGTGGAATTGTGCAGACAATACCCTGCTATAAAAAAAAAAAAGATTTGGATGGACCTTGAAAAATTCCATGTTAAGTGAAATAAGTCAGAAACAGAAGGATGAATATGGGATGATCTTACTCTCAGGAAGAAGCTGAAAAACAAGATCAGAAAAGAAAACACAAGTAGAACCTGAACTGGAATTGATGTTTTGCACCAAAGTAAAAGACTCTGGGGTGGGTGAGTGGGGAGAATACAGATCCAAGAAGGATGACAGAGGACCACTTAGTGGGGTTGTATTGTTATATGGAAAACTGGGAAATGTTATGCATGTACAAACCAATAAAGAAATTAAAAAAGAAAAGAAAAGAAAAAGGAAGGAAGGAAGGAAGGAAAAAGAAAATGAGAGAGCGAGAGAAAGACAGAGACCAAAACACCACCTCATCACTACCTGATGCCATCACTACTGCTCCCATGTAGTGCTGGGGCTGGAACTCAGGGTCTCACTTATGGTAAGGCACACACTCCACTACACCTACTACATCTTCATCCAAACATCTATTGCTTTCCACAGCAGTCTCTGAGGGGAATCCTGGGCTTGGTTCTGTAACCACTGGACCAATCCTCTCTAAAATCTTTTCCTGAGCCTTTTAAATTCCATGTAGGTTGTGGGACGGGCCATGGTGTTCCCTTTTGTTTCTGATCTTTGACTCTTACCAGTGGTACTCTCTCTTTAGCTGCAATTTAGCTGTTAAAGGTTGCCTGCAAATGTATCCTGACACCAGGCTAAAAGGGAGACAGATGATGAGCTGGCTGGTGCTACCCTGTAACTGTTGTGGCTCAGACAAGATCAGCTTCAACTCAGGCTGGAATATTGGGGTACACAAGAGGCCAAACTAGATCTCTACCCTGGAGGGTAGCTCCATCCAGAAGGGACATGTGATGACATTAAAATATTGGAAGAAGCTCCAGTTCTGTGGCAGTTTTCCCTTTCTTCCTCTGTCTCAGTATCTATCTGTCTACTTATCTATCTATCTCTCTACCTAAAAAAAAAAAAAAGTCAGGGGGGTCGGCGGTGGCGCAGTGGGTTAAGCGCATGTGGCGCAAAGCACAAGGACCAACGTAAGGATCCTGGTTCTATCCCCCGATCCCCACTTGTGGGGGAGTCGCTTCACAGGCAGTGAAGCAGGTCTGCAGGTGTCTATCTTTCTCTCCCCTCTCTCTCTGTCTTCCCCTCCTCTCTCCATTTCTCTCTGTCCTACCCAACAATGAACAACATCAACAACAATAATAATAACCACAGCAATAATAATAACCACAATGAGGCTACAACAACAAGGGCAGCAAAAGGGGGAAAAATGGCCTCCAGGAGCGGTGGATTCATGGTGCAGGCACAGAGCCCAGCAATAACCCTGGAGGAAAAAAAAAATGTCAGCTCAAAACACTGAAGTCCTGGAAATGACAAAAAGTAAAATAAAAGACTGGGGAGATAGCATAATGGTTATGTAAATGTCTTCCAAGCCTGAGGCTCTGAGCTCTAAGGTTCAACCCTCAGCACCACCATAAGCCAGAGGTGAACAGTTCTCTGGTAAATATAAAAACAATAATAATAATAAAATACATCCACATGGTGTAGTGCACACACTCTCTGTTTTCTTCAGAGATTCCTCTCTCTCCCTCCTTTAATTTCAGTATTTGGCAGTATAGCCACCTCCACCTTTTTCTCATTCTACTTCCTCACTCACTCCCATCTGTATTTCTGGCCCAGACCCTCCCAGAAGTAAAGCTCCAGGATAGCAGGAATCCCACATAGAGAAGGCCCTGCTGGGTGAACTTGCTGGACACTCTCATATTCAGGGGTGTACAGTCTGGAAGCCAGAGTGAATGACATGGCTATGAGGACAGTCTGTTGGGTCACAAAAATAGAGAAAGAGAAAGCAGGAATGAAGAAATATGTACGTTTCTGCTATTTCATGAGCCATGTCATGATTATTCCCTAACCCAGCCCCCTACCCCATACCATCTATCCACAAATCTACCTATGGTATCTATCCTGAAGAGCACATCTATTATATCAGTGAGTACTTTAAGAACATCAGCACATATGGACTGGGCTTTGGTGCACCTGGTTAAGTGAACATGCTACCATGCTCAAAGACCCAGGTTCAAGCCCTCAGTCCCTACCTGCAGGAGGAAAGCTTCACAGGTGGTGAAGCAGTGCTGAGGTGCCTCTCTCTCTTTCTCTTTCCATCTCTATCTTCCTTTCCTCTTAATTTGTCTCTGCCCTATAAAATTAAAGTTTAAAAAAATCAACACAGCTGGACAGTGGTGCACCCAGTAGAATGCACAAAGACCCAAGATCAAGTGCCCAGCCCCACCTACAAGGGATTCATGAGTGGAGAAGCAGTGCTGCTAGGGTCTCTGTCCCTCTCTATCTTCCCCCCCACCTCAATTTCTTTCTGTCACTATCCAATAAATTAAAATATTTTTGTAAAAGCTAAAAAAAAGGAATGTCAACACTGTATTAATCAACAATGTTAGCAAGATATTTAGTAATATTAGTATTTCTACATTATATAATATCTATCATTAATAAATATTTACTTCATATATTCCCCTTCTATGTGCTATGGACTTTGGTTCTGAGGGTTTGTAGAGTGTCCAGTAAAGTACTAAGTACAGCATCAAGCTGAAGATGGGGCAATTGTGGAGATTTCCATGTGAGTACCCTCATACCAGAGAGCACTCCCACCCATTCCACAAATATTTTCTCAGCATCTGAAATGTATGAGGTAAATTACATAGAGTCTGAGGACTCAGAGTTGGACAAAGTAGGCAGAAGACTGTGTCTTCCAGAGCCGCCTTTTAATGGCATAAGCCCATATGCCAGCTATATCCATCGCAAATGCAAACACATTTAGTCTGGAGCTCAAGCTCTCACATTAACCCAGACTGCTTGGTTTGGATTTTTTCATCTCAGTGTGTGGTACTTTGTTTCATGTATTAGCAAAACTCACACAGGCATGGAGTTGCATTAAATGGAAATCTGGTGCTAAATTTCTTGCTTTTTCTCACTATTAATTCAAAAGCCCACTCAATGTCACTACAAATACTAATTTAAATAGTTGTTTTACATGCTCTTCACTGTGATCGCTGAAGGAATGATAGTACCTTCTTGACTTGTCACATGACATGAAGCTCAGTGAATGCTTTTCCAATAGAGAAAGTAAGGAATTGTAATAATGTCAGCAGAGACAGCAAGGCTAGAGAGGTGGCTCAGCAGATAGATTATAGGACTTGCATGCACGAGACCCTGGGTTCAGTCCTTAGTACCTTATCTGCAGGAGTGGATCAGTGTTCTGATTTTACACTCTAAATATATATATCATCAGAGGAAAAAATGATTCCCCCAGACTGTGGGAATGTACCCTTGCTTTCTCTCATTTCCCCTTTTCCTCTCCCCTTTGTCTTTCATAATGCACTGATTTTGGTCAGTTAATGGCGATTTTTGCTGTCTATTTCAGATGCCATTTGGTAGCATCAAATCACATCACTGTTTCTGCTGCAAAATCATCATATCCAGGCCTCTCAAAAATCCATGCTGAAATCATTTAAATTATTTCTCTACTAGCATAAAAATAAACCATGAGTAGGTTTGATCATTGGGCTATAATTTATTGATATCTACTGGTTTTTCAAAATTTCTGATATGAATGTACTCTTTGCATCTGTAGTTTTTCTTGTGATGATACAGTTTTCTTGATATTAATAATAGTCTTTCATTTAATATATCAAAAAGACCCACCTTGATTAATATGTAATTAAAAATGAAGCCTATTTGAATTTATGTTATTGCATTTTCATTAAAGCAAAATAAAATTATCTTTTTTTCTCCTTATTGAGATATTAATGTTTTACAGTCAACAGTAAATACAATACTTTGTACATATATAACATTTCCCAGTCTTCCATATCACAATAAAACCCCCGCTAGATCCTCTGCCATCATGTTCCAGGACTTGAAACCTAGATTCCCCCCCTCCATCCCAGAGTCTTTTATTTTAGTGCAATACACCAATTTCATTCCAAGTTCTGTTTTCTCTTCTGATCTTGATTTTCAACTTCTACCTGTGAGTGAGATCATCCCATATTCATCCTTCTGTTTCTGACTTATTTTACTTAACATGACTTCTTCAAGCTCCATCCAAGATGGCCTGAAAATGGTGAAGTCACCATTTTAAACAGCTGAGTAGTATTCCTTTGTGTATATCTACCACAACTTGCTCAGCCACTCATCTGTTGCTGGACACCTGGGTTGCTTCCAGGTTTTTGGCTATTACAAATTGTGCTGCTAAGAACATAGGTATACACAAATATTTTTGGATGGGTGTGTTGGGTTCCTTAGGATATGTCCCCAGGAGAGGAATTGTAGGATCATCGGGTAGGTCCATATCTGGCCTTCTGAGAGTTCTTCAGACAGCTCTACACAGGTGTTGGACTAATTTACATTCCCACCAGCAGTGCAGGAGGGTTCCTTTGTCCCCACAACCTCTCCAACATTTGTTGCTGCTATCTTTTCTGATGTATGTCATTCTCACAGGAGTGAAGTGATATCTTATTATTGTCCTTATTTGCATTTTTTGGACAATCAATGAGTTGGAGCATTTTTTCATATGTTTCTCTGCCCTTCAGATCTCTTCTGTAGTGAATATTCTGTCCATGTCCTCTCCCAATTTTTTAATGTGGTCATTTGTTTCCTTGTTGCTGAGTTTGGTGAGCTCTTTATATATTTTGGTTATTAAACTCTTGTCTGATGTATGGCATGCAAAGATAGTCTCCTATTCTGTGAGGGGGCTCTTGGTTTGGGTAGTAGTTTCTTTTGCTGTGCAGAAGTTTTTTAATTTGATGTAGTCCCATTGGTTTATTCTTGCCCTAGTTTTCTTTGAAATTAGACTCATTTCATTGAAGATGACTTTAAAATTTATATGAAAAACAGTTTTGTCAATATTTCCCTCTAAGTATTTGATAGTTCCTGGTCTAATATCCATGTCCTTGATCGACTTGGAATTTACTTTTGTGTTTGGTGAAATATAGTGGTTCAGTTTCATTCTTCTGTACATTTCAACCCAATTTTTCCAACACTATTTGTTGAAGAGACTCTGCTTTCCCCATTTAATAATAGTCTGGGCACCTTTGTCAAAGATTAGATGTCTGTAGGTGTGGGGGCTTACTTCTGGGCTGTCAATTCTATTCCACTGGTCAGTGTGTCTATTCATGTTCCAGTACCAAGCAGTCTTGATTACAATGGCTCTATAATACAATTTGAGATCTGGGAGTGTGATGCCTCCAGTTCTGTTCTTTCTTCTCAAGACTGTTTTGGCAATTATAGGTCCTTTCTGGTTCCAAATAAACATTTGCAGCTTTTTTACTATTTTTTAAAAAATGTGGTTGGGATTTTGAAGGGGGATTGCATTAAATTTGTATATGGCTCTGGATAGTATATTCATTTTAATGATGTGAATTTCCCAGCCCATGAAAATGGAATATCTTTCCACTTATTTGTGTTTTTTTCTATTTCCTTGAATAGTAACTCAAATGATCTTTAAAAAAAAAACTGTGGAAAAAAATTCTGTACTGAATTCTGTTTGGGCCTAGCCTTGTCCTCACTCTCGGAAGTGGTCTTCATTTTCTATTCTGCCCACCATTCTCAGCATACCTGAAATTCTTGAGTAGCCTTTGTGATTCTTGCCCCTCTCTCTTGATAGCACACCCTTAGTAGGACCACCTACTCTTCTCAACTAGCAATGAAGCAATAGTCAACCAGATGTGTGTCTTTGCTTGCTTCCTTCCTTCCTTCTCCCATTTTTTCCCTCCCTCCTCACTCCCTCCATTTCTTCTGTCTTTCATTCCACACTGCCTTGCTCTGGAAAAGGTTTCTGTAATTTACAAAAGTAAGGAAATGTCAAGCATTGACAGGGATATGGCATTCAATTATGCAGAGTGTTCACTGAACAAGAACACCCACTAAAGAAGAAATCAGAGGCTGAAGTTCAGCCCACTGCCTACTCACCTAACACAAGTGGCATATATCTATCCAAGAAGGCTTCCTTTTCTAGCTGGCACAAGGTCTTTCATGGGTCAGAATAAGAATTAAAATTAGATGAAAAAAAGAGGACAAGACTGAGAACCAAGGGCAATCATGTTAAGATGTGAAAGTACTCAGAGTCAATGTGTGTTTAAATCCTTGTTCAAATGTGTCCTCCAGGAAAAAAGATCCTTAAGTGATGTTCAAGGCATTTTCATGGGCTTAAACAAAGAGAAAGAACAACCATTGTTATTTTATGTTTAAAAAAAGGAGACGACTGTCAAGAATATATGCTGTGCTGTTTGCTACTCTGACATTGACCTCACTCCTAGTCATACTTTAACTGAAGATTCTAATCGGTTAAAGAAAATGTAAAGGTAGGGAGCTTGGTGGTAGCGCAGCGGGTTAAGTGCACATGGGGCAAAGCGCAAGGGATGGCATAAGGAACCCGGTTAGAGCCCCCATCTCCCCACCTGCAAAGGAGGTCAGTTCACAAGTGGTGAAGCAGGTCTGCAGGTGTCTTTCTCTCCCCCTCTCTGTCTTCCCCTTCTCTCTCCATTTTTCTCTGTCCTATCCAACTACAACAGCTATGACAACAATAATAATAACAACTACAACAAGATCAACAACAACAAGGGCAACAAAATGGGAAAAACGGCCTCCAAGAGCAGTGGATTCATACTGCAGACACCGAGCACCAGCGATAACCCTGGAGGCAAAAAAAAGAAAAAAGAAAAAAAGAAAGAAAGAAAGAAAGAAAAGGTAAAGGTAAAAGCAGTGTCTACTCCCCCTCCTAAGTTGAAAAGTCACACAGAAATATATTTACATAGGCAAATGCTTGTGCCTGAGCACTGGCCCCACCTTACAGCATACCTCACCATTAAACCTACCACATTGTTTTCCCGAATATTTCTCTTTGTGCATTCCTGTTTCTGACTGATGTAAATTCTGTGAGTGGAGAGCCTGGGAAGAATTCTGTAAGGCTCCAAGACGCTCAAAACCTGAAAGTAAAGGTTGGTGACTGTCCTTGGACCTCCTAGGCCTGTTCTCTCCTTATCAGCTTCTTTTCACTTGGCAAATCTTTCTAAAATGATTGTATTATAGGGTCTAAAAATCAGTACTGTAATAAGCATCTAACCTGGTCAGCTGATGTTAAATTGACATACTGCTAATGAAGAGCTAGTCAAGAATTTAATTCCCTCAAAGAGTCTAGGAAAAGACTAATCTCTGCTGGTAGGCAGAAGGAACTCAGATTAAGAATTTTAGTCTTTGCTTTGGCTGGTAGGTTTAATGCCTGGGGAAAAAAAGCTATTATAATAAACCAAATGATAGTTTTACTTCAGGCCCACATTTTCTGCCACCCATGGGCACAAGATTATATTAACAAATGTAAGCAACAAACACTAGACAAGCTAACATTATCTCAGCAGTTGTTTCAAGAAAGTGATACAGACCCCTCACCTGCCAAACCACTGGGTGCTGGTGTCTGGCATGAAAGGCAAACCTCTTCCCACACTCTCTCCCCTCAGGACTTTAGGGGATTAAGGAGATTCTCAAACAGGTTTCCTTCCCAGACCCTGTGCCAGGATACTCTGTCTCGTAGTTTCTGGGGGTCTGTAGGCCACACACTAGGCAGCTCCCACCTGTGTGCAGCCACCTGCCAGATCTCAAAAGCTCAGAGCCACCTCTGGTTACACTGAGCCTTTTGCTTTCTTTCAGGTATTTTCTCAACATCTCTGAGCTTATTAATTTATGAAAATGAGAATACTATCAGGCAGGGGAAATAGCACAATGATTAGGCAAAGAGATTCTTATGCCTGAAGCTCCAAAGTCCCAGGTTGAATCCCCTGCACCACCATAAGCCAGAGCTGAGTAGCGCTCTGATGAAGGAAAAAAAGGAAGGAAGAAAAAAAGGAAGGAAGGAAGGAGGGAAGGAAGGAAGGAAGAAAGGAAGGAAGGTAGGAAAAGAGAAAAAGGAAGGAAAAGGAAGGAGAAAAGAGAAGAAAAGATACCTCCTATCCCATCTATAATAGTTATTTGTTGTTGATTTGTTTTGATACGGCATATGCCACATACTTAAAAGCTCTTGGAAGAAGATGAAAAGTAAGAAAACACAAAGCAGAACTTGAACTAGGTTTGGTGTATTGCACCAAAGTAAAAGACTTTGGGGTCAGGGGGAGGGTTCAGGTCCTGGAACATGATGGCAGAGGAGGACCTAAGGTAGAAAACAGAAATGTTACACATGTACAAACTACTGTATTTTACTGTTGATTGCAAACCGTTAATCCCCACAATAAGGAAAAAAATTATTGGCATATTAGTCAATCTTAGGAGAAGAAACAAGAGGGTAGAATAGGGGTTACTAGTCTTCCTTGCTATTACTTGCCTGACTTAGCTAGAATTCCAGAAACTAAAGCAAAAGTGGATCACTACTTGCTTCTAACCAAACCCTGCACTTGATTAACATTTGTGTGCTAAACATATGGAATGAAGACTTTTTTTTTATTCATATCACTCTAAGGATATAGGCCTGAAGAAATGAATCCAGTTTTTGACCTGGATAAGCAGAGTGAATCTTGTGGAATGGTGTATCTTCATCAGCAATAAAGGGACTTTTTTATACAGATATGGTATAAGACTCAGAGCCACTAGTTTTTTTCAGGCTTGCTTCTAAGAAAAAACAGGAGATAACCTTTAAAACCGTACCATTTGACAGTGACACAAACAAAAGTATTAAGGAAAGAATAATATAGGCTCCCATCCAACTCCTCATGCCATGTCAAATAGCAGTAAAGGAAACTGAAGTTGGCAAGTTTACTGTGGCAGAGGAGAAACAATTCAACTACTTTGTGTGAAAAGAAACACAGGACCCTGCATATCTAATGTTCAGGGGGATAAACTCCATTTATTACCACTGAAAATTGAGTTAGAAAGATTTCATTAAGACCTTGGATTCAGACAGGTTTTCATTTTGCAAATCTATACAGAAGTGAAAATTGGAAGAGAAGCCATTCCACTCCCTCAGTGGATCTTCAAACAAAACCCAAATGTAAACTGTTATTTTCATAGTAAGATAATTCTTCAGCGAGTTTGGCCCATAATTACTTTTATTAAGAATCAGGGCTCCTGATAGGGGAAAACATGATAGACTGAGCATTAAAGAATTACTTCTAAGTTGGCTTGGTAACAAACCCTACCACAAAAGGAATGGTTCTTCCCTTCCCATGAGACAGAAACTCTAGCTTAAAGACGTTTGAAACTAATCAGAATAGGAAATGTACTGGCTCCCGTGAAGCGATGGATTTGAGAGCTCAAACATCATCCTTCAAGGTTCTCTTTATCATTCCATGTCTGAGCTCTGTTTGTCTTGGCAAGTTGGCTTCTTTTTTTCTAGCTGATGACAGCTTCCTCTTAGGCTCAGTACCCTGGAGAAGAGGGTACTTGTGAGCAGCTTCCTTACTCCTAGAGCTTGTTATCCAAGAGGAGACTGGAACAGTGCTCCTCTGGTGGCCATGTCAGTGCCTGGAGCAAATTTCATTGGCTATTGCTTGAGTCATGTGCCAACTCTGAGCCAATCATTGTTTCAAGAGCGAGAAAGCCACCTTGATTGGATAGTCTGAGAGTGGTCATTCTCACTGTACTGGAACCAGTGAGATCCTCTGCATCCAAAAACACCTGGGTTAGGTTTTGCCCAAGAAATTGAGTTTTATCTCCAGAGTTAGGGAGGCAAAAACAAGAGATGTTCCGTGCTTCCAGTTAACAAGAGAGCATTGTTTGTGGAAGGGAGGGGCAATACAATTGGATCCTCTCCATGTAAGACTAAATGATATCTGGAAAGAGAGCAGATGTGTTGGCTTTAAATTGAACTCTAGGTTTTCCTAAAGAACACTGAAATGTCTCCCTACCCCTACCATGTTGGAAGTAATGGAACCCAGAGTAACTGCAATGTGGAGGGGACAGATATCTATGTCATTCAGGGGTGGCTGGCAGATAACTAGGGCTTGCCTCTTCCATACAACCTTGAGAGCCAAAATAAAATAGCATGACCTCCTCATAAAGGCCCTATAGTGCTTTGCATGTCCACGGAAGCATCTTCTCAGTTCCCAAGCTGCAGACCCTCTTCCTCATGGGTCAGGCTACTGTCTACAGAACTGGACCAATAAATCAGTTCATTTCCCCGACTCCAAGTGCAGCACCAAGCATATTCTTGATGTTTATTGAGGCCTTTTCCTGACAGGTAAAAATCAATACCTTGGAAAGGATTTGAAGAAAAAATGATCTGGCTTTCCCATTGCTAGTTTATCCTTTAGCTAATTAGAGTTCTTTATAGGACCAGGATGGGGTGTTCCAGAAGCCATTCTTGTGTAGAGACAGAGCCTACATACCCATTTCCCCCTGAGTGAATAGCTGTTAACTATTGACAATTTTCCCATTAAAAACATTTCAACCCTAAAGGTAATGTGGCTCATTTATTTTCTAAACAAGACTGGTGGCAGCACAGCTTCAGAATATTTTGCCTCATGGAGGAGGAATAAGTTAAGAGTTTGGGCAAATATGTCCTACCATTGTTTGCCATGACATAGTGGGAAATGGTGTGTAAGATTATTCCTTACTGTGTTCTAAATGTCCCTTATAGGCTGTACCAGGTAAGTAAAAAAGAAAGAAGTTAGATTATAATGTTATGAGCTGAACTGTACCTGCCCAAAATTTATATGTTAAAGCCCTAAACCCCAGTACTTCAGAACCTCAGAATGTATATTTCAAGACAGAATTTTGAGTTTACCCACACTGTCACCATTAATTTATATGGTGATATATAAATTAAAATATAAACATATATAAACTTTTTACACATTTCCAGACCCTATAAATAGCCTATCAGATTATATCACATAGGAATGTTATACTATTAGGTAACAGAGAAAACCTTTCATTAAGTTAAAGCAAGGTCACTAGGAGTAGGCTATAATTCAATATGACTGGTATGCTTATAAGAGGACCGGGGGGGAGCTGCATGAGCAAGGAACCAGGTTCGAGCCCAGCTCCCAGCCTGAAGGGTGGAAGCTTTATGAGTGGTGAAGCAGTGCTTCAAATATTTCTCTTTTTCTCTCCCTCTCCATCTCCCTCCCCTGCCCCCACCAATCTGTTCTATCAAATACAGAAGGAAAATAGGTGCCAGGCACAGTGAATTTATTGTGCAAGTAGTGAGCCCTAGTGATAAGTCTTGTGGCAATAAGTAGTAAAACTTAATTTGATTAGTATACGGACAACATAGAGGAAAGACAATGTGAAAACATGAAAAGAAGGAAGGTAATCTATGAACCCAGGGGAGAAGTTACAGAAGAAATCAGTGCTTAACCTGACACCTGAATATTAACCTCTAGAACTATGAGAAAATAAATTTCTTTTAAGTCACTGAGTCTGTGGTATCCTGCTATGGCAACCCTAGCTAACTAACACATCTCTTTATAATTTACAAAGCCTTATTCTCATACCTTGGCTTACCTAATTTTAACAACAGTCCAACTGAGCAAAGTATTATCTTCATTTAATTGGTGAGGAAACTGAGAGTAAGAAGTTCTTACCCTAAAGTATCAGTATCATTGCTTTGACCTGATTCCAAACTTTTTGCCTCCAGATTTCATGTTCTTTGCTTCCTCTTTGCAAAGTGCTCAGTGCCATTGTTGTTCTTCATTTTCCCTGTCTTTCAGCCATTTAGAAGCAGGTTACAATCAGTCTCTCTAATCTGGTGAGTAGTTAAGTGATACACTCCAGCTTACATGATGGACTGGTGACATGAATGGCATGAAAGTGACTCCTGAATTTCTGGGTCACTGTTGAATGATTTCTTATTCTTCCAATTCACTCAACCAAACCTATAGTCAAGAGCTTTCAGGCAGGTGGTTTTGTTCCTGGTTGGGAGCAGTAATGGGCCCCACCTCTAATGCCAACTTCAGGTGAACCTGCTTTAGGTGATTCCCAAATGCAGGTATCCTGCGTTGTTTATAAGCCTCAGTGCAGGACTGATTTAGCCCTTAAGGAGCTGCTTTTATGAGTCACCACCTACTGGGAGGAGATTGAACAGCGAACTGGGTTCATCTGGGGTTTGCTTTCAACTATATTTTCAAAACAGGTGTATCTTCTGAAAATATTGATTGAAAAGTTGATGTCAAAATAAGCAAAGGAGCCAGCGTAGCAAATTCCAGTCAGTGGTGTGGGTCCTTTCTTCCTTTGGGGGTGGAGTGGGGTGGGATAGAAGTGCATGATAGGACTATAAGCAATATGTTTAAATGATTTTTCATATTTAGTCCATAAATAGCAGAAATAAATGTCAGAATGCAGGAGGGGAGAGGGGGGATGGTGACCATAATCCTGGGGCTCCATTTTTCCCCTCTTAGGCATTCCTTTCCTTCCTTGTCCAGATACAAATATTTTTCTCTAATTATATTCATGGCAAAGATTAAGTTTTATTTTTTAACATCACAATAGAACCATTTCCCCCAAAGTGTTATATAATCTTCATATTTTTAGTGGCCACATAACTAACATTACTTGAAGTGACAGATCCACCATTGGTACAATTATTCTGTCTTGAGTTGTTTAGGTTATTTCCAATTTTTTTGCTTCAGCTGATACATTTCCTTAGAGAATGCAGAAAAGCAGCAGAGTTTTTAAATTTAACTTGGAGTTATCTGGTATCAAGCAATGGTTCCAGTTTAGCTGGGTACTGAGTTGGGGCCCTCTGTTACCTACCCTCTATTTTCACAGACTACTTTCCACCTAAGTGCCAGAAGAGTCTCTAAGAGGCAGGAGAGTTGGGGTGGGAAAATGGGCTATCATAGCACTGGCTCCTGAGGCACCCTCCTAGCTCAGCCTTTTCTGCTATCCTACTGCTTGCTCCATTAGTCACCATGGCCACAAGGCATTAGTACTCAGGGGAACTAATCGCTAATCTCAGGAGCCTCTGTAGAAGAGAAATGCTATGGTTTACTCATTTCATCAAGCTCAGGTCTGTCTGACCTGATCTTGCATATTTTCTGCTTCCCTGCAACTTCTGCTTGAGGAGACAAAAATCCCAGCCCAGAGGAAGACTAGCATAAGCCTCCGCCTCCCCCCCTCCACACACACACACACACACACACACACACACACACACACACATACACACATACACACACACACACACACACACTCCAGGTCCTGTCCCAGCCAGAAATTCCTTCTGACTCTTGGGAATTCTCATCCTGCTGCTTCTTCCTGAGCCCTTTTGGAAAAAGCACCCTATAGATGAGTACTGTCAGCTTTGGGAAACGAAAGCAAGAAGGAAGGCAGAGGATGTTCCCATTTTAGGATGTTCCCATTTAGTGTTAGCTCCATTTGGAGAGAGTTCAAATATGCAAGTATACTAATGCAATCACTGTAGGCCAAGTTAATTTATTGCCTCTTGGTTACAGCATCCGTCTCACCTCCTTTGTATGAGTTGAGTTTGGGAGTCTGATGACCAGGAAGAATACTATGGTATCATTGTTTTCTACATGGTCACTCTCAAGGTCATTCGCTTGCTTTGACTAGTAATTATAGAAAAAGTCAACAATGAAAGAGTTTCTATTTCTAGGTACTATGCCAACTGCTTGATAGTCACTATCTCGAATAGTTCTCATAGCAAATCTGTAAAGAAAGGATTATCATTATTCCTGTTCTGTATGAGAAAGCAAAGACTCAGAAAAGGCAAGTCACTAACCTAAATTCACACAGTAGGTAATTGGTATTAATTATGACTCTGATTCAAACAGGATGACTTGTGTGTATAAAACTCCACCTAAGCACAATCTCCTCTTGCCAGTATGGCTACTTCAAAGTCAGAACAGTAGTCACTCAGTGATCCCTTAGTAAATGCTGGGCCCTTTGCTAAGACATCTTCTTGCATTCCATTAGTTTTTGAGTGAGGAAATTGAGAACCAGAGAGGTTAGTTCACTTCCCCAAGGTCACATAGTCAGTGAACATGTAGAGATTATATTCCTCCAAAATATAACTTCTCCTTTTCTTAAAGATTCGTTCATTTATTTACCTATTTATATCTTAAGAGAGAAAGAGGAAAGAACCAGGACACTTCCTACACATGTGGTGCCAGAGGATTGAGCCCAACCTATGGCCTCAGGAACACAAGTTCTATGTTCTACTACTCAGTCACTTTCCCCCCACAGGTAACCAGTTTTAGTTGAGTATGTGACCCCATAGAGCTAGAGCTAAGACTACATTCACCAGATTTTGTTGTAGTTAGTTGTGCACATGTGACTAATTTGTGTCTAATGAGAAAAGCAAAAGAAAATAGGTTGACTTCCTGGAATTGTCAGATGTCTCTTCTTTCTTCCTTCCCGCTGGTGGAATCTTGGGGTGATAGGTGTGCCCTATAGTTTGAGCTATATATAGTTTGACAGGACCAAGGCCACAAACAACAGACCCACAAAGTGGAAAGAACCTGCCATCCCCAACCACCAACATACACACAGGATTCTGTGGAACCATGTCAACTCAGCATTCTTAAGGGGACCACCTATGTATTTTGGCATGAAAGAGAACTAAATATCTAATCAGTTTAAGCCACTATTGTTTGGGTTTTCTGTCATTTAAACCAAACCTAATCCTAATTAACATAGTGGTGGAACTGGAATTTAAACCAGTAAAACTCCAAAGGCCACACTTAACTACTTTGATGTTTTCTTTGCTCTGTAAACACTGTGCCACCATGTCAGTTCATCTTATTATTGCCAATGCCTTCCACCCCCTTCATTTGGAGAGTCCTTCAACAAATATCTGCCAAGTGCCTGGCTCTGTGCTAAGGAATAAACCAAGAGTATAAATACAGATAAGACTTGGTCAGTGCCCTCGAGGAGTTGGCAACCATCTTGGAAGACAGATGGCTAAGCAAATGAATCAAACACAACGCAGTAAGTCCTCTAATAGAGACACAAGTGAGTCAAATGCTGTGGGAACACAAAAGAGGGGTGACTCAGTGCCTGAGGGTCAGGGAAATTTCTCCTGGAATGCATCCCTGAAAGAGCTGGACATGCTAAGTGACTGCGAGGAAGTGTGAAGTGTACTTGTTCACACACACAGCAGTACACTTAACCTCCCCTTCCCCTCTCGCATCTTGCAATTCAGTCCACACTCCTTAGCCTGGAATTTTAGACTCTCACTCCCCAGTTCTGTAGACCTAGTAGGGCCTTGAAAATTCATATTATTTCTGCTTCCTGGATCCAAGGCCATTTAAAAATAACTGTATGTGGGACCCCTAAGGCCATCCTCTCTCACAACAAGGGAGACAGAGCTAGGGGCGGGTTGGATAAGTAAAGATTCCCCGATATAGCTGTGAAAGCCAGAAGAGGTTTCTGTTCGTAATTACTCTGCTTGGAAATGGTGTTTCCAATGTGACCTTTCTACCTGCAATTCTAACAGTGGAGCTGTTGTCACTGTTAATAAAACCCAGACCTGGCTCTCCCTGATTGGAGCCAATTAGAATTACCCAGAGAGTGTGGCCAGGGCAGCCTCTCTGCTAATGAGGGCAGCTGATATGTTAGCATTGGCTTATTTGTCCAGCGATGAGGGCATGGAAATCTATCCCGCCAAACAGTGCCTCTCCCTCCCACTGTCTCCAATAACTCTACTCAGCTATTCTGTGAGCACCAGTTTTAAATCAAAGAAATGAGATCTACTGGGAGAAAATAATATCTGCTGAATAATGAGACCAAGCAATGCTTTCCCTCACTCAGCATATATTTATGAAGCAACAACTATGTGCCAGGAGTGGTGCCAGGGGAAGCATATGATAATGAATACAATGGAGAAGAGACAAATTTAAATGAAGATTAAACTATAGGGCCCCCCATGAACACACAGTTCTGAAGGGGACCTAGCAATATATTCACATAGCCTTATGTTTTCACATAGCCTTATACATTTTGTATCAGTAAGTTATTTTAACCACATGCAGTTCAGAGTGCTTTTCCTACTCAAATGTTTCTCTTTGTCACACTTGTACTCTAAGGTGGCAGTGAAGTGGCCACAGGCATTTGTGGGCTTTGGCTGGTATGGAGTTATGTTGGTGGTGGTATCATGCGGTTTTCACTTTGTAGACTAAATTTAGGCGGTTGGCAGTAGAGAGAGAGAGAGAGTGTGTGTGTGTGTGTGTAATATTTACTAACCATTGCGAAGTAAAAAAAAAAACTTCCAGGAATCTTCCTTTTGCACACATTGCTGATTTACCTGACATCATAGTACAAAGAAGCCTAGCCAGAAATCCTGTCAGACTTGAGAGTGTCCTGTGGAGATGAACATTATGAACATTGGGAGCATGTATGTAATGGAGGAGAAACAAGGCTTGAATTGTATAGCATCCAAAGCTGGACGTTGGGAAATTCTTCCAGTTGTAAGATGTATAAACTTCTAAGTGCAGAATTCAGTTCTGTTACCTAGCCATAATATAAATATATAAACAATATTCAGCAATGCAGCAATACTATAATCTCAATACCATACTATGCATTTTTTTCTATGCAATTCTATGATCTACCTCTTTTCTCTCTCTCTCTCTTTCTCTCTCTCTTTCTCCCTCTCTCTCCCTCTCTTATGGGAGTGATACCAGACAGAACTTATAAGAATTCCTGATTGTGGAATTCAAAATCTAACAGTCTCACACAAGTAATAAATATATCTGGTGATGAAGTCACATCTTTTATGCATCCCAATCATCAATAATAAATGCAATGCAGTGTTATGCTAGAGGTAAGATTTAATTCTCTTTCCATTTTCTATATAGAAAACATTGCAAAATTGTCATATGAAGAGATCATGCAAGAGCATTTAGATTAGAAATGCAAAGAAAAAATAACTGTGATACTGAGCTAAGCAGTTAATTAATGCAAATATATTATTTTTCTGTACTTTTGTGATATGTGTGGTGTTTTTCAATTTTAAAAGTTTTTAAAATGTGTTTTCATTTATTTGGTCAATCTGAATAGCAGTCTGCTTTTGTATCTCTTGCTTTTGTCATTTTGTGTTTTTCTAAAAGAGGGTAATTCATATGAACAATTAAGAAAAATATTTTCTGTTGTCACCAGGGCTTCACTGCTCCAGGCCAACTTTTTCTCAGATAAAAAGAGAGAGACAAAGAGACACAGAGGGAGAGAGACAACAGCACCAGCATTTGTGCCAGTGCCTGCAGGCCAGGCTCAAGCGTGGGTCACATACATGGTAAGGTGAGTACCCTCTCACCTTACCATGTATTGAGCCATTCAATAAAAAATTATAAATATAAGGGACAGAGTAAGGATCCAGGTTCGAGCCCCCATCTCCCCACCTGCACAGGGTCGCTTTGCAAGTGGTGAAGCAGGTCTGCAAGTGTCTCTCTTCCTCTCCTCCTCTCTGTCTTCCTCTCCTCTCTCAATTTCTCTCTGTCCTATCCAACAAAAACAGCTATGACAACAATAACAACTACAACAAGTGCAACAACAAAGGCAACAAATGGCCTCCAGGAACAGTGGATTTGTGGTGCAGGCACCATGCTGTTGTATGCTTTACATTGGGTTCTAGTTCTCCCCCACCAAGAGAATTGGATCAGTCTAGTTAGTTTTCGCGGGCCTGCTTGGCCCCGCCCCTAGGAACCCCGAGAGAGGATTCCAAAGTGGGAGAGTGTCAGAGTTCCAAAGTTGAAGAGTTGCAGAGTTCGAGAGTTCCTGAGTTACAGAGTAAGAGAGAGTGCTTGCACCGCCGCAAAGAGACAGCAGAGTTCTGCTTGGTGATTAGTTTGGTTTAGTTTATGAATCGTTGTTCCTGAATAAAGAAATACAGCTTCCCTGCCCAGCCGTTGTCTCTGTGTCTCTGTTACCCGCCCGTGAAGCTAGCCCGGCCAGCTGGAGCCTTCCAAATTTTAACAACAAATGGCGCCCACGAGGATCTGACCTGCGCATCTCTCAGATAAGTAAAGACAATTTGGCTACCTATGTACTATGGCCTTCTCTTCTGCTTGTGAAGAGATCTCCAAAGGCCTCTGCTCTTTCTTCACGAGACTGTTTTCCTGTTTCTGGAACATTTATCTCTGGACCACTCTGTGGTTTCCACTCGCTCGGGCGTACTCAAAAAAGCCAGAGGAGTCGGGAAGAGTCAGCAGGCAAGAGGCGAGGCACGGAGCTGCTATTTCCACCTGGTTAAACAGCCAGCCAGCCACGCCCAGACAACCCCGCACACTGCGCCCGCAGCCCCGCAGCCCACAGGAGGCTGATGCCAGCACACAGGAGCCCAATGCCAGCACACAGGAGCCCGATGCCACCACGCAGGAGCCCGATGCCACCACGCAGGAGCCCAATGCCACCACACAGGAGCCCGATGCCACCACGCAGGAGCCCGATGCCACCACACAGGAGCCCGATGCCAGCACGCAGGAGCCCGATGCCAACACGCTGGAGCCCGATGCCAACACACAAGAGCCCAAGGCCAGCCCACAGGAGCCGGCTCTCCACCGCGTGGCACAGGGCACTGGACATGTGATCCCTCCACACTGCTCGGCCACTGCGAACAGGGCAGCAGACATGACAGGGCCATGGGGCAGGGCCGCGGCGGCCTATCATGGCCGCCACCCCTGGGCACCTAGGCCCACGCTTTCTACAATGCTGGCCTTCCCGCCCTCTTGCTATGAATTCTGGAATGATCCCGGACCTCCCGGACCCCCGGGCTCCCTGCTGAAACTGGGAACACGAGATCTCCAGCTGCCGGTCCAGTCTGAAGGCAGACAAGCTGGAGTACGCAGAGATTTGTACAGAGATCGCAACCTGCAATTCCTAGAAGTGAAGCTTCCCAAGAGACCACCACTAGACAATGCACCCCCCCAACAACTAAGACAGTACAGATTTAAATTCATGTTTAAAATGACATGTCTTAGTAACAAAGGTTTCTCTCCTTGTGTATTAATGACCATGTTTATGTGTATGTTTAAAGTTTGGTAAACAGTAACTTTAAGGCTAAATTCTTACTAGTCAAAGTTAAATGAAAAAGGTTTTCAACGTAATTCTCATAAAGATAAAATTAACTTACATTTAAAGTCTGAGGTAAAAATTAGTTAACAATCAATATATTTTAACTAAGTTGGTCTAAACAAAAGGTTCAGTAGACTTGTTAATATGTAAAACTCTCCATTACCTTCTCTATTAGAAATGGTAGATCACACAATGGCTATGCTAATTATTCTCATGCCTGAGGTTTCCTTTCCTGAGTACAACGTGACTCCATCTTGAATGGGTGTAACAAAAGGTTAAAAGACGTTGTTGATATGTAAAAGTCTCAAATTCCTTCTCTATTAGAAATATGCTAATAACAAGTTTTGTTTCATAGTAAGTAAATTGCAGCCAGCTGCCTTTGGGACTCTAGGCCGTTCCCTGCCCCCATGCAAATGCCCGTCGAAGAAAGTATGCCCCCCAGAGGCAAGAAATGTTTTTTTAAGCTGATAAAGTTTTGCCTACAAAGGTAAAATGGCCCCCTCAGGCCTTCCCTTAGCAGCACACTGGTTCTTGTTACTTGCTTGCATGTTTCTCCATGTTTGTGCCAGTTTCTTTTTATAAAAATGCCTGTACGATATAGGTTTCTGTTCACCCCCACACCCTTGATACTGTAGCCATTTAGTTAAAAGAAAAGGGGGAATTGTTGTATGCTTTACATTGGGTTCTAGTTCTCCCCCGCCAAGAGAATTGGATCAGTCCAGTTAGTTTTCGCGGGCCCGCTTGGCCCCACCCCTAGGAACCCCGAGAGAGGGTTCCAAAGTGGGAGAGTGTCAGAGTTCCAGAGTTGAAGAGTTGCAGAGTTCGAGAGTTCCTGAGTTACAGAGTAAGAGAGAGTGCTTGCGCCGCCGCAAAGAGACAGGAGAGTTCTGCTTGGTGATCAGTTTGGTTTAGTTTATGAATCGTTGTTCCTGAATAAAGAAATACAGCTTCCCTGCCCAGCCGTTGTCTCTGCGTCTCTGTTACCCGCCCGTGAAGCTAGCCCACCCAACAAGAGCCTTCTAAAATTTTAACAACAAATGGCTGGCTAGCGCCCTCCGAAAAATTTTAACAACACCATGCCCCAGTGATAACCATGGAAACAAAAAATAAAAAACTAGTTTATACATAGAATAGGGAGATCTCTCAGCCTGTATAGACTCCAAGTTTTTCAGGACTAACCACCAGGCATTTGAGGCCCTGAGCTATGTTTCTTTTTTTTTCTTTTCTTTTTTCTTTCTTTCATTTATTTATTTTTTGCCCCCAGGGTTATCATAGGGGCTCAGTGTCAGCACTACGAATCCACTACTCCTGGTGGCCATTTTTTCTTTCCTTTGGATAGAACAGAGAGAAATTGAGGGGGGAGCAAAGATAGAGAGGGGGAAAGAAAGACAGACAACTGCAGACATGCTTCACCACTTGTGTAGCGAGCCCCCTGCAGGTGGGGATCCCAGGGCTTGAACTGGGGTTCTTGCACTTCATACTAAGTGCACTTAACCTAGTGTGCCACCACTCGACCCCCTGAGCTTTGTTTTTTTAAGTGTAGTTTCATTTATTTATGTATTTATTTGTTGTAATTATGATAGAGACAGCAATAAATAAAGAAAGAGAGGGAAAGACACCAGTAGTACTGCTTTACTTCTCCTGCAGGTGGGGGCCAAGGCTTGAATTCCAGTCATCAGTCCTAACTTGTAGTCTTTATTGGTTGTGCTACCACCCAGTCCCAAGACCCTGAACTCTTGCTTACTGACAAGGTCCACTGAACCTCAAAGTTCTAACTGCTGCTGAACCCTAATCTTCCCAAGCCCACATGAATAAGGCACAGAGTGAATGAGCTTAATAAGGCAGGAAAACCAAGCAGGAAGCTATAAATTAGATAAATTTCAGGCACAGAAGATGGAGGCCAGCAGTGGTGGCAACTGGTAGAGGAAAACAGATCTGGAGAGAAACTTTGTGGTGCCTGATGCACTTAAGCAACATAAAAGATTCAAACTAGGCTGGTTCCTACAGGAAGCTAGCCAGTCTCATGGGAGACTGGGGTTTTTGTTTAGAATGGAAGGTGGTCCCTGCAACCCCACTCCAGTAATAGAATTGCTGGCATCTTTGTGTGGAGCTCAGTGCATGACCTCTGTCCTTTGGCTTCTTTGGCTTCACTGGTTTTGGCCAGTGTGGAGTGGACAAAAGATTAGAGAGCAAGGAAGGATTTCTTCCCCTCTGCCACCCTGAGAGGAGGCCCCAGGCTGACTGTGCCCCTTTCAGTCTCTCAAGACAACTTCCTCACCTTTAACCCTTTATTACACACACACACACACACACACACACACACACACACACACACACACACGGTTGTGATTCCTGGAACCACCTTCTTACGTTTTTTTGTTTGTTTGGTTTTAAATAAATCTCTTATTTGCTTGTTTGTTTAGTACTGAGAAATTGAGAGTAGAAGGGAGATAGAGAGAAAGAGAGATATCTGCAACTCTGCTACACCTTGTGGAGCTTCTCCTTTGCAGGAAGGGACCAGGGGTTTGAACCTAGACCACCTTTATCCTTAAGTCAAACCACAAACATGCAGGCACTACGGCCAACAAGGTCAGTACCTCACACTCCAGACCTTTTCCTGATAATCAAACAGGCTCTTCCTTTGTTTCCTCCCTGGTCTTCTCTCTTCTGCTTCCATACTGAAATTTGGCTCCACTTCCCTGATTCTGATCCTTGGGAATTTCCACTTGCTTCCATCCCCCTTCCCCATTCTGTCCCTCAGGGGTCCCTTTCAGCCTTAGTGACGTGAGACCCAAGGACCTGAAGCCCAGTTTGTCTCTCCTGGGAATGCTGGATAAACTTGCCAAATTGTTCTCAGACCACTGTCCCCTAATCTCTCTACTGGCCTGTAGTCACCTTTCTCTATGTCTATCTGGGTAGACATGAGTGTGTCTTCTGTCTGGAGTGTTTTTGCCTATTTCTCCTCTATGACAGTGAAGGTACTGCCCAAGCTGTGGGATAGTTACTGGCCAGCTGTTTGCATTGACCACCAGACTGACTGACTGGCCTCTTATCCTCTATTCCCATTCTTTCTGAAAACAAGGGAGAGCACCTTTGAGGGAGGCTCCAGTTTTCCTTAATCACAGTTCTCTCCAGCCTTGCCTCCCTGAGAAGAACCTGTTCATTGTATT
Source organism: Erinaceus europaeus (assembly GCF_950295315.1). Lineage (NCBI taxonomy): Eukaryota > Metazoa > Chordata > Mammalia > Eulipotyphla > Erinaceidae > Erinaceus > Erinaceus europaeus. Next base: position 63,429,918 of record NC_080172.1, read on the forward strand.
TCCAGTCAGTCACTCTTCAGTCGCACATTTATAGCACTATCTGAGGGACAGTCCCTGAGCCCAATTAATGCCTTTATTGGTGCTAAGCACTGACAAGTTTACAGGGAGTGATTTCATATAAAATCCAAAGTTGGACAAAAGGCAGGTCTGGTAGCAAGACATGGGATCCAACTGAAAGTCTTTAGACTTGGGGAGAAAAGTACATTTCTGGGAGATGCTCCAGGATTACAGGGAAGGTTTTAAAAATGTCTATATTAAGATGAAAGGATGTCTTCCCTGGTATTTTTCCCCAAATGTGAAGTGACTCTGACCCTTTCCTATTTACACAGAGGCACTTAGGTGAGGTCCAACAGCTCTTACAGAATGAAGAATTCCTATCATTGGAGTGAACTAGTTGTATTCTAGCTCTAGCTCAGACAGGGAATTTGAAGTCAAACTCCAATTACCAAAGCATCCAGAAACCCCAAATGCTTCCTTCATTCCAAGCACGGAAGCCAGTCATAAAATGGTATTTATCACTGATTAATATATAGCCTGAAAACAAAGCTTAAAAGAAAGAAAGAAAGAAAAACCACCTAAACTGGATCGTATTTGCTCTTCCTTTTTACAGCCCTGGCAAAAAAATAAAAAAATAAATAACAACAAGGAAGAGATGAATCCCATTTACAAGGACAGCACAAGCTGGGCTTCCTCTCTGACCCAGGCTCTCTCCATGCATCATAAATATCCCCATAGTCATAAATATCACTGATGAGGAAGCAGAAGGCTCTTAATTGGCTCCCACTCATTTCATGGTGGAGGAAGCTTGGACAAATGCACTGAATAAGAATAAGATAAGATGAAGGATCTCCCAGGAGGAGATTAAACTTTAATCTGCTATCAAAATGACTCTTTGTGTGCTGACTTAAGCCAGGACAAAGCTGGCTGAAGAGTCTTTGTGAGGAGTCCATGACCTTTTCTAGCTTAGAAGGATAATTCACTTCATATTGAATTCTTTTTTTTTCTTTTTTTTATTTATAAAAAGCAAACATTAACAAAACTATAGGATAAGAGGGGTATAATTCTACACAATTCCTGCCACCAGAACTCTGTATCCCCTCCCCTCCCCTGATAGCTTTCCTATTCTTTAACCTTCTGGGAGTATGGACCCAAGGTCATTCTGGGATGCATAAGGTGGAAGGTCTGGCTTCTGTAATTGTTTCTCTGCTGACATGCGTGTTGACAGGTCAATCCATTCTCCCAACCTGCCTCTTTCTTTGCCTAGTGGGGTGGGGTTCTGGGGAATTGGAGCTCCAGGACACATTGGTGGGGTTGTCTGTCCAGAGAAGTCTGGTTGGCATCATGCTAGCATCTGGAACCTGGTGGCTGAAAAGAGAGTTAGCATACAAAGCCAAACAAATTGTTGACCAATCATGAACCTGAAGGCTGGAATAGTGCAGATGAAGAGTTGGGAGGTACTCCATTTTGTAGATAGCTAGTGGGCATATTTTAGTTATATTCCAAAAGGCCTGTGGCTATACTAGTTTTTATTACCCCTGAGCCTGAAATCTGATATGCAGAATATAGGATCGAAGTTATTGTCTGGGGAGATGATGTCATGTCTGGAAAAAGGACCAGAAAGCTGGATAGGGAAGAGAGTAGCTCCCAAATATGGGAAAGGTGTATAAATACTGTTGACTGTAAGCCCCCATCAATTTGATGTGGTCTAGGGCCCATATTCAGCTTAGGAGCCTATATAACCTCTGCATCCCTATAGATCTGAGCTCACTTTCTGTGGTCATGAGTAGGAACATTCCAAGCTGCCACAATATCAGGACCCATCTTCCTCAGGTGTAGCATAGAGTATGTTGTCCAGCCTCCCTTAGGAGGATGGAACATTCTCTACCATTGTTGATCCAAGTTGAGGGCAAGGTCCTATGGGGGGGCCTTCAAAGGGGTCCATTTTCTTATTCCTGATAGAGATGACCAGTAACAATGGAGAGAGGGATTTATTTGAGGTGTAGGTCCATAATGTCTGTTTGGGGATCTCAGGCCTCCCTGACTAGGGCACCAGCTGATGGAGTGGCCTGATAGAGACTAAAGAATCATCCTTTAAGTATGCCAGTCTCTTGCCCTTATTCAGCGTTTGCAGTCTTTGCTTTGATAAGGTTAGCTTTGGAGTGAGTGAGAGAACTGTAATAGGAAGTAGGTGAGGAGGGTATCTAGGTCTAAGGAGACACTATTTCATTAGGGAGTTTATAATGACTCACTGCAAACTATTATGTACTTTTGGTTTCAGGTATATATTTCGCCCTAATTATGGATACATAGGAACATGTGACCTATCTCATGGAACCTGGTCTATATCTAGGCTTTGGGACTTTGTTAGGAAGTGAACCTCCTGGAATGGAATTAGAGAACACTGTGAAAAGAAAGGTCTCACCCAAGTAATGAGGGTGAAAGGGTGACATTCCTGAGACACCTGATGTCACTGGAGATAGTCTGAAATGAAGCATGCTGAGGTGGTACTCATTGCGTTGACTAGGTTGGGATCAGCAGATGCAATATCATTTGATATGAATTGAGAGAAGCATGCAGGAAAGTGAGCCCCACCCTAGAGGTACCAGGACTGGGGGAAATATAGGCTCTATAGGGAAAGCGGGAGGGTCCTGCTGTCTTAGGGTTAAGAAGACAATAGATAGTTATTGCTATAGTCATATTATTTGGCAGTTGGATTAACTTTGAAAAATCCCTTTGTTAGGATTTGCTGTATCATACACAACATCACCATAATTTATGTCCTTTGACATTTGTATATAGCTGTGCCACCGGTTGCTTCTGTTCTCCCTGGTCTAGGCTTTTAAGAGAGTCAACATATCACTCAGTCTACATATTTAAAAGACTCAGTCTGTTATTTAAAGAGTTTGAGACATACAATCAATTTTTCCTCCTCTCATATTAATTAAATAGTGATTTATATAACTACAAATTAATAGGAGTGTACATAAACACCATTCACACCACCAAAAGACTGTGTCCCATCCCATCCCACCCCCTGCCCCATGAAGCCGAACATGCACTCTCACCCTCACCCCAGGGTTTTTACTTTGGTGCCATACTCCAAATCATGTTAAATTCTATGGTGATTGATGCTAATGTCGTAAAGCTATCGCTAGTGAAAGAATTCATAGTAGTGTTGCCCAGGAGGTGGCACAATAAATAAAGCATTGGACTTAAAGGTCTGAGGTCTCAAGTTCAAATCCCTGCATTGCATGTGCCAGAGTAATACTCTTGTCCTCTCTCTCTCCTTCTCTCCTCTCTCAAGAATAAATAAATCTTTAAAATAAAATTAAATTAATGGTAGGTTAGTAGATTAACAGAAGGTGGTATAGTCAGACAATGGAATACTATTCAGCAATTTAAAAGATGGACCATTGATCATAAAAATTCAGGGATGAGTTGCAAAGCATTATGCACAGTGAAAGGATTCTTACAGAGGTGTTAATTATATTAGTCTGGAAATTCTATGGTAAGTAATTTAGAGTATGGGAAAAAAGTCTGACCAATAGGTAAGGGTGAGTTGGGAAGGAGTGTGAAGTTATTTTCAGTGGTGGTAGAAATGTACAATGCTTGTCTTAATTTATTTACTTATTTACTAATTTATTTGTGTATGTGTGTGCATATGCCACCAGGCTAGATATACTCCACAATTCCTACTGTTCCTCCCCTCCCCTTTTTTTGACAGAGAGAAATAGAGAAGGAGGGAGAGAGCAATGTCTGCAACACTGCTCTACTGCTTGTGAAACATTCCCCCGTACAGGTAGAGGACTGGGGGCTTGAACCCAGGTCCTTGAACATGGTAATATGTATGCCCAACAGTATGCACCACCACACACGCAGCTCCCGTCAACAATTATTTTAATGGTCACTGGAGGGTCCAGATAGTGGTGAGGGAAGTCTCTGTAGGCCTGAGGAGAGGTTGTCTCACACAAAGCGGTACCCATACATTTGTCTATGCTGTACTCACATGTGAATGTGGGGGTTGGGGTCAAAGAGGAGCTAGTGTTGCAGGTGGAAAAAAAGCAAACATGTTTCTTGATGTGAAGACACATCGGGAGAGTAAGGAGGGAGCATACTAAGAAGGGACTGAGTGCCAGGGAGCAGAGACAACACTGCGGAAGTTTTAATTAATTAATTAATAATTTAAATTTCTGTACTCAGGGTTTTTAAATTTTATTTTCCCTTTAGTTGCCCTTGTTTTTTTTATTGTTGTAATTATTATTACTGTTGTTATTAATGTCGTCATTGTTAGATAGGGCAGAGAGGAATGGAGAAAAGAGGGGAAGGCAGAGAGGGGGAGAGAAAGAAACCTGCAGACCTGCTTCACCACCTGTGATGCAACTCCCCTGCAGGTAGGGAGCTGGGGCTCAAACCGGGATCCTTACGCCAGTCCTTGCGCTTAACCCGCTGCGCTACCGCCCAACTCCCCAGAAATTTTTACTTTAACTTCTGAGAAGCAGGATCCTTATCGTGATATGAAGTAACAGGAAGTGTGTGACAAAATGTACCTGAAGATGGTTGATTCTTTTATTTTTTATTTTTATAATTATTTTCCTTTGTCATCATCAGGGTTTCACTGCTCCAGAATGATTTTTTCCATTAGAAAGAGACAGAGACAAAGAGACAGAGAGAGGGAGAGACCACAGCACTGAAGTCCTCCCCCCCAGTGTGGTAGAACTGAATTTGAGCCTGAGTGGTATGCATGACAAAACAGAAGTACTATCCAGGTGAACTATCTTGCCAGTCAATGAATACTTATTGACAGTAATGGAAGAAAACAGTAGCACAATCGCAAATAACAGATCTTTGTAAAAACTATGTGATATATATATACATATATATATATATATATATATATATATTTTTTTTTTTTTGCTCAACTCTGGCTTATGGTGGTGCAAGGGATTGAACCTGGGACTTTGGAGCCTCAGGCATGAGTGTCTCTTTGCATAACCATTATGCTATCTACTCCCTTTAAAAACTACATAACAGGAATCAACAAAATAGCTTACCTGGATAGTACCCAGGCTCAAGCCTGGTCCTCACTGTGTTGGAGGAAGTTCTGGTGCTGTGGTTTCTCTGTATACAGGTCTCTGAAAAAGTCAGTTTGCAGCAGTGAAACCCAAAAAATGAAAAGAAAAAAAAAACCTATGTGGCTGAGTCTAGAATCCCTAAATTTATGGTTCTGCAACTTTCACCTTTAAAACAATAAGTAGCCAAACAAATGTGCAGGAAGCAGGTGGTTCCAGGGTAAAAGATGTGCTGGGCCTACTCCACACACAGCTCACCGAGATAGTTCCACACATCCTCCTGTGAGGCTCAGAAGAGGACAAACTTGGGGGATGGCCGTGTGCGTGTGCAGGAAGTTATAGAAACATGACCTCATACAAGGTGAGTGTGCATGGACTATAACTTTCTACTATGAAGCCCCAGGAGCCTGATTCAGGCCCAGCTGTCTTAACTTGGTTCCCTCAGCAGTCTCAGGCCTCATTTGACTACCTCCTCTCTGGATAGCCGCCTCTAAGGTGGCTTTCAAATGGAATAATGGATAGTGTCTCTCCTCTCCTCTCCTCTTTTTCTCTTTCTCTCTTTCTTCCCCCCTCTCTTTCTCTCTCCCCCCCTCTCTGATCCTATATTACTTGTTACCCTAAACAAGACTCAGGTAACAAAGAGAAAAACTTAGGCAAGGTATAAAGATTCTGGACACTCAGACTTATCTCCTTCATTGGAAATTATAACTGATTGATTTTGCCATCTGTATTTGTTTGTTTTATCAAACTTTTCAGCTGTGACTAGTGCCTAAACTGCTATGCTCTCTCCCCAGTCTTTTTTTTTTACTCCAGGGTTATCACTGGGCTCAGTGGTACCAGCACTACTAATACACTAAGCCTGGCAGCCTTTTTTTTTTTTCATTTTAATGGATAGGATAGAGAGAATTGAGAGAGGAGGGGAAGGGGAGAGAGAGAGAGTAAGAGAAAGATAGACACCTACAAACCTGTTTCACCACTTGTGAAGTATTCCTCCTGCAGATGGAGAGCTGGTCCATTTTCCATATTTATTCTTGAATGGTCACCAGTGATCTCTTCTTTTAGCTCTGACACTCAGATAGCCTAAGTGCAGAGCTCTAGCCATCCTACTGGCTAAGTTGCAGACTCTTTCCCACAGGAAAGTGGTTTCCATTGAGCACTTCCTCATAGCTGTGTTTTCACCCTCTGACTGCAAAATTGACCTTAGGCTATGCATTCTAGTTAGCTAATGCTGCCTAAAAAAATCAGCCACACTCAATTACTTAAAAAAAAAAAATCAAGCACCTCTGTTTCTCTCCTCTCCTCTCCCAGGTCAACTAGGAATACCAAAGAGATCATCTGGGACTGCACAAGGCAGGACTAGAAAGACTTCAGGAACCCAACAAATCACCAGTGAGTACAAATACGTGTGGCTCCTGGACAGAGAGGAGCTTAGGGAGAGATTAAGTGGCTATTAACAGACCCGCAGTTTACCAGTTGAGACACCACCTCTAGTCTGTTTTACCAACAAAAAGATGGCTGAAGGGAGGAGAGGACTCCCCTAAGACTCACCAAATGCAACTGTGAGTCTCTATTGCTACTGCCCTCAGAGGCTGGAGGAGCAGGGGAGAGGTCGTTTGCTGACACCAGAGGACAGAGAACTGACCAGGAATCTCAAGAGAAGATCTATACCTTGGTGGCCTAGCAGAAGGGCTGTATGGTGGGAGCCTTTCCATGATGTTCTCCTGAAGAGAACATAGTGAATAATTGCCTCAGAATCTGCAAACTATAAATGGGACTTGTTTAGAAACTCACAGGGCCCAGCAGTGCTGCCTACCTTGGCAGAGAAGTTGAACGGAGCCTGGAGCTTTGAATCCTTGGGGTGTGAGAGTCTCTTTGCATAACCACTGGATTATTTCTGCCCCACCCTGCTTTATCTCTTGGTCAGGAGTGGGGGATTAAGCTAAGAAGCCTACTTATAGTTTAAAAGCCCTCAGGCTCCCATAGCCTACAGGGGAGAAAAAGAATAAAAGTCTTTAAAAGCCACTGTACTCCAACTCAGGGATTAAAATAATATTGAAACAACTGTCAATTTCCACAACTGTGAACCCTTAAGTAACTTATTTAGACACAAGTCAATCCAGACAAGAGTGATCAGTAATTTGAAAAGTACTGAGAGAGGGACCTCATAACATACTATATAGAATGGTTAAACCAACAAGGAGAAATAGTGGAGAAATGAACCAGGACAAGAATCCAGCTAAAAGCCCACCAAAGGCTGAAGCACAAAATAATGAGGTCAACATCCAAACACTAGTTGAGGAAATAATCACAGGAGTGAGTAAAGAGTTTGAAAGAATTGTCGACAGAAATGCAAAAACAACAAATGAGAATGTGGAAGAAAACACTAATTATCTCAAGGTTATTAGATAGCTGAAAGCTGAAATAGCTGAGCTAAAAACACAATTAGTTGAACAAGCTAAAACAGTATCAGAACAGGGTAACAAAATAGATGAACCCTGTTGGTATGCTTCTAAATTCTGCTTCTAAGACCCCTTCTGTTACATTGCTTGAGGCTGTGGTCTATTTACATAATCATTGTTTTCATTGGTTTAATCCCCACTGGTTCACATGCTATTTTCCTTCTCCCCACCCCTTATCCTACGTACTTCCTCTTCCCGACACTTCTGCCTCAGGAGATATATAGGACAGAACTGTGATTAAGAGATTAGATTGTTGAACTTCATCCCTGCTTGTCAATAAAGATTGAACTGCATTCCCAGCTCAGCCATGAGTCCCTGGTCATCTCTCTACTGCCTGTGAAGCTAGCCCAGCCCAGCAAATGGTGCCCTGAACAGGGACTGGCAGAACCCTAGAAAGCAGGAGAGGGAGAGAGAATAGAATAAATGAGCCTGATGACAAAATTAGCAAGATTGAGAATTAATTGGAGATAACTAAAAAAGAAGTAGGAGCTCTCAAAAAGAGATTAAGAGATACTGAAAACAACAACAGAGACCTATGGGATAACTTCAAAAGAAATAATATATGCATTATTGGCTTACCAGAGGAAGAAAGAGGGGGAGAAGAAGAAAGAATTCTTCAGGACATAATAGCTGACAACTTCTCTAGTCTAAACAACATCAAAGACATAAAGGTTCAAGAAGCCCAGAGGGTCCCAAACAGAATTAACCCAGACTTAAAGACACCAAGACACATCCTATTGAGAATGGAAAGGAATAAGGATAAAGAAAAGATCCTGAAGGCTTCAAGAGAAAAACAAAGAGTCACATACAGAGGAAAACCCATAAGATTAGCAGCAGACTTCTCAACACAAACACTACAAGCCAGAAGAGAAAGGCAAGATATCTATCAAGTGCTCAATGAGAAAGCCTTTCAAACAAGACTACTGTATCCTGCTAGACTGTCATTCAGACTAGATGGAGGCATCAAAACCTTCTCAGACAAGCAACAGTTGAAGGAATCAATTATCACCAAGTCTGCCCTTAAAGAAGTTCTGAAAGGTCTCCTATAAACAGACCACCATAAATAGGCCATCTGTCAGAACACTCTAAAAATCTACAAAAAATGGCATTAAAATATTTTCAATCTTTGATATCAATAAATGTCAATGGCCTGAATTCACTTATAAAAAGGTACAGAGTAGTAAGATGGATCAGAAAAAACTGCCCAAAAATATACTGTCTAAAGGAAACCCACCTAACTCAACAAGACAAAAACAGACTTAAAGTAAAAGGATGGAAAACTATCATACAAGCCAATGGCCCACAAAAAAGGGACGGAATAGCTATTCTCATATCTGACACGATAGACTTTAAAAAAATAAAATTTGAAAAGATAGGGATGGATACTACTTAATGCTCAGAGCATCAGTCAATCAAGAGGACTTAACAATTATTAACACCTATGCACCCAATGAAAGCCATCTAAATACACCAAGAATCTACTGAAAGAACTACAGCACTATATTAACAGCAACACAGTAGTAGTAGGGGACTTCAACATCCCACTCTCTCAACGTGACAAATGATCCATTGTAGGGAAATTGTGAGGATGTGATAGAGCCTGGCAGGGCCTGGCCTGAGGGGTGAGTCTATCCAGTTAATCTCTCTTTCTACCGAGGTTGAGCGGGGGGGACACAGGAACCCTAAAGGTTTGTCTCATCTTATCAGACTCCCTGCCTCACAAAGCACCCTGCATTTTTCTTCCTCAAGGCACCTGGCTTTCCTTAAAACAAGCTCCCCATGCTCCACCCTGCATTCCATGATGCTATGTCCTGCCCTTTTATTATCTACATATCAATCTTCTGCTTTGTCTTACAGATAACTAAAGGTCTCCTTCCTAATTCCCCACAGGGTTTTATTAATCCTACCACTTAAACCCCTGGCAACAGTTGCTAAGGAAGTCCCTACCTTTTTCTGAGGTCCAGAAAAGCCGCCCAGACACAGGTAAGTGGCATCCTCTGTGGCCCTGCATTTCCCTCCACCATGGGATTTTTTCCGTTTTATGAGGAGGTGTCCCAGACATTCTATCCTTCACTCCTGGGACAGGTTTTCGATCTCAGAGACGCTTTAATTTTCGCTACACCGTGGGTTCTCATGGCTATATTTACTATTTTCAGGATATGTACAAGGTCTCCTGCCAAAAGATTAAGTGACCTTGAGGCTGAGATACAGGAGTTAAAGGATATTTGCTTAAGACTTAAATGCCCTAAGCGATCTGCAGTCAGCCCCAAAACCGCTGCCTCCGGAGACACGTGTTTGGTTTCTCCTACAGCAGCTTCCGCTTCCACAACCCCTCCCCCCACTGCCCCTGGAGACACGTGTCTGGTTTCTTCTGCAGCAGCTTCTGCTTCCTTGACCCTTCCCCCCACTGCCCCTGCAGACACGTGTTAGGCCACTCCTTTGACCCCTCCCCCAGCTGTCCCCACAGACACGTGTTCGGCCACTTCTCTGACTCCTCCTCCTGCTGCCCCCACAGACACGGGTTCAGTTTTTCTTGCTGCGGCTTCCGCTTCTTTGACTCCTCCCCCTGCTAATATCTCATCATTAAGAGACCCTGTGGCTTCCTCTCCTTCAACTCCTGCCCCTGCTGACACCTCATCATTAAGAGACCTTGTGGCTGAGATACGAGAGTTAAAGGATATTTTTTCAGCATTTAAGGACTTTAAACCATGTACAGTCCACCCCAAGAGCTCCATCCCCATAGATAAGTGTTCAGTTTCCCCTGCCACTACAGCACCTTCCACTTCCATAGATCTCTCCCCAGTGTCATCGAACCAAATCCACACCTTCCCGGTAAATGTGGCCCCTAATAGACAAAACCCTCAGGTGTGGGTTTCGTATGCATTTTCCCTCAAAATTACTCTAAACCTGTCTGGGTTCCTGCCCACCATGTCTGACAATACCCGCAGGATAGCACTGTTATCCCTGAAGAACAAGAAATACAAGAGGACTAGATGCAGGATACATCCCAGGATCCATAATATGACATGGCAGAACCTACAAAAGTTGGCTCACAGAGCCCTCTCTCCTTTCCCTCCCCTGAATGTCTTACGTTATGACTGGCCAGTTGTGTTTTGTGAGTGTGTTGAATGACCAAAAATTTTTTGCATGACCCATCTGCTCAAAATACTCTAAATGTTAAAACCATTGTCACTAACATATGTTAACTCTCTAAGTAACCTGAGTCTGTTTATACTCCAAAGTAAAAATGGTTAAAAATCAATATATATTTTAACTATAATATGTAGAGACTGCTACAGGAGGTCACATTAGATTACCTTTTAACAAAAATCATAAAGATATTCAAACCAATTATAATCATCGAGGTATCAATTATAGTAAACCTCTAACTTGTTACAAGTTTTATTTTTTTTCCACAAGTAAGTGATTACAGCTATCAAGTCTTCATATGAAGAATGATCTGTTCATATGGTAAGGTATTAAACTATAAAAAGTTCCTCCATACACAACCTATATAAATTAACAACATTCACATATTCTTGTAAACTTAACTGGGGTATCTTGTCTTGCCACCATAAGCCATGCCTTTGTCAGCCAACAATTTAAAGATGTTTCCCTTTATAACATCACCCATGCCATGGACATCCTTTACTACTCCCAAAGACAAATGTCTGTTCCCCTAGACATCACATCCACTGACTGCTCCCTTAGACTTAAGATATGATCCCACCTCTTCATACCAATGGATACATTCCCCCTTCCTTACCTGCCTACCCTTAGTTGTGGGACCCTAGCTTGTTTTACTTCTTCTGCTCACAATAGGTCCTATAATTCTTTTTTTTCAACATTTTAATTTATTTATTAATGAGAAAGAGAGGAGGAAAGAGAAAGAACCAGATATCTTTCTGGTACATGTGCTTCCAGGGATCAAACTTGGGACCTCACGCTTGAGAGTCTAATGCCTTATCCACTGCAACACCTCCCAGACCACAGTCCTATAATTCTTAACAAGCTCATGGCCTTTTTGTGGCAACAGATTGATGCCATAAAGATGCAACCTATACACTCACTATCATAGGCTAGACATGGCAGAATATTGAGTTTCTGTGGAGGATTTGCCCCTCTCCATCAGAATGTCCACCATGTAGAGGGCTGGCTAGCCAATGATGGATAAGAGGAAACTAGCGCTATCCAGTCAACCTAAGACAGGGCACTTGGTACTACTGGGCAAAAATGACCAGGTGTTCCAATGACGGGTAAGACGGAAGGCTGATCCCCAACCTAAGACAGGCACAGTCCACCCTGCCACAAAACAAAGTCTGCCAAACATCAAAACATGACATAAGACAGGGGGACATGTGGGGAGCCACATGTGCCCTCAAGGTTGCTATTGGCATGGCCATAGAGTTTATGTTAAAAGATAGTTCCTGGGAATCGGGCAGTGGCGCAGTGGGTTTAGCGCAGGTGGCGCTAAGTGCAAGAACTGGCTTGAGGATCCCAGTTTGAGCCCCCAGCTCCTCACCTGCAGGGGAATCACTTCACGGGCGGTGAAGCAGGTCTACAGGTGTCTTTCTCTCCCCCTGTCTTCCCCTCCTCTCTCCATTTCTCTCTGTTCTATCCAACGACCACAATATCAGTAATAACAACAATATAATTACATACAATAAAAACAACTAGGGCAACAAAAGACAAGATAACAACAAAAAAAAAAGGGATAAGATAGTTCCCGCTTCCCTACACCTTAGAGTCTTTGTTAAAAGATAAGTTCTTTTTCCCCATGAATCACCCAGGACCTTCCAGATAACGGCTGACTACCATGACAAATAATATAAAATATAATCATAAATGAATAGGAAAGATACATCCCCCAATACTCAGTTGGTCAAGGCACCAAACCTCTTTTTCTATAAAGCATTCAAATCAGATGCCCTGCTAACCACGAGAAGCAGATTGTTTGTGTTTCTTCCACAGGAATCCCAGAAAAAAAAAACATCTGGACCCCTGCACACCCTGACATCACCCACTAGATGGCACGACTACAGTGGCACACCCCCTGAAACCCTAGATGTCACCTGATGTGATCTGAAGAACCTGATTCACAGACTCCAAGGACAGAACTGCCTGTCTGCCTTTCCTGCTTCTTTTTGGCAGTTCCAGCTCACTTTCTACAGAAAAGCAGAATTCCAGAGGCTGACCTTCCTCATGCAGCATTTCATCCCCTGCCATTTCTCCCCCTAGTTGCCTACTTTGGACTGAGACATTTATCGGACTTGCTGATATACCCTTTGGACACTTTAGACAATTTTACAGCAGCTTTCTTCCCTTCACGTTGCTGGTTTTTCATAGACTGACCCTGAGTAGTTCACAGACTTTACACACTGTTGCCTTGGGCATTAGATAAAAGGAAAGGGGGAGATGCTGGGAAATTGTGCAGATGCATTCACATCTGCCATGTTTTCCCCTCAGGCTACTACTAGTTCCTGTGAGAGTTGGGACATTTTTGGAGTGCCTGTTCTACCATGTTGTGCCCTCAGGGCATTGTCTATATCCCTGCGATATCCTGAGTGCTTTGATTACTCCTCCCCCCTCCCATTCTCATGAGAGTTATCATCCTACCCTGGAGTGCTGTGGTTACTCCTCCCCCTTCCCATTCTCGTGAAAGCTACTCCTATAAAAACCCTTCGTTTTCCACACCTCGCTCTCTTGCCAGCACTTCACTCCAGTGTTCAGACGCAGGAAAGGTTACTGCATGAGGCAGCCATTTTCGCTACCTCTACGTGGCCCAACCTGCTTCTCTAGCACCCAACTCTGAGGTGCCAGTACAAATAAAGATTTGTGTTTCCTCTTCGCTCCGGACCCCCTCTCTCTTCTCCGCGGCCCCGCACAACAACATCTGGCTCAACAACAAGCCATTGCAGTTTGCGCCATCTGGCTTAACCAGGTGTGCTACTGCCCAACACTGGGGCACTCAGATGAATAAAGATTTGAATGGCCTCACCACCACTAGCTTGGTTCCTGGGTCATCTCTCTTGCACACGTCACTAGCCTGACAATCCAGGCAGAAAAATCAATAAAAAAAAAGAGGGAGCTAGATAAACTAGAACTATTAGACATTTTAAGAGACATTCAACACAATAAACACAATAATACACATTCTACTCAAGTCCACATGGGTCATTCTCAAGGATATGTTAGGCCACAAAGACAGCATAAGCAAATTCAAGAGCATTGAAATCATCCCAAGCATCTTCTCAGATAACAATGGAATTAAACTAACACTTAATAATCAACAAAAGATTAGTAATAGTCCCAAAATGTGGAAGCTCAACAGTACACTACTGAACAACTACTGGGTCAAAGAGGAAATCAAGGAAGAAATCAAAATGTTTCTGGAGTTCAAGGAAAATGAAGACACAAACTATCAAATATTTGGGACACAACTAAGGCAGTACTGAGAGGGAAGTTCATAGCCATATAAGCACACATTAGGAAACAAGAAAAAGCATAAATAAACAGCCTGATTGCACATCTTAAAGACCAAGAAGAATAAGAACAAAGGAACCCTAAAGCAACCAGAAGGACAAAAATCACTAAAGTTAGGGCAGAAATAAATAACATTGAAAATAAGAAAACCATACAAAAGATCAATGAAAGTAAATGTTGGTTCTTTGAAAGAGTGTACAGAATCAACAAACCTTTAGCCTGACTCACAAAACAAAAAAGGGATAAGACCCAAATAAATCAGATCATAAATGAAAGAGGAGTTATCACAACAAAAACAGCAGAAATTCAGCAGATCATGTGAGACTTCTAAGAACAACTCTATGCCACCAAGCTAGAGAACCTGGAAGATATAGATGACTTGCTAGATACCTATGAACTTCCAAAATTAAATAAAGAGGAACTAGATAATATGAACAGGCCCATCACAGCTAATGAAATTGAAACAGTTATCAAAAACCTTCCCAAGAATTAAAGTCCTGGACCAGATGGTTTTACAAATGAATTCTACATAACCTTCAAAGAATAACTAATACCTCTACTTTTAAAAGTCTTCCAGAAGATTGAAGACACTAGAATACTCCCTTCCAGCTTCTATGAAGCCAACATCACTTTGATACAAAAAGCAGACAGGGACACAACTGAAAACTAAAACTACAGACCAATATCTCTGATGAACATAGATGCGAAAATATTGAACAAAATCTTACTCAACCGGATATGGCAGTCTATTAAAAAGATTGTTCATCATGACCAAGTGGGGTTTACCACAGACATGCAAGGTTGGTTTAATATATGTAAATCAATCAATGTGATCCACCGCATCAACAAAAGCAAGACCAAAAACCACATGGTCATATCAATAGATGCAGAGAAAGCCTTTGACAAAATACAACATCGCTTAATGATCAAAACTCTACAAAAAATGGAAATATATGGAAAATTCCTGAAGTTAGTGGAGTCTATATATAGAAAACCTACAGCCAGCATCATACTCAATGGTGAAAAACTGGAAGCATTTCCCCTCAAGTCAGGTACAAGACAGGGCTGCCCACTTTCACCTTTATTATTCAACATAGTGTTGGAAGTTCTTGCCATAGCAATCAGGCAGGAACAAGTAATTAAAGGCATACAGATTGGAAGAGAAAAAGTCAAACTCTCCCTATTTGCAGATGACATGATAGTATACACAGAAAAACCAAAGAAATCCAGCAAGAACCTTTTGGAAATCATCAGGCTACAAAATTAACATTCAAAAGTCTGTGACATTCCTCTATGCAAACACTAAGTTGGAAGAAGTTGAAATCCAGAAATCAATTCCCTTTACTATAGCAACAAAAACAATCAAATATCTAGTAATAAACCTAACCAAAAAGTGAAAGCCTTGTATACTGAAAATTGTGAGACAGTACTCAAAGAAATTGAAAAAGACACAAAGAAATGGAAAGATATTCCATGTTCATGGGTTGAAAGAATTAACATCATCAAAATGAATACACCACCCAGAGCCATATACAAATTGAATGCTCAAGATCCCAACCACATTTTTAGGAGAATATAACAAATGCTACAAATGTTTATCTGGAATCAGAAAAGACCTAGAATTGCCAAAACAATCTTGAGAAGAAAGAACAGAACTGGATGCATCACACTCCTGATCTCAAATTCTATTATAGGGCCATTTTCATCAAAACTTCTTAGTACTGGAATATGAATAGACATACTGACCAGTGGAATAGAATTTAGAGCCCAGATGTAAGCCCCCACACCCATGGACATCTAATCCTTGACAAAGGTGGCCAGACTATTAAATGGGGAAAGCAAAGTGGCTTCAACAAATGGTATTGGAAAAAATTGGTTGAAACATGCAGAAGAATGAAAATGAACCACTATATTTCACCAAATACAAAAGTAAATTCCAAGTGGATCAAGGACCTGGATGTTAGATCAGATACTTAGAGAAAAATATTGGCAGAACTCTTTTTCATATAAATTTTAAAGACATCTTCAATGAAAAGAATCCAATTACAAAGAAGACTAAGGCAAGAATAAACCTAAGGTACTAGATTAAATTAAAAAGCTTTTGCACAGCAAAAGAAACTACTACCCAAACCAAGAGACACCTTATAGAATGGGAGAACTTTACATGCCATAAATCAGACAATAATTTAATAACTAAAACATATAAAAAGCTTGCCAAACTCAACCACAAGATAACAAATGATCCCATCGAAAAATGGGGAGAGGACATGGACAGAATATTCACCACAGAAGAGATCCAAAAGGCCAAGAAACACATGAAAAAATGCTCAAGTCTTTGATTGTCAGAGAAATGCAAATAAAGACAGTAATGAGATACCACTTCAGTCCTGTGAGAATGTCATACATCAGAAAAGGTAACAGTAACAAATGCTGAAGAGGTTGTGGGCACAAAGGAATGTGACTTTCTTGCTGGTGGGAATGTCAATTGGTCCAACCTCTATGGAGAACAGTCTGGAGAACTCTCAGAAGGCTAGAAATGTACCTACCCTATAACCCTACAATTCCTCTCCTGGGGATATATCCTAAGGAACCCAACACACCCATCCAAAAAGATCTGTGTACATTGTTCTTAGCAGCACAATTTGTAATAGCCAAAACCTGGAAGCAACCCAGGTATCCAACAACAGATGAGTGACTGAGCAAGTTGTGGTATAGATACACAATAGAATACTACTCAGCTATTAAAAACTGTGACTTCACCATTTTAAGCAGATCCTGGATAGAGCTTGAAGAAATCCTGTTAAGTGAAATAAGTCATGAACAGAAGGATGAATATGGTATGATCTCACTCTCAGGCAGAAGTTGAAAAACAAGATCAGAAAAGAAAACACAAGTAGAACCTGAACTTGAGTTGGTGTATTGCACCAAAGTAAAAGACTGAGGTGGGTGGGAGGGAGAATACAGGTCCAAAAAAAGATGACAGAGGACCTAGTGTGTGCTGTATTATTATATGGAAAACTGGGATATATCATGTATGTACAAACTATTGTATTTACTTTTGAATGTAAAACATTAATTCCCCAATAAAGAAATTTTTAAAAAATCATTTGTTATCTCTCAGTTTCTGTTGGTTAAAACTTGTAGTTCCAGCCACATGTCAATAATGACAGATATCATCCAAAGGCTTGACTGTGATATTTGTCACTACCAGCACGACTCACTCACCTGACTGGCAAATAATTGCTGGCTCTCATAGAGGGATGCACTTCTTTACATGTTAGTCTCTTCACTTTGCTGTATGATTGTCCTCCTGGCAGGGCACTTGACTTCCCCAAAAGCTGGGCATCCAAGAGACTTGAACTTGCAATGACTTTTATGGCCAAGGCTTAGATATCACATATGATTCCATGGACCTTATCTATCAGTATGAATAGTATGAAGGAGGACCACATAAGAAAGCAAGGAGGTCACCTGGGAGGCTGACCCACTACACCAGAGAAGGGTCAGAAAAAGGCAACTAGATTAAAGCCAGAAAGTGATTGCCACTTAGCTGAGAGGAGACATCTTACATGTCAGAAAATTTGAGAAGGTCAACAGCAACAATAATAATGAAAGAGAAGGAGGGGTTTGCAGTGCCACGCCTGGTTGAGCACACACACTACAGTTTGCAAGGGTTCAAGCACCCAATTCCCACCTGCAGGAGCACTGAAGCAGTGATGCAGGTGTCTTTGTTTCTCTCTCCTCTATCTCTCCTTCCCACTCAATTTCTTTCTGTCCCTATCCAAAATAAATAAATGAATAAAATATTAAGATGATAATAACAGTAATAAAAGAAAAGAAAAGACAGCTAGCATATGCCCTGAAATGCAAAGTCATTATTCAGTGAACAAGAGAGATAGAGAGGCTCTGCATTGCTGAAAATTGTAATCTACTGAGAATGACAGAGTTCACATAAATAATTATAAATGATTGAACTTGTACCTCTCTTTGGCCTTACCCCCGACATAGTCTTTTTTCTACTACTCATCTATTTTCTAAATGAGTTTCAACCACACTGCTTTCTCTTCATTCCTCAAAAAAAACTAATTCCTACCTCCCTCAGGACCTTTGCACTGTCTGGTGCCTGGAATTTCTGCAGATCTTTCCACAACCAGCTCTGTTCATCATTCAGATCTCTGCATGTTATTTCCACCTGATCATCTTTTATACAGTTATTATCCATGCCCCCACCCTTGCCTAGAATGCAAGCTACATAAGAACAGGGACTGTTAAATATCTTTCACTCACTACTGTGTGTTAAGACTTGGGCAGCATTTCTACTGCTGAGTTGTAGTTATAACTAGTGGTAAGGGAGTGTGGGAATCAACGTTAGAAAGCCATATGCCAACATAATTTTTTAATTTAAAGAATAAGAGGAATAGGGGTTAACTGTTGGTGCACTTGAGTACATATATTACAATGCACATGTACCCAGGTTTGAGCCCTTGATCCCCAACTGCAGGGGAAAAGCTTTGCAAGTGGTGAAGCAGTGTTGCAGATGTCTCTCTTCCTTTCTATCTCTCTCTTCCCTCTCAATTTCTGGCTGTCTCTATTCAATAAATAAAGAGAATACAAATTTTTTAAAAGAATAAGAGGAATATATATGTTAAAATTTATTTTATTTTTTAATTGGGGATTAATGTTTTATAGTCAACAGTACAGTAGTTTGTTACATTAAAATTTTAACTATGTCTTTTGGTACTGACATATAGTGTAATAATGTAAAATTAGATCTTTTTATTTACTAGGGGATTAGTGGTTTACAGTTGTTGACACATGGGTACAATTTCTCACCTCCCTGTGATAGATGTCTTCAAAACACTCTCCTGTGTGGAAACTTGTAACTGTGATAGTTCTTGTGCTCTGGATCTGGATAATAATGGGTCTAAGCACATAATTCATAGAATAAAAGATATTCTCCTAGAGAAAAACAAAAGGATTTGGGTAGTGCTTGCTACACACTAAACCATGAATATATATTGTAATGAGTGAATGAAGTACTCATCTGCTGAGCAGGTTCTAAAATTGTATCAAGTTTAACTCCTAGAATATTGCACGCTTAAGCAACCTGAACCAAGGCTGTCAAATTGCACTTATTCTAAAATCTAACCATACTGATTCCTTGACTCTGAGCAAATATCACACATCTGCCACACCTGATTTTCCACTTGCTTCTTGATTCAGTTGATCTGGCTCAGGCTGGTTGTGTTATTGTGTGTTTTCTCAATTTCGGACCACTTTCACTTGGACTCCTGAACAACTCCTCTCTCCCCTGCAAAGGAAAGGCAATTCTAGCCATGATTTGCTGTATGTGTGTTTTTAGCTTTCCTAAGATGAAATAGTGAAAACAGTTGTTCATTAGCATCACAGATTTTCTGCTTTTGGGGAGAAACAACATGACAAACAGAGACACCCCCCGGTATATTTATTCTGAAAATATGTTTTTTAATTTGGAAGCAAATGGATGCTGCCAGTCTGCAGGCTGTTTTACCTGCTGTGGTGTGTGATTATCGAGACCCAATCTCTCTGGGTGGTGGTGCCAGCTAATGGACTCCGGCTCCCTGTGTATGTTTATCTGCAGTTAATTAAAATTTTGTCAAGTCTTTCTCATAGCCCTTGTGTACAGAAAAGCAGAGCCTTGGCTGGCTCTGCTCTGAGCTGGCAAGCAAGGTGGGGGCGGTCATCCTATTAAAATATTAATCTGACAGTGCAATCAGGCCTGTGGGCTTTCACCCCCGAGATTGTCCCGCTGGGAAGTCACAAATCGATGCCAGTGCTCAGTGCCTGTGGCCACTGTCCCTGCCAGGCCTGAGTCAGCATCAGACGTGACTTTTCAGAACTGTTATTTGACAGTAAATCTAAGCAGAACCCTAGGAGATGGTTCGTAAAAACTGAGAGGAACAGCACGTGCCTCTCTTGTGAAAGGGGATGTGAGACTGTACTTTGTAAATATGAATGGGGCAATTCTCCAGTTTTTGTTTTGATGGCGTAGGTCAGGCTAGGAAGAAAAGTACCCTGCACTTCAGATGGTAGTTTGGAAAACCTGACTCTAACAGGGATAGTGGAGGGGATTAAAGATTGGGTTGGCACTCAGCATCTCCTTTGCTTCTTTGGAGATATGGGAGTTGCTGCCCCTCTACAAGTTCACCGTTTTATATGCCTCACCTCCCCACTTTAGTCACTGTTACTTGTATCCTCACAAATGAACCATTTCTGTTGCTACCTTCACTCACAGACTTGTGAACTAAAGTCTTTTCACAAATGAAGTCACAAACCTCAGAAAGCACAACAGCAACCAAAGCAAAGATTAATGCAATTCAACCAAAACAAGTTAGCCAAGCAACACCTCCACTCAAAAACCTAAGACAGCAGGAACCTCCCTCTTCCTCTAGAGAGCCTATATTTCCCCAGTTCTGGAACCTTTAGGGTGGGGCTCAATTTCCTGCATGCTTCTCTCAATTCATACCAAATGATATTGAATCTGCTGATCCCAACCTAGAAGGAACAAAGGAACCCTTCTACACTCATGTTGGGACTGTAAATTGGTCCAACTTCTGTGGAGAGCAGTCTGGAGAACCATCACAAGGCTAGAAATGGACCTCCCATATGATCCAGTAATTCCTTTCTTGAGGATATATCCTAAGGATAACATAACACTCAACCAAAAAGATCTGTGTATACCTATGTTCATAGAAGCACAATTCATAATAGCTAAAACCTGGAAGCAAATCAGGGTCCCAACAACAGATGAATGGCTAAGAAAGCTTTGGTATATATACAGAATTAAATACTACACAGCTGTTAAGAACAATGAACCCACCCTCTCTGACCCATCTTGGATGGAGCTAGAAGGGATTATGTTAAGTAAGCTAAGTCAGAAAGACAAAGATGAGTATGGAATGATCCCACTCATAAACAGAAGTTGAAAAAGAACACAAAGGGAAACTCAAAGCAGAATCTGACTGAATTTGGAGTATGGCACCAAAGTAAAAATATCTGGGTGGAGGGTGAGGGTAGATATTTAGCTTCTCTGGGGGGTGGGGGAGGGGCACAGACCTTTGGTGGTGGGAATGATGTTAATATACACTCCTATTAATTTGTAGTCTCACAAATAACTATTTAATATGAAAGGGGAAAATGGATCGAATGTCTCAATCTTTTTGATGCATAGACCATAGCTCTGAGTTATATGTTCCTTTAAACTAGCCACTTAAGACTTCAAATTGGTAATCAGATTGAATTTTAACAGTGGCCTCAAATTATTAATACATTTCTAATAATGAGTTGTTCTTTGAAATAGTAGATCTCCTAAAAGTTTAGACCAGGGAGAATAGGAGCAATTGCTGTCATTCCTTTATAAGACACAGCTATATGTAAATAGCATAAAAGGACATGAACTATGGTGAGGTCTTGTATGATACAGAAAATCCTAACAATGGGATTTTCAAAGTTAACCCAACTGCCAAATAACTATTTATTGCCTTCTTAAACACTAACATAGCAGGAACCTTCCCCTTTCTCTATAAAGTCCATACATCTCCCAGTCCTGGGATGTCTAGGGTGGGGCTCACTTTCTTGCATGCTTCTCTCAGTTCATACCAACTGATCAGCATCTGCTGATCCCAGCCTAATCAATACAAGCATTACCACCTCTGCATGTTTCACTTCAGACTGTATCCAGAGACGTCAGGCATGGAGTGTCAATCCTTCAGCTTCATTACTCTGGGGAGACCACTCCTAGCTCATAGGACTCCTTAATTACATTTCAGGTGTGGCAGTTCTTAACAAAACTTCAAAGCCTAGATATAGACTGAGTCCCATGAGATAGGGCATATGTACATGTATCCATAAGCTAGGGGGAAATATATTCCTTAAAGCAAAAGTGCATAGTAGTTTGCAGCGAGTTGATAAAGGAAGCAAGCAAGTAAAAACCTTAAAGTACCTAATGAAACAGTTTCTACTTAGACCTAGATCCCCTCCTCACCTACTTCTTATTATATGTCCCCAATCACTCCAGAGATAATCTTATAAAAGTAAGGACTACAAAATCTGAATAAGGGCAAGAGACTGGCATACTTAAAGGATGACTCTTTAGTCACTACCAGGCCACCCCATCACCTGGGTTCCAGTCAGGGAGTCCTGGGATTCCCACACAGACATGACGGGCCTAGACCTCTAACATAACTCTTTCTCCACTGTCACTGGTCATCTCCATCAGGAACAACATAATAGATCCCTTTGTGGGTCCCTATAGAACCTTGCCCTCAATGTATATCAACCATGGTAGGCAGCGTTCCATTCTCTGAAGAGAAGTTTGACAACATACTCTACCTACTACCCAAGGAAGATGGGTCCTGAAATTAGTGCAGCCTGGAATGTTCCTAGCCATGACCACATAATGTGATCTCAGACCTACAGAGATGCAGAGGTTACATAGGATCCTGTGCTGAATAGACAGAGAGAGAGACAGGCTGGGAGTATGGATCAACCTGTCAATGCCCACATTCAGCAGAGAAGCAATTACAGAAGCCAGACCTTCAACCTTCTGCACCCCACAATGACTCTGGGTCCATACTCCCAAAGGGATAAAGAATAGGTAAGTTATCAAGGGAGGGGATTGGATACAGAGTTCTGGCAGTAGGAATTGTGTGGAAATGTACCCCATTTATCCTATGGTCTTGTCAATATTTCCATTTTATAAATGAAAAATTTAAAAAGAGATGAGATGATCATAGATTGGGTTAAGCTGATCCAATAACTAGGGCAAAAAAGAGATGAGACAGAAATACACAGACTGACCACTGTGTGACACTGGATACAATTACCAGTCAAGGAAGGTCAAGGCTTGCAGCACTACCAAAGCCAGGAAATGCTAAGAAAGTCTCCTCCTTTAGAAAGAGCATGGCCTGCTTTTCTCAATTTGTACCAAATGATATTGCATCCACTGATCCCAATCTAGTCAACACAATGAGTACCACCTCAGCGTGCTTCACTTCAGACTGTGTCCAGAGACATCAGGCATGGAATGTCACCCCTTTACCCTCATTACTCTGGTGAAACCTTTCCTTTTTTAGTATTCTCTAATTCCAGTCCAAGAGGTTCACTTCCTAACAAAGTCCCAAAACCTAGATATAGACCAGCTCCTGTGAGATAGAGCATACGGTTACATGTATCCATAAATTAGGGCAAAATATATACCTGAAAGCAAAAATACACTATTGTCTGCAGTGAATCAGTATAAAGTTCCTAACAAAATAGTGTCTACTTAGACTTAGATACCCTCCTCACCTACTTCCTATTACAGTTCTCTCACTCACTCCAAAGTTAACATTATCACAGCCAGGACTTCAAAAGCTGAATAGGGGCAAGAGACTGGCATACTTTAAGGATGACTCTTGAGTCACTATCAGGCCACCCCATCAGCTGGGGCCCTTGTCAGGGAGTCTTGAGATTCCCAAACAGACATGATGGGCCTAGACCTCAAATAAATCCCTATCTCCATTGTTACCAGTCATCTCTATCTACCCTTTTGTGGGCCCCCCCATAGGACCTTGCTCTCAACTTGGATCAACAACAGTAGAAAATGTCCCATTATCCGAAGGGAAAAACACACTCTATGCTACACCTGAGGAAGATGGGTTAATATTGGGGCAGCCTGTAATGTTCCTACTCATGACCACAGAATGTGAGCTCAGATCTAGAGGGATGAAGAGGTCACAAAAGCTCCTAAGCTGAATATGGGCCCCAGATGACATCAAATCAATGGGGTTTACAGTCAACAATATTTATATACCTTTCCCATATTAGGGAAAGGTGTATAAATACTCTCTTCCCTGATTCAGCTTTCTGGTCCTTTTTCCAGACATGACATCATCTCCCCAGACAATAACTTGGATCCACTGGCATATCAGATTTCAGGCTCAGGGGGAAAAAAGGAAAAAACTAGTATAGCCACAGGCCCTTTGGAATATAACTAAACTATGCCTACTAGCTGTCTACAAAATGGAGTACCTCCCAACTCTTCATCTGCACTATTCCAGCCTTCAGGTTCATGATTGGTCAACAATTTGTTTGGCTTTGTTTGTTAACTCTTTTCAGCCACCAGGTTCCAGATGCTAACATGATGCCAACCAAACTTCCCTGGATAGACAACCCCACCAATGTGTCATGGAGTTCTGATTCCCCAGAACCCCACCCTACTAGGGAAAGAGAGAGGCAGACTGGGAGTATGGATTGACCTGGTCAATGCCAATGTTCAGCAGAGAAGCAATTACAGAAGCCAGACCTTCCACCTTCTGCATCCCACAATGACCTTGGGTCCATACTCCCAGAGGGTTAAAGAATAGGAAAGTTATCAGGGAAGAGGGTGGGATACGGAGTTCCGGTGGTGGGTATCGTGTGGAGTTGTCCCCCTCTTATCCTATGGTTTTGTCAATGTTTCCTTTTTATAAACGAAAAAAGAAAAGAAAAAGAAAAAAGAAAATTTGGAGGGAAAAAAAAAGAGCATGGCCCTACTGCCTTCTTGAATTTTGACTTCTAGCATCTAAAACTGAGGATATATTTCTGTTGTCTTAAAGCACTATATTTGTGGTACTTTGTTACTTAGGGTTACTGCAGTTCTAAAAAAAAAACTTAGACATGCTCTACTGCCTGCCCTGCTGCTGGCTGCCATAACAGGCTTCCTCTCTGTCCACCTCACTGATGGGCTCTGTCACCTTGCTTTTCCCTTCCCTCTTGGAGAGTTCCTCTACCATGAATCTCAGCTTTCTCAAAGGTTGACAAAGTGGGAAGTCACCTACGAAGAAACCCTCATCACATCTCAAGTCTTGCAAATAATGAGGAATGTCTCCATCCAAGTTCTTGCCTAATGGAGGTCAGGGCAGATAATAGGATGGCTCTTTGATGATGGAGGATTTTCTTCTGCTTCAGGGCTCATCACTATAAATTCATCACAAATTCACCACAAATACAGGGAAAATAAGATGCTGGCACAATTTTGTATTGACCTCAACACAGTCTGGAAATTGAGGCCTGTATTTCTATTTTTTCACATTCCCAACTAGCTCTCTGTCTCTTCTAAAAGTCAGCTATTTAAAAAAAAAAAAAAAGTACAGTTAGACTGAAGTTTCAGACTAGATGAGCTTCTAGTCAAACTCTCCAAAAATGTTGTCTTGAAATAGCTGTGAGAAGAGATTTGAACTTGAGATAAAAAAAAACCTAGTCATGAATCTTAGTTCTGCTAAACCTTACAACATCCCTGTCAAGCAAATATATCAATAATTACCCCTCATTTACATTTGATTGGATGGGCTAAGTCTGCTTTCTCATTCCTATTCCCCAAAAGACACATTCCAAGAAGCAGCAAGGTTGTTTCTGCTTGGCTTTTTTTTCTGTTAAGTGAGGCTCACCAGCTGAGGGTAGACATTAACTACTCTGGACTAGTTAGTTAGTTGCCCAACTTCAGAAGTTGTAGAGGTGAAATGAAAAGAGAAAGAAATAGGTAATTACTGGAAAAGAAGAAAAAAATAGCTTGGAATTTTTATTTATTTATTATTGGATAGGGTCCGAGAGAAATTGAGAGGGGAGGAGGAGATAAGGAGAGAGACAACTGTATCCTTGCTTCACTACATATGAAGTTTTCCCACTACAGGTGAGGGCCAGGGGATTGAACCTGGGTCCTTGCACACTATAATGCGAGCACTTATTCAGGTATATCACTGCCAGGTCCCTGAGAAGAAAAATTTGGAAAAGGAGGTAAAGAAGAAAAGTTTTCAAAGAATAATTTAATTCAGTATCTACTGTGTGGTGTATGATCCTTATGTTCTTGACTATATTCCTCCTCTAACAATGTCTTGTTAATATATGTTATGAATTTAAAAGAACATGGAAATACTTATTGGAAGTAATATGTACCCCTCTGTTCATAGCTGCATTATACAAAATAGTCAAGGAGTGGAAGCAGCCTAAATGCCCATCAACAGATGACTGAATGAAGAAGCTATGAGACATATGTCCAGTGAAATACTACTCTTTAATTTAAAAATATATCTTTTGGCACAAAATGGATGGACATTAGTGAAGTAAGTAAGGAGGTAAAAAACAGTTACCAGGTGTTTTTTCTCTTCTATGAGACAGATAGTTAAAATAAATTAACTTGCAAAAAAATAAAATGAAAAGAGGGAGCCAAACTGTCTCTAAGATTTCTGAGAATTATGGAGGTTACAGGGGGGAGGAGGATGCAGAACTTTAATGAGATTGTAATGTGTAAATGCAGAACATTGATCTTATAGTATTTTAATTCATTATTAAATCACTAATAAAATCATATAAAGATTTTTAAATGTTATGAATTTATACTGGGTTTGGGAGATTAGTACTGGATAAGGAACGGTGAGGGTCCAATCATTCCAGAACTTTGAGTTCATATGCTCAGGACTGAACATGTTGTCCAGATCTATGTTATCTTAGGTTCTGAAATCAAGTCTGTCTGACTTTTTCTTCCACCATATGACTTAATTCTCATGGTGGAGTTACCAGATTATCTCAGACTCAGGAGGTAATGTTGGTTGGAAATTAAAATATTGTGGGGTGCTGGAACTGAGTTTCAGCAATAATGCTGGTGGCAATAAGATATTCTTATTAAATTAAAATTAATTAATTAATTAGACTTTCAGGCAAAGAAGATGATAAGAGAATTATGGGCATTATATATCAGCTAGAAGATCAATCCAAGAAGACATAACCATCCCCAATTTATACATTCTCCTAATGGGCTGGGCAGTAGTGCACCTGTTTAAGCTCACTCCCCATGTGAGATGCAGCAAAAGCTATCCTAAGACAAAAGTTTATAGAAATAAAGACTCCTGGGGGCCCACAAAGGGGTCTATTGTGTTATTTCTGATAAAAATGACCGGTAACAATGGAGAGAGGGATTTATTTGAGGTCTAGGCCCATCATGTCTGTTTGGGAATCTCAAGACTCCCTGACAAGGGCCCCAGCTGATGGGGTGGCCTGATAGTGACTCAAGAGTCATCCTTAAAGTGTGCCAGTCTCTTGCCCCTATTCAGCTTTTGAAGTCCTGGCTGTGATAATGTTAACTTTGGAGTGAGTGAGAGAACTGTAATAGGAAGTAGGTGAGGAGGGTATCTAAGTCTAAGTAGACACTATTTTGTTAGGAACTTTATACTGATTCACTGCAGACAATAGTGTATTTTTGCTTTCAGGTATATATTTTGCCCTAATTTATGGATACATGTAACCGTATGCTCTATCTCACAGGAGCTGGTCTATATCTAGGTTTTGGGACTTTGTTAGGAAGTGAACCTCTTGGACTGGAATTAGAGAATACTAAAAAAGGAAAGGTCTCACCAGAGTAATGAGGGTAAAGGGGTGATATTCCATGCCTGATGTCTCTGGACACAGTCTGAAGTGAAGCATGCTGAGGTGGTACTCATTGCGTTGACTAGATTGGGATCAGCAGATGCAATATCAATTGGTATGAATTGAGAGAAGCATGCAGGAAAGTGAGCCCCACCCTAGAGGTACCAGGACTGGGGGAAATATAGACTCTATAGAGGAAGCTGGAGGTTCCTGCTGTCTTAGGGTTAAGAATACATTAGATAGTTATTGCTATAATCACATTATTTGGCAATTGGGTTAACTTTGAAATATCCCTTTGTTAGGATTTGCTGTATTATACACAACATCACCATAATTTATGTCCTTTGACATTATTTGTACATAGCTGTGCCACCAGTTGCTTCTGTTATCCCTGGTCGAAATTTTTAAGAGAGTCAACATATCAAAGACTCAGTCTATGTATTAAAAAGACTCAGTCTGTTATTTAAAAAGTTTGTGACATTCAATAAGTTTTCCCCCTCTCTTATTAATTAGTGATTTATATGACTAAAAATTAATGGGAGTGTACATAAACACCATTCCTACCACCAAAAGACTGTGTCCCATCCCAACTCCCTCCCCTATCCCCCTCCCCTCGTGAAGCTGAACATCACCCTCACCCTCACCCTCATCCCAGAGTTTTTACTTTAGTGCCCTACTCCAAATTTAGTCAAATCCTGCTTTGAGTTTCCCTTTCTGTTATTCTTCCTCAATTTCTGTTTATCACTGGGATCATTCCATAGTCATCTTTATCTTTCTGACTTAGCTCACTTAACATAATTCCTTCTAGATACATCCAAGATGGGTCAGAGAAGGTGGGTTCATTGTTCTTAAATTCACCAAGACTAAATAGGCTTCATTCCTGGGAAACAGGGATAGTTAAAAATCCACAAGTCAATCAATATAATCTACCATATCAACAAAAGAGATATAAAAACCATTTAGTCATATTAATTGATGTTGAAAAGGCATTTGACAAGATTCAACATCTATTTATGATAACTACCCTCCAGAAACTGGGAACAGAAGAACAATTCCTCAACATAATAAAAGCCTTTTATGACAAGTCCACAACTAACACCATTCTCAGTGGGGGAAAGTTGAACATATCCTCAGTAAAACTGAGACCTGACAAGGATGTCTACTATCTCCACTATTATTCAATATAGTTCTTTTCTTTTTAATTAATTAATTAATTTTAAAAAGGAGACATTAACAAAACCATAGGATAGGAGAGATACAACCCCACACAACTCCCATCACTAGATCTCTATATCCCATTCCATCGCCTGATAGCTTTCCTCTTCTTTATTCCTCTGGGAGTATGGAACCAAGGTCATTGTGGGTTGTAGAAGATGGAAGGTCTGGCTTCTGTAATTGCTTCCCCACTGAACATGGGCATTGACTGTTCGATCCATACTCCCAGCCTGCCTCTCTCTTTCCCTAGTATGGTGGGTCTCTGGGGAAGCAGAGCTCCAGGACACATTGGTGGGGTCTTCAGTCCAGGGAAGTCTGGTCGGCATCCTCTGGAACCTGGTGGCTGAAAAGAGAGTTAACATAGAAAGACAAACAAATTGTTGAATAATTATGGACCTAAAGGTTGGAATAGTGCAGATGAAGTGTTAGGGGGTACTCATTGCAGAATATTGTGCACTTTTGCTTTCAGGTATATATTTTGCCCTACTTTATAGAAACGTGTGAACATATGCTCTATCTCACGGGACCTGGTCTATATCTAGGTTTTGGGACTCTGTTAGGAAGTGAACCACCTGGAAAGGAATTAGAGAATACTATGAAAGGAAAGGTCTCACCCAAGTAATGAAGCTGAAGGGTTGTCATTCTACACCTGAAGTCTCTGGACACAGTCTGAAGTGAAGCATGCTGAGGTAGCACTCGTTGGGTTGATGAGGTTGTGATCGGCAGATGAATATTGGTATGGATTGAGAGAAAAATGCAGGAAAGTGCACCCCACCCTGAGGTTCCAGGACTGGGGGAAATATAGGCTCTATAGTGGAAATGTGAGGTTCCTGCTGTCTTAGGGTTCAAGAAGACAATGGATAGTTATTGTTATCATCACGTTATTTGGTAATTGAGTTAACATTGACAAGTCCCTTTGTTAGGATTTGCTGTACAATACCCAACATCTTGTATATAGCTGTGCCACTGGTTGCTTCTGTTCTCCATGATCTAGGCTTTTAAGTGAGTCAACATATCAAAGACTCAGCCTGTGTATTAAAAATACTCAGTCTGTGTTTTAAAAGTTTGAGACATACAATCAATATTTCCCCTCTTATATTAATTAAATAGTGATTTACATGACTACCATTTAATAGGAGTGTACAGAGACACCATTCCCACCACCAAAAGACTGTGTCCCCTCCCACCTACCCATCCCAGGCACCCCACCACCCCGGGAAACCGAATGTCCACCCTCCCCCTCACCACAGGGTGTTTACTTTGGTGCCCTACTCTAGATTTAGTCAGATCCTGCTTTTAGTTTCCCTTTCTGTTCTTCTTTCTCAACTTCTGTTGATGAGTGGGATCATCCCATACTCATCTTTATCTTTCTGACATAGTTCACTTAACATAATTCCTTCTAGCTCCATCCAAGATTGGTCAGAGAAGGTGGGTTCATTGTTCTTAATAGCTGCATAGTGTTCCATTGCGTATATATACCACTGCTTTCTCAGCCACTGCTTTCTGTTGTTGGGCACCTGGGTTGCTTCCAGGTTTTAGTTATTATTAATTGTGCTGCTATGAACATAGGTGTACACATAAATTTTTGGTTGGGCATTATGGAATCCTTGGGATATATCCCCAGGAGAGGAATTACTGGGTCATATGGAAGGTCTACGTCTAGCCTTGTGAGAGTTCTCCAGACTGCTCTCCACAGAGGCTGACCCAATTTCCATTCTCACCAGCAGTGCAGAAGGGTTCCTCTGTCCCCACAGTCTTTCCAGCATTTGTTGCTGCTATCCTTTTTGATGTTTGCCATTCTCACGGAAGTGAGGTGGTATCTCACTATTGTTTTTATTTGCATTTCTCTGACAATCAGCAACCTGGAGCAGTTTTTCATATGTTTGTTAGCCTTTTGTATCTCCTCTGCAGTGAATGTTTTGTTCATATCCTCTGCCCATTTTTGGCATGTGAAATTCTTCTCCCATTCTGTGAAGGATCTCTTTGTTTGTGTGATAGTTTCTTTGGCTGTGCAGAAGCTTTTCAATTTGATGTAGTCCCATTGGTTTATTTCTGCTTTAGTCTTCCTTGCAATTGGGTTTGTTTCATCACAGATGTCCTTGAGATTTAGGTGGGAAAGTGTTCCACCAATGTTTTCCTCTAAGTATTTGATAGTTTCTGGTCTAACATCTAGGTCTTAGATCCATTTGGAGTTGATTTTTGTTTCTGGTGAGATAAAGTGGTTCAATTTCATTCTTCTGCATGTTTCAACCCAGTTTTCCCAGCACCATTTATTGAAGAGAGCTTCCTTTTTCCATTTAATACTTTGGGCCCCCTTATCAAAGATTAGATATCCATAGGTGTGGGGGTTTAGATCTGGGCTTTCAATTCTGTTCCACTGGTCTGTGTGCCTATTTTTGTTCCAGTACCAGGCTGTTTTGATGATGATGGCCTTAAAATATAGTTTGAGATCTGGGAGTGTGATGCTTCCATTTCTGTTTCTTTTCCTCAAGATGGTTTTGGCAATTCTAGCTGTTTTCTGGTTCCACATAAAGGACTGTATTTTTTGTTCTATTCTCTTAAAGAAGCTTGGTGGAAGTTTGATGGGTATTGCATTAAATTTGTATATGGCTCTGGGTAGAATATTCATTTTGATGATATTTATTCTTCCAATCCATGGGCATGGGATATCTTTCCATTTCTTGGTATCAGTTTCTATTTCCTTGAATAGTGACTCATAGTTTTCAGTATATAAGTCTTTTACTTTGGTCAGCTTCACTCCTAGGTATTTTATTGATTTTGCTGAAACAGTAAAGGGGAGTGATTTCTGGAAGTCTTCTTCTTCAGATTTAGTGTTTGAATAAAGAAATGCCACTGATTTTTGTACATTGATTTTGTAGCCTGATACCTTGCTATATTGCCTAATAACTTTCAGTAGTTTTCTGCTGGATTCTTTAGGTTTTTCTATGTATATTATCATATCATCTGCAAATAGTAAGAGCTTCACTTCTTCCCTTCCAATCTGTATTCCTTTGATTTCTTTCTCTTGCCTGATTGCTATGGCAAGAACTTCCAACACTATGTTGAAGAGTAATAGTGATAGTAGACAGCCCTGCCTAGTCCCCGATCTGAGGGGGAATGCTTTCAGCTTCTGTCCATTGAGTATGGTGTTGGCTGTAGGTTTGCTATATATGGACTCCACTATCTTGAGGAATTTCCCATCTATTCCCATTTTTTGTAGAGTTTTGAGCATGAATGGGTATTGGATTTTGTCAAAGGCTTTCTCTGCATCTATTGAGATAATCATGTGGTTTTTGGCTTTTCTTTTATTGATGTGGTGAATGACATTGATTGACTTATGGATGTTGAACCAGCCTTGCATTGCTGTGATATATCCCACTTGGTCGTGATGAACAATCTTTTTGATATACTGCCATATCAGGTTGGCCAGGATCTTGTTTAATATTTTGGCATCTGTGTTCATCAGATATTGGTCTGTAGTTTTCCTTTTTTGTTGTGTCCCTATCTGCTTTCGGTATCAGGGTGATGTTGGTTTCACAGAAGGTGGAAGGGAGTGTTCCTGTTTTTTCAATCTTATGGAAAAGCTTTAGAAGTATGGGTATTAACTGTTTCCTGAAGGTTTTATAGAATTCGTTTGTGAAGCCATCTGGTCCAGGACTTTTGTTGTTGGGGAGATTCTTAATAAATGTTTCAATTTCTTTGTCTGTGATTGGTGTGTTTAGGTTTTGTAGTTCTTCTTGGTTCAGTTTTGGAAGGGCATATGTTTCTAGGAATTCTTCCATTTCTTCCAGATTTTCTAGCTTGGTGGGATACAGTTCTTCATAGAAGTTTTGCATGATTTTCTGGATTTCTGTGATGTCAGTTGTGATATCTCCTCTATCGTTACAATTCTATTGATTTGAGTCTTCTCCCCTTTATTTTATTATTTTTTTTTATTGAGTCTGGCTAGGGGTTTGTCAATCTTGTTTAACTTTTCAAAGAACCAACTTTCAGCTTCATAGATCTTTTGTATGGTTCTCTTATTTTCGATGTTGTTTATTTCTGCGCTAATTTTAGTGATTTCTGTCCTTCTGCTTGCTTTAGGGTTCCTTTGTTCCTCTTCTTCTAAGTCCTTAAGGTGTGCAATAAGGTCATTTATTTGATCTTTTTCTTGTTGCTTAATATGTGATAGTATGGCTATGTGTTTCCCTCTCAATACTTCTTTAGCTATGTCCCAAATATTTTGATAGCTTGTGTCTTCATTTTCATTTGTTTCCAGGAACATTTGAATTTCTTGCTCGAGTGTCTCTCTGACCCAGTGGTTCTTAAGTAGTTTGTTGTTTAGCTTCCAAATTCTGTGTGTTTTAGTAATTTTATGTTTGTTGTTAAATGTTAGCTTTATTCCACTATGGTCTGAGAAGATACATGGGATGATTTCAATGCTCTTGAATTTGTTGATGCTGTCTTTGTGGCCTAACATGTGGTCTATTCTTGAGTATGTGTTGTGTGGGTTTGAAAAAATGTGTATTCCAGTTTTTTGGGGTGAAGAACTCTGAAAATGTCCAGGAGGTCTAGTCTGTACATCTCTTCATTTAATTCTCTTGTTTCTTTGTTGATTCTCTGCTTTGTTCTTCTGTCTAAGTGTGAGAGTGGGGTGTTAAAGTCTCCCACTATTATTGTATTACTATTGATGTATTTTTGAAGTTCTTTCAGTAGATGTTTGATGTATTTAGATGGTCCCTCATTGGGTGCATAGATGTTAATAATTGTTAAGTATTCTTGGCTGATTGATCCTCTAGTCATTATGTAATGTCCTTGCCTATCTTTTATTACTTTATTCAATTTAATATCTATTGTGTCAGAGATGAGAATGGCTGTTCCTGCCCCTTTTTGTGGTCCATTAGCCTGTTTGATAGTTTTCCATCCTTTCACTTTAGGTCTGTGTTTATCTTGTTGGGTCAGATGGGATTCTTGCAAGCAGCATATGGTTGGGTTATGTTTCCTGATCCATTCTCCCACTCTGTGCCTTTGGATGGGTGAGTTTATGCCATTGACATTTATTGATATTATGGATTTAATGTATTTTAGTGCCATTATTCAACAATTTTTTATTTTCTCTGAAATATTGTAAGTATGATAGTGATGTTCTTGTTTATAAGAGATCTTTTAGAACCTCTTTCAGGGCAGGCTTGGTGCTGGTTGCCTCCTTTAACTGTTGTCTGTCTAAGAAGGTTTTGATCCCTCCATCTAGTTTGAATGAAAGTCTAGCAGGATATATTATCCTTGGTTGAAACCCTTTTCATTCAGGGCTTGATAGATATCTTGCCATTCTCTTCTGGCTTTTAGAGTTTGAGTGGAGAAGTCTGCTGACAATATTATGGGTTTTCCCCTGTATGTGACTTTTTGTTTTTCTCTTGAAGCCTTTAGGATCCTTTATTTATCCTTACTTCTTTTCATTGTAATTATGAAGTGTCTTGGTGTCTTCAGGTCTGGGTTGATTCTGTTTGGGACTCTATGGGATTCTTGAATCTTAATGTCCTTTCTGTTGTTTAGGTCTGGGAATTTTTTTCTATAATTTCCTCTAGAATGTTTACTTACCCATCCTCTCTTTCTTCCTCTGGAAGGTCAATTATACAAATGTTACATCTTCTGAGATCATCCCATATGTCTTTGTTGTTGTTTTCAGTGTTTCTCAATCTCTTTTTGAGCTCTTTTACCTCTTTCTTAGTGTCCTCTAGCTCATCCTCTGTCTGGCTAATTCTGTTTTCTGCTTCTGTTAGTCTGCTTTCCCTTCCCTCAGCTTCTTTCATCAGTTCAGCTATTTCAGCTTTCAGTTCTCTAATTACCTCGAG
Source organism: Erinaceus europaeus (assembly GCF_950295315.1). Lineage (NCBI taxonomy): Eukaryota > Metazoa > Chordata > Mammalia > Eulipotyphla > Erinaceidae > Erinaceus > Erinaceus europaeus. Next base: position 63,464,394 of record NC_080172.1, read on the forward strand.
GTAGCTAGTATTTTCCTTGTAGGTCTCATCTGTTGTTTCCTTAATTCTGTTAGCCCTTTCCTCCATAGGTGTCTTCATTTCTATGATTATTAAATTTATTATTACTTGCATAGTTTTCTTATCTATGGTTACCTCTGACTGATTTGTAGTTTCTTCTGGGCTCTTGTCTTCATTCATTGTCATAGCAGTTTTATTTGCTCTTGGTTTAACCATTTTTTTATTGATGTGGTTTTTATTTTTATGTTCTGTTGTTCTTCAGTTGTTGTGTTTTGAGTACAAGCCGCACTATACTAAATACCTTTATAACAAATGCAATCACCAACCTCAGAAATTACATTAGTAACTGAAGTAAGGATTGAAGCAGTTTAACCAATACCAGTTAGCCAAACAATGCCTCCAGTCCAAGAAAAAATAGCAACCAAATCCAAATGAAAAAGAAAGAATAAGGAAGAAAGGGATAACAAGAATAGACAATTATGCAAATCTACTGTCCACTGTAAATTCTAGGGGTAGCAATAGGAGAAAGGGAAGTAGAGAAGAGACACACACAAAGAGAGTCCACTCTGAATCAGATTTCTTCCCCAAAATAATTCACAAATGAGGATCAGTGAATTCAGAAAGCCAAAGAAGGAGGAAGGAAGAAAGGAAGACAAGAATGAGGAAAAAGAAAGAAGAAAAGAAAATTGAGCAGTGAAAGGAAAGAGGTTCTTGGGTTTTTTTTTTTTTTTTAATTAGCTAGGAGGAGGGAGAAGGGTGAGAGTGAATAGAGAAGCTAGGTAGAGTGAAATAAGTTCCTCTCCCAATGGATAGAACACTCAGTCACCTAGCAATGGAAAATACACTAAGAGTTAATTTTGGTCAACCTAAAGGAGGGGGGGAAGGGACACGTGTTTATATAATAGTAATCTTCTTCTAGCGTTTGCCCTTCTTCCGTAGCCAGTCAACAGCATCAGGTTGAGCCTGATGTAAAGTTTCGAGACCTCCTTTGAATCTGGAGAGGTGGCAGTTGTTGACTATGTGGGTCATTGTCTGTAGCCGCAGGGGCAGTTCGGGTCATCTCTGGCTCCCCAGCAATGGAACATAGGGGTGCACCGGCCATGGCCTGTTGGATAACGATTGAGGAGGGCCCAATCATAACATGCTAGGTCAAAGCCGGGTTGACGCTTGCAGGGGTCTGTGATGAGGTATTTGTTCTTTACCTCAGCTGACTGCCAACTCTGTTTCCAAGAGTCTGGAACAGAAAAGATCAGTGTAGGCGTAGGGGACCAGATTGGATGATGAGATGTCAAGTGTTGGACAGGGTGGGCGAAGATATCCGCGTATATTGGCAGGTCCGGTCGAGCGTAGACATGGGAAATGAACTTAGATGATGCCGCATGCCAACGAATATCTGGCAGGGCGATGTTGCTAAGAACTGGCAGCCATGGAACTGGGGTGGAACGGATGGTTCCAGAAATGATCCTCATGGAGGAATATAATTTGGAATCGACCAAGTGGACATGGGGGCTACGGAACCATACTGGGGCACAGTATTCTGCAGTGGAATAGCATAATGCCAGAGATGATGATCGTAGTGTGGAAGCGCTCGCGCCCCATGATAATAGTAATAATAAAGTAGAAGAGAGTAATAAAAAAACCCTAACAGTCAGTCTGCAGCTTGGATGGCTCCTGATTGGCTCTCAGAAAGGAAAAAGGGTTGGAGTGACACCCCTGGTGAGCCAGGAATCTTGGTAAAGAAAAAAGCTCAGCAGAGAGCCTGCTCTCTAGGCCCTGGGGTCTGGTTATAGGGAGAGAGGTGTTCTTTGGAAATAATAAGAAAATTTCCTTTCTTTTTTCTCTGTTTTCTAACCCAAATTGTGCTATAGTCACCTCCTTGGTGTCACCCTTAGGACCCCTTATTCATCGTCCTGCTGAAGGCCACGTAACCTTACCCTTTCCAGCAATTGTTGTCAGAGCGTACACCAGCAGCTGCTTCCAAGTCGTCATCTTGGCTCCGCCCCCTATTCAGTATAGTTCTTAAGGTCCTCATCACTGCAATCAGACAAGAAAGAGATATCAGAGGTATACAGATTGAAACAGAAGAAATCAAACTATCAGAGCCCGGTGGTGGTGCACCTGGTTGAGCACTCACATTACAGTGCACAGGGACCTGGATTCATGCCCCTGGCCCCCACCTGCAGGGGGAAAGCTTCAGGAGTGGGGAAGCAGAGCTGCAGGTGTCTCTGTGTCTCTCTCCCTCTCCATTTCCCCCTCCTCTCAATTTCTGTCTCTATCCAATAATAAATAAATAAAGATTTTTAAAAAAGAAAAAAAATCAAACTGTCACTATTTGCTGACATGTTAATATTTCTAGAGATCCCCAATGACTCCACAAAAAAAACAAAGACACTGAAAATGATAAATTTGGTAGAATAGCAGGACACAAAAAGTTTTGGTCCATACTTTCTGAGGAATGAAGGATAAGGAATCTTTCAATGGATGGGGATGGAATATAGAACTCTGGAGGTGAGAATTATATGGAGTTGTACCCTGTTGTTAAAATTCGGAAGGCTCTGGTCGGGCTGGCTTGCTTCACGGCGGGTAACAGAGACGCAGAGACAACGGCTGGGCAGGGAAGCTGTATTTCTTTATTCAGGAGGAACTATTCATAAACTAAGACAAACTAATCACCAAACAGAACTCTGCTGTCTCTTTGCGGCGGCGCAAGCACTCTTTCTTTTACTCTGGAACTCAGGAACCCTCTCCCTTACTCTCGAACTCAGAAACTCTCGCACCCTCGTACTCTCGAACTCCGGAACTCAGGAACTCTGTCACTGGGGAACTCAGGAACTCTCGGACTCCGGAACCCTCTCCCAGGGTCCCTTGGGGCGGGGCCAAGCAGGCCCGCGAAATTAACAGGACTCATCCAATTCTCTTGGAGGGGGAGGGCTAGAACAAGCCAATGTAAAGCATACGACAATTCCCCCTTTTCTTTTTAACTAAATGACTATAGTATCAAGGGTGTGGGGTGAACAGAAACATATATAACCAAAACCAGCATGTTGCCAAGGGAAGGCCTGAGGGGGCCATATCTGAAAAAAAAAACATTTCTTGCCTCTGGGGGGCTACTTGCCTCGACGGGCATTTGCATGGGGGCGGGGAACGGCCTAGGGTCCCAAAGGCAGCTGGCTGCAACTTACTTACTATGAAACAAAACTTGTTATTAGCATATCTACTGCACGATCTAACATTTCTAATAGAGAAGGAATTTGAGACTTTTACATATCAACAACGTCTTTTAACCTTTTGTTACACCCATTCAAGATGGAGACACACCCTAGGTGTGGGCCGGAGAGGAAACCTCAGGCATGAGAATAATTAGCATAGCCATTGTGCGATCTACCATTTCTAATAGAGAAGGTAGTGTTTTACATATCAACAAGTCTATTTAACCTTTTGTTTAGACCAACTTAGTTGAAATATATTGATTGTTAACTAATTTTTACCTCAGACTTTAAATGTAAGTTAATTTTTATCTTTATGAGAATTACGTTGAAAACCTTTTTCATTTATCTTTGACTAGTAAGAATTTAGCCTTAAAGCTACTGTTTACCAAACTTTAAACATACACATAAACATAGTCATTAATACACGAGGAGAGAAACCTTTGTTACGAAGACATGTCATTTTAAACACGAATTTAAATCTATATTGTCTTAGTTGTTGGGGGGGGGTTCACCATCCGGAGGTGGCTTCCCGCGCAGCTCCACTTCTAGGAATTGCAGGTTGCGATCTCTGCACAAATCTCTGTGTACTCCAGCTTGTCTGTCTTCAGACCGGACCGGCGGCTGGAGATCTCGTGTGCCCAGTTTTGGCAGGGAGCCCGGGGGTCCGGGAGGCCCGGGATGGTTCCAGAATTCATAGAAAGAGGGCAGGCAGGCCATCTTTGTAGAAGGCGTGGGCCTAGGTGCCCAGGGGTGGCGGCCATGATAGGCCGCCGCGGCCCTGCCCCATGGCCCTGCCATGTCTGCTGCCCTGTTTGCAGTGGCCGAGCAGCGTGGAGGGATCAAGCGTCCAGTGCCCTGCACCACGCGGTGGAGAGCCGGCTCCTGTGGGCTGGCCTCAGGCTCCAGCATGTTGGCATCGGGCTCCAGCATGTTGGCCTCAGGCTCCAGCATGTTGGCATCGGGCTCCAGCATGTTGGCATCGGGCTCTAGCGTGCTGGCATCGGGCTCTTGCATGGTGGCGTAGGCCTCCTGCGGGCTGCGGGGCTGCGGGGTTGCTGGCGCGGTGCGCGGGGTTGTCTGGGCACAGCCGGCTGGCTGGCTGTTTGACCAGGTGGAAACAGCAGCTCCGCGCCTTGCCTCCCGCCCGCTGGCTCTTCCCGCTGGCTGTTGTGAGTTCGCCAGAGCGAGTGGAAACCACAGAGTGGTCCAGAGATAAATGTTCCAGAAACAGCAAAACAGTCTCGTGAAGAAAGAGCAGAGGCCTTTGGAGATCTCTTCACAAGCAGAAGAGAAGGCCATCGTGCATAGGTAGCCAAATTGTCTTTACTTATCTGAGAGATGCGCAGGTCAGGTCCACGTGGGCGCCATTTGTTGTTAAAATTCGGAAGGCTCTGGTCGGGCTGGCTTGCTTCACGGCGGGTAACAGAGACGCGGAGACAACGGCTGGGCAGGGAAGCTGTATTTCTTTATTCAGGAGGAACTATTGTTGTTAAAATTCGGAAGGCTCTGGCTGGCCGGGCTGGCTTCACGGTGGTGAACAGAGACGCGGAGACAACGGCTGGGCAGGGAAGCTGTATTTCTTTATTCAGGAACAACGATTCATAAACTAAGACAAACTAATCACCAAACAGAACTCTGCTGTCTCTTTGCGGCGGCGCAAGCACTCTCTCTTTTTCTCTGGAACTCAGGAACCCAGGAACTCTGTCTCTCTGGCACTCTCTCTTACTCTGTAACCCTGAAACTCTCGAACTCAGGAACTCAGGAACTCTGGCACTCTCGAACTCAGGAACCCTCTCTCTTACTCTCGAACTCAGAAACTCTCGCACTCTCGCACTCTCGAACTCCGGAACCCTCTCCCAGGGTCCCTTGGGGCGGGGCCAAGCAGGCCCGCGAAATTAACAGGACTCATCCAATTCTCTTGGAGGGGGAGGGCTAGAACAAGCCAATGTAAAGCATACGACAGTACCCCTCTTATCCTACAATCTTCTTAATCGTTAATAAAATCATTAATTAAAAAGGAAGAGACATGGGTCTCTTGGATTATAACTAAAATAGACCTACTAGCTTTTTCCAACATGGAGACCCTAAATCTCATCTGCTACATTCTTGTCTTTAAGTTCCTTATTATTAAACTATTTTTTCTGCTTTATATCTTAATGATTTTTCAGATACCAAGTTACAGATGTCAGATACCAACCTGACATCCCTGGGCAGATGACCTCACCAATATGTCCTGGAACCCTGTCTCCCCAGGGAGTATGGATTGACCTGCCAATACCTGTGTCCAGCAGAGAAGCAATTACTGGACCCAGATGTTGGTATGCTTTAAAAACCCCTTCTGTTTCATTTGGTTTAATCCCCCCTGCATTCTATTTACATAACATTGTATTCTATTTACATAACCTCTTCTTCTTCTAGCGTTTGCCCTTCTTCCGTAGCCAGTCAACAGCATCAGGTTGAGCCTGATGTAAAGTTTCGAGACCTCCTGTGAATCTGGAGAGGTGGCAGTTGTTGACTATGTGGGTCATAGACTGTCTGTAGCCGCAGGGGCAGTTCGGGTAGTCTCTGGCTCCCCAGCGATGGAACATAGCGGCGCACTGGCCATGGCCTGTTGGATAACGATTGAGGAGAGCCCAATCATAACGTGCTAGGTCAAAGCCGGGTTGACGCTTGCAGGGGTCTGTGATGAGGTGTTTGTTCTTTACCTCAGCTGACTGCCAGCTCTGTTTCCAAGAGACTGGAACAGAGAAGTTCAGTGTAGGCGTAGGGGACCAGATTGGGTGACGAGATGTCAAGCGCTGAACAGGGTGGGCGAAGATATCAGCGTATATTGGCAGGTTCGGTCGAGCGTAGACGTGGGAAATGAACTTAGATGATGCCGCATCCCAACGAATAACCTCTGTTAACAAGCACCACCTTCCCTCCAGGGCATTGGTGGTTTAGTGGTAGAATTCTCACCTGCTCTGCCCCCTCTCCTTGTCATACCCTGATTTTCACCGGTCACTTTTCTCTCCACCCTGTTCCCACCCTACTGGGCTAGTATATTTATAAGGACAAGATTGTTTGTAGTTTGTTAGTTTAGTTTAGCTTAGCTCGGCTTAGATTGTGCTGCGTCCTGCATGAATAAAGAGATACTGCCTACAGCTCAACCATGAGTCCCTGGTCATCTGTTACCCGTCAGTGAAGCCAGCACAGTGAAAAACAACACACAGACCTTCCACCTTCTGCACCCTACAATGACCCTAGGTCTATGCTCCCAGAGGAATAAAGAATAGGAAAGCTTCCAATGGAGGGGATGGGATACAGAAGTCTGGTGGTGGGATTTGTGTGGAATTGTACCCCTCTTATCTTGTGGTCTTGTAGAGAGACGGTCATATAGACAGAAATAAATAAATAAATAAATAAATACTCATAAATCTGTGGCATTTCTGTATACAAATGAAAAGATAGTGGAAGGGAAGTGACTCAACCCCATTTACAATTGAACCTAAAGACATAAAAAATCTTGAAGTGAATCTCCCGGGGGGGGGGGGGGGTGGCTGGTGAAAGACCTTTACAGGAAAAACTATAGAACATTGTTAAAAGAAATAAAGAAAGATGAGACACAAAAATTGAAGAGCATTACTTGCTCCTGGATTGGAAGATGAAACATTTTTTTTCCTTTATTGGGGGATTAGTGTTTTATAGTTAGTAGTAAAATATAGTAGTTTGTACATAAGACATTATTAAAATGGCCATTCTACCAGAAGCAATCTACAGTTTCAATGCATTCTCTGTTAAGATCCCAATGACATTTTTCAAAAAAATTGAACTTGTCCAAAAAATTGTGTAGAACTACAAAAATATATGAATAGCTAAAGTACTTTTGAGAAAAAGGGGGGATGGAAGCATCATACTCCCCAAAAGCAGTTAACACTATAACAAAATAGTAATTAACAAAACACAACATGGTACTAGAATAAAAATGAACACTTGGATTAATGGAACAAAATTAAGAGCCCAGAAATGAACCCCACATATACACAGTAACCAGGTTCAAGCCCCTGTTCCCCGCCTGCAGGAGGAAAGTTTCACAACTGATGAAGCAAGTGTCTCTCTACCTCTCCCTCCCCTCTCAGTTTCTCTCTGTTCCTATCCAATAATAAATAAATTAAAATATTTTTAAAAATTTGAAAATAAATTGCTAAAAAGGAATTGAAACTAGACCACCACGAAACACCATGCACCAAAATCAAATTAAAATAGATTTAAGATCTGGATATTAGACTAGAAAATCTAAAATTTATAGATGAAACATTGCAGGATCTTCACATCAGGTTGTATTTGGAGACTCAACCCATAGACATGGAAAATGGAAGCAAGAGTAAATAAATGAAACTGCTAAAAAAGCTTCTACACAGTGAAAGCAAACTATACAAGAATAACCAAGCAATCCAGTAAGTAGAAGAAGATATTTTCACACCACACAGCTGATAAGTGAGTGATATCAAACATCTATAAAGAACAGTTGTAGCTCAACAAAACAAAGAGGGAGGAGGAAAAGTGGGCCAAAGAACTAAATAGACAATTTTCTAAAGAAGAGCTACACATGGACCACAGACATATGAAGAAATGTACCATTTCACATGCAAATTAAATGCATTATCACTAGAGAAATGCAACTTAAAACTACACTGAGATGCCATCTCACACCTGAGAATAGCCTACACCAACAAACAGGAAATGGCAGGTGTTGGAGAGGTTGTGAAGAAAAAGAAGCTTTCCCACTTTGCTGGTGAAATGGAAACTGGTGCAGTCCCTCTGGAAGACTATCTGGAGAGTTATTAAGCAAATAAAATTGGAATCACATTATGATCCAGCAAGACAACTCTTGGGCATTTCTCCAAAGGACATGCAGAAACTAATTTGAATTGACATGTACCCCAGTGTTCATAGCTGCATTGTTCATAATAGCCAGAGTGGAAGCAGCCTAAAAGCATATCAACAGGTGGCTGACTAAAGGAGTTATGGGATATATACTCCATAGAATACTATTCTGCAATAAAAAAGATGATGTAGTATCCTTTGGGACAAAATGGATGGAACTGGAGGTGATTATGCTTAGCAAAAGAAGTAGAAATGAGGGGATCAGATGGTAGCGCAGCAGGTAAAGCAAAGCTCAAGGACCAGGTAATGATCCTGGTTCAATCCCACCCCCACCCCCCTCTCCCAGTTCCCCAACTGCAGGGGTCATTGCTTCACAAGCAGTGAAACAGATATGCAGGTATCTGTCTTTCTCTCCCCCCTCTGTATTTCTCTCTGTTCTATCCAACATCAACAATAGCAATGACAACAATAATAATGGCAACAACAAGAGTATCAACAAAGACAACAAAATGGGAAAAATGTCCTCCGGGAGCAGTGAATTCATAGTGCAGGCACTGAGCCCCAGCAATAACCCTGGAGGCAAAAAAAAAAAAAATGACAACTACAAGATGGGTTTACTCATATTTATAATCTAGAGACTGTTACACATAAACTTAAAAAATAAACAAATAAACTTTCTGAGACTTTGTGAAAACTATGGTAGTTATCTTTGGGAGGTGAGAAAGTAGGGATACAGACTTTGGTGGTAGGTGTGGTGTGAGACTATACACTGTAATCTTACAATCTTATAACCTAATATTGATCACAAATAAAAAATGGGAAAAAATCATTTAGTGGATTCATTTCCCATATAGGTACTAAACATACATATACAATGTTTACAAAGAGAAAAGTTAACAATGAGAAGTATGTTTCTCTCTGTACTCTATTCCCCAGTGTTAGGAACGCTGTAGGGATAAATTCAAAGCTTTGATTAACTGAGAAGGGAAAGTAGCTGCACTTGGAAAGCTGTGGAAAGATAAGTGATCTCATTAAATCAATGAGAAGCTAGCCCCCAGGTGGGACAATGATCGGGAATTTAAGAGAGGGAAGGGCACACAGGCTGACCTTGCCATTTTTCTTTCCATAGTCCTTGTGTGTCTGTCCCCATGAGCTATCTCTACACTTCTGTACTTTAATATCATTTCTGCACAGATTTACATCTCTGTAAAATAAAATTTGAAATTTGTACACATGATCAGAGTCACTTGTAATTCTTTTCAGGATGATGGCATGACTAAATCCTTCCAGGAGTGGACTGGTGGTCCCTGAATTCTTCTCAGGCCCTAGCCAGTCTCCCTAGGCCAGCAATACCAGGCAGGACCCAGTTTCTTCCCTTCACCTTGGGAAACCACCCACTATGACCAGTTCTTCATTGATATTCAAAGGTATACTTGATATTTATAATTATGATCATGTTATTCGCAAGCCTAGTAATACAGATAGTTATTACTAGGAATAATTCCTTACTGACCAACAGCAAGGTAGTACGAATCTTGCAAGTATATTTTTCTAGTAGGTTGAATGAGTTTAGTAAAAGTTATTTCCAGAACTTTAGAAAAAAAGAACAGATTCAACTATGTCTTGAATTTGACTGTGTAAACCAGAGCAGAGACCTGATTGACTAACGTTATTCTGGGACTCTGGTCTTCACAATAAGGTGAAAATAAATGGGAATTGTGTTGTTGGTTTTTTTTTTTTTTAATGTTATTTTGATGCCATAGTTGCCTCCCTAAGGGGGAAAATTTGCAGTTTACTGGAGGAATTGGTGCCTTTCCTTGGCCCTTTCTAAGTTTTACTTTCAACTTTAGAGTGCAAATGCCAAATGGAATATGTTTTATGTTTTCCTGAGAGCTGGCTTGGTGTGCTGAAAAGAGGATGGGGTATGAAATCTGATGAGACTCAGTTCAAGATCAAACTGAAAATAGGTGATTTCACCTTCCCAAACCATTTCCACATTTGAGAAAATGAAGGTAAACACCCTTACCCCCCATGGCTATTCAAGGAATAATAAGCGAATAAAGGGTAAAACATCTGGCATTCCCCTTCCTTCCCCTTCTGAACAAGAGCCTGTGTTTCCCCAGTGCTTAAGAATACAGAGAAAAGGAAAAAGCAAACTCCCCAAATCTACAAGCTGTTTAACCATCAGCTTCGACCTAATTCTACTTCAAAGCGCTTCCTTCTCTTTCTTACCTCCCACTACCTCCCACCCAGCTGCCAAGTATAGAGAATACATGGAAACTTGGGCCAAATGGGAATTCTAGAATTCAAGTCTTTGAGAAAACAGCTGTTTGTTTGTTCATTTACTACCATGTCTGTGCCCTTGTCTCGTTTGATTACAAGAGCCTATGGGGAAGAATAACGATCTTTTGCATTTGAGACTAGTCTACCCAGGACTCTCATGTTCTTCACTTAGAGCCACACCTCCATGGGGGGAAAAAAAAAAAAAAAAGTGAAATTGCAGTTCAGAGATGAAATGCTTTGACTAAGAGGTACATGACAGAAAAGGGTTGGAATCTAGGTCTTCTCACTGATTCCCTGATCTCTTGCTTCCCTTAGCCATAGTGCTTTCCTTTTTAACTTCAATCATTTTATTGAAGAAATGTTGATTTATAAGGCTGCTGTTGTCATATAGATACAGTTCCACATCTTCCCAAGGTATCTGTCAGTACACCTTACCCTCCACCATCACCATTTTCCACCACAGAACACCAAGATCCCAACTTCCCACTAGCACCCTCATTCTGTATTCTGAGTCCCTGGATCTGCTGTGGTCAAGTTGTTTGTTGTTTGCTTGCTTGTTTGTTTTGTGTGTTGGTTAGGATAAATTGAGGGCAAACAACAGAAAATTCACGTCACACTTGCTTGTGTAAGAAGCTATACAGAGGCTAGGTGGTTTCAGAGTCAACCGCTCTTTCTATGCTCTTCCCTTACTTTTTTCTTCCTCTGGATTTTGGCTTCACTTTCTAGCTGGTTTCCCTCATGCCAAAATGATTTATTATACACCATGGTCCCCCTCAGAATATTACAATGTCCACTGGAAAAGAATGTTTCTCTTATGAATCAAGAAGCTTCTTTATAAGACATCCCAATAAGCAGTGTTTGGCTTCATTTTTTCAGACAAGAATTGATCTCATGGAAGTCATATGTTGTATGAGTCATTCTGCCTCTTTGGAACACTCACTCTTTGTTGAGACAGGTTTGAAGTTGTGAGTTCTACCTCTCCAAAGCAAAAGCCATATTTTTGCTCCCCCAACAGACACATAAAACTTTTCTTCAGGAGTTGTTGACAGCATGGGAAATAGCTGAACTGGTAGAAAGAGCATTGGACTTGCATGTCTGAAGTTCCTGGTTCTACCCCCAGCACTGCATGGACCAGAGTAGTGCTCTGACATGTCTCTTCTCCACTTCCTCCTCCTCTACCTCCTCCTCCTCCTCCTCCTCCTCCTTCTCTTTCTCCTTCTCCTTCTTCTCCTCCTCCCCCTTCTCTTCCTCCTCCTTATCCTCCTCTTTCTCCTTTTCCTTCTTCATCATCTTCTTCTCCTCCTTCTCCTCCTTTCCCATCTTCCCAATGAAAGTAAGCAAAGGTTAAGCTCCCAGGAAACAGTCTGCAGACTCTGCATCCAGAATTTGGTGGCAGTTTTCTAGTGACCTTTTACATTTTCCTGACCTATACAATACGTAGGGCCAGCCTGACCAGGAGTCTGGCTCTCCAGTTCTTCCTATGATCTAGGAAACTACTCATTGCATTTTATTTTAATAGACTTGTAAAGAATGGAGTCATCCAGAGTCAGCTTCTGTCAGTTCAGCTAAGAGCCTGAGTGAGACACACACCCCTTCCTGAGCATGGGCAGTGTTGGACTCCACAACGAGGAAGCTAGGACTTTCCTTTCTCCCACCAAGACCAGCTCTGGAGTGAAGGAAGAAGTCAGCATATGAGAAAGCACAGGGATACATATGGAAGCCCTAAATAAAAACTGAGATTGTACAAGAAAGGGAAAATGGATGCTTAGTGAGCAGCCAGCAAGGTCTCCTGTGCTGTGTGAGAAGTTGAGCAGCTAAACACTTTCTAAGGTGAGGGCACACACCATGTTACAGGCAAGGACACAGAGGCACTGAGTAACAAGATGATTGAATGAGCTTCCACTCAAATAAATTCTACCTTGAGAACCAAGGTAGTTGTGCAAGAAAATGATGAGGTCCTTGGTGCCAATATGAATTCAATTCTATCAATGTTTGAATTCCAAGTCATCCTTCTCACTGGCAGGCCTATGGATCTGCTGTGTTTCTCCTGGGATCCAATGAGTGGGACTCCACATGCAGATTACATTCAGGTTGACACTGTGAGTGAGCCTCATCATTCTTTCTGGACCTGTAGCCACCTATGTTCTCAAGGAATTTCACCCTTGAGGACCTCGGTTTCTTTCTCACTAATATGAAGAGACTTATGAGATCAACATTTCCCCAACTTCAATCATTTATGAATCACCTTCACAATTTTTGCTCTGTCACTATTCCAAGTACATAATATTTATTTCTTCAAGGGCATTTACCTTTTTTAGAAAGTTTAGTAGAATCATTCTAAACAAAAGTATTCATAACATTATCAGTGTGCTGTGCTTGCTGTATTTTCCCAAGACACATTAAAATCAGTGCTAGACCCCTTTGGAAGACTGTATGGAGAGTCATTAAACGAATAAAAAAAGTACCTGGGGCTGGGTGGTAGCCAGTGGGTTAAGCACAGATGGCGTGAAGCGCAAGGACTATGTAAGGATCCCCCTTCAAGCCCCTGGCTCCACACCTGCAGGAGGGTCACTTCATAAGCCGTGAAGCAGGTCTGCTGGTGTCTTTCTCTCCCCTCCACCCCCATCTTCCTATCCTCTCGATTTCTCTCTGTCCTATCCAGCAACAATACAACAACAACAACAAGGACAGGATCAGCACTGAGAAATGGTACAAGAAGGTGGCTCTAAGATGAAAGTTGCATCTGGTGACTTTCTGGTATTTCTCTACAGCAGTAGTAAAAAGCAGTAAGTTCCCCCTATAGAATATATATATATATATTTATTTATAATCCCACTTGCAGTTAATAGTTCAAATATCTCTAGCCTCACTAGTCAGGGATCATGTCTTATTGATTGCTATGACTAAACATTTAACTCAGTATTTGGCTCAGAGTAGGCAACTATTAAGTCTCAGTTTAATATACAAATGACCCCTTGTTTCAAGGATCCTATAGCTCAGGATGTGTGTGTTTGGGAGATGGAGTAGGATGAGATAAGACAAGCCTGCAAGGAAGAGGCAGGGTTTACCACTGTGCCCAGGTGTGGGAAGAAGCTGGTAAGCCTTCCAGCCAAGTGCCCTACATGGATTGATATGTATCCTGAATCCTCTGCTGTGGACCTGGCTGCTTTTGCTACCTGGCTTCATGTGTGGAGATGATTTCAACCTGGCCAATTACAGAACAGAGCAGTGATGCATCTATTCCCTCTGATACATCGCTATTGACAGCAAGTGTCATGCAGAGCACCATGCCAGGCACAGAGGGTTCCTAAGCACACCATTTACCAGCCTCAGCCTGCTGTGTTCTTTCCACAATAGCATTGCCCATGCTGCCAGGATCAGGAGGCTGCAACTGAGATTTCCACATGAGGAGCCTGCCCTATGCTAAGCACTACGGTTCAAGGAAGCAAGATTTGTCCTCCTCTGTGGAGCTGTCAGTGGTGGTTGGACGATGATTGAGCTGAGAGAGAGAAGGTAAGTAGAACTGACTTTCAGAGACCCGGGTCAGGCAGTCTGTGGAAGTCTGTGGGAAACGGAGTAGGGAAGCAAAGAGCTTGGGGTAGAAGGCAGGTGAGACAATAAAGTGCTCTGTTTAGAGTTTCAGGATCTGGAGTTTCCTGGGTAACAGTTCTTTACATATATACATACACATAGTTCATTTATTGGATAGAGACAAAAATTGAGATGGAAGGAGAAGACTGAGAGAGACAAAGACACTTACAGCACTGCTTCACCATTTAGGAATCTCCTCTCCTATAAGTGAGGACTGGGGACTTGAACCCAGGCCTTTGCACATGAAAACATGTATACTCAGTGGAGTGTGCCACTGCCTGACCCTCCCTTTGGGTGGTTCTTTCTTTCTTTCTTCCTTCCTTCCTTCCTTCCTTTCTTCTTCTTTCTTTCTTTCTTTCTTTCTTTCTTTCTTTCTTTCTTTCTTTCTTTCTTTCTTTCTTTCTTTCTTTCTTTTTTTCTTTCATTTCATTCGTTTATGATTAAAACAAAGGCCTTAGCTAATGAATTCACAGCTATATTTGTGCTTAATAGTGAAAAGTTGAACATATTCCTTCTAAGATCAGAAACTAAGCAAAGATGCTTACTCTTCCCACTTTTATTCAACATGAAAGTTCTGCCAGAAAAAGTAAGAAAAAGAAAAAAGGGAAAGGGGGCCGGGCGGTGGCGCAGAGGGTTAAGCGCAAGTGGCGCAAAGCGCAGGGACCCCGGCTCGAGCCCCGGCTCGAGCCCCCGGCTCCCCACCTGCAGGGGAGTCGCTTCACAGGCGGTGGAGCAGGTCTGCAGGTGTCTATCTTTCTCTCCCCTTCTCTGTCTTCCCCTCCTCACTCCATTTCTCTCTGTCCTATCCAACAACGAATTGCGTCAACAAGGGCAATAATAATAGCCACAGCGAAGCTACAACAAGGGCAACAAAAGGGGGAAAAAATGGCCTCCAGGAGCGGTGGATTCATGGTGCAGGCACCGAGCCCAGCAATAACCCTGGAGGAGGAAAAAAAAAGAAAAAAAAAAAAAAAGAAAAAAGGGAGCTGGGCCGTAGCATAGTGGGTTAAGCACACATGGTGCGAAGTACAAGGACTGGCATTAAGAATCCCAGTTCGAGCTCCAGCTCCCCACCTGCAGGAGAGTCGCTTCTCAGGTGGTGAAGCAGGTCTGCATGTGTCTGTCTTTCTCTCCCCCTCTCTGTTTTCCCCTCCTCTCTCCATTTCTCTCTGTCCTATCTAACAACAATAACAATAACTACAACAAAAATAAAAAGCAACTAGGGCAACAAAAGGGGAAATAAATAAATAATTTTTAAAAAAGAAAAGAATTCGTGTAGTACTGCCATTATTTGCAAGTGACATAATTTTAAATATATTATAGAAAATCCTAAAGACTCCACCTCAAAACTTAGAATATAGTCAGTAAAGTTGAAGGAGAGTCAATATCCAAGAATTGATTGTGTGTGTGTGTGTTTGGCCTATTGATGATTTAATAATGACTTACAACATTATAAGGGTAGAGAGTTATACTTCCATAGTGCACCCACCACTAAAGTTCTGTGACACCTCCTGCCCTCCATGATTGCCACCACAGTTCTCACATAGTCTTTTTTTTTTTTTTTTTTTGTAGCATAGGTTTGGTGCCTATGCTACAAATCTACTATTCACGGTGGCCATTTTTTATCTTCTATTTTTTTAAACTTGTAGACAAATCTATTTTATTAATGTCAAGGTAATAATTTTCTAATTTATCAGCTTTCACGGGTAGATTTTTTTCCCTCTTCTCTCTGGGTCCTGATGGAATTGGAGTTCGGAGCCCTCTTGCTATCTTCCCCTAACATTTACCCCTCTGAGAGTATGGACCAAAATTCTTTATTAGGTACATAATCAATTGTATTTTACATACCTGCAATAAACTATCAGAAAGAGATATTTTTAAATTTTTTTTTTAAATGACCATAGAGCTAGTTATTATATGATCCATCAATTCCACTTTTGGGTATTTACCTGAAGAAAAACCACTAATTCAATGAGATATGTACATACTTATATTCATTACAGCATAATATATAATTGCCTAATATAATAACCTAAATGTCCATCGGTGAAAGCATAAAGAAGAAGCTGTGGTATATGTACAATGGGGTTCTACTCAACCACTACAAACAGTGAGATTTTGTCATTTGCAACAGTGCTTATGCTAAGTAAATGTCAGACAGAGAGTGACAAATAATATGATTTCACTTACATTTGGAATGTAAAAACAAAACAAACTTAACTAAAGCCATAAAGATAGAAGATGGATTGGTGGTTACTAGAGGGAGAGGAAGATGGTGCTGGTGATGGAGTGTGGGAGGGTGTAACAATAGGTAAAGGATTTCAAAAGGGGCAAACTTTCAGTCACAAAATAAATAGACCAAATGATGTGATATGTAGCATAATGGTGTCATCAATAATGTGGTAAAGAAGATGTGAAAACTAGAAATGAAGAAATGTGAATAGATTCATTACAATGGTGAGTTTATAATATAAAAATGACACATCATGGAGTCGGGGGGTAGTGCAGCGGGTTAAGCGCAGGTGGCACAAAGCACAAGGACTGGCATAAGGATCCTAGTTTAAGCCCCCAGCTCCCCACCTGCAGGGGAGTCGCTTCACAAGCGGTGAAGCAGGTCTGCAGGTGTCTCTCTTTCTCTCCCCCTCTCTGTCTTCCCCTCCTCTCTCCATTTCTCTCTCTCCTATCCAACAATGACAATATCAATAACAACAATAATAACTACAACAACAATAAAACAACAGGGGCAACAAAAGGGAATAAACAAATAAATATTTAAAAAATGACACATCATTATGTTGTGTATCTGAAACAAAAACAATGATGTATGTCAATATCACTTAAATTAAGAAAAAAGAATCACTGTGCACAGGCTTCAAGTTAGAATTCTGATTCTGTATCTGCTAACTGTGTGAACACAGGCAGGTTATCTAACTAATCTGTGACTCAGTTTTACTATCTATCAATTGTGAATAATGAGATATCTACTTAATACAGTCATGATGAAATAATGTAATACGTATAAAGAACATGTCTAGCATATCATATGAACTCAATAGATGAAATATTATCTCTGAAGCCAAATGCAGATAAAGTGAATGATCAAAGAGATCACTCCACAAATACTCACTAGAGAACAGAAACACAAATTTTCATTCATTCATTTTCTGCCCTGCTTATTTCTGATAACTATTTGAGGCAGGTAGAATAAAGGTACACATGAGATTGAGCAATTGGGAGAAAAAAAACACATTGGGGGCAAGAGTGGGAGTAAGCTCAGCCAGTAGAGTGCTTTCCTATGTACAAGGACCCAGGCTCAAACTACAGGTCAACATGTGAGTGCACCATGCACAAAGGAAGTTTTTGCAAGCTGTGCCATGGTGTCTCTCCCTCTCTCCTCACAGTCTCTCATTCTCCAACTTAAAAGAAAAAAAAAAGCAGAATTAGACACCGTCTCAATATCAGTTCTAAGCTTCTATAACATGTATCAAAAAAAGAAAAAAAAACTTAATGTGCTACTCTTGACTCTGCTCCTCTGTTCTGACCAAGAGTGTGGCCACCTCACAAAAACCACAATTCCTAGAAAATGGCCATCACTCAAGCAGCAAGTTGGAGTATGCAGGAGATGCATCCACTCTCCCCACTTGCTTGGCTGGGCCTTGGGTCCACTCCACACTGTAAGCTGGCTTCTCAGGGTCCCCCACCCGCCCTGGCCAGCAGAGGCAAGGGTCAGAGTGGTCCCCTGGGAGTCCTGGGGTAGCTCCACGTGTGGAGGGCAAAGTGCTCAGAGATAAGCAGTCATCTGTAGGAGAGCTTCAGTGGGGCAACTTGTTTATTGAAAGAGAAAATAAGTACATATACCCATTACCCAGGGAGAAGGTCGAGGTAATCATTAACCCAAATACAAAGCAACACAATGCATAGTCACATTTTGACCTGCAAACTATTTGATCACAAGTAGAAAGTTACCATACAAGGTTTTATCACAAGCTTCACAATGCATATTACCCAGGGGTAAATTACAGGTTCTTCAGGGCAAGGGGAGGAGGGGATGGTTGAGTAACAGGAGTTTGCGATGGTTTTTCAAGATTGGCCAAACACAATGTACAATAATTCATGTCCTTTGTTTTAAGGGGAAAGAAGGGGCATGTGCAGGAAGGTAGTCCCCATTCCAGAGAAGTCATCCATCATTAGTTCAGGAGGTCAGGGGAACCTGCCCTTGTCTCGACTGGAAGGGAGAGCTGGGGGTCAACTCGCTCAGACCTCATGGAAACAATGGCCTGGACTTTTCCAGGACAGTGGGCCCATCCTCCAACACCACACTGCCAGGCAGGGCTGGTCACCAACAGCTGCTGCCACCTGAATGAAATGCCTTGGGGGTGTGGTCCTCAGGAAAGGAGGTCCCAGGGTTGCTTGGTGCTGGGGAGACTGGAGTCATACATACTCCCCTTCTCTCCCTGGACTCAATCAGTTCTGTATGATTCCCTGGCTTCATCTCTTAAACTCACTGTGCTTCTCTCTATTTCTTTCTTTCTTCCTTCCTTTCTTTCTTCCTCCCTTTCTTTTTAAAAATTTTTTTTTTATTAAATTTATTTTTGAGAGAGATGCAGAGAGAGAGAAACACCAGAGCACTGCTCAGCTCAGGCTGATGGTGGTGCGAGGTGTTGGATAGTATGCCAGCTCCCCCTGGCTTCTGCTTAACCATATGCCTATATAGGGATAAATTTAATCCCATTCAAAGCTTTGGTCTATTTACATAAATCACTTTTACATTTACATAAAGCACTCCCTCCAGGGCATTGGTGGTTCAGTGATAGGATTCTCGCCTGCTCCACCCCCTCCTTGTCACACTCCGATTTTCGCCAGTCACTTTTCTCTCCACCCTCTCTATGTCACATCCTGTTTCCACCCTACTTGGCAAGTATATATAAAGACAGCATTGTAAGTTTTGGGGTACTTGAGTTTAGCTTAGCTCGTCTTAGATTGTGCGGCATCCTGCATGAATAAAGAGATACTGCGTACAACCCAGCCATGAGTCTCTGGTCGTCTGTTACCCGCCCGTGAAGCCAGCCAGGCGAAAACAACATAGCCAGTTGAAAACAACAGCGGGGGACTGAACCTGGGACTTAAGAGCCTCAGGCATAAGAGTCTGTTTGCATAACCATTATGCTGTCTCCCTTTCTTTCCTCGCCCTCTCCCTTTTCCCGCCCTCTCCCTTTCTTTCTTTCTTTATTTTTCCAGAGCATTTCTCAGCTATGGTTTATGTACTTGAGATTGAGCCTGGGACATTTGGTGCCTCAAGCATTAAAGCTTTTTGCATAACCATTATGCAATATCCCCAGAGCTCAACTTTCTCTTCTGTAATTTGGGATTAATATTAACCTCGTGAGGTAATAGTGAGGATTAACAAATCTGTATATGTGATGTGCTTAGAGCAATGCCAAGTACATAGTAAATGCTATTAGTTTATTTGGTTTTTTGTTTTTGTTTTTAACTAGATCACTGCTCAGCTCTGGCTGTTAGTGATGGTGGGGGGATTGGACCTGGGACCTCTTGCATGCAAGTCCCATGCAGTATAGCTGTACTGTCTCCCCAGCTATGCTTATTGTTACCTTCAATACTCTTCTATATATGTCCTAGACTCAAGATACACATCTAAAAGAGGCTCAGTGTGTCTGTGTCTCTTGATCACTGAACAATGCTAAACCTAGAACTAAGCAATATCCCAAACATCAGTTTAAGATATAAGATATATTGGAGGTTGTAGCCTGAGAGGTGACAAAGTGGCTAGAACACTGAAATTTCAAGCCTGAAGTCCCAGTTCAACCCCTGGCATTGCATGTTCCAGAATGATATTCTCAATCCCCCTCCTCTCTCTCTCTCTCTCTCTCTCTCTCTCTCTCTTTCTAATACATACATAAATAATATCTTTTGAGATATATTGGAGGACCCCTGAGCATGGAGTATCAGTTCCAGTCATGTCACTAAGTTGTACCCCAAACACCTTGCGCAAGTCAATGTGCCTTTAGGCAAGCCCTTACCCCAAATGTCTCTGAGTTTACTTGTCTGTACAGTAAAGTG
This sequence comes from Erinaceus europaeus, assembly GCF_950295315.1. Taxonomy (NCBI): domain Eukaryota; kingdom Metazoa; phylum Chordata; class Mammalia; order Eulipotyphla; family Erinaceidae; genus Erinaceus; species Erinaceus europaeus. The sequence continues at coordinate 63,484,418 of NC_080172.1, forward strand.
ATAAGGCTAAATAATTCAAGTTGACTATACATAGGAATCACTTCAGGAGGCCCAGGAGGTGGGTCAGCAGGTAGAGATCATGACTTACATTAAGTGAAACCTCAGAGGGGTTGGGGAGATATCATAATGGTTATGCAAAAGGTTTTCATACCTGAGTTCTCAGGTTCAATTCCCAGCACCACCATAAACCAGAGCTACACAGTGCTCTCATTTCTCTGTGTCATTCTCTCCATGTCTTAATCTCTTTGTCTCTCTCTCATTAAAATAAAATAAATAAAATATATATTTTTTAATTAGTTATACATGTGTTCTCTAACAGAGGCTTGAGTAGTCCTGTGCCTGAAGGTTCCAAGGACATGGCTTTAGGCATGTGAGAGAGCCCCAAAAGATTCTGTAGACACCTGGAGGGCTCTTCCAGGGCTGGAACCTCCTGACAGATAGGTCATGATATTTTTTTCCTAAGTAAACTCTCCAGATCAACAATCTATTCCCACTCTTCAGGCTTAGCTCTAAGGGTGCCCTTCACCACAGATACTTCTAAACTTGAGTGCTGCTTAAGGAACCTGTCAGTAGGTCTGAGGATGATCAGTGAGTGGCTGTTGACTTCAGCCCTTTCTTTCCACCCTCATTGCAATTACCTGCTTGTAGCCTGTTTATTTAGGTTCAAACCTTCTGTTTGGCCCATACAGCACCTACCTCGCTGATCTTCTGCCCTCCATCTCACCTCTCATGACAGCAACATGAAGACCCCAGCTGTTCTTCTAACTCTATCTCTGATTGAATCTTGTCTCTAGCACACAGTCCCACCTATTTCCCAATCAAAACTCAAATCAGCCTGTCACTCAAGGCATTTTAGTATCTGAAACTACACACACTTGTGCTTGTAGTTCATTACATTCCTGTCTCTTCCTTTCATAAACTTCCCCTGATCAAAAGTCACATTTGGCTATAGCTAACCTTGATTTGTATCTGGACCACAGCTTGAACATCCCTTTTCCACCACTGCCTACTTTTAATTACAGAACATCTGTAGCATCTCATGGATACTAAGGGACTCATGAATATCACTATGGGAGGTGCTGCCTATGCTTACCCATCTGCTTTCCAGTGATGACTCTCTAATCTGTACAGAACTCAAACTCCAACTCAGAACAACCTGCAAGGAGGAAGCTTCATGAGCAGTGGAGCAGTAATGCAATTCTGTCTCTCTCAGTATATATATTTTACTGATAATAGTGGACCAAATTTCAAGTCCCCAGTCCTCACCTAGAGGAGGGAAGCTTTGTAAACTGTGAAGTAGTGCTACAGGGTTCTCTCTTTTCTCTTTCATACTGCTCCCTCCCCTCTCAATTTCTCTCTGTCATGTCAAATATAAGAAAAATAAAATAAAGCAAAAAACAAATAAAATCAGTGGAATCATGCAGGCAAAACCCCTAGCAATAGCCCTGATTGCATAGGAAAAAAAAGTGAACAATTCAACCAACTTTGCTTTTCAATTTTTTTATTTGTTTATTGATTATTGGGTACAGACAGAGAGAAATTGAGAGGGGTGGGTAGTTAGAGAGGGAGATACAGAGAGACATTGTAGCCCTGCTTCACCACTCATGAAGCTTTCCTCCTGCAGGTGAGGACCAAGGGCTTGAACCTGTGTCATTGCACACTGTAATGTATGAGCTTAACCAGGTACACCATCACCTGGCCCCTCCATCTTTGCTTTTCCAACTTCCAGATAAACTGCTACCTCTTTTCACTAAAACTCAAGCAAATAAGTATCTTCTTCACCTGGGGCTCCTATTCCCTATCCTTGCATCTGTGACACACATTACTGGTTGATCAGAGCATTTGATCCTGAATCCCAGATCTGATGGTGCAGATTCAGAATCCTTCTTAACACAATTCCCCAAAACAAGTATTACCCATCAGTCATAGTTGGCATTCCCAATAGAAACAGTCTTACCATCAATGACCCAGTTGCTTAAACAGCCAATGTGTTGACTAGAAATACTCTGATGGGTTTCAATTTCAACTGCTTTATGGAAAGTTACAGTAGAGTAATCTCTAGTTACAGTATATCTACTCCATGCCTTTCAGGTTGAAGGATCTAGGTTGCAGGTAAGAACCCATTAGAAGTCTGATTTGGCACGAGACAGAATAAGACAGCCAAGCTAGAAAAGATTCTACAAAGAACTGCCCTCCACTAAGTATCGCCCACCTCTGACTGTGGTTGTCAAAGCCCACACAAGTGTCTGGTGAGCAGGCTGATAATAAAGAGCTATATACTGCGCTATAATAAAGAGGACCAGAGAGGCTACAAAAGGAATGTCACACTGCCCCTAGGAAGACCAGTTTCTGGGGCAGACAGCAATTGGAGACGCTTCAGTGTCCTAGGCAGCAGCAAGGTTTTCATCTTGGCATGAGCCGTTGGAACCTTGTGCAATGGAAAGACTGATACCTTTGGTCAGATAACAGGCTGCTCCAATTTCTTCTCTCCTCCTCTGCTGCCCCCTCCTTCTCCTCCAAGCTGATCACATTTCCTTGGTAATTTTCATGCTTAGTCAGTAGGTCTTGGGGGACAAGTGTGAATTCCATAGGGACTTAGTCCATATAAATTACTCTACACTATTGTACCTTTGGTATGATCTCTTCCTTCTTACCCTTCTCCTTTCTTGCCACAGTGTTTATTAGACATCTATTATGTGCTGATGTGGTGAATACTGTTATAGAAAAGGAAGCCCTTGAATTTTGATAGAACCATGAGGGAGGCTGTATATTAAACAAGGACAATGACATTGTTCTGATCAGCAGAAATATGTACTTCAGGCTGCTTCTTCTCTTCTTTAGACCTCAAAAGAGTTATAATTGAGTTGGAGAAAATTAGGGGCCTGGCAGCTAAAATATGGGAATTCCCTAAAATCATGAGAAGCCTGCACATGGTGAACAGAAACCAGTTCTCAGTTCCAGAATATTACATATAGAGAGAGGGCAGCATAATCTTTCTAGCCCCTTTGCTCCATGCCAGGAACTGCTCTAGCTGTCTTCTATTACCCATATATACACATGCACACACACTCTTGTAAGTCCCCACAATTTTCCATTAAATATTCTTAACATCCTCATTCAAAAGAGTGCAAGAAAAACAAAAAAATTAAATAATGGGAGTCAGGTGGTAACTCCCCTGGCTCCCCACCTGCAGGGTAGTCACTTCACAGGTGGTAAAGCAGGTCTGCAGGTGTCTATCTCTTCCACTCTCTGTCTTCCCCTCCTCTCTCCATTTCTCTCTGTCCTATCCAACAACGATGACATCAATAACAACTACAACAATAAAACAACAAGGGTAAAAAAAGGGAATGAATAAATAAATAAATAAATGTGAAATAATTTTCCTAAGATCCATAGCTAGGTAGCAAGGGAATTAAGATTTGAACCTATGTCATCTCTCAGTCCGAAAGTAAGTGTTCTTAGACCATCTGAAATGTATATGCTTAAATAACAAAGAAAGTAGGAAGTCGGGGTAGCACAGTGGGTTAAGCGCATATGGCACGAAGCACAAGGACCTGCATAACGATCCCAGTTCGAGCCCCTGGCTCCCCACCTGCAGGGGAGTCACTTCACAGGGGAGTCACAGTGAAGCAGGTCTGCAGGTGTCTTTCTCTCCCCCTCTCTGTCTTCCTCTCCTCTCTCCATTTCTCTCTGTCCTGTCTATAACAACAACAATAATAACTACAACAACAATAAAAAAACAAGGGCAACAAAAGGGAAAATAAATTTTAAAAAAATAACAAAGAAAGTACAAAGTCATAGATACGAGTGGGTTGGGTAAAGAAGAGCTGGATAGAGGTTAAGCACATGTGGCATGAAGCACAAGGACCAGCATAAGAATCCCTGTTCGAGCCCCCAGCTCCCCACCTATAGGGGGGTCGCTTCACAGGCGGTGAAGCAGGTCTGCAGGTGTCTCTCTTTCTCTCCCCCTCTCTGTCTTCCCCTCCTCTCTCCATTTCTCTCTGTCCTATCCTACAATGATGACATCAATAACAACAACAATAACTACAAACACAATAAAAAACAACCAAGGCAACTAAAGGGAAAGTATATATAGCTGGATGAAGATTTTCTACCCTCAAGACACTCTTCCAGTTAAAGACAGAAGGGTACACAATGAGACCCAGTGGCACACCTTAGAGAATGACCTATATCACAAAGACTAAAAACAACACGTGTTAACAAGGATGTGGAGAAAAAGGAACCCTCATGCACTCTTGGTGGGAATGTAAATGAGTACAGTCTCCATGGAAGAATAAAAATGGAAATACCTTGTGATCTTGTAATTCTACACCTAGGCCTTTATCTGAGAATATGAAAACACTGATTTTGAGAGCATAAATGCCCTCTTTGTTCAGAACAGCACTATCCACAAATGAAAACAGATGGAATCAAGTTAAATTAATCAACAAATGGACAAAGAAGTTGTAGACTGTGCTCTCAGTGGAACACTATTCAGCCATTTAAAAAAAGTATATGGATTGTGCCTCTGGGAGAAAATGAAAGAAACTTGAGGAGGTTATGCTAAGTGAAATAAGTAAGGACATGATAAAACAATTACAGGATGCTTTTACTTACATGTTAAATATATATATATCACTAAAGCAAACAAAGAGACAAAACCCAAAACTAACAGACTTTGTGAAAATTATGGCAGTCACTGGAAGGAAGGGGGAAGGGAAAAGAAAGAGCTTGTTTTAATAGTAGAATGACACTTGGACTTTGGTGACAGGTGCAGTTACTTATATACATATGTAGAAGTATAAAGTCACACTCCTGAAATCGTAAAGATGTACTATCAGTGATAAATCAACATTTTGTTTATTTATTTGTTTGTAAGTCCCAGCCCCAAGCATGCATTATTTCATTATTCAGACCACTTTTTCATTCAGATACACAGAGAGAGAGAGAGAGAGAGAGAGAGAGAGAGAGAGAGAGAGAAAGAGAGAGAGAGGGAGGGAAAGAGGGAGGGAGAAAGAGAAAGAGGGAGAGAGAGAAATCATGATCAGTTTCCTCTAGTGCTGTAGCACCTTCTTTTTATTTTGAATGAGAGAGATACAGACAAGAAACCCATAAAGGGAAAGAGAGATTGAGAGAGAGATGGACCTGATCACTGCTCAGTTCTGGTTTATGATGGTGCTGGGAATTGAACCTGAGACTTAGGAGACTCAGGGATGAAAGGGTTTTGCATGACCATTATTCTATCTCCCCAGTCCCCACCATAGCACCTTCTATTTAGTGGCAGGGTTTGAACCTGGCTCATGCACATGGTAAAGCATGTGCCCTACCCCATGAACTATCTTTCTAGACCTGCATAAAAAAATTATACATGTAAAAATAAAAGATTTTTTTGGTACATGAGAAACTCATAGTGTTTACCAGTCCCCATACTTTTTGGTTTTAATAGGTTTTAGTTCATTACTGTAGTTTTTTTAATTTATTTTTTATTTAAGAAAGGATAAATTAACAAAACCATAGGATAGGAGGGGTACAACTCGACACAATTCCCACCACCCAATCTCCATATCCCATCCCCTCCCCTGATAGCTTTCCCATTCTCTATCCCTCTGGGAGCATGGACCCAGGGTCGTTGTGGGTTGCAGAAGGTGGAAGGTCTGGCTTCTGTAATTACTTCCCCACTGAACATGGACATTGACTGTTCGATCCATACTCCCAGTCTGCCTCTCTCTTTCCCTAGTAGGGTGGGTCTCTGGGGAAGCAGAGCTCCAGGACACATTGGTGGGGTCTTCAGTCCAGGGAAGCCTGGCCGGCATCCTGATGGCATCTGGAACCTGGTGACTGAAAAGAGAGTTAACATACAAAGCCAAACAAACTGTTGAGCAATCATGGACCCAAAGCTTGGAATAGTGGAGAGGAAGTGTTGGGGGGGGGGGTACTCACTGCAAACTCTAGTGTACTTCTGCTTTCAGGTATATATTTTGCACTAGTTTATGGATACGTGTGAACATATGCTCTCTCTCACAGAACCTGGTCTATATCTGGGATTTGGGACTTTGTTAGAAAGTGAACCACCTGGGATGGAATTAGAGAATACTATGAAAGGAAAGGTCTCACCGGAGTAATGAAGCTGAAGGGTTGTCATTCCACACCTACTGTAGTTTGAAAAACATACTTATTGGGAGCTGGACGGTAGTGTAGCAGGTTAAGTGCAGGTAGTGCAAAGTGTAAGGAGATCCAGGTTTGAGTCCCTGGCTCCCCACCTGCAGGGGAGTCGCTTCACAAGTGGTGAAGCAGGTTTGCAGGTGTCTATCTTTCTCTCCCCCTCTCTGTCTTCCCCTCCTCTCTCCATTTCTCTCTGACCTATCCAACAGTGATGACATCAAACACAATAATGATAATAACTACAACCAAAAGGGCAACAAAAGGGAAAATAATAAATATCTTTAAAATCTTTAAAAAATAAATAAAATAAAATAAAAACATACTTATTATTTATTTATTTTGATATGACAGAGATAAATTGAGAGGGGAAAGGAAAACAGGAAGGGAGAAATAGAAACACTTGCAGCACTGTTTCACCACTTGTGAAATTTCCCCCTACTGATGGGGACTGGGGACTTGAACCCAGGTCCTTGCACATGGCAATGTGTGCTCAACTGGATGTGCCACTGTCCAGTCCCTCCAACACCCATACTTTTAAGAAGTCTTCATAAGCCAGCCATTCTTCCAGGCCTACCAATGTCTACTAGGGTCCCTGGGCAGAAGCATATGTTGGCCCCAGTGCCTGATTGAGAGTAAATTCTCATGTTCTTAAGTGCAAGACATGCAGACAGATCTGCACAGGTCCCTTTTTGTGCTATCAAACTGTGTCTTTCTGCTGGAAAGATTATATGATGTTAACTAGTACTTGGTTCAGAAATGCCTCATTCTCAGAAAATGAAACCCTAACTTCTAGACTGGATAGTCCCTTGATTTGTATTTTCTACCTGAAAATAGGTACACAGTAAACAATTTTAAGTACCTCCTCCCCATCAAGCACTATATGCTAAGTGTTAAAATCTCTAAATGGAATCTAATAGTTACCCCCTAAAGAATTTTCTTTTTGCTGGAAAAAAATAGACCCAGACTTAGACAGGGGTGCCACTTATACCAATCTTTTTGATGTATTATGTCCTTGAATTACTTCAGAGTCAGAGAGAGTCTTACTCCACTCCTTCCCTGGGAGGGGGAAAGTGCTCTGTAGATAAATAGCAGAGGGTGAGAATGAGGTATAGAGAGGAGAAGGGAGAGACTCCTACCTAGGAGGTGTGGGTTCTGTATATAGCATAGGGTTATAAACCTGGGTCAGGTTTCCTGGACATGAGGGGACAAGTCTGAAGCTGTGGGCTCACTCTTCCAGCAGGCCCAGCCTAAATCTCACCATCTTAGGCAAAAGGCCCTAGGCTCGTTAGTGGCAAAAACCTAAACCTGTGTGATATTGCTCAGGACTAGATGTTTTGACAGCTCGAAAATGTCCTCCCTTTTCAGGGCCCCAGCTTGATTGGTGACAGAGCCCAGGTCATCCCATATTGTGCCCATGAATCAGTCCCTCTATATAATGCTATCCCTGAGAAATGGTGGCTTGAGGTGATGCTGGCCACTGCCATTCTCTGTGCTGAAGCGCCACCTGGAGGCCAGTTGTAGCCAAAATCAATGTTTTAAAATTCACCCTGGCAGGAGAGAACAGAAGAAAAAGAAAGAGGGGGGGGGGAGGGAGGAAGGAGGAAGGAAGGAAGGAAGGAAGGAAGGAAGGAAGGAAGGAAGGAAGGAAGGAAGGGAGGGAGGGAGGGAGGGAGGAAGGAAGGAAGGAAGGAAGGAAGGAAGGAAGGAAGGAAGGAAGAAATAAGAAAAATTCAGAGGGAAGCACTGTTAGAAAGCAGAAGCCCACCCACCCCCATCTCCACCTGCAGGGAGAAAGCTTCAGGAGTGGTGAAGTAGTGCTTCTGGTGTCTATCTCTCCCTCTCCATCTCCCCTGTACTTTTCAAGTTCTCTCTTTATCCAAAATAAAGAATAAAATGAAACTTTTTTTTTAAAGAAAGAAAACAGAATCCTCTGTTTGCTGGCTAGATCATCAAGGATTGTAATGTGTTCTCACTGGGACAGCATTTCCTCCATGGTTAGAGAGCCGTGTGAGACTGTCACTGTTTATTCACATATTCAAAAATCAGGGCCTAAAGAGCAAACACAGCAAGAAAACCCCTGGTTTGCTCTACAGCCCAAACCTCAAATCAGCTTCTCCTTTTTTCCCACCCATTAGTTTAGACTCTGGCTGACTTGGGCAGAAGCTTTTTTCTAGTGGATAAGACCTCCTATAGGAGGAGTTTGTTGATTCTACTTAAGTTTCTGGAATCAGCTAGCCTGTACTGAGCATGAGCACACATTTATCCTGGGTCACTTATTCAGAAGGAGCTGGATAAGTCTCCGTAGGCATTAAACATAAGCCAACTCAAAGCAACCAGTACCACTTCGACATGCTTCACTTCGGACTGTGTCCACAGATAACATGCCTGCGATTTCAACCCTTCAGCTCCAGTACTCTGGTGAGACTGTTCCTAGCTCACAGGACTCCTCAACTCCAATTCGGGTGGTGCACTTCTTAACAAAGCCCCAGCACCTAGATATGGACCAGGGCCCAAGAGACAGAACACATGTGCACACGTATGCATAAGTTAGAGGAAAATAAATACCTTAAAGCAAAGTACACAATAGTTTGCAGTGACCCAATAAGTACAGCAAGCAAGTAGAAAGACCTAAAAAAAATATACAATAAAGTATTTAATCAAATAGTTTCTACCTAGACCTAGATGCTTTCCTCACCTACTTCCTATTTCTCTTCCCTCAATCACTCCAAGACTAACCTTCTCAGACAAAATAAGGACTACAAAAGCTGGATAAGGGCAAGAGACCAGCATACTTTAATGATGACTCCTTTGATTACTACAAGGCCACCTCATCTCCCAAGGGCCTAGTCAGGGAATCCTGGATCCCTACACAGACATGATGGGCCTAGACCTCTAACAGACCTCTCTCTGCACTGTCACTGGTCATCTCCATCAGGAACAATATAATGGACCTCTTTGTGGGCCCCTAGAGTGGATCAACAATGTAGATCAACAGTGGGGACTACCCCATTCTCTGAAGGGAGGTTGGACCAAAATACTCTACCACTCAAGGAAGATGGGTCCAGCAATGGGTGCAGCCCAGAATGCCCCTAGCTATGACCAAAGAATTTGAGCTCAGAACTACAGGGATGTAGAAGTTACACATGCTCCTGCACAGAATATGGGCCCCAGATCAAATCAATGGGATTTACAGTTAACAATATTTATATACTTTTCCCATATTTGAGAGCTACTTTCTGCCCTGATACAGCTTTCTAGTCCTTTTTCCAGCTCTGACACCATCTCCCTAGACAATACCTTTATCCCACCTGCATGTTTACTGTCAGGAACAGGTAAAAATTAGTAAAGTCATGAACCCTTGAAATATGCCTAAAATAAACCTACTAGCTTTTTCCAAAGTGGAGACCCCAAATCTCTTCTGCTATATTCTTGTCTTTAGGTTCATGATTAGTCAACAATTTTTCTCCTTTATATCTAAATGCTTTTTCAGACACCAAGTAGCAGATGTTACCATGATGCCAACCTGACTTCCCTGAGAAGACCTCACCAATGTTCTCTGAAGCCCCACCTCCCCAGAACCCTACCCCACTAGGGAAAGAAAAAGACAGGCTGGCATTATGGATTGACCTGCCAATTCCCATGTCCAGCAGAGAAGCAATTACAGAAGCCAGACCTTCCACCTTCTGCACCCCATAATGACCCTGGGTCCATACTCCAAGAGGAATAAAGAACAGAAAAGCTTTCAAGGGAGAGGATGGGATACAGAACTCTGAAGGTGGGAATTATGTGGAATTGTACCCCTCTTAGCCTATGGTCTTGTTGATATTTTTTATTTTATAAATAAATTTTAAAAAAAGATAAAAGAACACTGTGGGGGTATTTTTGCCTGAAGAAAATCCAAGCCAGATGGTAACAGAGTATCAAGAAAAGTAAGCCAGTCTCCCAAACTGTGCAAGAAAATTTTTAAGTCCTTTTGCTCTAGGTTCTCCTGTGCAATCTTTTGCCAGACCAGCAATTTCACTTCCTACTATGGGGCTTATTAAATCTTTAAGTGTGATTGGAAAAGAAGACACATAAAATATTTAAGTTCTCTTTGTCCATCAAAGTGTCCTACTTTGAACTGCTTGGGAGCAACAGCCGTGTGTGGGACCCATGGAATGTCCACGGGGCCAACAGCACAGTTTTGCCTAAAGCAGCCACTGGCCTCTCTTCAGTCCGAGGATTCAGAACAAGGGGCTTCCTTTACAGCAAACTCCAGGGAGTTTTAGTGAAACTAGGAAGATAGGTAAAATATGAAAAAGCAATAGCTGTTCCTCAGGGATAGAATACAGTCCAAAGATGAGCCAAAGCACCTCACGGAAGTAAAGTTGTCATTCCCTCTATCTATACTCCCAGATAGACCATATTGGCAAGAACGGGAGTGTTTGCTTCTCCCCAAGAGAGGTCATCCCACTTGGCGTTCACAGCAATCTTGATGTAAGATCTTGAGATGAGTATCCTTACTTTTGCTGTCTTGTAGAGAAGGAAATGGAAGCTAAAAGAAATTGAGTAATTTTCCTGTAAGTGAAGTAGCCAAGATTGGAACATAAGTGTTCTGGTTCCAGTTGTCCTAATGCCACCATCTCTCTTGGCATGAAACCAACAAATCCAAGTACTGAAGAGAATATTTGAGAAGCAATTCAGTTTGCCTTGAATTGTTGCAAGAATTCTTACATGATAATTATAATGGACTTTGCTAGAAAGTGGTCTTTGTGAAGCAAAGATGATCTGTATGAAGAAATCATGCTCACTAGAGGTTACCTCACATGCTAGACTTCATGGAAGACCCAAGGTTTCACAATTAAACAAAGAGATTTCTTTTTTCTCTCTTCATTTACTGCAAGTAAAATAGACTCTTTGTCACCTTTAAAACCCATACAATTGTCATTTTTACCTGTCTTTTTTTTTTCCTGGTGGTGCCAGGCCCTTATGCATGAATAATTTCACTACTCCTGAGCTGAGTTTTCATTCTCTTTATTTCAGATAGAGAGGGAGAGAGCAAAGGAGAAAGAAGAGGCACCACAAAACCACTCCACTGTCTGTGGAGCTCCCATGTAGTTCTGAAACACAAACTCAGCTGTCTCCTGCAACTATTCTTCTTCAGATAAAGAGGGTTTTCTCCTGGGAAAGTTAGAACCATTAAACAACTGGAGAAAATGGAGATACTATGGGGTGAGTGGTAAAGATGTCTGTCTGTGCCTGGAAAAACCATGGGATTTCAGGCTGGATGGGACGTCTGGGAGCATCCGATGACAATCCAAATAAGTGCTCTCCTGGCAAACCCTGAAGGCCCAGCAGTAAAGCAAGTTCCAAGGCACCATGGTCAGTGAGTGGCCAGGTTGGTCAGAATTTCAGTCCAGGGCGAGGGTAGATAGCATACTGGTTATGCAAAGAGACTTTCATACCTGAGGCTCCAAAGTCCCAGGTTCAATCCCTCATACCACCATAAACCAGAGCTGAGCAGTGCTCTGGTTAAAAAAAAAAAAAAAAAGAAAAAGAAAAGAAAAAGAAAAAGAATTTCAGTCCAAATGCACTTTCCATTTAATCACAGTTTCCAGAGATATATCTTAAGCCCACCCCCCCCCTCCCCACCTGCAGGGGGAGTCGCTTCACAAGCGGTGAAGCAGGTCTACAGGTGTCTCTCTTTCTCTCTCCCTCTCTGTCTTCCCCTCCTCTCTCCATTTCTCTCTGTCCTATACACACACACACACACACACACACACACACACACACACACACAATGACATCAATAACAAAAACAATAATAACTACAACAATAAAAATAATAACATGGGTAACAAAAGGGAATAAACAAATAAATATTTAAAAATAGAAAAGAGGGGAGTCGGGCGGTAGCGCAGCGGGATAAGTGCACATGGAGCAAAAAGCAAGGACCAGCGTAAGGATCCTGGTTTAAGCCCCGGCTCCCCACCTGTAGGGGAGTTGCTTCGCAATCGGTGAAGCAGGTCTGCAGGTGTCTCTCTTTCTCTCCCCCTCTCTTTCTTCCCCTCCTCTCTCCATTTCTCTCTGCCCTACCCAACAACAGCGACATCATAACAACAACAATAATAATAACTACAACAATGAATCAACAAGGGCAACAAAAGGAAATACTTTTTAAAAATACATTAATACGATATTTTAAAAAAATAGAAGAGATTATATCTTATTTCTTTATTCCCTTTTGTTGCCCTTGTTGTTTAATTGTTGTAGTTATTGTTGTTGTTGGATAGGACAGAGAGAAATGGAGCGAGGAGGGGAAGACAGAGAGGGGGAGAGAAAGAGAGACACGTGCAGACCTGCTTCACCACTTGTGAAACAACTCCCCTGCAGGTGGGGAGCCAGGGGCTGGAACAAGAATTCTTGCATTTTTGTGCCAAGTGCACTTAACCTGCTGCGCTACCTCTGGACTCCTGAGATTGTATCTTATTTCTATATACACTCCAGTTAGGGTCCCAAAGCTTTTTTAAAAATTTTGTTTATTTATTTACTTATTTATTTATTAGATAAAGACCACCAGAAATCGAGAGGAAAGGGGAGGTAGAGAAGGAAACAGAGACACCTGCAGCAGTGCTTCAGCACTCGCAAAGCTTTCCCACGAAAGGTGGGGACCAGGGGCTTGAACCCAGATCCTTGCACATTGTAGTATGTGTGCTCAATCAAATGTGCTACCACCTGCCTCCCTCCCCAGATCTCTAGGACTACCTTTGAAATGACTATTGGGGAAACTGCTAACATTTCCCCATCTTGAACTCTTCAGGATGTGGAAGGGAAAAAAGAATGTGTCTTTTCTGACACCCACAGCAACAGCTAACAGAAGCCCAAGTGTACTGAGCTGGGCACTAGTTGGGTACAACCATATAAGGTTCTTCCTATTTTGCAGATATGGAGAGTGAGGCATGAAGTACTCAAGGAGCAGGTCTGAACAGCCACAAGTGGTGAGAGGTGGAGACAGAACCAGACTTCAGCTCCATTCTGCATCAAAGGCCGGACTGCAAGCCAGAGACATGCAGGATCCAGAGAAACTCAACCCAAAAGCTGGCTGTCCAGAGGAACTCATATACCAGCCAGCTGTCCCTGCGAAAACTGCAGGCTCTGCCTAGCTGGAAGAGGGGGCTCCCTTTGCAAAAGGAACTTAGGAATCTTCACTGCTTTGTTTATTTTGCTACTGCCAAGGTGTCACCACTCTGGGATGGCTTTTTATTTATTTATGTTTCTTCAGCTAGAGAGAAACAGAGACAAAAACAGAGAGAAAAGAAGCTTCCTCCACTGCTGCACACAAACACAACTCACAGCTGGGTCTCATATACTTTAGTTTCTTGCTTCTGTTCTAACTCTTTCACTGGGGGATGAGAGTGCAGTTAGGAAAGAAACATTCAGACTGGGGGTTTAGCAGGGACACTTGCACTTGTCTCTGGAGCTGGCCAAGAATAACGAATTCATGTGAGCCTCTCATTGCTAACCTTAATCACCAGCCTGTTGGCTTTTGAGACTGAGGAATTCGTGTTGGCTTTGATGGAGCATTTTTAAAAGGACACTGAATTAAAGTACTTGACCTGGTATGTAACTCAAGGGCAGTCATCCCACAGATGACATTCTACTTACTGATTTTTAAAACCTAGTTTCTCTTTCGGAAAGAATAAAATAGGAGCTGGAAAGCATTTACTCTTTTATAATTCTTATTTTATTTATTTATTTTGCCATTTAAAAAATTTTTATTCATAAGATGGAAACACTGAGAAGACCATAGGATAAGAAGGGTACAATGCCACACAAATCCCATCACCGTAACTCCATACCCATTCCCTCCCCTGATAGCTTTCCTATTCTTTAACCCTCTGAGAGTATGGACCCAGGGTTATTATGGGGTGCAGAAGGTGGAAGGTCTGGCTTCTGTAATTGCTTCCGGGCTGAACATGGGCATTGGCAGATCAATCCTTCTCCCAGCCTGTCTTTCTCTTTCCCTAGTGGGGCAGATCTCTGGGGAAGCGGGGTTCCAAGACACATTGGTGGGGTTATCAGAGGATTTTATACTCTGCAAAAAAATAAAAATAAAAATCGCAATTACAGATAATTAATATCATTAAAAACAATAGATTATAATTAAAATTATAGCAGTGATATCTCTCATTTACTATGAGTCTACTTTAGATCATTTGCTTTTTTTTTTTTAGCACTTTCCATCTACTGATTCAGCTCATTAATTCACTAGTACAGTGAAGTATGTACAATTGTCCCTATTTTATTTTATTTATTTATTTTTTTAAATTTTTTAAATTTTTTATTTAAGAAAGGATTAATTAACAAAACCATAGGGTAGGAGGGATACAATTCTTATTTTATTTTTAATACTGACAGAAAGGTAGAGAAAGAGTGAAAGAGACCACAGTATCAAAGTCTCCTTCAACACAGTGGAGGCTGGGCTTGAACCCGGGTTGGACACAGAGCAAAAAGTGTACTACCCAAGTGAGTAATTTCTCCAGTCCTGAATGCACTTACCTTGAAATGCTCCAGATACCTTGCTTCTCGGCTCCCATGTGCACTCAAGCTTACCATCACTTACTTGTGCTGTTTGTTTTTGGCAAGCAGTGCCATCACCTTTTCTTCTTAACTCCTGTGAAGCTGTACTGTGCAGTGCTGCAGAGCTCTAGACATGCCGTGTGTTTATTCATTTCATTTTCAGTTTCCCTAAAGGGCTTTTCAGTATATAAAGCACCAATTGGAGTCAGAGGGAAAGGAGGGCTCAGTAGGAACATGGTCTTTGGAGCACATAATCTAAGGCAAATTACATAACCTGAGTTGTTAGGAAAATCTACCCAACTGGCTGGGTTACTAGAAGATGGTAATAGTTTGCTTGGGCTGCCATAGATGATCAGACTAGGTGACTTACACAACAGTTTATCACAGTTCTGGAGACTGCAAGTCCAAGATCAATGGGTTTGCAGGTTTGGTTTCTTTTGAGGCCTTTCTGCTTGGCTTGCAAATCACCACCTTCCTGCTGAGTCCTCATGGTCTTTCCTTCCTCAGTGTATCCATGTTTGTGTCTATACTTTCACCTCTCACCAGTTGGATGGGGGCCAACTGTTAATATAGACTACCTCATTAGAGACCTTATCTCCAAATATAGTCACATTCTGCATTACTGGAAGTATAGAACTTCAACATATAAAATTTGGGGGTGTCCAATTTTGCTCAAGGATTAATGAGAATAGTGGCTTGATAAAGAGTTCACATTTTTTTCCTTTGGCTCTGAAAAAAGAACTTACATTATAGAATCATAGAGCTACCTTCAACTCCTGGTTGTACTGCTTTTTATGTGAATTTGTGCCTGTCTTTTATTTATTTATTTAATGCTAGTCTGTGATTTATTTACTCACAAATAAGAGAGGGGGAGAGAGAGAGAGAAGGAAAGGAGAAGGAGGAGGAAGAGGGGGAGGAGGAGAAGAAGCACAGCATCACTCAGGACCTCACGCATCAGAGTCCAATACTCCACTCACTGTGTAGTCTCCTAGGCTGCTTAACCTGTTTCAACATCTGTGATATGGGAATAAAATATCTTGCTCAAAGGGACTATGGTGGAAAGAGTTATGTAAGGAGCTTAACAGTATCTGGAAGAAGTAGGCAGCATGTATTTGCTATTTTTTATCATTATTTCTAGGTATGGTTGTGATTAGGGTTTCCTATTCCTTTTTTGTCAGTATGGGCAACTAGCCTTGTTAATGGTCTGTGAATTAAATCAACAAAATGACAAATTTTTTCTAGAGATTTCAAGAAACCTTTCTTTCTCCCTTTCTTTTCTTTACTTTCTTTTTTTTTTTTTTTTTTTTTTTGTGGTGCCAGGGAATGAGTGAACCCAGCGTCTTTTGCATCTGTGCTACCACTGAGTAGTCTCCTAAACCCTTCAGCCCCTCCCCCTTTTTTCATTTATTTAGAGAGATGGAGAGAGCAACACAGAGATGAAAGGAGTAATAGAAGGAGACACCACAGTACTGCTCCACCATCCATGGTGCTTCCGTGTAATGCTGAAGCTTGCTGAAGCTTGATCCAGCTCCTCACACTTAGCAAAGCAAGCAGTCTAGCCAGTGAGTTATTACCCAGCCCCCCAAAGCATACATTACTGGACCAGCTAAATAGCTAACTTGGCTGGCATACTGCTTGGCCATGTGCATGACCCAGTTTTGATCCCAACCCCCACTGCACTGAGGGAAACTTTGATGCTGTGGTCACTTTTACTCTCTCTGACTTTTCTGTATCTATCTAAAAGGGGGGGGGGGCATATTCCTTCCTACTCTCACTTCCTCTCTCACCCATTTATTTCCCTTCCTTCTTTCCTGGTGTCCACCAATGCTTCAACACTTGCTATCTATTTTCAGAGAGAGAGAGAAAGTGTGTGTGAGGGGGGGAATAGGAAGAGGAAGACACTGAAGTTTCTCCCATTGCAGTGGGGGCTATGCTCAAACCCGGGTTGCATGCATGGCAAAGTAAGCACCCTCCCAGGTGGGCAATCTTTTTTTCCTCTTTATTGGGGGATTAATGTTTTACATTTGACAGTAAATACAATTGTTCGTACATGCATAATATTCCTTAGCTTTCCACATAATACAACCCCCACTAGGACCTCTGTCAGCAGGTGAGCAATCTTACTAGCCCTCAAGATATATTTTTTTGGCAGCCCAGGTGAGGCAATTGAATAAGTGACCCTCAGAAGTATAAGGTCCCACGTTTGATCTGGCATCCCATATGCCAAAGTGATGCTCTGGTGTTCTCTCTCTCTCTCTCTCTCTCTATCTCTTTCTCTCATAAATAAGTTAAAACTTAAAAAAACTTGATCGATCAGCTTAACAAAAACATTAGCAGAGGAGGTAATTGAAACATGCTCCATGAAGCTTTAGCATGGTGGGTTGGGGAGATAGCATACTATAGTTATGCACAAAGACTCTTATGCTTGAAGCATAAGGTCCCAGATTTAACCTCCAGTAACACCATAAGCCATAGCTGATCAGTGCTCTGGAGAAAAAACAAAAACAAATCCTTATGCCATAATGATTACCTGCAAGACCACATCAGACCTAACAGTAGCAGAGCATCTCCCTCCCAGAGTGAGGGAGTCCCTCCACCTATTTCTTCTTGCTTTAGCCCATCCTTAGAGCAGTAGCTAGAAAGACAGCAAGAGGGAAAGCAATCAGCATGCTACAGAGGGTTCTACCAGTACATGTAAGGAAGTGACTAAACTAAAAAGGTGTTTCTACTTCCAGTCAGAAAGAGGCTTCCAGACAGAGGCCAGTTCTATTTCAACAATTCCAAACTATCAAGATAAGAAACAGAAACCTTCTAGAAGTATGACTAATCCTCACCACCACACATACTACCACTATATGGCTACAGCAGTGCGACTCCAGAAACAGTCTGTGGATCTGTGCCAACTAGCAAACTATTTGCCACTGGTCTATGATAAAGCACAAAAGAGTAAGCATCAGAAAGTTTTAATAGCTATTTAACAGGGTATTGAGTTACTGGATGCGTCATGACATGTTTTTCTATGTAAAGATGTATCATTATTTTTCTGAGAACCCAGTAATTTTTATCTGCTATTCATATGCATGTATCTTGTTCTTTGTCCCTTTTATTTTTCTGGAAACTTTTGTTTTTCTTCAGTAAGATGAGCATTTACTGGGAGAAAATACAGAGAAGGACACGAAAGTATAAGCCTTATAGGCATGTAGACCTGACAGTGTGTGTGTGGCGGGGGGGGGGGGGGATGACACTAGAAGGTCTGCAAACTTACTCTTATGGTACTTACAAAATTACTGACCCATGGCAACCAGTTTTAGAGCAGATAGCTTTAAGCATTGAATTATAAGCTAATTATCTCATTTATTTATTCTGAATTTTTGGATCAAGATAGAGAGAAATTGAGGAGGGGAAATAGTGGGAGAGAGACACACCTACAGCTCTGCTTCACCACCCTTAAAGCTTTCCCCCTACAGATGGGGACCAGGGATTTGAACCTGGGTCCTTGTGCACAGTAATGTGAGTGCTTAACCAGGTACACCACTGCCTGGCCCCAGCTTCTAATTATCCCTAGGAGGGTGAACAAGTAATGTTCATAGCTGTATAGAATACTATTTCTTGAGTCCTAGCACATTTTACCCCAAAACAGAAAACACAATATGGCTCCCCAGAAGGTAATGTAGCAGTTAACTGTTGAACTTCTAAGTTTAAGGTCCTTAGGTTTGATCCCTGCTATTGTATGTGCCAGAGTTGATGTTCTGGCCACCATCTCCTCATCCCCCACCCCCTGCAAAGTACATTTTTTTTTTAATCTTGGGAGCCAGGTGGTCGTGCACACAGTGGAGTGCACGTTAGCATGTGTAAGGACCTGAATTTGGAGCCCCTCCCCACCTGCAAGGAGTAAGCTTCAAGTGTCTTTCTTTTTCTACTTCCCCCTTTCCTCTCAATTTCTCCCTGTCCTAGCAAATTAAGTAAAAAGGAGAAAAACGGCCATGGGAGAGCAGTGGATTCAGTGTAGGAACTGAGCCTTAGGGGATAAACCTGGTGGAAAAAAAAAAAAAAAGGAGGACCATAGGAAAAATGGGCAGAAGTATATATAGACAGACAGACACCTATAGAAATAAGTCAATCCATATATGTAAACTTAGGAGAACCACTGTAGGTTTTAGTGGAGAGAACGGGGACACAGAACTCTGGGAACTATGTGGAATTATATCCTTCTTATCCTGTAATTCTGCAAATCAATTTTTAAAAATCCTAAAGAAATACAATAAAACTATGGCTTTTTTTCCCTTCATTTTATCTTAGAACAAAATGGCAGTTTGCTTTCCTATATATATAAAAATATATATAGGAAAGGCATCAAGAGAGCTCCCTGGGCAGGGTGACTGCCTTGCCATGTGTGCTGAAGTCCTGGCATTGCATGGGAAGTGCCAGCACTCAGGGAGAGCTTCCTGTGGTATAGTGTCTCTTCCCTTTGTGTGAAAGTCAGCTAGAGCAATGACAGCTTGTGCGGAGGTTCTAGCAGGGGAGTATAGCTACTAGTATATCCTCGACTGACCAAAAACTCGTCCGTTGGGGAAGGTGGTCCTCTTTGACCAAGCACACAGCTTCAGGAGGAATGCATATGGAACTGTGAGGAAGGAAGGGGACACCTACCTAGCCAGGCAGATCAGCTGAATCAATCCTAGCAATCAATGGGGTGACAGATGTCGCAGCCAGGTCACCCTCACATCCACAGCTAGAGCAATGAAATCACCTATGTGCAAGGCCCCACTCCACAAAAATAACCATATGCACACACATATTTACATATTTGTACACATATGCATATACATATGGAAAGAGAGTAAAAACCAGCTTCCAGCACCCATTCCAATCCAAATTTCTACCATATTGGAAATAATGTCAAGGTTTTTAAAAATTTTTTTTTTTTTACTTTATTTATTGGATAGACAGTCTGAAATAGAAGGGGGGGGGAGACAGAGAGGAAGAGGGAGACAGAAAGACACTTGCAGCACTGCTTCACAACTTGAAAATCTTTACCCCTGCAGGTTGGGGACCCAGAGCTCGAACCCAGGTACTTTCGCATTTTAACATATGCCCTCAACCAAGTGCATCAGCACCTGGCCCCTGCCAAGGGCTCTTTACTCAATGGTTATAAAGGCTACAGATAAAATACCTGGTTCAAAACAGGAAGGCAGATCTCAGAGGAAGCAATCCTTAGTGAAACCCAAAATTTGGGTTCAAATTTTGATGTTGACTAAGTGATAATCGCTCCCAGTCAGCTTCCTTAAACTACAAAAACAAACAAACAAACAAACAAAAAACAGAGATCTTAAAATTCTCTGCCCAACCTATATAATGAGAATAGTGGGAGAGGAACATGAGAAGTGTGAAATGTACATCAGAAAAATCAAAGTGCAGCAGACACCCACAGGGATTAGTACCATGAGCCCAGACCTCAACGACCCACAGTCTCTCATAAAATGTTGCTGTGATATGATTGATCAGAGTATGATGTTTCAAATGTTTTGTTAGTCAGCAGTTTGTAAAATTAGAAAATATTACCTTCAAATTCTTCTCTGTGCAGATAACAGTCATTTTATAATAAGCAATGGCTTGTTTCTACCCTGCTAGGCATCTAGCACTGTCGTGAGCATTAAGAGGCAGGTGGCAGGTTAGCACATGAAGCCTGCAGGCAGTAGCCAGAGGCAAGTTTAAGGTGGCATTTGACATACAGTAGGAACTAGAGAAGTGCTACTCTTTCCCCAATGATAAGCTACTTGGACAATGATCCTCTCAAAAGATACACAAACTTAAAAATGCACCATTTCCTGCTTCCTCTATAGAGCCTATATTTCCTCCAGTCCTAGAACCTCTAGGGTGGGGCTCACTTTCCTGTATGCTTCTCTCAATTCATATCAATTGACACTGCATCTGCTGATCCCAACCTAATCAACACAGTGAGTACCACCTCGGCATGCTTCACTTTGGACTGTGTCCAGAGACGTCAGACACCAGGTTCCAGATGCTACCATGATGCCAACGGGACTTCTCTGGGTAGATGGCCCCACCAATGTGTCCTGGAGCCCCACTTCCCCAGAGCCCCAACCCACTAGGGAAAAAGAGAGAACAGGCTGGGAGTATGGATCGACCTGTCAACGCCCATGTTCAGCGGGGAAGCAATTACAGAAGCCAGACCTTCCACCTTCTGCTCCCCATAATGACCTTGGGTCCATACTCCCTGAGGTATAAAGAGTAGAAAAGCTATCAGGGGAGGGGATGGGATGGAGTTCTGGCAGTGGGAATTGTGTGGAGTTGTATGTACCCCTTTTATCCTATGGTTTTTGTCAATGTTTCCTTTTTATAAATAAAAATTTTAAAAAATGCACCATTTCACTCCTATAGCTTAGACAAAAGAAGACTAAAAAAATCATGTTTTGTTTTAGCTTTATTGTAGACATTTGTTTTAGCTTTATTGTAGACACAAAAGACACACAAGTAGACAAACACATGCTTTATAAAATATACATTCTCATGTGTGAGAAAATATAGATACTAGGAAAGAGTCACACTGAATGGTAACTTGGCTTGCCACTCTCTTTAGTTATACCTAGTACCAGGGCTGCTCAGATGGACATCCTCTGACTGGGGGGAAGGAAGCAGGAGGGAATGTACAGAGCAGAAATATCCCCTTTACAGATCAACAGCCCATTTTAAGTAACCAAGAGATATTCCAAGAGTACTTGACAACCTGATGATCAATTTTCTCTTTCAAGACAGTTATAGTTGATAAAAGATGACTTTATTCCATATATCTGAAAACCGCCTCAAATTAAGCTGTTCTTTCCACTTTTTCACCTCACCCCTTGGCAGTGGACTGCTAAGAAGCAATATACAACCTTGAAGGAGGTTCAAATAATATTCTTAACACAGATACAGTTTTTGCTACCCACAAAATCTTCAGATTCATGGGCTTTTAGGTGTTGATAAAAGCAACTCATGTAAATATTTTGCAGTAGTTTATGGATACGTGTGAACATATGTTCTCTCTCACAGAAACTGGTGTATATCTAGGTTTTGGGACTTTGTTAGAAAGTGAACCACCTGAGATGGAATTAGAGTGTACTATGAAAGGAATAGGTCTCACCCGAGTAATGAAGCTGAAGGGTTGTCATTCCACATGTGAAGTCTCTCTGGACACAGTCTGAAGTGAAGCATGTTGAGGTGGCAATCGGTGCGTTGGTTAGGTTGTGATCAGCAGATGCAATATTATTTGATATGGATTGGGAGAGGCATACAGGAAAGTGGGCCCTATCCCAGAGGGATAGAGAGTGGCAAAGCTATCAGGGGAGGGGGTGGGATATGGAGACTGGGTGGTGGGAATTGTGTGGAGTTGTACCCCTCCTACCCTATGGTTTTGTTAATTTATCCTTTCTTAAATAAAAAAAAAAGCAACTCATAATATGTTTTCTTCTAATCAGACTTTGTTCTTTTTGTCAATAAGCCAGGAAGTTGTCAAAAAAGAAAGAAAAGAAAGATGGATGTTGGTTTAAACTATATTCCACACAAAAAAAGTTGTAAATTAGAAAAAAGAAGGAAAAAAAGCAGAAGGGGCCAGCTGGTGGCACACCTGGTTGAGTACAAATGTTTCAGTGTTCAAGAACCCAGGTTTGAGCCACAGTCCCTATCTGTAGGGGAAAGCTTTGTGAGTAGTGAAGCAGTGCTACAGGTGTCTGTCTGTCTCCTTGTCTCCACCCTTCGCTCTCAATTTCTGGCTGCCTTTATCCAATAAACAGAGAGAATACCAAAAAAAGTTAAAAAAAAAAAAAAAAAAGCAGCAGAAACAACTGCTAAACTGAACTGGAGAGACCATGGGATAGAAAAATGCAGCATTATTTGCAAGTTGTCCAAATATCTTAGCTCAGCCTTCTAATGCCTAAGTGTTTCACAATTTCCTATGTAATCTGTATCAAGAAGCAAAACAAAGTGGAGAATGAGCTGACAACACATTCACGTCTGTTGCCCCATTACCGCTCTGGCATTTCTGGGGATACTAAAATTATTAGAAAAGATCCTAGTATTGGATATATAACTGAACACAATTCCAACCCCATACAAAATGTAGTTCCACTAATAAGAAACATGAATAAGAATTCACTGAAGTAAAAGATGGGGTTACAATATGTTATGGGCTTAATTTCTATTATGGTAATGTCATTTATATTAGCAGCTACTTACAGACTTCCTCAAAGGAATAAGCCCAGGGTATCATATTCTCTGTTACAAACATACCCTTTTTTCATTCAAAATGCAAAATTAATTTTAAAAAAATTATTCTGTGATTTTCTCTAATTGTATATGAAAGAATTCTGAAGGACAAAGTTTTAAGAATACCAAACTGCTTCTGGAGATTTCCAATAATGAGAGTGAAAGAGGCTTTAAAAGTTATCTTGCCCATACTCCACCTGAATGCAGAACTTTCCTCAATGTATTAGCAGCAAAATACTTTGTTTCTGATATACATTCTCCACAAAAGGCAATTATTACAACTCTCAAACTAATCTAATTTCTAGAGAATTAGCATAGATAGAATTATTAGCAAGTATATGCTGGATCTTGCTATCTGCCCAACTGATAAGATACCTGTCCTCTGGAATAAAAGGAGTGAATCTAGTTCTTATTTCATATAACAATTCTTTAAGAAAATCTTTTTGAAGATTTATTCCCTTTTGTTGCCCTTGTTTTATTGTTGTAGTTATTATTGTTGTTGTTATTGGATAGGACAGTGAGAAATGGAGAGAGGAGGGGGAGAGAAAGAGAGACACCTGCAAACCTGCTTCACCATTTGTGAAGTGACTCCCCCGCAGGTGGGGGGCTGGGTGTTCCAACCAGGATCTTTATGCCGATCCTTGGCTTTGTGCCACCTGAGCTTAACTCACTGCAGTACTTCCCGACTCCCAAGAAAGATCTTTACCACTTTTTTTTTGAAAATGGATATCAGAGTCTAAGTTGCTTGACTTCTAAATGTCCCTGTGAAAACCTTCTAATGGGCAGCATGAAGGTTACCTTATAGTAAAACACACATTTAACACATTCTGAGGAGCACTTTAAAAGCTACTGCACATTATAGGCTAGATTTTTGCTATGTCTCAAATCACATCAATTCCATAGCAGGAACATACTTTTGAAGTTGCTGAGTGAAAGAAAAATGAATGGCCTTGTGCCATTAAGTCTTAGCACTCAAGAAAAATGCTATTTCTTCTTCCAGGTAGACTTGAAGAATTAGTCAAAGAGGTACACAGGCAAAATAACAGAATTCATATGTCCCTACAGGAATGAAGTAGAAATGGAGGTGAGGGGAGCACACAGATTCTTCTCTCAGCATTTTAAACTGCCTTGCTTTGCAACATGCTTAATCGGGTTAGCATTAGGCAGACATTGCACAGCTGGGAAGAAACACCAATGACCTTACTAACCCTGCTATAGTAGAGACTATTTTGTGATGTTTTAACCAGAGGTTGGCTATTCACATTTAAACACTTTTTTATTTTTATTTTTTTTTTTGCTATTGTTATTTAGGTAACACAGAATATCTAGGGGAGATATTGCAACCATTTGAGCTGACATAAAAGTGAACCTGGTCAAACAGAAGACCACACTCTTGGTACCACTGGCAAAAGGACTACTGCTGCAGCAGAGAAGTGATACCTAGTAAATTTTAAGTTTTCTAGAGCACTGGTTCATACTCTTCTTTCCATCCTCTCCCACAGAACAGACAGCTGATGTTCACCTGAAGCTTAGCTCTCACTATACCAATTCTAAATAAGAAAGCCTATCAAATTTTGAGTGATGACATTGTAATTTAAAAGGATGACCCTGAATATACCGGACAGCTATGTAAGTCACAAACTAGCTATACAACTCTGGACTGACTCATAGTTCGGCTTGTTGTAACACCTGCATTCATTCAGATCTGCCGTTCTAGAGAACAAGAGGTGGTTTTCAATCAAGTCAAGATTCTTGAAGTTTATTGATACTGTTTAAAGTAAGAAAGTTTCTTCTCATGTTACTGAGAAAACAAATCTGGCTCAAATCCAAGCAAGCAGCACTGCTCTTGTTCTACTCTAATAGACATTTTATAAAAGCAGCTTCTTATTAGAGTAGCACAGTCCTCCTTGGTTCTTGGAGGGATCACAGATTCATAGAAGGTTACAGGTGGAAAGGGAATTAGGTGGAAGAGAGAATTTAGTAAGATGCCCTCATTTTATAAATATGAAAATCAAGCTTCAAAGTAAGTGGGATTTCTCTTAATTATACAATGTATAAGCAGAAGAGTTAAGAATCAGAGCCCATGAGACAGAACACACGTGCACATGTACCTTTAAGTTAGGGGAAAATATACACCTTAAAGCAAAACTGCACAATAGTTTTCAGTGACCCAAAACAGCAAGCAAGTAGAAAGACATTAAAAAAATAATAAACAGATTAAATGATACTTATATACTTTTCCCATATTTGGGAGCTACTCTCTGCCCTGATATAGCTTTCTGGTCCTATTTCCAACTCCGACACCATCTCCCCAGACAATACCTTTGGTCTACCTGCAGATTAGCTGTCAGGCTCATGCAAAAATTAGTAAAGTCATAGGCCCCTTGGAATATACCTAAAATAGACCTACTAGCTTTTTCCAAAATGGAAATCCCCAAACTCATCTGCTATATTCTTGTCTCTAGGTTCCTGATTATTAAACAATTTGTTCTTCTTTTTATCTTAATGCTTTTCAGATACCAAGTTGCAAATGCTACCTGACTTCCCCAGACAGAAGATCTCACCAATGTATTCTGGAGCCTCACCTCTCCAAGGCCTGCCCCACTAGGGAAAGAAAGAAACAGGCTGGGAGTATGGACCGACCTGCCAATGCCCATGTTCAGCAGAGAAGAAATTACAGAAGCCAGACCTTCCACCTTCTGTACCCCATAATGATCCTGGGTCCATGCTCCCAGAGGCAGGAATAGGAAAACTTTCAGGGTTGGGGGGATGGGATACAGAACTTGGTGGTGGGAATTGTGTGGAATTGTACCCGTCTTATCCTATGGTCTTGTCAATATTTTTTATTTTATAAATAAATTAATAACAAAAATAATAATTTAATCAGGTCTCTTTAATAATAAGTCAATTTAGTAAAAAAAAAAATTATACTACAGCCTAGTAAGTAAGGAAAAGAAACAAACAAAAATGAAGGGCTAGAAAAATAGTGGAATTAAAGTGAAAATGAACAGAGTCTGAGTTGTAAGAGGAAGAAGCCAGCAGTGTTGTAGTATGAAAAAATGAGAGAAGTACTGCTACTTGAGAGAGAAAATTTTAGGGCTGAAGACTCATAAGAAATTAAGCCAATCCTGGGAGAAAAAAAGCTGAAATTTTTTGTTTTTAGAACTCTTGACATGTACAATGAGTTAGAGACAGTATTACTTAAGTGATTAAGTTATCTAGTAAGTAAGTAGGCTTACTAGATTTAGAGGGCAGAACCTGGTACTCGAAGTATGAGAATCAGGAAGCACAAAGATAGAATTTTGGTCCACTACACTCCATTAAAGTTAAGATCTTGTTTACATAATGCTTTTTTTGTTATTAGAAATTCAGGAAAACTTTTTGGCTTAGATAATTACCTATACAAAACAAGGATTATACCAAAGCTTTATAATATAACAATTTCTGTATGTTCTACTCCTAAAAGCACGCTTTTCTTCTTAAAATATACTGTGCATTGGTAGAAGTATTGTGACAATTAAAAACACACAGAGAGAAAAGAAGCAGTCTGGTTTCCTTGTCAGCTAAGTACTTGACTTAAAGAACATGTTCCCAAAACAAGTTTTCTTTAATCTATACATATATGTCTATGGCAAGACTGCTGGTCATTTGAAAAAGCTTTTTTATGCTAGAAAGGTAGTATTACCTGGCACACATAAAAGATGGCAAATGGTTAAAGCAGAAACTTTAGGTATGACAAAAGTGGTTAATTACACGAAGATTATGTTGTGTGTATGCAATTACTAGATACCCTGACTCTTACACATACTTTTTTTTTTGCCTCCAGGGTTATTGTTGGGGCTCAGTGCCTGCACCATGAATCCACTGCTCCTGGAGCCCATTTTTCCCCCTTTTGTTGCCCTTGTCGTAGCCTTGTTGTGGTTATTACTGTTGTTGTTGATGTTGCTGTTCGTTGCTGGATAGGACAGAGAGAAATCGAGAAAGGAGTGGAAGACAGAGAGGGGGAGAGAAAGACAGACACCTGCAGACTCACTGCCTGTGAAGCGACTCCCCTGCAGGTGGGGAGCCAGGGGCTCTAACCGGGATCCTTATGCGAGTCCTTGCGCTTTGCGTCACGTGCGCTTAACCCCCTGTGCTACCACCCGACCCCCACACATACTTCTTAATAAAGTTTTTAAATTTTAAACTAAACCAAGTTATACAAAATCTTGTCTGTGGTCTGAGTTGTTTTCAATATCATAACTGAATATTATATGTCATTTGAGTATATCAAGAATATTTACATTGCAGCCAACACAGATGGTTTACGAATACAAAAGTTATTTATAAATGCACATATATTTACAGTAAGATCATTGCGTGATAAGAGACCATTAAAAAATATTCACAAGAATACAAAATTCCTTGACCTATTTAATAGCTGGTCAAGTTTGAGAGCCTTGTCAAAGACCTTGAATATCAAAGTCCCAATCTCAATCGGATGCTTAAAACCACTGAGGAATCTCCAGGCATAAATTTCAGAAGGCTCTCAAAAGTTATATTTGTTCTTGAGAGGCAAAATATAACAATAATGTCTTCTCAGGATCATTTTGAAGGTTGAGACAATCTAGCACGTTAAGCAGCAATGAGACTCTTACTAATATGTAATGCACACCTGGGCATTACATATTAAAACCTGGAAACCACCAGAAAGTACATCTGTCCTGTACCTGCCAGTGCTGCATTTTTTTTTTTTTTTGTAGCTATACCCATTTCTGTCAGCCAGAACCCTTTCTTCAAGTGTCAACCCGGCTTTGACCTGGCACGTTATGATTGGGCCCTCCTCAATCGCTATCGAACAGGTCATGGCTGGTGCGCCGCTATGTTCCATTGCTGGGGAGCCAGAGACGACCCGAACTGCCCCTGCGGCTACAGACAGACTATGACCCACATAGTCAACGACTGCCACCTCTCCAGATTCAAAGGAGGTCTCGAAACTTTACATCAGGCTCAACCTGACGTTGACTGGCTACGGAAGAAGGGCAAACGCTAGAAGAAGAAGAAATTAGGTATAAGCCCAAATAAATGCCTGGCTTACCTTGGTATAGGTAGGTGTAATTGTAGACAAAGAGTAAAGCAAATGCTGACTTTGGGATTTCTTCTGCATTCTGAGGTAGTAATTATAAAATTAATTAATTTTGAGTCTTTGCCCAGATATCACCCTGGAGTGAGTCTCACGTGCCCTCACTGCCATCTTGAATGTTTCGAGTTCTACTAAAATCAAAACCATGGTCATGTAACCTGAGACAGGGCATGGGGGAGGCTGAACAGTCTGTCAAGTCTTCACTTTGATCAAGTTGTAGTGACTCAAGGATTGGATGCTGGGAAATGGAAGGATGAGGCAGACCAAGATCTTTGTTTATATTCCAGAGAGGCCGCTGCAATGTTTCTGAGAATGAAAGACAAAAATTATCAGTCACAACAAAGTTCTAAACAAATTTTCTAGAACTTAAAAGGTCCAATATTCCTGAATAAAACCACTAAAACCATTCACACTTGATATTTTCCTACTAACTAGTGAGACAAAATAAAAACTGGAACTATGTTCCCTCATTGTTCTTTGCTGAAAGCATGCTATTATATGGCTTCTACTTTCACCCATTATTAGAGGTTTTGCTGCTATAACAACTTAATACATAGATTTAAAAAAAAAAAAAACCAGATTCAGTACAACCATTTCATATTTAAATAATAAATGCTTGTTTAAAAATTGTTCTAAAAATAATCAACTATTTCCCAGTTTCTAACATGTCAATAATTCCTTTTTTTAAAAAAATAGGTAATTATAAAGATAAATTTATTAAGAACATATTATGCACACGGGAGAGACCTGGGAATTCTAAGAAATGTATGTCATACGATTTTTTAAAATATCTTTATTGGGGGATTAATAGTTTACAGTCGACAGTAAAATACAATAGTTTATACATGCATAACATTTCCCAGTTTTCCACATAACAATTCAATCCCCACTAGGTCCCCCTCTGCCTTCATGTTTCAGGACCTGAACCTTACACCCAACCCCCAACCCCCAACCTCAGAGTCTATTACTTCGGTGCATCACAACAACTTCAGTCCAAGTTCTGCTTAGTGTTTTCCCTTCTGGTTTTGCTTTTCAACTTCTGTCTATGAGTGAAATCATTGCTGTCATGGGATTTTAAATACCATCCTAAAAGTTTCCCTAGAGCAAAGGACTTTCTTCTTCCAAAGAAAGTAGGACCTAAATTATATTCTTATAACTTCAAATCTCCACTTTAAAAATAAAGACAAGGGAATTATCAATGTCTGTATGACACTCTTCTAAAGTTTTCTGTATGACCTTTGAATATTTAGACAGGACCTTGTCACTCCCAGAAAAGCTGTATCCATCATGTATAAAAAGACTTCTCTGTAACTTTAATCTCTAACAATCTCTGGTCTAGTTTAATCTGTTAACAGTAGCTAATTAATCCACATGCTATTTTGTTTGTTTCTGTCAAATGAGAAAACGACCAATACAACACAAGAAAAAGCCAGTAGGTGAAAGTGAAAACTAAAGCACTATAAATTTTAAAACATTGAGCCCTTTACCTCTGTTCATTTGTGTGGCAGTAAATTTCTTTTCATTAATCCTTTCATGGTTGGTGGGAAAAGCAGGTGTCTCTTGATCTGCTGATGAAACCATGTTCTCCAGGACAGCAGCATCATGGGGAGGATGTGTCAGATATGTCTCTTTAGGCATCTGGACCATGAGGCTGGACAGTGTCTGATCTAGAATATCCTCCTCTGCAATATATGTATAAGGACAGTATTCTCGAGTCCTGGAATAGATGTTGGCATTGTCATAGCAATCTGAGCAGATAACTCGAGTACTGGTGCCACCTAATGATAATGGGAAAGAAACCAGATATCCTTAGTAAGGAATCTGCTTTGCCAATCATCACTTTTCTCCAGCAGTTGTCATTATAGTCATCACAGTTGGCATTTATTCAACAATTTACATAATTCAGGTGAAATTTCAAGAGCTTTCTGTGGACTAGTCTATTTCCTACAATGTCTCTATGAAGACATTGTCCCTCCCCACCTGCAGGGGAGTCACTTCACAGGCGGTGAAGAAGGTCTGCAGGTGTCTATCTTTCTCTCCTCCTCTCTGTCTTCCCCTCCTCTCTCCATTTCTCTCTGTCCTATCCAACAACGACGACAACAATAATAACTACAACAATAAAACAAGGGCAACAAAAGGGAATAAATAAATAAAATAAAATATTAAAAAAAAAAATTTGAAATCTTTAAAAAAAAAAAAAAAGACACTGTCCCTATAAACTAAGTACTATTATTATCTCTGTTTTATCATGGGGTAACTACAATGCAGAGAAATTAGGTAACTTGTCCAGAGACACACTGAGTGGAGAGCTAAAATTTGAACTCAAACACTACACTCTGGTTCCAGAGTCCACGTTCTTGAATATTGTACTAAATAATCATTGATCAGCTTGAATACGATCATGCTCAAATAAAGGGAGCCAAGATAAGTCTGGCACCTATTTGGATTAAAGAAAATAAAGCAGGCGATAAGGAGTTATGATGACTTCAGCCCACAATAGCATGTATTACTTTTTTGAGACAGAATGTTTAAGAAGCATCAGTTGTTGAATGGACTCATAGAAATTAAAGTTTCTGATGATCAAGAATCTTGCCTAATAAATGTGTGTTTTGCAGAAATAAGCTTTATTAATAAGCTTTATTAATAAAGTAAGAGTGAGAAATAAAGAGTACTTACTTATGACATAGCAACAGACTGTTAAAAAAGAAAAGTCACAATTTTTCCCAAGTATCAACAAGCAGAAGCTTTTAAATATTCATTTAAAACTGTTAATTACCCTCCCTTTCCATGGAAAATCAAAATAAAATTCAATTTATCTATTAGACTGTTGACACTCAGCCTAAAAGAGCTCTATAACAGTGGAACAGGCCTGGGGTCAGGCGATAGTGCAGTGGGTTAGGCACACTGAACTCCCTAAGGATCCCAGTTCGAGCTCCCAGCTTCCCACCTGCGGGGGGAGGTCACGTCACAGGCAGTGAAGCAGGTCTGCAGGAGTTTATCTTTCTCTCCCGCTGTCTTCCCTTCCTCTCTCCATTTCTCTCTGTCCTATACAACAATGACAGCAATAACAACAATAATAATAACAACAACGATAAACAGGGTAACAAAATGGAAAAAATAGCTTCCAGGAGCAGTGGATTCATAGTGCAGGTACCAAGCCCCAGTAATAACCCTGAAGACAAAAAAAAGTGGAACAGGCTTCATAATCTTATAAATCACTATTAATTCAATATGTCAGGGAAAAAATAGACTAAACATTTCAAATTCTGAGAAAAGGGAGGTGCAGGTGTTGGTGCACTTGTTTGAGTGCACATATTACAAGGACCTGGGTTTAAGCCCCCAGTCCCCACCTGCAGGGGGAAAGCTTTCCAAATGGTGAAGCAGTGTTGCAGAGTCTCTCTCCTTCTCTATCACCCAATTCCCTCTCAATTTTAGGTTGTCTCTATCCAATAAATAAAGAAAGATAATAAAAATTTAATGAAGGGGAGGGGATAGCGTTCAAACCCTGCAGGGGGTAGTTTCATGAGTGGTGAAACAGTGCTGTGCATCTCTTTTTCTCCCTATTTTTCCTTCCCCTCTCAAGTTCTCTCTGTCCTATTAAGTAAAAAAATAATAATAATAACAACAATAATAATGATTATAAAATTTTTTAATGAGATAGAATTCTCATTTGTATGGCACTTAGTATCCTGCACAGATTCACTGAAAGGATCTATGAGCACTTTATTGAGGGGAAATGGTGATTTATGAGACTACTGACA
Organism: Erinaceus europaeus; assembly: GCF_950295315.1. Lineage (NCBI taxonomy): Eukaryota > Metazoa > Chordata > Mammalia > Eulipotyphla > Erinaceidae > Erinaceus > Erinaceus europaeus. The sequence continues at coordinate 63,516,287 of NC_080172.1, forward strand.
CATGTATGCAGCTTCTTATCTTCTTGCGAAATTTTTCTATTTCTGTGTGGCTATTTTAAAAGTATTATTCCAATCTAGGAACCTGGGATAGCTTTCATTCATTTGTATCTACAACTTTTATTATAGTTTTATAATTCATTGTAAGGAGATTTTATCCCCTAGGCTAAATTTATTCCTAAATAAATATCTCTTTTGGAAGCTCATTTTAAGTTTTTAATAACAACTGATGCATGTATGTTGACTTTTGATACTGCAACATTACTGGATTAATTTATTAGTTCTAACATATTGGATGGGATTTTTAAGAGCTTCCTATATATACAATTATGCCTACTACAAAAAAAGGGGGGGAGATCTATGAGAATCTTGAGAGAAATACTTTTAATATTTTTGTTTTGTTTTAAAATGAGGAAGTGACTGTGTCTTAAGTAATTTGTTTGTAGTCACAGAGCTCAATGTAAGAATCAAACCGAATTACTCTGTCTCTTAATTTACCTCCTTGGATTCTTTGACTCTCTGTAGAAAAGATGGAATGGGTGAAGTTGGATGCATTTAATCAAAAAGCAATTTATGTTTCTCTGATAGCCTCCATTATATGCTGTGAATAACTGTTGTTCTTCAAACTTTGGTGACTATCTGTCAAAAGGAGAAACTAACCTCCTCTATCTCTGCTCTAAAGGATGCTCATGCATGAAAAGGATGAGAGAAACCTGGTAATTCCTCTCCTGGGGAATATATCCTAAGGGACCAAACATACCTATCCAAAAAGATTTATATACATGTATGTTGATAGCAGCACAATTTGCAATAGCAAAAACCTGGAAGCAACTCAGGTGTCCAACACAGATGAGGGTTGAAAAAGGTTTGGTGTATATATACAATGGAATACTATTCAGTTGTTAAAAATGATGAATTCACTTTCTTCACCTCATCTTGGATAAAATGTGAAAGAATCATGCTAAGTGAGATCATCCAGAAAGGGAAAAATGAATATGAGATGATTTCACTCACAGATAGAAGTTGAGAAATAGGAACAGAAGGGGAAATACGAAGCAGAACTTGGACTGGGTTTGGAGTACTGCACCAAAGTAAAGTACTTGGGGGACAGGGGTAACATTCCAGTCCTGGTGCAAGATGGTGGAGGAGGACCTAGGGGGGTGTTTTGTAGACAACTGAGAAATTTTACATCTGTACCAACAACTATACTTACTGTCAACTATAAACCATTAATCCCAATTAAAAAAAATTTAAAGGTCACATAGCTAGTTACTAATCTATGTTCACAATTGTAAAGACTGAAAATTGTAAAACAAACAAAAAAACTACAGAGGTACCTCTTTCCTTTCATAGTAATTTGGTTTAAGCATCTTTGCTGTGTACTCTTAATTCCTTTTAAGAATATGCTTTTCTGGGATCAGGTGGTGGAACACCTGCTTGATTGTATATGTTACAATGCTCAAGGACCCTTGTTCAAGCCCTTAGCCCCACCTACAAGGAGAAAGCTTCATGAGTGGTGAAGCCAGGCTGGTTCCCCCCCCCCCTCTCTCCCCAATTTTATTTTGCTGAGAAAGACAGACGGAGAGAGAAAGAATCAGATATCACTCTGGTACATATGCTGCTAGGAATTGAACTCAGGACTTAATACTTGAGAGTCTAATGCTTTATCCACTGCACCAACTCCCAGACCACTGTATCTCTCTCTATCTCCCCCTTCCTTCTTAATTTCTATCTCTTTATAATCATACATAAGTATTTTTTAAAAGAATGTGTCTCTCCACAGGGTGAAGTTTAAAGTAGTTATGGTCTACTCCAGCAGAGCCAAGGACTCTAAAAGGGGGAGAGGGTTGGGAAGGTATGGGGGAGACAATCGTGAAAGAAGCCTTAAATTGGTGGTGGGAATAGTACGCAGACATCTATCATGGGGAGATAAGAAAGCATATTCATGTGACAATTGTCTTATAAATCATTTCTCCCAATAAAGTGATGAAGTAGAAAGGAGTGGATGGGTTGTTTTTTTTTTTTTTTTTTTTTTTAAGAGGAATGTATGTCTCCTTTCTGTCAGAAGGTTATCTTCTCTGCTTAGAGTCTGTCAGTTTTCATATTATTTTATATGAAGTCAAATGATTTTATTGAATAGTTTATTTTAAAATACTACTTCATGTTAAGAAGAAAAACTGTGTCATGAAAAGTAAACTCAATGGAATAGGGTGAAATTGTAGCATAGACAACAAAGAGTCATTACCATCAGCACCTTTGTGCAAATATCCATTGGCAGGAGGCATAAGTTGTTGATGACTGCCTGCCTCAGAGTTGCTGTAACCTTCCTGTGGCTCAGATAGTGTTCCTTGGGAGGATAAGTAGCTGGGAATGTCTGCAGGCAGATTAAGCTCCTCTGTAAAAGAGACATTTGTAACTCTCAAAGTTAAGCAACTTACACCAACACTCAGAAGATTGTTTTGCAAATGTGTTCCACTTTGATACTACTGGCTGGGAAACTCAATGGCAATTAGGAACTTAACGGCACTTGGGAGTTTGCCCAAAACTATTCTTTACTAGAATTCTTCTCTAAAGTATTCCAAATGAAACAGAGCCTAAAGTTCTCATCTATAGGCACACTGTCACAATCTACCTGGTCGGACCTCTTCTTCCACAGAATTTCAGAGTGAGGGGTATGAAAGACTAATCTCAGTCATGAAGAGTCCACTCTTCCCTGTAGGGAAATGACAATGGAGATAAACCTTAAGTGCTAAGGAAGGCACATCTATAATGGGTCTTTATGAGAGCAAAATTTTGAGGCAGTATTTATAAATTATTAAGAATTTTCACCAGAGGTTCCATTATATCAAGGGAGTGAGCCACTCTGACCGAAAAGCTTTTCCTTCTACCACACATAACACATAAAACATCAAAACCTCCTAATTTTTTGTTTTATAATAAATCCTATGTTATACTCCCAACTCAAGTACATGCCATAGGTGTTAACTGGATACCCCTCACCTGTGTTTGTGATACTGTAGTCTTCATTTTTCCTTCTCATATGGTAAATGACAATGACCCAGATCAAAGAGGTACCCACAACACAACAGACGACAACAATGATGACAATGCCGATTGTGGTCCAACTGTCATCTTCATGCCCAAAGCTACTTTGTGAAGAGTCACAATTGGGGGATGAAATGACATTTAGGTAAATGTGACCACGTTCCGTGCCAACGGTGTTAGACATAATACAGGTGTATTTTCCAGCATCTTCTAGTCCAGCATCTACAATGATGAGAAGTTGGTTGGCTGCCGCAAAGAAGTGCCGTTCTGTCACTAGCAGTGGTCCGTCATCTTTGGTCCAGTTGAGTCGAGGGGCAGGACTCCCTCCAGCTATGCACTGTAATACTGCAGTTTCACCTCGGGTGACTGTTTTATCCTCCAGGGGTCTAATAAATGAGGGTGTCTCTAATAGAAAGATGCATGGAAAATCACATCAGACAACCTAACTTCTTTAATGTTTCCAGATTAGAATGTAGTCATGATAAAATAAGCATTTTCAAGTACTCAAGAAGTTAATGTTTCAGATGTTATCTGAATTATACCATGGGCAAGAAATTCTAAATTCCTAAATACCTAAAGGAAGGAATTCAAACATTTCTACACAAAAGATGTTTATTACAAAGTTAGTTGTAATAAATAAATAAATAAATAAATAAATAAATAAATAAATAAAAGAAGGCAGTCCAAGAGGTTGTGCAGTGGCTAAAGCTCTGGATTTAGAAGCATGAGGTAGGCAGGTGCTGGCTAACTTAGCTGAGCACACATTACAATGTAAAATTTATGTAGTAAAGACCTCTAATTCTGCCTTAGTACTTCCCCAGGTTTCAGTTATCTGATCCACTAGTATCCCAACCTGACAGAGTCCAGCACAAATTGTCAGAATAAAGTGACAAAGATATAAGGTTATTAAGCTGAAATTTCAGGTTTAGACTTTTCCTGCCATTATTACCAAGTTTAATTCCTAATAAAAAGGACTCCTATAAAAGCAGAGATTCTTGTAACAGTAAACATACCCAACACTATTAGTGAGGCGTTTGCAGAGAGGCCTCCTGCTATATTTTGTGCCATGCAGCTGTAGATTCCCATGTCTTCTATTTTCACATTTGCAATGAAGAAGACATCATCCTCAGGCATGACATGCATACGTCTTTCTCGAGCTGCAGGAAAGTCAGTTCCACCATCCTTCTGCCAAGAGATCTGAGGTGCAGGGTGCCCCTCTGCAGCACATTCTAATCTGGCCATGGCACCAGTGCGAATAGTTAGATCCATTGGAGTTTTCAGAAAAGATGGCATCTCTGTTACCAAAAAAAAAAAAAAAAAAAATCACCGAGAATGTTTGGTGGAAAATATACATGCAATCATAAGAGAACTGCTACAAAATACTAACTATTGCAATGCCATTTCTATGAGGTCTATGAGTTGATAATGAATACAGCTTCAGAGGTCACCTTTTCTCCCGGAACCTCCATGTAGCAAGGGCATCATAATGACTAATTCTTCTAGGATGTAAGACCACTTACCTAGATTTTCCTGATGGAAATAGGGAAAGCAGACAGTCACAAACCCTTCTGAACTGTTAGAACCAGATATTTACTATGACTCCTCACTTAAGAGACTAAACTTCTCCAATATATATTTGCAAAGCTCTCAAGGCAACTGCATGATAAAAAGCCATGTCTTGACAACCCCACCAATGTGTCCTGGAGCCCTGCTTCCCCAGAACCCCATCCCACTAGGGAAAGAGAGAGACAGCCTGGGAGTATGGGTCAATCTGTCAAAGCCCATGTTCAGCGGGAAAGCAATTACAGAAGCCAGACCTTCCAACTTCTGCATCCCATAATGACCCTGGGTCCATATTCAAAGAGGGTTAGAGAATGGGAAAGCTATCAGGGGAGGGGATGGGATATGGAGTTCTGGTGGTGGGAACTGTGTAGAGTTGTACCCCTCTTAGCCTATGTTTTTTGTCAGTGTTTCCTTCTTATAATTTTTTTTTTTAAAAAAAGAACCCATCATGATATCAAAATAAAAAGAAATTTTTTAAAAAGTCATGTCTTCAGGGTTGAATGGTCAAGCAGCAGCTTCTTATCCCCCCCAACCCCTTACAGAGCACATGCCTTGTCATATCCAAGGACTGGGTTTGAACCCAAGTACCATATGGGACTGCCAAGTCACAAGGGGAAAGCTCTACTGCTGTGGTATTTAACTCTTTGAGACTGGGGGGGGAAGGAAAAAGTCTGGAAGAAGTTAAGTGATGCATGTGTGAATTAAGCCCTCAAACAATCTTATAAAGCACAGAAGCAAGACATATGTATATCTTTAGGCTGCGCAAGGCCAAAAATGTTGTAGTCATTTATTTGGTAGGCAACAGATGATTAAATTGTTCTGGAGGAGTTTTTTCTATAGGCACAATAAAGAAGATTAATTTCAAAACTCCTGTGTTTAGAAGAAAAAAATATAGACAATGGCAATTATCAATGGGCCAAGATATGTCTTAAATCACAGTTCCAGGTATTAGGAGATCCTGCGAGCAGTGCCAGGAATAAATTTATTCATAGTTTTAGAACAGACATGGTTCTTGGAAGAAAATGGGGGAGGGGGAGCAGGTAGTTTAAAGCACAAGTAACAGTGTACCCCTCTTATCCTATGTTTTAATCAATGTTTCCCTTTTTTTATATTTATTTTAATTATTTATTCCCTTTTGTTGCCCTTGTTGTTTTATTGTTGTAGTTATTATTGTTGTTGTCATTGTTGGATAGGACAGAGAGAAATGGAGAGGAGGGGAAGACAGAGAGGAGGAGAGAAAGAAAGACACCTGCAGACCTGCTTCACTGCCTGTGAAGTGACTCCCCTGCAGGTGGGGAGCCGGGGTTCGAACCGGGATCCTTATGCCGGTCCTTGTGCTTTGCGCCACCTGCGCTTAACCCGCTGCACTACAGCCCGACTCCCCAATGTTTCCTTTTTATAAATAAAAAATTTAAAAAAAAAAGAAAAATCCTTCTAACTATAAAGTCATCATAAAAAAAGAACACGATTCCTTACCATTCACAGTCAGTTTAGCTTTTAGAGAATAATTGGAGCCAAAGTGATTCGTAACAATGCACTGATATCTTCCTTCATCTGTAAAATTCACACTGGAAAGATGTAAGACACTGGTGTACTCCAGAGCTTCTATATCCTGCTGCTGGTAACGAACAAAATTCTCGATATCTGCATCATATAAGAGTTCACTGTCTTTACGCCACAAAGTAGACATGGGTGAATCACTACTGCTCACTGCGGTACATGTCAGAGTCACATTCATGCCTCTCAGAGCAATTGTGTTTTCAGGGTGTTGGCTTATCTGTGGCTTGAGAAAATCATCTAAGGGGGATGGGGTGAGGTGGGGGTAGGAAAAAGGAGAAGTCAAGTCAGTTATTTATTTTAACTTCTATAGATTTAATTTTAAGATAAATAATGTAAAATTATAGGTTCTGCTTACCAAATGGTTTATTAAGATAGAAACTACTGGCAGGGAGGGTGTTTTGCCACTCAGGTTCTAGTTGAAACTCACCACACCAGGGGAAGCATTGGTACTAGAGTGTCTTTTCCCTCTCTCCCCGTCTCTGTTGTTCTCTATATATCTGGGAAAGTTGGTGTGGAGCAGTGAAGCCCAACCCCAATGACAACAAGAACAACATAGCAACTGCTGAACTGAAATCCAAATCTACTGTTTTAAAATAGGAAAAAAATGAAGCCTAAAGTGTCCAATGACTTGCCCAAGGCCATAGAAGTCAGCAACAGTGGGGACTAGAAACTAGGTTTCCAGATGTCAAGGTCTATCTAGCACTCCTCCCACTCTGTTTTAATGTCATTTGTATACTTAAAATGTACTTATTAATTTATTTTTAAAATATCAGTAAGACCACAAGCATTATCAATTACTGGAGGAAAAAAATAGAAACTTACTGAAGAATTTTAGGATACATTTTAATCCTATTATCCCTTGCTATGTATATGTGTATACTGATATTAAACCCATTTATTCTTTGTGTCAATATAACAAATGAAGATTATGAATTTAATATATTTACAGGAAACACTTTTAACAATAATCAATTTGAAATTAAAAATAACTTTTACCTAAAATAGTAAAAAGTTCCAGACATGGTAAATAGCTAACTCTAGATTGGGTAAGAAATCATAGTTATAAAAAAAAATATTTCTGAACTGATTCAGAGAGGCAGACATACAAGTTCTTAACTGAATAATATTTCACTATGCTCTAAAGTAGTAAAAAATATAAAGTAAAAAATAGATGAAATATATAGTATGCTTACATTTAAAACTAAGTGAAATAAAGTAATTCATGATAATATAAGCAGAATTTAATCCCTATAGATTGTTCTCTTAAAAATGAAACAGAGTGGGGGAGTCAGGCGGTAGCGCAGTGGGTTAAGCGCATGTGGCGCAAAGCGCAAGGACCGGCATAAGGATCCCAGTTCGAACCCCGGCTCCCCACCTGCAAGGGAGTCGCTTCACAGGAGGTGAAGCAGGTCTGCAGGTGTCTATCTTTCTCTCCCCTCTTCTCTCCATTTCTCTCCATTTCTCTCTGTCCTATCCAACAACGACGACATCAATAATAACTACAGCAATAAAACAACAAGGGCAACAAAAGGGAATAAATAAATAAAATAAATATTTAAAAAAAAAATGAAAGAGTTCAGGAATAACATAATGGGCCCTTTGTGCACCCCTACAGGACCTTGACCTCAATGTGGATCAACAATGGTAGGGACTGCCCCATTGTCTGAAGAGAGGGGGGGAGGCAAAATATTCTACTACTCAAGGAAGATAGGTCCGGCCAATGAATGCAGCCTAGAATGTTCCTAGCTATGATCACAAAATATAAGGCAGATGTACAGTGATGTAGAGGTTACCCAGGCTCCTGTACTGAATATAGGTCCCAGATCAAATCAATAGGGTTTTACTGCTCCAGATTTGGGGGCTACTCTCTTCCCTGATACAGATTTTTACATTTTTTTAAATATTTATTTATTTATTTATTTCCTTTTGTTGTCGTTTTTTTATTGTTGTAGTTATTGATATCGTGGTTGTTGGATAGGACAGAGAGAAATGGGGAGAGGAGAAGACAGAGAGGGAGAGAGAAAGATAAGACACCTGCAGACCTCCTTCACCACCTATGAAGCGACTCCCCTGCAGGTGGGGAGCCAGGGACTCAAACCGGGATCCTTATGCCGGTCTTTGCACTTCATACCACCTGCGCTAAGCTGCACTACCGCCAGACTATCTCGATACAGCTTTCTAGTCCTATTTCCAACTCTGACACCATCTCCCCAAACAATGCCTTTGGCCTATCTGCATGTTAGCTGTCAGGCTCAAACAAAAATTAGTAGAGTCATGGGCCCCTGGAATATACCTAAAATAAACCTACTAGTTTTTTTTCCAAAATGGATACCCCAAATCTCATCTGCTATACTTCTGCCTTTAGGTTCCTGATTATTAAACAATTTGTTCTTCTTTATATCTTAATTCTTTTTCAGCCACCAAGTTGCAGATATTACCATGACATCAACCTGACTTCCCTGGGCAGACGACCCCACCAATGTGTTCTGGAACCCCACCTCCCCAGAGCCCTACCCCACTAGGGAAAGACAGAAACAGGCTGAGAGTATGGATCGACCTGTCAATGCCCATGTCCAGCGGGGAAGCACTTACAGAAGCCAGACCTTTCACCTTCTGCATCCCATAATGATCCTGGGTCCATGCTCTCAAAGGGATAAAGAATAGGAAAGCTTTCAAGGGAGGGGGTGGTATATAAAACTCAGGTAGTTGGAACTGTGTGGAATTGTACCCTTCTTATCCTATGGTCTTGTCGATATTTTTTATTTTATCCAAAATACTCTACCACTATAGGAAGATGGGTCTGGCAATAGGTACAGCCTATAATGTTCCTAGCTATGACTATAGAATGCAAGCTCAGAGCAACAGGAATGCATAGGTTACATAGGCAGGCTCCTGCATTGAATATAGGCCCCAGATCAAATTGATGGAATTTAGTTAACAATATTTATATACTTTTCCCAGATTTGGGAGCTACTCACTTGCCTGATACAGCTTTATAGTCCTATTTCCAATTCTGACACCATCTCTCCTGACAATAATATATATATATATATATAAATTACACGTCGACAGGGGTTTGAATCCATACCATTCCCACCACCAGAGTTCTGAATCTTCACTCTTCCCACTGCAATTCACCACAGTTCCCCTAAAGTTGTAGACATGGGCCAACCATCTTCTCTACAACTATCTGTCCACATTTATACATAGTTGACCCATCTTTTTCTGATTCAATCCTCTCTTCCCCTCTAAGCCACTCATAACATTGTAGCTACCTCCATATGTCCCCTTTCCTTTTCCTTCTCTCTCTGGTTGCTGATGGAACTGGAGTGCAGAGTCCCCTTATCTTTATCCTATCACTTCTACCCTGCTGGTAGTATGGATCAAAGTTGTTTATGGGGAGCGGAAGGTAGGCTTCTGTAGCTGCTTCTCCACTGAGCATGGGCATTGATATGTCAATTCATACCCCAGCCTATTTCTATCTTTCCCTGGTGGACCAGAACTCTGGAGATGCGAGGGTCCAGGACACATTGGTGAGGTCGCAGACGTACATGTAAGCTGTCAGACTCAGGCAAATATATACCTAAAACAGACCTACTAGCTTTTTCCAAAATGGAGACCCCAAATCTCTTCTGCTATATTCTTGCCTTTAGGTTCATGACTATTAAACATTTTTTTCTTCTTAATGCTTTTTCAGAACCAAGTTGCAGATGCTACTATGATGCCAACCTAACTTCCTTGGTGCAGACTCTCTCCAATGTACCCTGGAGCCCTGCCCCACTAGGGAAAGAAAGAGAGTGGGGTATGGATCGACCTGCTAGTACTGTGGCTTTGGAAAGTACCTGGCACAAGTCTAATTTTTTTAAATATCAGGCGGTGGCATATGGGGTTAAGGGCACATAATACAAAGCGCAAGGATCCAGGTTAGAGCCAGCCCCCCCCCCCCCCACCTGCAGGGAGGTTGCTTCACAAGTTGTAAGGCAGGTCTTCTGGTGTCTTTCTCTCTCCCTCTCTATCTCCCACCCCCCCCTCAATTTCTCTCTGTCCTACAGAGAAATAAAAATGGCCACAGGAGCAGTAGATATGTAATATAGGCACAGAGCCCCAGCGATAATCCTGGAGGCAAATAAATACTCATTTTTATTCAAAAATATTACTACTGAATACATCCAAATGTTAATAGTCCCCCATAATAGAGAAAGCTCTACATAAGATGCTTAACATTGCCATCAAAGTAATCATTTATGAACACACAAAAAGGTGAAAAACTGCTTAAGATATTAAGTCAAAGAACACAAAATTTAAGCTACAATTGCACCAATATAAAAATGTTGGAGAAGAATACAGAGAAATGGAGGTAATTTTTCACAGTAGTGGGACAACTGCTGTGAGAAAGAGTTCTGGTTAATATTTTTTCTGTTAAGGCAGTTTATATAATATGTAAGATTTTAAAAACAGAAATACAAACCACAGACAAAATCTTTCAGATCCACATTTAGGATGCTCTGTCCTGCTAGCCATTCAGGGTGTGCACAGGTTACATTCACAGAATGTTGGAAGTTATTATCAACCAGCCATTGAAGCAACCACTTCAAGTGGCAGTCACAAAGCAAACTACTTGTGTTCAAAATCCTGCAAAAACCAAGAGGAAAAGAAGTGTTACTTTACTTTGCAGTCTAAAAGCTCACTATGGACCTATTCATTTTACTTGTCAAAAAAAAAAAAAATGTTTCAGCTGAATTTAACCATGGGAGGAAAAAGAGGAACTGACAAGAGCAAGGGGTCTATTTTAGATTAAATGTGACCTGAGAGATTACACTAAAATGAAATGTCTGATTCTTGATTGGTAGTATGTATACTACACTGGGTGCACCACAACCCAGCCCTGTGATTCTTTTTTTCTTACGACATTTTTTAAATGTTTATTTTATTTTATTATTTATTTAATTATTGGATAAAGACAGAGAAATCAAGGTAGAAGGGGGTGATAGAGATGGAGAGAAGAGAAACACCTGTAGCACTGCCTCACCACATGTGATGATTCCCCCAGGCAGGTGGAGACTGAGGGGCTTGAACTTGCACACTGTAATGTGTGTACTGAACCAGGTGTGCCACCCCCATACATACACACACATTCTTTTTTTTTTTTTTTAATTTATTTTATTTATTTATTCCCTTTTGTTGCCCTTGTTGTTTTATTGTTGTAGTTATTATTGTTGTTGTCATTGTCGGATAGGACAGAGAGAAATGGAGAGAGGAGGGGAAGACAGAGAGGAGGAGAGAAAGACAGACACCTGCAGACCTGCTTCACTGCCTGTGAAGCGACTCCCCTGCAGGTGGGGAGCCGGGGTTTGAACCGGGATCCTTATGCCGGTCCTTGTGCTTTGCGCCACCTGCGCTTAACCCGCTGCGCTACAGCCCGACTCCCCACACACATTCTTAATCTGTAAAAGAAACTTTTTGACACTAAAGAAATTTTGAATATGAACTGCATATTAGATACTGTTGTTTTATCAAGTCAACTTCATTGTGTGTAATTAATTATGTTGTGGTTAGATAGAAGAATATCTTTGGGCGGGGGTAGATAGCATAATGGTTATGCAAAGAGACTCTCATGCCTGAGGCTCCAGAGTCTCAGATTCAATCCCCCATACCACCATAAGCCAGAGCTGAGCAGTGCTCTGATAGGATATATATATATATATCCTTATTTTTAAGAAACATATATTGGGAGTCGGGCAGTAGTTCAGTGGGTTAAGCTCAGGTGGTGCAAAGTGCAAGGACCGGAGTAAGGATCCTGGTTCAAACCCCCGACTCCCTACCTGCAGGGGAGCTGCTTCACAGGTAGTGAAGCAGGTCTGCAGGTGTCTTTCTCTGCCCCTCTCTGTCATCCCCTCCTCTCTCCATTTCTCTCTGTCCTATCTAACAATGATGACATCAATAACAACAACAATAAAAAAACAAGAAGGGCAACAAAAGGGAAAATAAATAAATATTTTTTAAAAATTAAAAAAAAAAGAAACACATATTGAGGTATTTGGGGCAAAATGTCATGAAGCCTGCAACCTACTTTCAAATGAGTATGCAAAATAATAGTATCTGTGTGTGTGGAGAGAGACAGAAACAGAGAGATGAAGAAAGGAAAGGAAGCACAAACGAATGAATCTAATTAAAGGGTATATCATCAAGACTAACAGCATTTTGAAATGAAAAATTAACAGGCAAAAGAATAAAGGAAGAGAGAAAACCGCTGCAATTGCTGGACTCTTACAGAAGTAAGAGTCCGGCATCCGAGTGGAAACCTTGGTGGATTCTGTAACCAATCAGCTTGTATTGCACCCAGACTGAAAAAGTTAAAAAGCTGGGTGCTGAGGTAGGAAGGTAGGCCTGGTAGGAATGACCTGAAACCCATTAAAGAGAAATAGACATAACTCCCTGCCCTCAGCCTTAGTCTCATTCTTTGGCTATATTTGAGCTGTAACACTGGAGAGCTAAAACACACCATATCTGAAACACTGATTTTTCTGAAACAGTTTCAGTCATGGTAAAGTGTACTACAGCTTTTAAAATGCACTGGAAAATTATCTGTAGACTATAACAGAACTATAAAAATATATCTTCAAAAAAAAGTGTTTACTTTTTAAATATATATATATTTTTATAATTTAATTTTATTACCCAAAGTCAGCTGAGGGGTCCTGTGGTGTTGCACCTTGTTGAGCACATATGTTACAATGGACAAGGACCTGGGTTCAAACCCCAGCCCCCCTCCTATAGAGGGCAAGCTTCACTAGCAGTGAAGCACTGCTGCAGGTGTCTATCTTCCCTCATCTTCTCAATTTCTATCTGTATCCAAATACATAAATAAAATATTAAAAAATAAAATCACCTGAATATGGGTTGATCTCACCCATAGAAAGAAGTTGAGAAATAAGAAAGAGAAAAGGAATCACAAAGCAGAACTTGGACTGAGTTTGGTGTACTGCACCAAAGTGAAGGACTCTGAAGGGGTGGGGGTGCTTTCAGGTCCTGGTGGATGATGGTGGAAGAGGACTAGGTGAGGGAATTACATTGTTTTGCAAAAACTGAGATGTTTTGCATATGTACCAACAACTGTATTTACTATACACCATTAATCCTTCAAAGGGGGAGAAAAAAAAAAAAGACAGTGTGATGGGGCTAGACTCAAACCTAGATTATACCCAAGACAAAGCAAGTGTACTATCCAAGTGAGCTATCTTGTCAGTCCCTTGATGTAATATAAATACGTGTTTCTTTGATACCAAAGTAGAATGATAATCAGATCCAGTAAAATAAAATAATAAAATCACCTGAATAATATAATAAAACTGGTCTTTTTTAAATCACTTTATTGTAGAGGTAATAGTTTGCAATACAATTGTTGATACCTGGGTAAATGTTCTCATCTCCCCATGATAGGTGTACACAAAACATTTTTATTTTTTAATCATTTTTTTATGGAGGGGCTAATGGTTTATACTCAGTTGTTGACATGTGTATCCTTAAAATGACCAGACCTTCTACATTCTGCATCCCACAATGACCTTGGGTCCATACTCCCAGAGGGTTAAAGAACAGGAAAGCTATCAGGGGAGGGGATAGGATATGGAGTTCTGGTAGTGGGAACTGTGCGGAAGTTGTACCCCTCTAATCCTATGGTTTTGTCAGTGTTTCCTTTTTATAAATACATTTTTTTTAAATGACCCCTTTACTGTCCCATACATCCAAATAGGAAACACAAATAATTTTGAGAATGTAACATGCTTTGTGTGTATCACTGACACCTGCAACTATTTTTTTAATTTTTATTTATAAATTTTTAATTTTTATTTATAAAAGGAAACATTGACAAAAAACATAGGATAAGAGGGGTACAACTCCACACAATACCCACCACCAGAATTCCATATCCCATCCCATCCCGATATATTTTCCTATTCTTTAACCCTCTGGGAGTATGGACCCAGGTTCATTTATGGGGTGCAGAAGGTGGAAGGTCTGGCTTCTGTAATTGCTTCCCCACTGAACACAGGCATTGGCAGGTTGATCCCAGGCTGTCTCTCTCTTTCCTAATGGGGCAGGGTTCCGGAGAAGCGGGGCTCTAGGACACACTGTTGAGATCGTCTGTCCAGGGAAGTACAGTCTCACCTTCAAACTATTTTAAAGCTTGTCATAAAGTACTTAAGATCCAACTCATCTGTCTATTCTAGGAGAACAGGTTCATCATTGAGGAGGAAGGAGGAGGCAGTGCTACCACTGCTTCCCCTGCAACATGTACAGCACCTGCAAGATAACAAATTAGAAGTAACCAAAGCTAAAGGAAGTGGATGACGTGCCTGGGGGAGCAGTTCCCTGAGAGAATGTTGACTCTCTACAGAGATGTATCTCAAAAGAAAACATCCTTGTGACTTTCTCGTGAAGCTTTAGATCAGCTTTTGCTCCGTGTGGCCACTGTTAGAGGGGCTAGGCCCACCCTCCTCAGCATTTGTTCTCCACAGTGGATTCCCAGCTGTGAGTGTGAAATGTGTTCTGAGTTTCTCGGCCAGTGTAGCAGAACGGATGCTTTAGAGTGGTCTAAGAAAGTGTCAAGAAATGCACTCCACCTGATGTTAGTGTTGAACTTCTTGTTGCCCAGGGAGGTTATGTGGTGGACAGGATAGGGAGTGGCAGTACCCACATCTAAAGCACTATCTCAAATTCTGTTCATTTGTTCTTTATATTTATTAGGCAATTGGCATTCTCTTTTCTTTTAAATTTTTTAATATTTATTTATTTATTGTTGCCCTTGTTTTAATTTTTGTTGTAGTTATTATACTGGTGTTGTTATTGATGTCATCATTGTTGGATAGGACAGAGAGAAATAAGAGAAAGGAGGGGAAGACAGAGGGGGAGAGAAAGACAGATACCTGCAGACCTGCTTCACCACTTGTGAAGTGACTCCCCTGCAGGTGGGGAGCCGGGGGCTTAAACCAGGACCCTCATGCCGGTCCTTGTGCTTTGCACCACGTGCGCTTAACCCGAAGCACTACTGCCCGACTCCTGGTAATTGGCATTCTCTATCAACACTCTCAAACATTTACAATTTGTACAATAAAGCTAAGTGTAATTTGCAAGGTAATAATAATAAAGTGTCTAACGTCTGATTCTAAAAAAAGTTTCAGTATTTCAGAGTATCTGAATGGTCATATTTTTTTAAGATGTATTTTTTATATTTATTTGTTTATTTTCCATTTTGTTGCCCTTGTTGCTTTATTGTTATAGTTATTGTTATTGACGCTATCATTGTTGGTTAGGACAGCGAGAAATGGAGAGAGGAGGGAAAGACATATGGGGAGAGAAAGATAGACACCTGCAGACCTGCTTCACCACCTGTGAAGCGAACCCACTACAGGTGTGGAGCCGGGGGCTCGAACTAGGATCCTTACTCTAGTCCTTGTGCTTTGCACCACCTGCACTTAACTGCTACTGCCTGACTCCCTGAATGGTCATATTTTATCAAGAGTAATTTCAGTCACTCAGGCCATTGGCTATCTTTTACATTTACACTCCTCATATTCATTCACTCCTAAGGAAGTATTATAGTTGTGTCTACTATATGCCAGAAACTGTCTTACATTGTGTGGATACAGCTTTCACATAGCTTTTTTAGTTAGGGGCAAACAAGAGAAAAATGTAAAGTAGAACATCAAAAAGTGAGTGCTATGAAGAAAGTCAAAACCAGGCAAAGACAGTGATAACAATTAATAGTTTATAGTGTTAAGGAAAGACTCTTCTTGAAGAAATAGCATTTGGGCAAAAGCCTGAAAGAAGTGAAAGAAAAAAATCATGCAAAGTCCTGAGGTAAAAGTGTCCCAGACAGAGGAATCTACACACAGAGGCCTTGGAGAAGACATATTTACTGTGTTCAAGGAAAAGCAATGAGGTCACTGAGGGTAGAGTACACTGAGCAAGGAGTTAATGGCATAAATGAGGTCAGAGACATGGGCAGACTACACAGGTGTTTTATAAGCCAAGGTAGTAACTGTGTAATGGGAAGCCAGTGGAATAGGGAGAAAGTCTGATATATGTTTTCATAAGTATAAGCTGGATTCATGAGACCAGAAATAATATCCTAATTCCATTACTTACCTTAGACAAGATAATGGATGCCTTCAAAATCTCAGTTTCCATTTCTGGAAAACTGAATTTTAAATGCCCATTATTATTCAACATAGTATTGGAAGTTCTTGCAGTAACACTCAGGCAAGAACAAGGAATTAAAGGGATACAGTTTAGAAGAGAAGAAGTCAAACTCCCACTATTTGCAGATGATATGATAGTATATAGAAAAACCTAAAGAATCCAGTAAAAGGCATCTGGAAATTATCAGGTAATATAGTAAGGTGTCAGGCTACAAAGTTATCATATAAAAAATCAGTGGCATTCCTTTATATAAACACTAAGTTGGAGGAATAAGATACCCACAAATCAGTCCCATTCACTATAGCAGCAAAATCAATAAAATATCTAGAAATAAACCTACTAAAGAAGTGAAATATTTGTATATTGAAAATTATGAGTCCCTATTCAAGGAAAAAGAAAAAGACAGAAAGAAGTAGAAAGATATTCAATGCTCATGGGTTAGAAGAATTAACATTATCAAAATGAATATACTACCCAGAGCCATATACAAGTTTAATGCAATACCCATCAAGGTCTCACCAATTACACACATTTATCTGGAACCAGAAAATACCTAGAATCACCAAAACAATCTTGAGGAAAAGAGACAGAACTGGAGGCATCACACTCCCAGATCTCAAGACATATTATAAGGCCACTGTACTCAAAACTGCCTGGTACCAGAAGAAAAATAGACACACAGACCAGTGAACAGAATAGAGAGCCCCAAATAAATCCCCACAGCTATGGTCATCTAATTTCTGACAAGGGGTCCCAAATTATTAAATGGAGAAAGAAGAGTCTCTTCAGTGAATAGTGCTGGGAAAATTGAGTTGAAACATACAGAAGAATGAAACTGTATCACCACGTATCACCAGAAAAAAAAAAAAAAAAAACAAATGGATCAAGGACCTGAATGTTAGACCAGAAACTATCAAATACTTAGAGGAAAATACTGGTGGAACTCTTTTCCATCTAAATTTCATAGGCATCTTTAATTAATGATACAGACCCAATTGCAAGGAAGACTAAATCAAAGATAAGCCAATGGGACTAAATCAAATTGAAAAACTTCTGCACAGCAAAAGGAACTATCAGCCAAACAAACAGATCCCTTGTAAAATAGGAGAAGATCTTTACATGCCATACATCAGGCAAAAGACTAATAACTAAAATATATAAAGCACTTACCAAAATTTGTAATAAAAAAATGACCCCATTCAAAAATGAGGTGAGGATATGAACAGAATACTCACTACAGAAGAGATATAAAAGTCCAATAGACATATGAAAATGATACTCCAAATCATTGTTAGAGAAATGCGAATAAAGGCAACAATGAGATGCCACTTCACTCCTGTGAGAATGTCTTACACCAGAAAAGATAGCAGCAACAAATGCTGGAGAGGTAGTGGGGACAAAGGAACCCTCCTGCACTGCTGGTGGGAATGTAAATGTGTCCAACCTTTGGAGAGCAGTCTGGAGAACTCTCAGAAGACTAGAAATGGTCCTTCCTTATGACCCAGCAATTCCTCTCCTAGGGATAGATCCTAAGGAGTCAACACACCCATCCAAAAAGATTTGTGTATACCTATGTTCATAGAAGCACAATTTGTAATAGTCAAAACTTGGAAGCAACCCAGGGATCCAACAACAGTCAAGTGGCTGAGAAAAATGTGATACACACACAATGGAATACCACTCAGCTATTAAGAATAATGAATCCACTTTGACCCATCTTGGATGGAGCTTGAAGAAATTATGTTAAGTGAGATAAACCAAAAAGAGAAAGATGAGTACGAAAGAAAGATGAGTATGTATCCAAACTCATAAAAAGAAGTTGAGGAAGAATAACAGAAAGGGAAACACAAAGTAGAACTTGAACTGGATTTGGAGTATTACATGAAAGTTAAAAACTCTGCCAGGGGTTGAAGAGAAGATAGATTTTAAGCTTATTTATAGGGGGATAGGCATAGGGACATAGATCTATGGTGGTGGAAACTATGTTAATTTGTACTCCTACTAACCTATTAAATAAATTAATTTTTAAAAAGAAAATGACTACTTCAAATAAAACTTTTTTTTAATTTAGCAGTGTGCCCAGCCATATATACCACTTAATTCTTAGCTTTGCTTCTATTTTTTGCATCTTTCCACTCTTTACACACTAGTCAGCCCTGCCAGAAAAATGCCTCATAGAACACCCTGTATTTTCTTAACTGTATGGATAGAAACAAATCAAAACATTAATAGCAGTTGTCTTTGAGTAGTGGGGCTTAGGGTCTTTTTATTCTTCTTTCCTAATATTTCTTCTATGACAAAGTAGTACATAATTTCTTTTTTTATTTTTATTTATTTTAATTTTATTTTATTTACTTTATTTATTATTGGACAGAGAGAAATTGAGAGGGGAGCAGGAGATAGAGGAGGAAAGAGACAAAGACACACTTGCAGCCCTGCTTCACCACTCGTGAAGCTTTCCCCCTGCAGATGGGGACTAGGGGCTTGAACCTGGGTCCTCATGCTCTGTAATGTGTGCACTTAACCAGGTGTGCCACTGCCTGGCCCTATAAAATATAATTTCTATTTAAAGCAACCAAAACTCCTCAGTAAGATATTAATACAGTAGAGTCCCTATATTAGCAATGTATTCAACCCAACTACTAAATTACTAAGTGATCCTTTGAAGAATAAAATGACAATATCTGATTTTACCTACAATCAAAATTATATTTAAAGAGAATTCTCAGTCTGGAGAGGTAGTATAATGACTAAGATATTCATGTCTGAGGCACCAATGGTGCCAAATTCAATCTTTAGCACCCCCCATAAGCCAGAGCTGTGCAATGCTCTGGTAAAAAGAAATAATAATAAAATTCCAAAAAATAAAATAAAATAAATTAACATAATAAGAAACAAGTTTTCTTGCTGGCCCTGAAAATATCAAAGGCAAATTAAAAAGCAGTACTAATGTCCTGTGCCCTTACAAGTTAAACCAAACCTAGAGAAATAATTGATGTGGCCTGGGATGTGGCACAGTGAATAAAGTCTTGGACTTACAAGCATCAAG
The DNA here is from genome assembly GCF_950295315.1 of Erinaceus europaeus. Taxonomy (NCBI): domain Eukaryota; kingdom Metazoa; phylum Chordata; class Mammalia; order Eulipotyphla; family Erinaceidae; genus Erinaceus; species Erinaceus europaeus. The sequence goes on from NC_080172.1 coordinate 63,535,704, forward strand.
TCCCAAGTTTGATGCCCAGTCACACATATGCCAGAGTAATGCTATGATTCTCTCTCCCTCATAAATAAATAAATATATATTTTGAAAAGAGAAGAAGGCAGTCATATTAAAAATAAAGTATTAAAAAGATCTGTGTACACATATGTTCTTGGCAGCACAATTTGTAATAGCCAAAACCTGGAAGCAACCCAGGTGTCCAACAACAGATGAGTGGCTGAGCAAGTTGTGGTATATATACACAATGGAATACTACTCAGCTGTAAAAAAAAATGGTGACTTCACCGTTTTCAGCCGATCTTGGATGGACCTTGAAAAAATCATGTTGAGTGAAATAAGTCAGAAACAGAAGGATGAATATGGGATGATCTCACTCTCAGGCCGAAGTTGAAAAAACAAGATTAGAAAAGAAAACACAAGTAGAACTTGAAATGGAATTGGCATATTGCACCAAAGTAAAAGACTCTGGGGTGGGTTGGTGAGTGGGGAGAATACAGGTCCATGAAAGATGATGAATGACATAGTGGGGGTTGTATTGTTAAATGGGAATCTGGGGAATGTTATGCATGTACAAACTATTGTAGTTACTGTTGAATGTAAAACATTAATTCCCCAATAAAGAAATAAATTATAAAAAATTTAAAAATAAAGTATTAAATAAATATACCCTTTTAGGCCATTTTAAAATCAGGTAGAAATAATTTTATTGATTTTCACATTTTTTGTTATTAAATTTAGTGTTGTTGTTTTTGTTTTTGTTTTACAGATTTGTTTGTTGAATTGTTTATTCTTTTAGCAAGAGACAAACCACAGCATTGCTCAGCTCTGGCACAGGGGCTGAACCTAGGGTGTCTGGAGCATCAGGTTTTTGCTATCTCCCCTGTTACTAAAATTAGTTATTTGACTTCTACTATTACCAGGCTGTGTGGAGAACATCTTCTCAAATCCCTAGTTTCCTAATGTATTTGGGGGGTGAGGATTCTCAGTCCTCATGGACTACTAGGGCCTAATTAGGATTTGATTCCTATATAAATCTGCCATCTCATTTACTCCCAAACTTATCCTTGCTCTGATTTTCCAGCCACAAAGTATCTTTGCTGTTCTTCGAGCACAAGTAAACCCTAACCTTAGAGCCTTTTCATTAGCTTTTCTCAGTTTCTGGAATAGTTTCAACCTAGTATTCAATTATTTCACATTTCATCTAATTAAAACCCTGGTCCAAATGTTACTATCTTCAGGAATCTCTCCCCTTATGATTTTATCAAAAATTGCAATAATTATCACTCTTCATGCCTCTGACTGAGATTTAATTTTCTTCAGAACATTTGTTACTTGATGAAATATTACATATCTACTTATTATCTTTAGCATTATCTTTTATGAGGACAGAAATTTTGTCTTGTCTTGTTCACCACTGTGTCTTTAACACTAGAACAGTATCTTACACAGCGGATAACAATAAGTAATTCTTGAATAAGTAAATTATCTCTTCTTGTCCTTGATTATGCTCAAGAAAGGTGCTACTCTCATTTTGAGAAGGGACATTAAATCTTAAACAACTTACACAATGTCATATATTAAAAAAGAAACAAAACTTGAACCCTGGAAACTTCAACTTAAACACTCCCAACATATCTCAAATTTTCTGTGGTAAAGGATCAGTGGCATCTTAATTTTCCAGTATCATAGATGACAGTTTTATAAACTACAGCAAAAGTGTCACAACAATGTTAAGTTCTTCTAATGATTTCTAAATGCTTACTCTGAATTTCTATCCTACCTTGTCATTAATCAGTTTTGATCCAAAAAACATTTTTTTGAATATCTTCCAGGTAAAGCAACATAAATTGCTGTAGTCCACTAACTCTCATCCTAGCTGAATACTTAAAATACCAGAATTTAAAATGAATGCCAATTCTGAGTTAACTATCCACCTCCCTAAAAAAAAAAAAAACCTCCAAACCTGTAAGAGTAATTTTAAGAATGAAAAGTATTTTTCCATTACAACTATTAAATAGGAGTTTTTGTTTGTTTGTTTTGTTCTTATTTAGCATTTAAGTTGTTTTAACACCCCCTCTGGTCATTAAACTGAAAGTGCTAGGTTATCTATATAATGCCTTGCTTGCAATCCACCCCAAGGGGTAAGACCTTTGAAAACCTACTTCCAGTAATCCAAAAAGAACAGGAGAGAAAATAAAAATAGTAGAGTCTACATGAAGTACAAGGAGCAATGCTACGGTCTCTTTAACTAAATGCAGCAGCAGCACAGACAAAAGAGATGGTACCAGTGTCACACACTGTAGGATTCTTAAAGTGAGGTTATTTTAAAATTACATCTAGTCGCCAAACTAATAGAGAAGTAACACCTTTTCTGCATCTTGCCTAAACTGTGTACTTTTGGAAACATTTGGACCACATTACTTACAGTTCTTTCAATCGAGTCTGAGAAAAAGCATTTTCTTGGACAGACATTATAGCATTATTGTTCAAGTCTCTGAAATGAAGAGAAAAAGCATTACTTGTCACCATTTCTACAATTAAATTACATAAACACTTCAACAATAATAAAAATCTTTGCAAAATAGCAAAGATTATTTATATACTAGGCAAAATACTTACAGATGCTCAAGGGATTCGAGGCTAATGAATGCTTTCTTTGTAATTGACTTAATCTGATTTCCTTGTAAGATTCTGAAATACAAACAGGTCTTTCTAATAAATCTCTTTAAAAAACTACATTCATTAAATATTTATCTACAAAAGGTGAAAACAAGATTAAAAGCATTTTTAAGAGAGCTGTTCTTTATTACAAACCAATGTAAAGCACAGAATGAAGGCTTCCATTAAGATGTTGGTACTCAAAGAGGTGAACAACTATCCTCTAATTCAGTGGTAGTTTACATATGTAAAACTGTATTGTATCCCCAGTTTTTCCCTTCTTAGCAAAAGAGCTTCAGGCCAGAGAAAGTCTGACAATATGAAATTTTCACAGCAGAAAATATAAAACCTTAAAAGGTCTTTCTTACTAAATAAAACCCCATAAAGCACACATGATTAAAAAGATTACTGGTTCAAGTGAATAAAAATTCTAATTTGGATGCAGAGGGGGTGGAGATAGCATAGGTTATGCAAAACAGATTCTCATGCCTGAGAGTCCAGGCCCCAGGTACTTCCCCCTGCACCACATAACCTAGAGCTGAGCAGTAACCTAGTTAAAAAAAAAAAGTCATTTTAGTTCCATAGGAATGCTTTTTCAGTAGGAGCGCCATGCCATTTAAAAAAAAAAAAAAATTAGAAGAATCTGATAAACACTGTTTCTTCCTTTAATGGATGTGTTAAAAGGCTCTAACTCTCCAGTCCTAATAAGTAGATATGAATAATCAATCCAGTCATACAACTGGGTCCTGGAAATATGCCCCAAAAGACACACACAGGTATTACAGATACATACAATTTTGTGAGACTTGTGAGTCCAGCAAAGACTTCATTAGCATCTTCTATAGCCCATGAAATTTCATTGTTTTTTAAGTTTCTACAAAAATGTCAGGGAAAGGTTATGTTAGTTATGTTAGTCAACATGACCATTAAAGTACCAAGCATCAAGGTGCACATGCTAAATCAGGTCCCTATTTTGAAATTTACTTATCAAAAAGGATTAATTCTTATTTTTAAGGAGTATCTCTGATAAGACACATGAAAGTTGATACTAAATTTAAACTGGCTTTGATAAACTGATAAAGTATTAATCTTCCCAACTAATAACCTTAATGATGTTATATTAAGAATTATAGTCAGAATCTTAAAAGAAGCAGGAGAATCTCAAGATGTAGGAGATACGACTTACAAATCTGATTTCAGAAAAATGGAATTTCTAAATTGGGCGACAGAAGTCTTCCCTCAGGACTTTAAACTTAAAATGGATGGGAGTCTGACGGTAGTGCAGTAGGTGAAGTGTACATGGCGCAAAGCCTTTGCAAGGACTGGCGTAAGGATCCTGGTTTGAGCCCCCAGCTCCCCACCTGCAGGGGAGTCTCTTCACAAGCGATGAAGCAGATCTGCAGGTGTCTGTCTTTCTCTCCCCTTCTCTGTCTTCCCCTCCTCTCTCCATTTCTCTCTGTCCTATCTAACAACAACATCAATAACAACAACAATAATAACTACTACAACAATGAAAAACAACAAGGGCAACAAAAGGGAAAATAATAAAAGAATTTAAAAAAAAACTTAAGATGGATTACAAGAGGCTGGGGAGATAGCATAATAATTACACAAAAAGATTTTCTGTTCTGAGGCACCAAAGCTTCCAGGTTCAGTCCCCAGCACCACCACAAGCCAGAGCTATGCAGTGCTCTGGGTAAAAAAAAAAAAAAAAAAAAAAAAATGGCTGACAAGTAGTAACATCAATACAGTGTTTCACAGCTTCACAGCAACTGAACATGCCCCTTGGGAAGCGAGAGTGATACACCTAAGTGTTAGAGTAATCACTCTGTTTTCTTTAAAAGGAAAAGTATGGATCTTTTAAAATCATCTGCTCTAGTCTCAGAGGAAATGCAATTAAACCACACCATGCCCTGACCAAAGAAATATTTAACCACATCTGTTTCCTTAAGTCTCATAATGAAGCACAGCATCATTTGCTTTATAAAATGCACATAAAGTTGTGTGACTAACAGCAGGAGATTGAAGATCTCTTTATCTTGAAGTGAAAATCTAACAAAGTTCATTTTATTTTCCTAATGAATAAACACTGTAACAATCAATAGTTCAAGCTCAACTCTTCAGGACTCTACCCTCCCTCCACAGCATAAATACTCACTCATCGATGTGAATGAGAAGCATATCTACTCTGGCAAGACCTTAAGGCCAATGTCAGAATTTCTCAGATATGGCCCTAATTCTGCCCTAACTCTGTGACATTAGACAGTCATTAACTTCTGCAATTACTTTCCCTGCTTTCATACTGAAAGTAATCATAAGTGATATTGTCACAGTGGATAGTGGTCCTTTGGACTGCCCAAAGGCTGCACCTGCATCTGATTTAAGTTCTGAATCTGCATTGATCTAATTTCACTTCTAGCAATGTAGAAAAGAAAAAAGAGAATCATTTTCAGTTTTTCCAGGTCAATATGAAGGAAGACTACCTTAGTCAAGAAAATTCAAACACACATACATTCTATGGATTACTCTTTACTATGTTTCAGATTACTATTATTTCATTGAAATACCTCTTCACCCAATAAAATCATAGTCCATGATCAAGTTGAAACATTCAACTAAGGCTGAGGAGATAGCACAAAAGAGATAGCATTGATATAAAAAGACTTTCATTGGGAGTCGGGCGGTAGCACAGCAGGTTAAGCGCATGCAACTTCACATGAAGCGCAAGGACCAGTGTAAGGATCCCGGTTCGAGCCCCCGGCTCCCCACCTGCAGGGGAGTCACTTCACAGGCAGTGAAGCAGATCTGCAGGTGTCTTTCTTTCCCCCTCTCTGTCTTCCCCTCCTCTCTCCATTTCTCTCTAAAAAATAAAAATAACAATAAAAAAAAAGACTTTCATGGCTGAGGCAGCAAAGGTTCCTAATCCTAACCCCAGCACCACCAAGTCAAGGCTGAACAGTGCTTTGGTGGGGGGGGGGGGGGGGGAGAGAACCTCACAAATGCATAGAATTTTAAGAGTTGAAAGTGATTTTACAACCATCTAATCTTATGTCCTTCCTTTACTGGGTGAGCAAGGAAAATGACACTCAAAAAAGGCTAAGTGATTTAATTCATTTGATAGTAAGATTTAAAAAAAAAAAAAATGAGCTGTAGTATAACACAGAACTGGATCTTATTACCAGCCCAAACATTTTGGAACTATGTAACTCTAGACAAATCATTTTATTTTTAAAGATTTTTTTCTTAACGTTTCATCTATTAATGAGAGAAAGAAAACACCAGAGCATTATTCTGGCACATGTGATGCTACGGATCAAACTCTAGACCCCATACTTGAGAGTCCAATATTTTATCCACTGTGCCACCTCCTGGGCCAATTAAAACAGTTTAATAACTCAGAACCTCAGTTACCTAGTATGGGAAAGAACAATATTATTGCAGTATCTGACAGCTATTTGGCCCATATGAAATAATTAATAAATGTTATCTTTATTCTATCCAGTCATTCAACAAATTACTAATAATGAAAGATTTTCTTCAAGAGCTGTTCCCACTACACATCCTGTATGCTTCTGAACAAGTAGCAGTTGCTCTGTTTTACTGCCAAAGCCAGAGCAACAAGAATGTGCATTTTTGAAAAAAAGGAAAAGAAAGAAGTAAGTATTTTTATACTGATAACCATGGTGTTTTATCACATAATAACTGGTGCAATGAGAGATATTGTTTAGTTGATTAACTCAGAATTCAAGTATAAGATGTAATAACTAGAGATAAATGAAACTTTACAAATGTGACAGAGACAGATTAGATTGCTGGGAGTCAAAGCCTTTACAAAAGAACCAAAAAATATTAAAATATATACATTTATAGATTGATTTGTTTTAGTAAATTTATTTTACTATTTTTTAAATTATTAAAAAAAAGTAGCAACAGACTATACTTACAGTGTCTGAAGATTGGAAAGAAATCTAAATACACCATCAGCAATGTGAGTGATTCTGTTATCCCCTAAATTCAATCTGTCCAGTAAACTCAGACCCACAAAGGCAGATTCATCAAGACGGGTTAGATGATTATAGGACAAATCACTAAAAAAAGTAAACATACAATTAAATTAATCATGTTTTGGTTTAGCTTTTATATTCTTATTCCATCTTCATGATATGTTTAGAACTTTCAATAGACTTCTAGTAGTGAAGAATGCTAGATATCATTACTGGTCATGGGAATGATTTATTCCAACCTGCTTTCACTTTTGAAGCCTCTACTGAAACTCTATATAACACTTACAGTTCAGTTAGCCTTTGGCAGAATTCCCATGCATCAGGGCTGATTCTTTCAACTGAATTCTGGCTCAAATAGAGTTGCTGTAACATTCGCAAGCCATACAACCACCCCTTGTTCACTTCTGTTAGGTTATTATGTTCCAGCTCTCTTGAGAATTAAGAGAAAGGAAAAAAATATGTTTCAGAACAAGGCATTTCAATGAGAAGATTCCAAAAATCTTCCTTATTCTTGCTCAGACAGGCATATGCTTTTGGTCAACTTAAGTGAGTAAACAAATTCTAGTCAATAAATATTTGTATCTTAAGATTTAGTGCCAAAAAGTACTAAAATTGTCTCAAATATCAGATCTGTAAAATAAATACACCAAAAGATAAAGTAGTCATGTTCTGGATAAATTCTAATTCTCAGTAGTCAAACATTAAGGGAATGTAAGCTTTTCAGATGAAATGCTTGGGGGGAAAAAATTGACAAAAATACCAGAGAATGGAAAAAGAACGAATGTTCCTCAATATAATTAAAACAAGTCTCCTAGCCATTTTGCTCTGAAAATCCCTATTTACACATCTTTCTTAACAATCTTCTACTCACTCTATTGATAATTCATACTACTTACAGTTCTTCCATATTATCCAAGCCAAAAAAAGCTCCATCCTTAAGTTGGATGATTCCATTCCGTTGCATTTTCAAAGATTTTAAGGAGTCAAGACCCTGGAATGTTAAACCTTCCACAACCTTAATCCTGTTTCTTTTAAGTTCTCTGTAATAAAAATGGCCTTATAATTAGAAAAATGGCTTGCTGATTTACTTTAGTAATGAAAACAGACACTATAAAGAAAATTTTTGAACACCTTATAATCCAATTTACTCACAAGAACTGAAGATGAGGTAACTTGAAGATCTTCGGTGGAATCATACTAATTTTGTTTCGGTTTAACTTTACCACTAGTAAAGAACTCGACAAATTATCAAAGCAACCAGCTTCCAAGATAGTTATCTTATTATTACTCAAATTCCTAAGATGAAGAAGAAAACAAAAACAAATCTTAAACAAAATCCTACCACTGGAGAGCCTCCTAAAGTCTATGAGCCCCAGTTCTAAATAGAGATAGCTATCCTATTTTGGTTATGAAACTGTATGGGTAAATGTGTTAAAATATAAAACACTAGTACATATGATAATTATATACAGTAAACCATGTTTAACAGACCATACAAACCTACTTTTTATAAAACAACTAATAAAAAGAACTACAGATTCAATCTTAAAAAGTACTTTGGAGGAGGGGAAGTGAGGAAGATAGTGCAAAGCTGATTCAAATTTCATGTCTAAGGCTTTAGGCTCCATCCTCAGCACTACCAACTGTGAAAGCTGAATAGTGCTCTCTCTCTCCCTGCCCCCCCCCCCACCTATCTATCTATCTCATGAAAATAAAATATTTTTAAAAAATAATTTGGTGGTGGGAAGATAGTTCACTTAGGACAATGCTAACCTTATTATACCCTGGGTTTCAACCCTCGCACCACATGGGAACACTGTACATAACACAGCAGGAGTTCCATGGGTGGTAAAGCATGTGATGCTGCTCTTCCCTCTTTGAAAAATAATGAATGAAAAACTTGGTCTAGGGAGATCACTGAAGGGTGGTATTGTATAAGTGTGAGGCCATGAGTTTATTCCCTAATGCCACATTTTTAAATATTCTAAATATTCATCAATATTTTCTAACAATAGTACATTTTCTTGAAAGGGAAAAACAACCAACAACCTAAAATATTCCCCCTATGTTTATTTGACATCAGTATATAAAAACCATAGTGTCCAACATTTCTGGGAAGATAAGTGTACGTGAAGAATAAGCATATACACCAAAGTAAATCTAGTTTAAAGTCTATTTTACTTACAGGTATTTAAGCTGCATGGGTGGAAATGAAGATGACTTGATTTCTGATATCATATTTGAGCTGAGATCTAAACTCTCAAGAGCAGGATAAAATTGTAATGCTTCTGTATTTATTTCTGAGATTTCATTATGGACTCTACAAAACAAAAATCATATTGAAGTAACTGCCAGTGATCTATCCCAGGACACAAAAATGTTAAGTAATTAGGATCAACAATAAGGGCACTTAAAACATAACCTAAAGCTATGTACCATTCATAATTCAAATTAAAAAAAAAAACCTTTTCTACAGGGAGTCAGGTGGTAGCACAGCAGGTTAAGCGCATGTGACACAAAGCAAGGACTGGCTCCCCACCTACAGGGGAGTCGCTTCACAGGCGGTGAAACAGGTCTGCAGGTGTCTATCTTTCTCTCTCCTGCTCTGTCTTCCCCTCCTCTCTCCCTTTCTCTCTGTCCTATCCAATAACAACGACATCAATAATAACTACAATAATAAAACAAGGGCAACAAAGGGGAATAAATAAATATTTTTTAAAAAACCTTTTCTACTTACAATGAAAGTAGAGTAATATTAGAAGTTGGTTCTCCAAAATAGGGTATGTCTATTAGCTCATTATGATTCATTTTCCTAGGCAGGAGGAAACAGATTTGAAAATTTAGTGAGGAAAACATTACCTCATCAGTTCTAATTTCTAACTAAAATACATTTTTTCAGATAAATGCTAAATATGCAGGAAAATTAAAAAAATAAAAAGCTATGACTCAGAATGAGTTCGATTAGCATAAAATGCATAGAGAAAGAGAAATTAACAAATGTTTTTTCAGAGTGTCAGTCTACAATTGACATCAATATTAGGAAGGTTAGGAAATAGTCTGCACGTTATTTTTAATCCCAGCAAGGTTATCTGAATAGTTACATTAGTGACAGCAAATCTGAGTCCATGTAAAACAAAGAACAATAGCAGGTGGCGGCACACCTGGTAGAATACACACATTATTATGCATGAGGACTGGCTTCAAGCCTCTGGGCCCTTCCTGCAGGGGTGAAGCTTTACAAGCAGTGAAGTAATACTACAGATCTCTCTTTCCAACTCTCCCCCACCTCCTCACTTTATGCCTTTCTGAGAGAGAATAAAGGCCCCCTAGAGAGGTAGAGTCATCTAAGTGTTCTGGGGGTGACTAGCATAAAGGGCATCAAGCCTATATGCCTCAAAAGTCATGTCTCTGGGGATATCACAAAGCAATGATAGATACTAATATTTCAGAAAATATCCTCCAAAAAAATACATAAGATGTTGTGCTACTAAAGGAAAACTTCAGTTGAGAGGGTAATTGTAATTTTAACATTCTAGATACAAGTGCTGCATTTTCATATAAATCTTCAGATATGATGCTTCTTTCTTAGTAAATAAAGGTATAAAAATTTAAACTGTTGAGAATTTCACTGGCTGAAAGCTTGATAAAAATCAAATAAAAAGGGAGTCGGGCTGTAGTGCAGCGGGTTAAGCGCAGGTGGCGCAAAGCACAAGGACCGGCATAAGGATCCCGGTTCAAACCCCGGCTCCCCACCTGCAGGGGAGTCGCTTCACAGGCGGTGAAGCAGGTCTGCAGGTGTCTGTCTTTCTCTCCTCCTCTCTGTCTTCCCCTCCTCTCTCCATTTCTCTCTGTCCTACCCAACAACGACAACAATAATAACTACAACAATAAAACAACAAGGGCAACAAAAGGGAATAAATAAATAAAATATTTAAAAAATAAAAAATCAAATAAAAAAATACTTATTCTGAAGAGGTCTTAACTTTGACCCTCCCCCCCAACCCAAAGAAAGTGGAACATTTCTATTCAGTTTGCTAGAAATCACCAACCCATTGGGACAATGTCCAGAGTTTCTGACAGGACCATGACAAATACAGCAGTTTAGGTTGTTTAAAATCAGCTTTTAATTTGAAAATTCCCATTCAGCTTTTTGAAAGCAGTTCAGGAACAAACATCCCAATTTTTTGATTCATTAGATCACTTCAAGGAATCTAAATAATAAAAGTAACTTACATTTCTTGCAGTGTTTGAGATTCTAAGCTGATGTTCCAGTTAGACAATCGATTATAACTCAAATCCCTAAAAGAAGATAAAATATCACTCTTAGTTTAGTATTAGGTTGCAGATTGATGGGGGGAAAATAAACTAAAATGTGAATGCCAAAAGCCCTCTCAAATGTTAATTTGTTTAGTGTGGACAAAAAAAATACTTATGAAAGTTGAGCAAAAAGTTATCTAGCCTTCAAAATCTGTTTTACTCTTTCATTTTTAATTAGTTTTTTCTTTTAGTATTTTATTTATTTATTGAATAAAGACAGAAAGAAATCAAGAGGAGAGGGGAAGAGAGAGAGAGAGAGAGAGAGAGAGAAGGGAGGTACAGCTTTGCTTTACCACTTGTGAAGCTTCCCCCTTGCAGGTGGGGACCAACGACTTGAACTCAAGTCCATGCACAATATAACATTTGCACTTAACCAGCTGTGCCATCACCTAGTCCCCTAGATTTTTTCTTAATAAATAGAGAATAGATTCCCATAGTTCAATAATCAAAATGTATAAAAGGGGTTTGTAACAAAAAGTCTTCTACACTCATCTCTAGTCATCAATTCCACTTCTAAACAGGAAAATATAACACTACTTTTATAGTGTTCTTGTATAGAAAATGAAATATATACTTTCTGAATACTTATTTATGATATATATATGATATGTAAAATTATATTAGAATATGCATTAACCATAAATAAACTAGAAGACAGTAAATTTTTATAGATGTCAGATTAACTTACACATTACTTTACCCCTTTTCTTCTCACTTAACATCTTGTAGATCATTCTGTATGATTTTAAATAGATGGTTTACTTCTCATAGTGGTATATTATATTTAATGTGCTTTTTAAAGAAATATATACTTCTTGTGCTGGGCAGTGGTGTATCTGGTGAAGTGCCCGATTTACCATGACTCAGGCCCAAGCTCTGTTCCCCACCTGCATGGGGAAAGCTTCACAAGTGGTGAAGCAAGTACTTCAGGTCTCTCTCTCCCTCCCCCTTTCAATTTCTCTCTCCTATCAAATAAAGAGGGAAAAATGAAATATATACTTCCTAAATACTTTATATATGATATATATGTAATATGTAAATATATATGATATGTAAAATTATACTAGAATGTGCATTAACCATAGATAAACTAGAAGACAAATTTAACAAATCAAGATGGTGAGTGAGGAGAGGGGAAGGGAGGGAAGAGGAGGGGAGAGACCAGGCGGTGGCTCATCTGGTAGAATATCTTATCATTGAGTAAAAATAACTCAGTTTCAAGTCCCCACCTACAGTAAGTTTCATGAGCAGTGGAGAAGTGCTACAGGTATCTCTCCCTCTTTGTCTCTCTCTCTTTACCTCTCGGTTTTTCACCCTCTGTCAAAGAAAGAAATTAAACTGAAAGAGAATATAAGGGGCCAGACAGTGGCACACCTGTTTAAGTGCTCACATCACAGTGTATAAGGATGCAGATTCAAGTCCTTGGTCCCCACCTGCAGGGGGAAAGCTTTGCAAGTGGTGAAGCAGGGCTGCAGGTGTCTCTCTGTCTGTCTCCCTCTCTATCTCCCCCTACCCTTTTGATTTTTGGCTGTCCTGCAGGTGGGGGGCTCAAACCAGGGTCCTTGCGCATTGTAATATGTGCACTCAACCAGGTGTGCCACCATCTGGCATATATATATATGTTTTTTTTTAAAAAAAAAAAAAAGGGAAAAATTTTTGAAAAACAATGGTAACCAAGAAAGGTGGATTCAGGAAGGCACTAGGCCTCAGTGATAAACAGGTCCAGATGTCACCAGGTTCCAGATGTCATCAGGATGCCGGCCAGGCTTCCCTGGACTGAAGACCCCACCAATGTGTCCTGGAGCTCCGCTTCCCCAGAGACCCACCCTAATAGGGAAAGAGAGAGGCAGACTGGGAGTATGGACCGACCAGTCAACGCCCATGTTCAGCGGGGAAGCAGTTACAGAAGCCAGACCTTCTACCTTCTGCAACCCAAAATGACCCTGGGTCCATGCTCCCAGAGGGATAGAGAATGGGAAAACTATCTGGGGAGGGGGTGGGATATGGAGAATGGGTGGTGGGAATTGTGTGGAATTGTACCCCTCATACCCTATGGTTTTGTTAATTAATACTTTCTTAAATAAAAAAAAAGGGGGGAGAAAGAAATAAAGAGAAGAAAAGGAAAGGGGAGGGGAGGGGAGGGGAGGGGAGGGGAGGGGAGGGGAGGGGAGGGGAGGGAAGGGAAGGGAAGGGAAGGGAAGGGAAGGGAAGGGAAGGGAAGGGAAGGGAAGGGAAGGGAAGGGAAGGGAAGGGAAGGGAAGGGAAGGGAAGGGAAGGGAAGGGAAGGGAAGGGAGCCAAGAGATGACTTCTTCTAGCGTTTGCCAATCTGGCAGAGCACACTACCATGAACAAAAACCCAGTACAAGTCCCTAGACACCATACGAGAGGACCTACACAGGGGAAGCTTTATAAGCTGTGGAGCAGTGCTGGTATCTCTCCTTGTTTTTTTTTAACTTTTATTTATTATTAGATAAGAGACAGAGGGTATTGAAAGGGGAGAAGGAAGACAGAAAGGCAGAGACAGAGAGAGACTCGCAGCCCTGCTTTGCTACTCATGAAGCTTTCCCCCTGCAGGTAGGGACTAAGAGCTTGAACCCAGGTCCTTGTGCATTATAATGTGTGCGCTTAACCAGGTGCACCACCGCCTGGCTCCTATGTCTCTCCTTTTCTATCTCTTTCTTCCTCTATTCTCTCTCCCCCTAAGTCTCCCACCCTCCATCTAAAATGAAAAGTCCACTTGGAGCAGTGGAATCTTCCAAGTGCAGAGCCCATGATGGCCCTACACCCCAGTGATAGTCCTTGGGGTGGGGTGGGGTGGGGGTGAAGCAAGTTAGCTTCAGGGAAGGTAAATGCACCTCACTATGTCATTGATGATGGTGGTGTGAAGAATTCTGAAATGCCAGGTACTCTTCTATTCTTCTATGTACTTTATACATATTAACTAACTGAATCCATACAACTCTATGAGGCAAATATTTTTCTAATCCTTACATATCTAAGACAGGAAAAGGGAGAAAAGTTCATTGTCAATTCAAGGTCACTGAGATGGAAAGTAAGGAAACCACAAACTAGAAATTTCATTTAAGTAGTTTGTTAGCTATAGTAGGGATTTCACTGAAATTAGCCATGTGTCTAAATATTTAAATAGACTTAAAAACATCTACTTTGGGGAGTTGGGCGGTAGCACAGTGGGTTAAACACATGCAGCGTGAAGCACAAGGACCAGTGTAAGGATCCCAGTTCGAGCCCCCGGCTCCCCACCTGCAGGGGAGTCACTTCACAGGTGGTGAAGCAGGTCTGCAAGTGTCTTTCTCTCCCCTCTCTGTCTTCCCCTCCTCTCTCCATTTCTCTCTGTCCTCTCCAACAACAACAATAATAACAACAACAATAACTACAACAATAAAACAAGGGCAACAAAAGGGAATAAATAAATAAATATATAAATATATATTTTTTTAAAATCCACTTTTATGCTTCCTGGAATCTCTACAAGACTAAATCCAACCCACACAAGCTGGCTGCCTAAGAGATGTATATGCTTGCAATATGGCAAGCAATTGGGTCATACTTAGAGAAACATTACAGATCACTTTATCTCACTGTGCTACCACAGGCATTTGACAGAGGCATGTAGACATGAACAATGTCTTTATCACAACAGAACAAATCTGTTCTCAGCTAGATTCTGTCTGTCCACCGGTACACTACACTAGCCACTTTCACTGAAGTTCCACTTAAGAGTAAACCATTCAACTTACACCTTCACTAAGGGTAGAAAAATCATCACTTTTCCATAGCAGTTTTAAAATCCTGATTCAAAGGTATCTGGCACCAGTTATCAGCTAAGAATACACATGATAGTGTGTGTGACAAGAAGTATAAAAGATAAAAGTATGTGGGCCTGGGTGGTGGCAAACCTGGTTAAGTGCACATATTACAATGCATAAAGACTGGGGCTCAAGCCCCTGGTCCCCACCTGCAGGGGGAAAGCTTTATGAGTGGTGAAGCAGGGCTGCAGGTGTCTCTCTGTCTCGCTCCCTCTCTGTTTTCCCCTTCCCTCTCAATTCTTCTCTGTCTCTATTCAATAATAAATAAAGTTAATAAAAATAATTTAATAAAAAAATTAAAGTATGCTCTGGCACTAGAAGAAGACTGTGTTGTGGTGTCTTTCTGTGTCTCAATCTAAATGAAAAAGTAGCCCAGAGTGGTGAAAAAGTACATGCATGAGATCACAGCTCCACAAAACAGATAAAAAGCAAAGGGGAGCAGATGAAAGTCAAATGAAGGGGGCCAGGCGGTGACACATTGGGTTAAGCAAACATAGTACAAAGTGCGGGGACCTGTGCAAAGATCCCAGTTTGAACCCCAGCTCACCGTCTGCAGGGGGGTCGCTTCACAAGTGATGAAGCAGGTCTGCTGGTGTCTATCTTTCTCTCCTCATCTCTGTCTCCCCTCCTCTCTCAATTTCTCTCTGTCCTATCCAACAATAATAACAATAAAAATGGAAAAGATGGCCATCAGGAGCAGTGGATTTGTGGTGCAGCCACCAAAGCCCCAGCAATAACCCTGGAGGCAAAAAAAAAAAAAAAAAAAAAAGTCAAATGAAAACAAACCTTTGGATTCTGACTGCAGTGGTGAATCTAACAGAGAAAGAAAAGTAAGAGGGGGGACCAAGTAGTCTGTGATATAAGGGTGTGGTGGCAAGTGTGCTATAGTAATACATTCGAGTAGCTATACAAGTACTCTAAAAACACATGTGGTGTTACAAACTCTTAAAAAATAACTTGGGATACAAGAGATGGCTTAACAGATAAAGAGCATGTTCATCTGTGTGAGACGCTTTGGGGTCTATCCCTCGCACCAAAAACAGGTAAATATTCCATAGATAGTGTAGTGATGCTTTGGTTTCTCCTTCCTAAAAATAAATAAATAAAATCTTAATGGTTGGGAGTCTGGGCAGCACCACAAATTTATGAGATCCCACGGTCAGCCCTATGCACCATATAAAAGCTAGATAGTCTTTTTTGTGTGGGGAGCTGAGTTCTCACACATGAGCAATTTCACTGCTCTAAGCCACTTTTTCATTCAGACAGAGACAGAGTTCACAACCCTGGAGTTTCTTTCATTGCCATAATACTTCTCATGCTCAAACCTTGGTTGCAAGCATGGCAATGCAAGTGCCTTAACTCTGTAAGCCATCTCTTCAGCCCTGGATAATCTTTTAAATCCAATCCTCTCATTACTGTTCCCAGTAGTCAATCACTGATTCCACTTAGTAGGTATTAGTATGCTGTTAAGTCAAAGTCCTTAACAAAGAACTCTTCCTAAGATTTTCAAAGAACTCTTCCTAAGATTTTCCCCTTGGGGAGTCAAATGGTGGCACAGCGGGTTAAGTGCACATGGCGCAAAGCATAAGGACCAGCTTAAGGATCCCGGTTCTAGCCCCCAGCTCCCCACCTGCAGGGGAGTCGCTTCACAGGCAGTGAAGCAGGTCTGCTGGTGTCTGTCTTTCTCTCCCCCTCTGTCTTCCTCTCCTCTCTCCATTTCTCTCTGTCCTATCCAACAATGACGACATCAATAACAACAGCAATAACTACTACAGCAATGTTAAACAACAAGGGCAACAAAGGGAAAAATAAACAAATACTAAAAAAATAATTTAAAAAATACATTTACAATAAAAAAGATTTTCCTCTTGAAATATTCCAAAAATATAATTAAGAACTGAAAGTGACATAATGCTTGATAAATATAACTTAAAAGTGTATAGATTTGTAACATTCAAAATCTTTATTTTTAATGCCACTAGTATCTGCAAATTTTATGTCCACGAGGATTAGACTAAAGGTCTCAAAAAAGTCTTCCTTCTCTCACTATTGTAAACTCAACTTCTACTCCTGTTAATCTACAGGGACATAGCTGTAACAAATGATGAATTATTAAACTTCTTGATATGCTGAAGAGCCAGAGGTGCCATTAATGTGGTTCTTTAGTACCATCTGGGTGTAAATAATTTATAGGTCGTACACATAAATGCAGTCATAACAGTTTGAGGAGAATCAAATTCTGCAAGCTAACTACAAAGAAGTACTACAGTAATGGAGATGCAAAGGTCTCCTTTTGCCTACTCACATATGTACACTTTTGAGTTACTACCCATCTTTTTTTTCAAAAATTTGCAACACTGAGAAGCAGAACTGTAAACGCACAATAATAAAACCTCTGGAAAAGGGTCCTTTGAAAAATTGAAAGACAATGTTTCATTTATTAATCCAGCATTTTGTGAATGGAAATACCTATCGGGGAGTCTGGTGGTAGCGCAGTGGGTTAAGCGCACCTGGTGGAAATACCTATCATATTGCAAAAGTATACGAACCCAGTTCAAGCCCCCAGCTCCCCACCTGCAAAGGGGGTCGATTTACAAGTGGTGAAGCAAATCTGCAGGTGTCTATCTTTCTCTCCCCCTCTGTCTTCCCCTCCTCTCTCCATTTCTCTCTGTCCTATCCAACAACAAAAGCAATAAAACAATGACGACAGCAATAACAGTAACGGTGATAAACAACAAGGGCAACGAAAGGGAAAAAATGGCCTCCAAGAGCAGTGGATTCATGGTGCAGGCACTGAGCCCCAGCGATAACCCTGGAGGCAAAAAATAAATAAAAATAAAAATAAACTTAGCATATGGTAGAAAGACCTAAAAAAAAGACACCATCAAGTACCTAATGAAATAGTTTCTATTTAGACCTAGATACCCTCCCCACTTACTTCCTATTTCACTTCCCTCAATCACTCCAAAGCTAACTTTGTCAGACACAGTAAGAACTACAAAAGCTGGATATGGGCAAGAGACAAGCATACTTTAATGATGGCTCTTTTGGTTACTACCAGGTCAACCCAATACCCAGGGCCCTCCCTAGTCAGGGAATCCTGGGATTCCCACACAGACATGATGGGCCTAGACCTTTAATAGATCCCTCTCTCCACTGTCACTGGTAATCTCCATCAGGAACAACATAATAGACCCCTCTGTGGGCCCCTACAGGACCTTGTCCTCAATGTGGATCAACAATGGTAGGGACTGCCCCATTCTCTGAAGGGAGAATGAGCCAAAATAACACTCAAGGAAGATGGATCCAGCCAATGAGTGCAGCCTAGAATGTTCCTAGCTATGATCACAGAGTACGAGGCAGATGTACAGCAATATAGAGGTTACTCAGACTCCTGCTCTGAATATGGGTCCCAAATTCAATGGGGTTTTACAGCTCCAGACTGGGGAGCTACTCTCTTCCCTGATATAGCTTTCTAGTCCTATTTCTCTGACACCATCTCCCCAGAGAATGCCTTTGGCCTATCTCCATGTTAGCTGTCAGGCTCAAACAAAAATTAGTAGAGTCATGGGCCCCTGGAATATACCTAAAATAAACCTACTAGTTTTTTTTTCCAAAATGGAGACCCCAAATCTCATCTGCTATACTTCTGCCTTTAGGTTCCTGATTACTAAACAATTTGTTCTTCTTTATATCTTAATTCTTTTTCAGCCACCAAGTTGCAGATATTACCATGACATCAACCTGACTTCCCTGGACAGACGACCCCACCAATGTGTTCTGGAACCCCACCTCCCCAGAGCCCTACCCCACTAGGGAAAGACAGAAACAGGCTGGGAGTTTGGATCCACCTATCAACGCCCACGTCCAGCGAAGAAGCACTTACAGAAGCCAGACCTTTCACCTTCTGCATCCCATAATGATCCTGGGTCCATGCTCTCAAAGGGATAAAGAATAGGAAAGCTTTCAAGGGAGGGGATGGGATACAAAACTCTGAGAGTTGGAATTGTGTGGAATTGTACCCTTCTTATCCTATGCTCTTGTCGATATTTTTTATTTTATGAATAAATTAAAACATTTTTTAAAATACTTAGTATATGGTTCAATGTGTAAATATCAGTTTAATCCTACATTTGAAATAGGATAATGATCGAGCACTAGCTCCTTTCCTGAGAATTTATTATATACACAGGTATACACTTCTCAAAGTATTTTTTTACTGCCACCAGGGTTATCACTGGAGCTTGGTAGTTGTAGGACTAACCTATTTTTCTTGATAGAGACAGAAAGAAATTGAGAGGATTGGGGAAATAGAAGGAGAAATAGAGACACTGAAACATGGCCCTGCAGGTGAGGATGGAAGGGGTAGGGGAGGCTAAAATGCAAGTCTTTGCATTCTTGTCCTTACTGGGGCTTTACTATTCAGACCACTTCTTCAGATTGAGAAAAACACACAGCACTGAAACTTCCTCTAAAATGTTAAAGGCCAGGCTAGAATTCTTCTGAATCCCAATTTCATGGGAAAGATGCTTATAATCAAACAGCCCACCAAAGATTTTCAAATTATTGGATCACACACTACCACGAAGTTAGGATAATAGTAAAATGATAAAGTAAAAATAAATCTAACTTTGGAAGAGGGTGCAGTGAATCATAAATACATCTAAGTGAATGTGAAACTACATGCTTAAAATGTTAAAATTTTGTAAAATGATATAAAGCTCTAATAATCAAAAAATTATTTTAAAGACATATATAGAAATCTAAATGTTATCAAAATTGAATCAGTTAAACAACCACAACAGAAATCTCTGCAGTTAACACTGTAGCTGTCCTTCAGTGGGACAAAGAGCCTTGGTACTTTCCACTTTATATGCTTCCATACTGCCTTAATAGTTGACCACAGGAAAGTATTAAAAATTTAAAAGCTCACATATAAAATCTATCTTTATTCAGTATGTGACTGAGAAATTAGATCTTAATTCTGTTACTTTTCTAAAAGATTAGCATTCTGCCTACAAAATATTCTCAAAATAATGTCATAAATTGAATAATGCATGGTAAGTATGGACAGGAGAGCTAATAACCAGGTACTCTTTTATATTCACAATCAGTAATATACCTCATTGACATTGGGAAATATAAGCATGCTAGACTTGATTTGGGGGCTGAGAATTCCTTTTAGAACTCCATGTTTGGTCTCTAAGCAGTACATACATATAACAATATCAATCCCATTGGGGTTTGTTCTGCTATGGGAGGATGTTTAATTTATTTTCAGACACACTCAGAGGGAGGGAGGTGTTCAGCAAGCTCTATCTGCAGCCCTACCGTGCAATTGTTTTCATCAAGAAGTTCAATCCCCTTACTCCTAAGCCCCTAGGTGGAATTTAGGAAGGCGAATAGTATAGAGAGTGGAGTTAATATGTTTTTAATGTGTCCATTTTATCAAACTTAGCATAAAGTAACCTTTCAGCAACAGAACAAATGCTACTCTTCTAAATAAAAATATATAGGAAGCTGTGATATTTTCCATCAGCAGTTTCTGGGTATTAGTTAAGGCTCATACTGATAGCATACTATGTTGTTTTAACTATTAAGCTGTTGCAAAGATTTTTAGAAGTCAGTGTATATCAAACCAAGATTTCATATCACATTATTCTAGAAGAGAAGGAAGATCTAATCAAAGCAAGGCATTAGCTGGGTTTCTCATTACTAATGGAATCCATCATTCCTTAATACTCACATAGCTTAACCTGACACCAAGTCATTTAAATCTTTTCAAATAAGTAAACTTATGCTTTGGGTTGGCTATGCTTTTCCTAATGTGACTTGGCAGGTTATTGCTCATAGTTATAAGACAGCACAGTGACTTTGAAACAGTCATGTTACAAATAAGTGTGTAAAAGAAGCCCAGGTTTAACAAGTATTGAAGTACAAATTTATTTACATTACACTTTACTAATGTCACACTGTCTATTGTTTAATTTTGAAATTGCTAATGACAAGGTTTGTTCTTTTTTTTTTTTTTTTTTTAGATAGTGATTCTGGCAGTTAAGTTTCTTTACAAATATTATACTGAGGAGTGGGAGGGATGGAGAAGAGAGGAAGAGAAGAGAAAAATTCACATAATTAAAAAAGGATCACAAATATGAAAATATTTTGGGTGTGATTACTCTATTTTTAGCTTTTGTCAGCTGAATATATTAACATTTTTTATGTCTAGACTAGGACAATAGAATAAATTATCTGAGGTTTTTTGCTATTATGGATAAGAAAACATGCCATTAGAATGCATTTAAGAAGGGCCAGGTGATGGCAGACCTGGTTCAGTGTACACATTACAATGCACAAAGATCCAGGTCCAAGCACTCAGTCCCCACCTGCAAAGGGAAAGCTTCATGAGAAGTGAAGCAGTGCTGTGTCTCTCTTTTTCTCTCCCTATCTTCCCTTCCCTCTCAACCTCTCTCTCTTTATTTAATAATTAATAATAAAATCTTTTTTAAAAAATGTTAAAATTATTCCAAAAAATGAATGCATTCAGGGGTCAAAGAGCTCACCGTGTAGAGCACATGCCTTGCCATCCATGTGGCCCAGATTTGATGTATTATATTGTACTGTATTATTTGTTTTTTTCCATAAGAGTACTGCTCAGCTCTGGCTTAAAGTAAGAACTATGGTGAAATTCATGGACATCAAATGGAAGAAAGAAGTAGAAAAATAGGGTAGATAGCTAACAACTGAGATAAACATGCAGGACCTTAGCAGAAAGGAAATCTATACCTTAAAATATATTTTTTTCCCAAAGAATTATCTCAATCCTGGGGTTGGATGGTTGTGTACCTAGTTGAGCGCACATGTTACGATTAGCAAGGGCCCAAGTTCAAGCCCCCAGCCCCATCTGCAGGGGGAAAGATTTGCAAGTGGTGAAGCAGTGCCACAAGTGTCTCTCTGTCTCTCTTCCTATCTTCCCTTCCCCTCTCAATTTCTGATTATCTCTATCCAATAATAAAGGATTAAAAAACAAAAAGACTTATCTCAATCCTTAACCAGTACCACTAGAAATTTTTCAAGAAATGACACTACAAATTACCTGCCCCTTTCAGAAGGAAATACAGAACCCTGGATTCTAACCTCAGAACTGAAGTGGAAGGTAGAGCAGGTAGGGGTGATCAAAAGGTGGTGGGGGTCCACTTAACTTTGTTGGAAGGATATTGGTACTCTGGTAATGGGTATGGTATAACATGGTAACATCCATTTGAAGACGGATGAATCTATACTACTAAAAGAGTATAACTAAAAATGTAGAGTAAACCAACTTAATAATAATAAAGTAAAAAACAGTAAGGAAGAAATATAGACAAAAGTATGTAGAAAACTCAGACTTTTTTTTAGGGGGCTAATGCTTTACAGTGCAATCATTGACATATGCATACATTTTCATTATGTAATAGGCCTCAAAGTGTTCTTCCTGTCCTCCTCCCCCTCCCCAGAGTCCTTTGCTTTGGTGCAATACACCATGTCAAGTCCATGTTTCACTTTGTGCTCTCCCTCCCCATCTCTACCTTACTGTATCCCACTAACAAGTGAGATCATTTGATATTCGCCCATTTCTTTTTGGCTTATCTCACTCAACATGATTTCCTCAAGTTTCATCCAAGAAGTTGCAAAGGAAACAACCTCATCCTTCCTTCTTCTTAACCCTCATATCTTTGCCACTACCACAAGATGATCAGCAGTAGTCTTCTTAAAGGGTCTCAATTGACTCTAATTAACCACCAGTGAAAAACTTTTTGCTAATGTCGAACAAACAGATAAACAGTAAAAGATATTGAAGCTCAAGTCACACTTGGCTATAAATTGGGAAACAACTCCCTAAAGTTATTCAACAGAATCAAAGGTCCTTTTATTTAAGAACTAATCTGCTTTAATTTTTTAAATACTTTTAAAAGATTTATTTATTCACGGGGTGGTGGAGAATCAGAGCACCACTCTAGTATATGTGAGGGTGGGGACTGAACTTGGGACCTAATGCTTGAGAGTCCAAGACTTTAGCCACTGTGCCACCTCTCAGGTTTCTGTTTTACTATTTTAAAGGGACTAACCTGGGGGTAGGGAAGTAGAATAATGGCTATGCAAAAAGCCACCACCGATGCCTAAAACTCTGAGGTCCTAGGTTCAGTCAGTAATAATACCATAAGCTAAAGCTGAGCAATGCTCTGATAAAATAAATACATTAAATAAACAAATACAGGGACCAATCTTAAAAACTCCTATTATTAGAACAGAAGAAACAATGAAACTAGAAGTAGCTATCAATAAAAACATGTGAAATGTGAAAAAGCCTAGCTCACTGCAGTTTCTTACTGCAGTGGTTCCCAGCTGATCCATGATAGAATTTTTTTTTAGTATAAATTTGCTTCTTTATTCATAATATAGTTGTCTACATATATGTGCATTTGCTCTAGACCCTCATTTTGTTTCCTTTATTAGGGGATTAATGGTTTACTGTCAACAGTAGAATAAAGTACATGTATAACACTTCTCAGTTTTCCACTTAACATTCTAACCCCCTCCTAGGTCCTCCACCACATGGTACAATTTTCATCAGTCCTTAATGACTGCACATACTAAAACAAAGTTGTAAGTTCTCCATAAAGCTAAATTTGTTTAGTCTACAGAATGATCATTGACTCAAACTATATAATTCATGGTTTAATATCACTTTAGTGAGGGGTTAACTATTTACAGTACAGCTGTTGACTCAAGGGTACAATTTCTTCTCTCCCCATGAAAAGTGTCTGCAAAACACCTAGATTCTTATCCACCTTCATACGCCAGGCCCTAAATGTCCCCATCTCACAACTCACCTTCCCCAGGGTATTTTGATTTAGTCCAAGTTTTACTTTGTGTTTCCCCTTTTCAATTTTCTGGTGCTATCATGAAATGACCATTAAAGAGAGAGAGAGAGAGAGAGAGAGAGAGAGAGAGAGGGAGAGAGAGAGATTGAGATTTTAATTTCCTTACTCAGCAAAACAAGAAATTGACTAAAACATATGGTCCATATGGTGTGTGTGTGTGTGTGTGTGTGTGTGTGTGTGTGTGTGTGTGTGTAAATCAGACAAGCTCTGCAGCCATGGAAAATCCAATCAAGTTTAAAATTATTATATAAAATTAGAAGAATTTCTGAGATATAAAGAATCTAAAGTTTCTTTCCATAGGAAAAAAAAAAATCTGTTTCCATCATTACTCTCACACATAATATTCCTAGTACACAGCAACCAATTCATTGATACCAGCTGGATATGCTGTGATGTAATTCATTTCTGACAGTAAGTGGAGTTAGTGTACACCTCATAAGTTAAGGACTCAGTCTTACAAGATATCCCCCTAACCTTCAGATACTTATCACTAGTACTATATTCTCATGTTATCCACAACTTCTGTTCTAGTCATGTCACTTGGGCTAAAAGCTGGAGGTTCCCACAATAGCTCACAAAACTCAGGGAAAACAAAATGTTTACTGATTTGCAGTATAGTAAATGTTATGATTTAAAGTGCAACAAAGACATGTGTAAATAGTCAGATGAAGAGACATGTAGGTCAAGATCTGGAAGTATCTAGTGTCCATGGAGTTCAAGTGTATTACCAGAACTCCAGCACACAGATGGTTCACAGATCTCAGAACCCCATGGTTTTAGGACTTTTCTGGAGGCTTCATTGCATAGGTGACGATCAATTATTAGCTCAATCTCTGGCCCCTGTTCTTTTCTAGAAGAACAGGGGTCAGAGCTGAAAACTCCACATTTCTAACAATGTCTTGGTCCTTTTGGTGACAAGTCCCTATCCTGACATTATTCAGGTTCCCAGCAAGTGTCCCTTCATTAAATTAAAAGATACTCCTATTACTCAGGTAATTCCACAGGATTTAGAGGCTGCTATCAGAAATCAGGATTAAATATCAGAGGAAGAAATATTCCTATCACTTAGGATATTATAAGAGTTTTAGGGACTCTTGTGTAAGGAAAAAGGGGCAGAGAACAATATAATTTTCTGGTTTTTCATAGCCTAGCTTACTTGGTTGACCTGTGGCTATTGACCACCTTAGAGCAAACAAACGAAAAAACAAGCAATAATACCTCAAAAAAATACTAGCACATTATTAAGATTCAATTTGGTCATTAACATTAGCCCAGCCCATCATTATGCGGATGAAAGCTCCATCATCGTAAAAGATAAAGCCTCCCAACCCAAAACCACTCAGATTTTCAGTCTTAAAATGTACAAAGGGCAATACCAGTACAGCAAATACCTCTTATGGAGTCCACTCCCATGCAGAGAAGGCAAGGTGACATAGGCACAGAACTACTGGGCTATACAAACCACTTCTATTATGCTAAATGGAAAGAAGGTATAACTCCACATATGAATGAAATCTTAGGAACTCTGACCCAAAGTTTTAAGGATGGTTACAGCTTCTTACTTAGCAATCATCCCTGTTTTTGGCAATATGTATATGCAGCCCTGGTCCTATGATCCCATCAGATGGGAGTGGAGATGAAGGTGAAGTTGAGATAATACAGTAAAGAAACAAGTATAGCGAGTAAGGCGGTAGTGCAGTGGGTTAAGTGCAGGTGGCGCAATGACCCCGGTTCGAGCCCCGGGCTCCCCACATGCAGGGGAGTCCTTCACAGGTGGTGAAGCAGGTCTGTAGATGTCTATCTTTCCCTCCCCCTCTCTTTTCCCCTCCTCTCTCCATTTCTCTATGTCCTAACAATGATGACATCAATAACAACAACGGTAATTACAACAACAAAAAAAGGGCAACAAAAGGGAAAATAAATAAATATTTACAAATATTTAATTAAAAAATTTTGAAAGTATAGTCTTTATAACAGTATACTCCTATGGACTTGAGTAAGAACTAGTCATTCCAACAGCCTTCCCCAACTCTCTCCCTCAAATTCACCAGGGCTTTTCTTAAAGGACCCTACTTAGTGGGGTACTCTGCTTTAATCCCACATCATGCTGAATGTGAACTCTCTGACAAAGGCACATATGCCAGCTCTTCATATTTTTCTCTCATTTTAGACAACTAAAGTGTTGACTGTCTACCCCAATTCTGTATCAACTTAGTACTCCAGGAAAGTGTCTCTCTGGCCATTATGTACTTTTTTTTTTTATCTTAAGCAAAGATGGCCAATCACCTAAATGTATACAATTATTTTCTGTTCTGATTCTTTTTATATCATCCTGAGCATCTGCATCTACCATCAGATAAGCAAAGCCCCATCCGAAGTTGGGGGTATATGTTGTCAGGGCCCATTACCCAGGGCTACATCAGTCTTATTTTCTGCCGATGTTCTGGGCTTTCCCACCTGGGGATCTGCCATATAGTTATTATAGTCTCTACTCTGACTGCAAACCAAACAGATCTCACTGATATTTCTTTTTAACTTCCTTATTGGGGGATTAATGGTTTATAGCCGACAGTAAAATACAATACTTTGTACGTGTATAACATTTCCACATAATGATTCAACCCCTACTGGGTCCTCCTCTGCCAAGATCTCACTGATATTTTTGGGCCTCAGAGACTTGCAAGAGTAATACAAGACTCAATCCATGTCTGCATTGCTGCAGTGTCCTCATATCCACTCATTCCTTCTGTCCAAGTGGCCACCTCAAGCAAGTATATATATGAGAGATATATGCTTGTTGAGTCCAATCACCTTAAAAATCTAAAAAGGGTCTGTGATGGGCATTCAAATTGTTCTACTTTTTAAAAAAATTTTTTTATTTATTCCCTTTTGTTACCCTTGTTTTATCATTGTAGTTATTATTGTTGTTGTTGATGTCCTTGTTGTTGGATAGGACAAAGAGAAATGGAGAGAGGTGGGGAAGACAGAGGGAGAAGAGAAAGATAAGACACCTGCAGACCTGCTTCACCACTTGTGAAGCAACTCCCCTGCAGGTGGGGAGCCAGGGGCTCGAACCGGGATCCTTAGGCCCATCCTAGCACTTAGCGCCACCTGTGCTTAACCTGCTGTGCTATCGCCCGACTCCCTAAATTGTTCTACTTTAATGCACTCTTCAAATTCCCATGATGACTTCAACAGTGGTATGCCTCACTTTAATGGGTCAAGCTTCTGCCAGTGAGTCAGAAAACCCCAAACATAAGAGCTTTTACCATGGTTCAGTTGTTCTTTTACTGATAGGAAAACAATAAGCAATTCAAATTCAGCCCACTAAGCTACTCTGTCTTTATAGTGGTGGTCTTACAAATTAGATGTGTGTTCTCCTTGGAATTACCTCTTATAAATCAAGCAGCTCCTTGTTGGTCAGTTGTGACCTGTGTGTAGGACACTGTCCAAGTGGCAAAAGAATCCAGCAGCTTTTTCAAGTATTCCTGAGTCAATCTTTAAGGAAAAGAGGCATCCTGCACACTTCTCCTTGGATTCCCCAGGCACTATGATTCAGCATAAAACATTTCCATTTTATTATGGAAATCATTTTAGGCACCATCTCCCCATTTCAATGATTATCCAGGATCATGTAAAAAGTCAAGAGCATTGTGGGTTCCAAGATTATTTTGACTTTTAGTCACAGTACCAGTTTCAATTACTATCCAATAAATGAGCCAATAATTGCACTTCAAATAGATCCTCTGGTCCAAAGTGCTAGTACTTGTTGCTGGGAGGCACTCAAAGGCTTTAGTCACGTTAAGTGCCAGTCTAAGGTACACATGAAGCTATTACTGAGAATTTGTTCCTATTAGTACTCCAACTTCTACTCTGTACTTCAACAGTCTTAGCAGTTCCCATTAAGGATGCCCAATTATCAGTGCTTAAAGGCTGATCTTACTTGCTTTACAAAACTAGGTAGGGAAAGCATCCCACAGATACAATGTCTCCCTCTGTAATACAATTAAACAAAACCCTATACCAATTCTCCTACAAACTTTACCTTTTTTTTTTTTTAGACTTAAGTATTTAATAAAAGAAAAATGAAACCAAAGCATTGCTTAGTCATATAAAATACCAGAGACTTAACATGTGTCATGTCCACTGACCTATCTCCCTGGGCACTTTACATTCTTAACTACAGTAATCTCTAGTAAGATTTGATTAATAATTATTGATTTTACAATTATCAGGTAGGGCAACTGTTTCTTGGCCAAACAATTTACATTCCATAAAACATGCAGATTAAAAAGATACAACTTTGGGGTTGGGTGGTAGTATATCAGGTTAAGTGTACATGTTACCATGTACATGGACTTGGATTCAAGCACATACTCTCTACTTGCAGGGGTGACACTTCACAAGCTGTAAAGTAGGTCTGCAGGTGTCTCTTTTTCTCCCTTCCTCTCTATCTACCCTACCTCAATTTTTCTCTGTCCTATGCAATGAAAAATAGAATGAAAGAAAAAAAAAAATGGCTGCCAGGAGAGGTGGATTCATAGTGCCAGCATAAAGACCTAGCAATAACCCTAGTGGCAGAAAAAAAAAAATACAACTATACATAAAGCCTGTTTAAACATTCCAACTTTTATAAAACTAACAACCCCCTATAATCTTATGTTCTTTCAGTCACTTTAGGGATTGACCAATGGGTTTCGGTATCACAGTTTCCATATCAAAGAATTGTGGGAACTTCTTGACTTTGCCCACTTATGCAGGCAGCGTAAATCCCTCCCAAGAGTTAAAATAAAGGAGCCTGACCTTTTTGTCAAGCTTTATCTCATCTAGTTTTCTTAAGCATTGTCCAAGCAATTGCTGGTCAGATCTTTTCCTGTTGGAGAAAGTGCTATACAAAGCCTTTCTTTTTGTTGGTCTATGTGCTGAGGTTATTATTATTATTGATTTAATATAGATTTACAAAATTATAAGATAACAGGGGTATAGTTCTACACCTTCCCACCACCAGAGTTCTCTGTCCCAATTTCCTCCATTGGAAATTGCAGTAGTTCTCCCAAGATCACAGATACGGGATGACTATTATTTCTGTATCTATCTATATTTATATATATTTGCCCATTTTGTTCTATTTTGTTCTCTCCCTTTCTAAGTCACACCTACTACTTCCATTTTTCCCCCCTCTTCTTTCTCTGGGCCCTGATGGAACTGGAGTTCAAAGCCCTCTAGTCATCTTCCTCTAGCATTTACCCCTTTGAAAGTATAGACCAAAAGTCTTTATGGGGTGCAGGTGGAAGGTCTGGCTTCTAATTGCTTCTCTGTCAGACACAGGCAGGTCAATCCATACCCCCAGCCTATTTCTATTTTTCCCTAGTGGGGTAGGGTTCTGGAGAGGTGAGGATCCGGGACACTTTGGAAAGGAATTCAAAATGCACTACCCTTTAGCAAGTAGATGTGTTCCCTGGCCCAGATGTCCTCTGAATCCAATAAAGTCTATGGCTTTCCTGGCCCAGATGTCCTCTGAATCCAATAAAGTCTATGGTTTCATCACATCAGCATGATCAATTATTAATTCAATCTCTTGCCCCTTTCCTATTCTGGAAGGGTGAGGCTCAGTCTGAAATTTCCATGTTACTAATCATGACTTGGTTAGCCTGATGACTAGCCCCTATTCTGAGGGTATTCATGTACCCACAAAAAGTAACATCAATAAATTATTAGACAACCCTATTATCCAGCTAATTCCAATGGATTTAGGATCTTGGTATCAGGAATCAAATCCAAAGACCAAATAATAGAATAAGACGGTCCCTGTAACAAGGAAATAACAAGGGTTTGGGGAGACCTGTGTGGAAGATATATACACTTCAAAAATCAGGATTAATTTGGTGTACAATCTTTTTGATGACAGTCACAAGTTTAAGCATGTGCATTTGAACCATTTATATGCTTAAAACACTACATGTGTCTTGAAAACAAAATTACATATGGAAACCACATGTATCTGAAATATAGCTGAAGACAGCTATAGAAGAATATTGTGGGTCTGGGTGGTGGTGCAACTGGTTGAGCGCACACATTATAATGCACAAGGGTGGATACTCAAGCCCCTAGTTCTCACCTTGTGGGGGGAGGGAGAAGCTTCAGAAGTGGTGAAGCAGTGCTACTGGTATCTCTATCTCCTTTTCCCCTCTCAATTTCTCTCTGTACTGTCAAATATTTTTTAAAAGAAGAATATTGCATTTCTCAGTTTAAATCAGAAAAGTTCCACCTTAATATTCTAAAAGGTTTTTTCTTCTATGGTAAGACATCCAAGTACATTTTTATAATGAAATTGCTCTCCAAGATATTATTTCACTTCAACTGAAAATGTCAGTTTCATAATAGGATTAAAAAAATTTGGAGGGGTCAGGCGGTGGGTGGCACACCTGGCTAAGTGCACACATCATAGTGCGCAAAACCTGGGTTCAAGCCCCTAGTCTCCATATGCAGTGGTTAAAGCTTCACGAGGGTGAAGTAGGGCTGCAGGTGTCTCTCTGTCTCTTTTCCTATCTCCCTCTCCCTTCTCAACTTCTGTCTCTATCCAATAAATAAATAAATAAAAATTTTTTGAATGTCACTTGCCTCTAGGGAATTTGTCTTGACTAAACAAAAACCACAGCTAGGTATAAAAATCTTACATAAAACTATTCTTAATTATTGTCTACCTACCACTGAAGGGTCTCAAAAATTAGGCCATATTTCTTCCAATTTTAGATAGCTGTAGTTGTGCTGACTTGAAGCCTACACCTGATTTATCCTGTTATTATCAGGTAGCTGTTCTAAGAACTTCTTAGAAAAAGACATTAATTGCATAATAAAGATGCTGTACCAGGTTTAATTCAGACTATGGCACACACTGATATGAAGTCAAAATTTGTGCTTGTGTCATCAGAACCAGAGTCAGCTTCAAGTGTTACTGTGTCGTAAAACAAAAGAAAGCATCCTGTTAAACTGAAGATTATACTCACGAAGCAGTTGTAATTTTCCCAATGAACATATGCGGTAGCTTCCTTTCCTTTCTATTCTACCTTGCTTTGCAGTATATAAATACTTAAGCTTCTGAAGCAGAGAACATACATTTCCAATGAATATATAAGCATTCATTCATATTTTCATTGTATCTCAAGCTGTTCTTTTTGTAGCAACACCTTTTTGAGATGTCTGTCAATTAATAACTATGAATTACTTCTATTAGTAGACTGTCAATTAAGAAATGTGTTCCTCAGTTAGTGGCAGAGAAATAACTGTATGTTAGTGATTAAGAAGCGCGTAATTGCAGCATTCAATACCTACTGTTGTTCCTAATGCCAACAGGCTGACTCAGACTAATGAGCTCTTCCAGTACCACTGTCTAACACAGGCCTGTCAAGATGAGCACTCAGCTGTGGAGTCTCCAGAAGAATTCATCCAACCATTGCACTTGCTTCTCATACATAAAGAGGACTGATTTTTTTTTAGCTTCTTTGCCACAAGGAATTGCACTGAAAACAAAGCATCAAATGATTTTGTAAAGAATACTCCTTCCCTTCTTTACAACTGATTCCTAAATAGATCAAGAACGCTGCTTGTAATGATGATTTTGTTGGGGGGATATTAATGGATCTCCTACAACGAGATGAAAACTCAATCCTGGTTAAGTAACAAAATTGCAGCCCAAAGTGAGCCAGAATGCAAAGGAGGGACAAGGCAGTCTGCATGTCTTTGGCGTTCTTAGTTATTATTATTGGGGATGGGATGGCGATGGGCGAAGCTGAGTCTAGATGATGCAGCCCAAAGTGGGCGAGGCGCCCCGCTCCGTGCCCGCCCCGCCCCAACCATCCAGTGTTAGCGCCCGTGCCCAGCGAGACCTAAATAGCATCCCCGGTCCCAATTCCTTCCCAGGCCGGGATCACAGACATCTCGGCCCCCAAATTTTAACCGTGGTGTTTACACACAGACACACGCCTCCAGAACCGCAACACCTGGTTTTTCAGGCTCTCCTCTGCACCCGCCCCACCCACTCCCAAGTTCACAACATTGTCATATTTTCCTTCACAACTTGGGTTCCCGACCGCGCTCTGGCCCAGGCCTGTCTTCCTCGTCGTCCTGTGACACCCGGGGGGCAGCTGTCCTTTCTTTCTGCTCCCCCCCCGGACCCCCTCCCTGCACCTCCACTCACAGGCTTGCGGTGTCGGGGGGCAGCAAGTTCGACAGCGCCCTCCAGCTCGCCGCGGGCAGCTTCCTGCGACTGCAGTCTAGCAGGGGGGTGCGGCAGGAGCAGAGCGAGGGGCAGAGCCCCGCACGGGCGGCCGGCGGCGGCAGCAGCAGCAGCAGCAGCAGCAGGAGCACTGGGGCGAACGTCAGAAGCCTGGAAGGTGGTCTGGACCGACACTCCAGCAGCAGCTCCTCCCGGTCGCCTCGGGGCGCCGGCGCCATTTTCCCCCTCTCCCCCGACCTGAACCCGGTCGAGAATACCCGGGGGACAAAAGGCGGCTCGGCACAGATGTCAGGCAGCTGCGCTTCCACCCAGAGCCCCGGCAGGCGCCTGTCGTCACTCAAGTAGGGCGAGGGGCGGACACCCGGACAGCAACGTCCGCGGCTGAGGACAGGGCTAAGGCCCTACAGCTGTGCTCGTCTGCCCCGCCCCACGACTCTACTTCATCACGCACTGGAGCCAACCAATGGATGCCACAGAATGCGTTTACGTAGGTGGCGGGACTCAAGGGGGCGTGGCGCGCTCCTTAAGGGAGACTTGAAAGTGTCTTGAGCTCTCGCGCGCATCTCTGCGATCCCGCTGCCGTTCCTCCGCTAGAGGGCGCGGTGGTTCCTTGGGAGGAAATAGCACAGAATAGGAGTCCTACTTGGGATGGATTTATTATAGTAGTAGGAAAGATTCATCATAGTAGTAGGAAAGAATCTCATATCTATTCTGGGCTCCAGGGAATAGCAGATCGGTTGCCTTCTAAAGCTGCAGTCAGGCATGGAGTGCGAGAGATCCCATCGGTCCACCGGCCTCCAGAGTGGAGCCAAGCAGGAGCCTGCTCTGCCCCCTGCTGCTCGTTGTTCACCTGCGCCCTGCTGCACAATGGCTGCAACTCCCGCTCTCCTTCCTCGCAGGAAGCTTATCACTGTCAGTTAATGGGCCTGTGAGCTCCTGAAGGCAGAGGCCCTAATTCTTCTTCTTTTTAAATCCAGCTCCTATTCTAGCTTAGAATTCAATAAGGATTGGTAGCATCGCATACACAAGTCATGTCTCTAAGGATAAGGCTGATCTCTGCTCTTTATTGGAGAATGCTGGCCGAGATATGTACTCTGACTCTCAGAAAAACTTATGGGACACAGAAAATATTGAGGGCCGGCGGTGGCTCATACAGTTAAGTGCACATAGTACTAAGCACAAAGATGCCTGTTTGAATCCCATCTCCCCACCTGCAGTGGTGAAGCAGGTCGCTCTCCCTATCTTCCCTCCTAATTTCTCTCTGTCCTATCCAATAAAATGGGGGGGGGGAATAGCCACAGGGAGCGGTAGATTCATAGTGCCTGAATGGAGCCCCAACAATAACCTTGGGGGGGGAAAAAAGGAGGAGGAGAGAAAGAAAAGAGGAGAAGGAGGAGGAGGAGACGTATTAAACAGTCCACAACGTTAAGGCTAGATGTAAGGAAAGGCTTTATTTATCCTGAAGCAAAAGGCTATGAAGAATCTGTGAAGCTGGCCATCTCGAGCTCACTCTGTCCTGTACTGTGCTCAAGATTATGGAATAAATTTTAGAAAGATGGTGATCGCTTGCTTATATGTAGTGCCTTTACTCTTTTCACAAGGTATTTGCATCTTATTTGATCCCTCAGTGACAGTGAAATTGGCAAGATGGTCATTGTTGAAGCAACAAGCCCAGAGAGGTTAAGTCAAGTTACCAGAAAGCAGCAGCATATATTACTTTGGGTTTTCTGACTCTTATAAATAAAAGTAATAAGCAGGTTAAAGAGAGTGAAAACTGGGAGGGAGTAGGTAGCATAATGGTTATGCAAAGACTCTCTCTTCCCTGGGGCTCCAAAGTCCCAGGTCCAGTACCCCACACTACCATAAGCCAGAGCTGAGCAATGCTCTGGTAAATATAAATAAATAAATAAATAAATAAATAAATAAATAAATAAATAAAATGACAAACCCTAGATCATGGAGTTGTCTTAATAACTGAAATCAATCTTTTCTTGAGAGGTTGGGAGCCATAATTATGCTTTACCTTTAAAAAATATTTCTTGTTATATGGAAAAAATACTTAGCCTCTTAAATTTTAATTTGTTTGGCTGTAAATTGGAGATAATACTATAGCAGAAGATCCAACATACTGTTATAGGGATTAAAAGAGGAAGTATTTCTATTTATTTTGTCTTATAAATATTAATTACTACTATTAATAGTGCATTGTTTTTATCACTATGATTATTAAAGCTCTTAAAATTAAATGATTTTTTTAAAAAAAATTTTAAAAATTAAATGAAAAGAAGTTCTTGTTGTGGTCCAGGCACAGTGGATAAAGCCTTAGACTCTCACGCATCGGGTCCTGAGCTCAGTCCCTGGCAGCACATATACCAGAGTGGTGTTTTGTTCTTTCTTTCTCTCCTATCTTTCTCACTAATAAATAAATAAAATATTTAAAAATATATGTATTTCTTGTGGTCTGGGTGGTGGTGCAGTGAATAAAGCACTGGACTCTCAAGCATGAGGTCCTGAGTTTAATCTCCTGCAGCATATGTGCCAGAGTGATGTCTGGTTCCCTCACTCTCTCCCTCTCTATTCCTCCCCTCCTTCTCTCTCTTTCTATCCCTCTCATTAATAAATAAAATATTAAAAATATATTTCTTGCTATTAAGGATATATCCAATGTTCTAGTCCAGACCAAAAGTTTTTAAACCAAGACAGAAAAGTAAATCTTACTCTTGCCCTCCTCCTTGACCATTAAATATGCTTAAAAACCTCAATAAATGCTTGGTAAAGTAATAGTGAGCTTGTATTACATTCTATTTCTTTAAATCACTTCCCGTATGCATAATTTCATCACTGGAGGCTTTTTTTTTCTCAAACAGAGAAATGAACCCAGAGAGTCATGGAGAGACAAAGGCAGAGAGGCCACAGCATTGGTAAAATGACTCTGTGGCTCCTGAGTTTAAATCTAGGTTATGCATGTGCCAAGATACACACCCAGCTACTTGAGCTAACTTCTAATCCTCTTTGAATTTTTAATTTAAAAAATTTACCATACATCTACACTATGAAATTCCAAATTCTTTGTCCAAATAGTTAAAACTCCACAATCAGACTCCAGCTTACTATCCTTATTTTCAATATCTCCCTACTGTTTTTGCCATATTTAAACCACATTAAGTAACTTTCATTTCATAAATCAGACTATGCAGATCTACATTACTAATGCATGTTCTTTCTTCTATTGGTTTCTCTTCCACACTTTCTCTGGCAGTACATTTCCCCTATTGTATGTTTTTCTCTTTGAACATTTGGCATTTAGTGGTCTCCTCCTCGATCTTATTATATAACCACAGTCCATGACACCCAGTTAGGACATATTTAG
The DNA here is from genome assembly GCF_950295315.1 of Erinaceus europaeus. Taxonomy (NCBI): domain Eukaryota; kingdom Metazoa; phylum Chordata; class Mammalia; order Eulipotyphla; family Erinaceidae; genus Erinaceus; species Erinaceus europaeus. The sequence continues at coordinate 63,571,035 of NC_080172.1, forward strand.
TAAAGAAGCAATAATGTTAACAAAGTTTTCAAGATAAAATTCATTTACTGTCTATTATATTTCAGGCATAGCACAAATACAACAAAAGGTTCTAACCAGTGCAAGTAAGGATATGAAAGACATAAAGATTTTTTTTAATATTTATTTATTCATTAACAAAAGAGAAAAAGAGCAAGATAAAACCGGAGCATTACTCTGGCTCATGAAATGCCAAGAATTGAACTCAGGACTTCATGCTTCCAAGTTCAACTTTCAAGCCACTATACCAACTCCCAGACCACAAGGTACAAGAATTTCAATCTTAGAAAAAAAGAGAGAGGCTGGGTGGTAGCACACTTGGTCGAGTGCTCATGTTACAGTGCACAAGGGCCAGGGTTTGAGCCTCCAGTCCCCACCTGCAGGTGGAAAGTTTCACTAGTGGTGAAGCAGGGATGCAGGTGTCTCTCTGTCTCTCTTCCTTTCTACCTAACCCCTTCTCTCTCAATTTCTGGCTGTCTATCCAATAAATAAAGATAATTAAATTTTTAATTAAAGGAAAAAACAAGCTAGTCTTACTTGCAAAGAATATGATTGTCTGACGGGAAAAAAATCCAAGGAAATCCTCAAGTAAACTATTAAGAGTAGTATTTTTAAAGGTTCAGCACAGTAGTGGTTTGGGAGGTGGTTCAATGGATGAAACACTAGACTCTCAGGTATGAGGTCCTGAGTTCAATCCCTGGCATCTCATGTGCCAGAGTGATGCTCTAGTTCTCTTTCTCTCATTAACAGATAAGTAAAATCTCATTTAAAAAAATAAAAATAAAATTCAATACAGACCATGAGGTAGCACAGTGGAGAAAGTGTTGAATTCTTGGGCAAGAAGTTGTTTGATCCCTGGCATTACATACACCAGAGTGATGCTTTATGTAAATGTAAAATCCCATTTCTCTTTCCATCTACCTCCCCTTCTCTCCCTATCTCTTATTTAGTTTATTAATAAATAAGTGAAAATAGGGGCTGGGTGGTGGTGCACCTGGTTGAGCGCACATGTTACAATGCACAAGGACCCAGGTTCAAGCCCCCAATCCCCACCTACAGGAGAGAAAGCTTCACGAGTGGTGAATCAAGGCTGCAGGTATCTCTCTGTCTCTCTTCTTCTCTATCCCCCATTCCTCTCGATTTCTGGCTGTTTCTATTCAACAAATAAAGATAATAAATAAATAAATAAATAAATGAAAATAAATGTTTTAAATTTAGGGCTGACTACATAGCTCTCTTAGCATACTTGTTTCATCACACACACAAACCAGATTTAAGCTCAGAACTGACCACACTGAAGTAAACCTCATTGCTGTCAAGTCTTTCCTTCTGTCTTGCTGTCTCTGTCTCTGTTTTTCTATCTGAAAAAGTCTGCTGATTCAGTGAAGACCCAGTGATGATCAAAAATAAGCAAACAGTATTGGTGGCATAATGGTGAGTATAGCTGCCTTCCAAAAATAAGCAGACAGCTCAGCAAGATTGTAACTTTAAGATCAACCCACCAAAATCAGCATTATTCTAATTAATCAGCATTATAAAATAAAAATTAAACATACCATACAATAGTAAAAGGCAAAAGACACCAAAAATAAAGGATAGCTAGAATAAAACTAGAGTATCTAGATCAAATACAAGAAATATAAGTATCTTACATTATTAAAAATACTTTTAAAAGTATCAAAAATAACTAAGTAAATGAAGAGTTATACTATTTTTGTACTAAAATGATAAATCTTTAAAGTTTTATTTATGAGAAAGAGAGAAGAAGGGAGTGAGGGAGACAAAGAGAGGAAAAAAAAAGCCAAAGTATCACTCTGGTACAGGCACTATCAAATCAAACTCTGGATCTTATGTTTGAGGGTCCAAGGTTTTATCCACCTCCTGGACCACCAAAATAATTATCATAATAAAGATGTCAATTTTCTCAAACCTATTTGAAAACTTAAATTCTGATAAGAATCTCAAATGTGCATTGTATTACAAGGGGAAAAAATAATAGCAAAGATATTCGTGAGGTGAAACAAGGTAGAAGGACTTGCTTTAACAGTTTTTATGATGGATTTTAAAACTATAGTATTGCCACAAGGAAAGTTAAACTTTTGGTATATTACTGATTCATGGCTAGACATTTGATTTGTTATATATAGATAGAAATCCAAATCAGTGGAACAGGGATTTTGCAATAAATGAAGTCGTAATCTTTAAATAACTGCATGAGGGGGGAAGTGAAATAGAATCTTTTGTCACATCACATGCAAAAATCAAGTCAAGAAGCTGCAGGAGGGAGTTGGCGGTAGCGCAGCAGACTAAGCACACTTGGCACAAAACCCAAAAACCGGCCTAAGGATCCCTGTTGGAGCCCCTGCCTCCCCATCTGTGGAGGGATTGCTTCACAAGCAGTGAAGCAGGTGTGCAGGTGTATATCTTTCTCTCCCTCTCTCTGTCTTCCCCTCCCTCCTCTCTCCATTTCTCTCTGTCCTATCCAACAATGACAATATCAATAACAACAACAATAATAATTACAACAATAAAACAACAAGGGCAACAAAAGGGAATAAATAAATAAATAAATATTTTAAAAAAGAAGGTGCAGGATAGTTCACTTGGTAAAGCATATGCCTTACCATGTATGAGGCCCCAGGTTTAAACTCCAGCACAGTGGCATGAGGAGGAAGGAAAAGAGCTTCATGGATGATACAGCAATGGTGTGATGTCTCTCCCTATCTCTCTTGCTCTCACTAATTGAAATCAAAAGAGCTGAGTTGACCAGGAGTGGTGGAACCACATGTGTATGAGTCCCCTACACCACAGAAATCAATTCAAGCCACAATGAAATATTACCACACATGTAAAATTGACAAAAAAAAAGTAAAATAACTGGTGTTGGTAATAAAGTGGAAAAATGAGATGCCCAGTGGTAGAATTTTAGACTTACAAGCATGAGTTCCTGAGCTCCCTGCACACACTACATATGCCAGAGAGATGCTGTGATTTTTTTTTTTTTTTTTTTACCAGAGCACTGTTCAGCTCTGGTTTATGGTCGTGCGGGGGATTGAACCTGGGACTTTGGAGCCTCAAGCATGAGAGTCTGTTTGAGTAACCATTATGCTATCTACCCTCTGCCTGAGATGCTGTGATTTTGTGTATGTGTATTGTGAAGTACATTTTTTCCCTATTTTTTTCTTTTCTCCCACCCAGCCCCCCCCCACCACCCCTTGGCATCTCCAGAGCTTCGCTACTGGGGCTGACTTTTTCTGAGAAGCAAAGAGAGAGAAGAGACTACAGCACCAGGACTTACTTCAGTGTAGTGGGGGCTGGGCTTGAACTTGGGTCACATATATAGCAAAGCAGCGGCATTATCCAAGTGAGTTATTTCCTTGACCCAATACATCTTTGCTTCAAAAAAAGAAAATGGAACAATGAAGTATCTCATCAAAGCCTGATGAGAGTGGAAATTTTCATAACCACTTTGGAAAACAGCATGATATTAGCTAGCAAAGCTGAAGATATAGTTATGTCATGATCCAGAAATTTCAAAGGTAAACACCCTAACAATAAGCATGCCTATGTGCACCTGAAGCATGTATCAAAATGTTGATAGCAGTGTTTCTATAATTACCCAAACAACATGTTGAGCCAAAAATAATAGTAATAATAACAATAATTCAAGTTACAAAAGACTGCATATTATATTTTCATTTAACACTTTCAAAAAGGGAGAAACAGAAGGAGGATGAATACCAGATGACCTCACTCAAGTGGAGGTCAAGAAATAAAAGAAAAAGGAAAGCACAGAATGAAATGTGGATGTGACCTATTGCAGCAGAGCCAAGGACTCTAAAGGGAGCAAGTGACAGGAGAGGATTGGGAGAGTGTTGGGGACTTAAGAGCATGAAGGTGGACGATTTCAGTTGGAAGTGGGAAGATAAGAAATCGTATTCATGTGACAACTGTCTTATAAATCATTATTCCCTCCCCACCCCATAAAGTGATTTGGAAAAGAAATGGAGGACAGGGCAGGAGATAGGTCATCAAGCAGGGCACATACCATACAATACATAAGGCTCTGGGTTTGAATCCCAGCACCACATAAAAGCTCTGTAGACAAAATCAGGAAGCTCTGAGAATAGTAGAACAGTGCTGTGGCATCCTCTCTCTGTCAATCTCTCCCTCTCCTCTTCCTCCTCCTCCTCCCCCTCCTCCTATTCTCTCTCTCTCCTAGAAGAATGAAAATATTGGGCCTGGGGAAGGCTGCTGAGTGGTATATTAAATATTTGTGAAGCAGTGGTGCTACATTATAAACAAGTAAATTTAAAATAAAAATAAGGATGTCTACCAGGGAAGTGACACAGTGGTAGAATGCAAGACTTTCATGCGTGAAGTCCTGAGTTCTATCCCTGACACTGTAGATGACATATGCCTGAATAATCCTCTGCCCCCAAGGCACTGGAAGCAGCTCCCATGCTTTACAGTCTCACCCTCTCTCTGAAATGGAGAAAGCTGCCTAGGAGCAGTGAAATTACACACATGCAAAACTCTTGTTCTGCCATTTCTAACAAGTCCCTGCACAATGCTGAAGCCGATCATGGCAGGCCTGTGGATTACACTGTGAAAGCAACACTTTAAGGTCTAATGTAACATGTATTATGTGCCACATGTGTGTTTTTTGTGTTTATGGGCAATTAGGAGACAAAGAAGTGAAAGAAAGTCTGGCAATCTCCCCGTTGACCTTGGGCTGAAGCCAGCACAGAAGCTCCTAATTCTAGGTGGTGAGATGGAGTGCTGACAGTACAGTAGGTAGGAGCCAGGTGTCACTGAAGTGAGTTTGATATAAGGCCAGTTTACCCAAAATATATGTCTGAACAAGTAAGAATGATGCAACTGGCTGAGGAAATAACTGGGCTGACTTCCCACTAAACCCTGCCTCCTCACACACACACTGCCTCCCTGCTTCTTCTTCCTCCCCCATCTTCTGCAGAAAGTCTTATTTCACATCTTGATCATGGTGAAGGTGGGGGTGGAGGGAGTGTTGGAAATACTGACCTCAGTTGTATACCCACCCAGCAAACTAACCCATCATCAAGTGCCAGAGCTCCTGAGCTAACTTGCTAGTTCCATTACCTTCTGTCCTTCAAGGCTGGGAGGGGATCTCTGCACTTTGGCTGGGGCACTTTGCAATATAGCTTAATAGGCTCTTGGGAACCTCAGGGTCTGATTATTCTCAGCAATCAAAGGGGGCACTCTTACTTTTAAGGGTGCTCTGACCTAACACTATTATCCAGTCTTGGGGCCTGGAGCTGCTTGAAAGTCCATGGTGTGTTGAAGGCCAATATTCAGAAAGTCAGGGGTCTCAGGTTGGTCATTATCACAGCTCAGAACCTCCTTCTCTCAATCTGCATAATGAATATCTTACTGATTAGCCTGATGATGTCCCAGGAGACTGGGGCCCAGAGCACATCTGTCCCCAACCTGGTTCTCTGTTCCATTCCCTCCTGGATATAAGGATGTCTCTGAAGCTACTCCACCATCTCATTTCTCCAAAACATCTTGCTCCTGGAGCAGAATGAAAATAACAGTAGCAGTTAATTGATTGGAATAACAGGTTAGACAGGAAAAGAGAGGCTGGAAGAGAAAGAAATGAGCGTTCCACCACACCAAAGTTCAGAACTAGATTACAAATTTGAACCAACAGCTTGCTTTCTGAGAGTTTACAGTGTGAACAGGCAGGAACTTGACAGTCTGTTTTTGTAAACTCATTTTTTATAGAAAACATGCTAACTTCTCATCATTAACCTGTGACAACAATCCCACTTCCTGAATGCCCATGAACCAGGCACATTACTGCTTTGTGCTCATTATCTCAGTTCATCTTTATAAGATGTGCAGAAGTTGGAACTCTTCAGAGTGACAAGATAATTTGCCTGGACTGCTTTGTTGTGCTTCAGTGCTGTGGAATCTTTTCCTGTCTCCCTCTGTTTCTCTTCTCTTTCTTCCTTTCTTTTTTTCTATGTTTCTCTTGTCTCTTTTTCTTTTAAATATTTTATTTATTTTCCCTTTTTCTGTTGCCATTGTTGTTTTTATCATTGTTGTGGTTATTATTATTGTTATTGATATTGTTGTTGCCAGATAGGACAGAGAGAAATAGAGAAAGGAGGGGAATACAGAGATGGGGAGAGAAAGATAGACATCTGCAGGCCTGCTTCACCACTTGTGAATCGACCTCCCTGCAGGTGGGGAGCCGGGGGCTTGAATAGGGATCCTTATGCAATGTGCACTTAACCCGCTGAGCTACAGCCCGACCCCCTCTTGTCTCTTTTTCTATCTGAGCAGTCAGTGCAGAGAAGTGAAGCTCTGGTGAAAAAAAAAAGAATACATTTTTATTTTTATTGTAGTACAGGAGGTGATGCAGCAGATAAAGCTCTGGACTCTCCAGCATGAGGTCCTAAGTTTGATCCTGGCAGCACATGTACCAGAGTGATGTCTGGTTCTTTCTCTCTCCTAACTTTCAAATAAATAAATAAATAAATAAAATCTTTAAAAATTTTAATTAAACATTTTATTGAGGAAATGTTGATTTTCTAAGACTGCTGTTATCACATGGGGTACAGTTTCACATGTCCCCATGATAGGTGTCAGCACACCTCAGCTTCCAGCAATTTATCATCTTCCTCTACCATAGAGCAATAGGTCTTCAGTCCCCTTTCAGCCACTTATGTGTCCTCCCTTTTGAGTCCTGGATTTGCTGAAATTGACCACCATTTATTAATGTTTCACCCTGGATTTTCCCTTACTTAGTTTTTCAAGTTCTACCTACAAGTGAGAACACCCAATATTTGTCTTTCCTCTGCTATAGAAATTCTCATGTCCATTTTATCAACATGAAAACTGAGGCCCAAGTCACACTTAAAATAAAGAACAGAGCCCAAACACTTAACCACTTCATGAGAAGCAACAAGAAATGAGATTCAACAGGTAAACAGGTATAGAATTTACTGAGCATGCCTCTGTTTCAGGCAGAGTATACTAGGCCCTTTATAGGTAGTAACACTCCCAAACCCTATATGGCAGGGAGGTTTATTTTATTTTTATCTTTATCATTATTATTATTATATTATTTAGTAGAGTAACTGCTCAGCTCTGGTTTATGGTGGTAGTCTGGGCATGAAAGTCTTTTGTATAACAATTATGCTGCCTCTCCACTGAAGGTTTGTTCTCTATTCACAGATGAAGAGATTAAGGTTCAATGAGGTACACTAATATGCATAAGAATGTACAGCTAGGAATTGTCTGAGTTCCTGCCTTATTTCCCTGCCTCTATCATCTAATCTTTGTTTACCTGAGCTCCTATGGCATCTCATGTAAAAGAGGGCGAGGTGCTGAAATAGTCAGATGTTTTCTTCTTTTGGAGAGGAAGCTCCAGTTTAACAAAGGGGATAAGGATTGCCTTAGCTTATGGAATAAAAGTGTGGAGGACCAGGGGCCACAATTCAGAGCTTGTAGAGTTTGCAAGGATTCCTTCCTGTGCAACCTACCTCAGCTTACTTCCCTCCCAAGGGAGAGCCTAGAGGTAGTTGGTAACCACACAGAGCTTTCCTAAACATTTTACCATCTGATTTTTTTTTCTTTTCCTGTCAATGAGGTCAGTGGAGTGATCTTCACTAGCAGATATGTCCTTCCTGTTTGCTCTCCTGAAACAGTTCCAGCTGACCAGCCACAGGGAACCTGTTGCTTAAGCAGCTGGTAATGGACTGCAAAACAGCAGGAGGAGGACCTGGTAGGCAGGGGTCAGAGCCTTCCTGGGACTGTGAGCCTGACACACAGTGATATAGCTGATATGAGCATATCATGTGTTTGCCTCTGCTCTAGGCTTCTTTTGTTTTCATGAAATATCTTTAAGTTCAAACCATAAAGAAAAGTGTAAAGTAAGAAGTGAAAGTTCCCAGACACTCCTACCTGCCAGGGATAGCTACTGCTACTTGTTCCCTCTCCTTTCGCACCTCCTTCTGCTAAATATTCTTGTAAATATGAGGTTCCTTTTAATTTTTTGCTTTATCTAGGACAAAATGGGATTGGCATGTTGATCTTCAGTTTGATAACTACCTCTCCAATTTTTCATACCAATTTACACCATCGGTGTGTGTGTGTGGGGAAAGACCACTTTGTCCCTCCTAGCTAACCAACAGTGACTTTTTTCTTTTCTTTTTTTTTTTTTTTTTTAGTAAACAAACACACCACAATAGTATTAAATTGTGAGGAAAAAAGTTTCCTACTCTTTTATTTGCCTTCTGCACTTCCCCTGTCTTCTATTAAATTCACAAGCTCTGGGTCATGGACATTACACAGCATTCCAAAGGTTTGTTCAGTTGATAAGAAAACAAGGGGAGGGAGCATTTATGACTCACCAACTGGAATACACTGAGACTCAGCATTCCTCTGTAAAAGGTGATACCAACACACCATAGCTATTTCCTAAAGCTCATTTACCGACTCACTAGCCAACAAGAAACATGTGCTTGAGACACAGTGCTAGATCTGGAGTCTCCTTTGATCCTCAGTTAATCACAAAATTAGAAACAAAAAAAAGCAGTGTCTCTCCATTTTAGATTAAGAAAAGAAGCTACACAAATTTGTGTGTTTTGCCTAAGGTCATAAAATCTTCATTAGAAGTGGAAATCTTAATCAATATTCTCTTCTTTTTTGAGGGTGGGGACACAGGACTTTGGTGGTAGATGTGGTATTACACATTGTAATCTCGCAATCTTGTAACATGTTATTAATAAAAAATTTAAAAAGTATTTAAAAAATTATCTCCCTTATACTACATCCACAACTGTTACATGTCTGTAAAGTGTGTGTGTGTGTGTGTGTGTGTGTGTGTGTAGCTATGAGCTCTGCTGCCAGAGAAACAGCAACTGGTAGAGTACAAGGTTCCTGGTTTAAACTCTGGCAATGTATGTACCAGAGTGGTGCTCTGGCTTGACTCTCTCTATGTCTTATGTGGAACTCTCTGTCTTTCTCTCTCAGATGTGTAATAAATAAATCTTCAAAAATTGATACAGACTCTAAGGGGCCAGGTGGTGGAAGATCTGGTTGAGTGCACATATTAAGATGTACAGAAACCTGGGCTCAAGTCCCCAGTCCCTATCTGCATGGGGCAAGATTTGCATGTGGTAAAGTAAGTATATAGGATCTCTCTCTTTCTCTCTCCCCCTCCTTTCTCAGTTTCTCTCTGACCTGTCAAAAAAACTGATACAAGCTCTAAGTATATAATTTGTAATTTGTGAACACATCCCACTTTACACCTATAGATACACAACAAGTATAATATCTGTTTATACAATATGTGTGAATATATAATACATTGTGTATAAAATGTGGCAGGCAGTGCAGGAGACACTAAAATGTGGTTGAAAAACAAAAGCTATGTAAATGTCACCTGACAGGCCCTGACAAATATGAATTAGGAATAAAAAGTGCTGGGAAATGAACTATAACTCATCATCTCTCTCTTTTTTTAATGTGCATATTTATTTATTTATTTACAGAGAGAATAAGAGAGAAAGAAAGACTAAAGTATTGCTCAGTTCTGGCATAAGGTAGTGCTGGGGCCTCAAGAATTCAAGTTCCCTGTTTTATTATTATTATTACTATTTTAATTTATTTATAAAAAGGAAACTCTAACAAAACCATAGGACAAGAGGGGTACAACTCCACACAATTACCACCACCAGAACTCCATATCCCATCCCCTCCCTTGATAGCTTTCCTATTCTTTAATCCTCTGGGAGTATGGACCCAAGGTCATTGTGGGATGCAGAAGGTGGAAGGTCTGGCTTCTGTAATTGCTTGCTCACTGAACATGAGCATTGACAGGTCGATCCATACTCCCAGCCTGTCTCTCTCTTTCCCCAGTAGGGTGGGGTTCTGGGAAATCAGAGCTCCAGGACACATTGGTGGGGTTGACTGTCTAGGGAAGTCTGGTTGGCGTCATGCTAGCATCTGGAACCTGGTGGCTGAAAAGAGAGTTAACATATAAAGTCAAGCAAGTTGTTGACTAATCATGACCCTGGAGTAGTGCAGATAAAGAGTTGGGGGGGGGTCCTCCGTTTTGTAGATAGCTAGTAGGCATGTTTTAGTTACATTCCAAAGGGCCTGTGGCTATACTAGTTTTTTTTTTTTTTTTTGGTTTGTTTGTTTGTTTTTTGCCTGAGCCTGAAATCTGATATGCAAGTGGATTCAAGTTATTGTCTGGGGAGATGATGTCATGGCTGGCAGAAAAAACAGAAAGCTGGATCAGGGAATAGAGTAGCTCCCAAATATAGGAAAGGTGCATCAATATTGTTGACTATAAACTTCACTGATTTGATCTGATCTGAGGCCCATATTCAGCTTAGGAGACTATGTGACCTTGGTGGCCCACAGAGGGGTCTGTTTTGTTGTTCCTGATAGAGATGGCCAATAACAATGGAGAGAGGGATTTTTATTAGAGGTCTAGGCCCATCATGTCTGTTTGGGAATCTCAGGACTCCCTGACTGGGGCCCCAGCTGACGGGGTGGCCTGATAGTGACTAAAGAGTCATCATTAAAGTATGCCAGTCTCTACCTTAATTCAGCTTTGCAGTCCTTGCTTTGATAAGGTTAGCTTTGGCATGAATGAGAGAAGTATAATAAGAAATAGGTTAGTTGAGAGTTGGGCGGTAGCGAAGTGGGTTAAGCGCACGTGACACAAAGCACAATGACCAGCATGAGGACCCCAGTTTGAGCTCCCAGATCCCCACCTGTAGGGGAGTCACTTCACAAGCAGTGAAGCAGGTCTGCAGGTGTCTATCTTTCTCTCCCCCTCTCTGTCTTCCCCTCCTCTCTCCATTTCTCTCTGTCCTATCCAACAACAACAATAACTACAACAACAAAACAACAATGGCAACAAAAGAGAATAAATAAATAAATATTAAAAAAAATAAATAGGTTAGAAGGGTATCCAAGTCTAAGTAGACACTATTTCATTATGAACTTCATACTGACTCACTACAGACTATTGTGTACTTTTGCTTTAAGGTATATATTTTGCCCTGATTTATGGATACATGTAACCATATGCCCTATCTCATGGGACCTGGTCTCTATCTAGGTTTTGGGACTTTGTTAAGAAGTGAACCTTCTGGAATGGAATTAGAGAATACTATGAAAGGAAAGGTCTCACCTGAGTAATGAGGCTGAAGGGTTGACATTCCATGCCTGATGTCTCTAGACACAGTCTGAAGTGCAGCATACAGAGGTGATACTCATTGCATTGATTAGGCTGGGATAGGCAGATGTGATATCACTTGATATGAATTGAGAGAAGCATGCAGGAAAGTGAGCCCCACTCTAGAAGTTCCAGGACTAGAGAAATACAGGCTTTATAGATCAAGTGGGAGGTCTGCTGTCTTAGGGCTTAAGAAGACAATAGATAGTTATTGCTGCAATCAAATTGTTTGGCAATTGGGTTAACTTTGAAAAATCCCTTTGTTTGGGTTTGCTGTATCATACACAATATCACCATAATTTATGCCCTTTGTTATCATTTGTATATAGCTGTGCCACCGGTTGCTTCTATTCTTCCTGTTCTAGGCTCTTAAGAGAGTCAACATATCAAAGACTCCACCTATGGTCTGTGTATTAAAAAGTTTGAGATATTCAATCAATTTTCCCCCTCTCATATTAATTAAATAGTGATTTATATGACTTAAAATTAATAGGAGTGTATATAAACACCATTCCCACCACCAAAAGACTGTGTCTCATCCTATGCCCCCCCAAACCCCGCTTTACCTCCCCATGATGCCGAACCTCCACCCTCACCCTCAATCAAGGGTTTTTAATTTTGTGCCCTACTCCAAATTCAGTCAATAAAATTCAGTCAAGTTCTCTGTTCTAATAGACAGAGATGTCTCCCTACACCCTATAAGTGAGGTCCATTACAGTCATAGCTCTGAAACAATGTGTAAGAGTGGACTATATGAAATTTTACATCCAATTACACCTGGGTTTAAATCCCATTTTTAAAAATATGTACTTATATTTTAATGACAGAGGGTGGAGAAAAAATCAGAGCAACACTCTGGTATATATAATGCCAAGGATCAAAGTTAGGACCCCATACTTTTAAGTCCATCATGCTAGCCACTTCCTGGGTTACTCAAATCCCTTTTTAAAATAGTTATTTATTTATTTAGACATAGAACGAAAGAGAAGAACATGACTCTGGGATGTGTGGTACTGAGGATCCAACTTGGGACCTCAAGTCTGCAAAATGTTCAATCAACCTACTGATTCAAAGCAGTAACTGCTTTCAAAGTCAAAATCATTTGACTCTAGGATCTCTTTAAAGTTGGGGCAAAAGTCTTAGGTGCTCCTTAGTAAGTTGTTGAAATGGAATTATACCAACCTCACCACCAAAGTTCTGACACTCTCAGCCTGCTTACACAGTTTGCATGGCTACTCAATACCAACCATGGCCTCTTACAAGTTGTGTTCATCCTTATTCCCTACTATTCCACTCTATTCATACTTCAAGTTGACCCTTGAACAATGCAGACAGTTTAGATGCCCACCTTTCTGCAGTCCAAAATCCCCAAATAACTTACAATCTTATAGTCAGTTCTCCTTGTCCAGGAGGGTTACATCAGACCCAGTTGATTAAATTCTTGAACTCACAGTTGGAAAAAAAAAAAAACTGCATAAAAGTGAACTTGTCCAGTTCAATAAACACATGTTGTTCAAAGGTCAGTTGTATTTGCTTTTCTACAAATTGGATCTGCTTTCAGGCTTTATTACCTTGCACCTTTGTACATACAGTTCCCTTTGTCTGTCACACCCCTTTCCCTTCTCTACATGGCAAATTTTACTTTGGATCTTCCTTTTTTTTTTTTCTTCCAAGATTTTTACTAGAACTTCACACCTGCATCATTCCACAACTTGCAGTAAACTCTATTTCTTTTCTTTTTTAGATAGGAGGTGAGGGTGAGAGAGACTAAAAGAAGAGACAGCACACCACCCCATCATTTGTGAAGCTTCTCTTGTGCATGGTGCTTCAATGTGCCTCCACGGGCTTGAATCTGGACTGTTAGGCTTTTTAAAAGTACTGATTCTAAAGGGGCTGGGTGGTGGCACACCTGGCAAAGCACATTTTCTACAATGTACAAGGACCCAAATTCAAGCCCTCAGCCCCTACCTACAAGGAGGGAAGCTACATGAGTGGGGAAGCAGTGCTACAGGTGTCTCTCTGTCTCTTTCTCATCCTAGCTTCTCAATTTTTCTGTCATTATCCTAAATAAATAAAACACAAATAAAAAGAATCTGTATTTTTAAAAAGTATTGTTTCTAAAATGGAGCTACATCAGATTAAGTAGATTTTGTACATAGCAAGAAATCTCTACAAAGTATTGCACTAAAGGCTTAGGCTGGGGGTGAGAGTGTTTTGCAGAAAACTGAGAGATTTTACATATTTAATCCCAAATAAAAAAGTTGTAAAGGGGGCTGGGCGGTAGCGCAGTGGGTTACGTGCACATGGTGTAAAACGCAAGGACCAGCATAAGGATCCCAGTTCGAGCCCCCCAGTTCCCTACCTGCAAGGGGGTCACTTCACAAGCTGTGAAGCAGTGCTGTAGGGGTCTTTCTCTCACCCTGTCTGTCTTCCGGTACTCTCTCAATTTCTCTCTGTCCTATCCAACAACAACGACAGCAATAACAACAAATATTATAAAAAGCCAGGGCAACAAAAGGGGAAAAGTGCCTCCAGGAGCAGTGGATTCATAGTGAAGGCACCCCAGCAATAACCCTGGAGGGGGAAAAAATTGTAGAAAAAAAAAAGAAATTTCTATAAGGAAAAAAAAGGCAGTCTCACAATTAGGAGAAGATATTTACACATCACAAATATTAAAAGGATTAACATAAAAATATATCAAGCAAGTATATAGCTCAAAAAAAAGAAAAGAAATAAATCATATAACTAAAAAAATAATGATAATAAAGAAAGCATATAGCTTGACAGTGAAAAAGCAAGCAAGTTAGGGGGAAAATATCTAAATAGACAATTCTCTACCTTAACATAAAGATGACCTACAGACAGACAAAAAGTTTTGACATCATTTATCACTAGAGAAATTTAAATCAAAAGCATAGTGAGATACCACCTCAGAGCTATAAAACCAGCTTACATCAACAGAACAGGGAACCACAAGAGTTGATGAGCATGTGGAGAAAAAGGAACTCTTAGAGTGTTGGTGGAGATACAAACTGGTGCAGACCCTATGGAAAACAGTATGGGGAGTCCTAAACAAATAAAAATGGAAATATTTTGTGATCAAGTGATAGCACTTTTAGGGATAAATCCAAAAGAGATGAAAACACTAGCTTAAAAAAGAACATAAATATACTGGGAGATGACCAGTAGATCAAGTGTGACTCTCAAGCATGAGATCTCAAGGTTGATGCCCAGCTAACCATGTGTCAGAGTGATGCTCTGGCTCTCTCTCTCTCTCTCCCTCCTTCTCTCTCTCTTTCTCCCACATTAGCAAGTAAATAAATCTCTAAAAATAACAAAATTATTTTAAAGAGAAAAGATATGTGTACCCTTAAATAAAAATTAGTTATATCATAGCTAATAAATAAATAAAATGCTTTTTCTAAAGTCCTCTAGCTGAGTGCTTTTTTCAGGTTAGTTGTGACAGTGATAATTACAACTCATACCAAAGACAATTAGTAGCCATCCTAGTGCCCTGCATGAACTAATAGGAAGTATACTTTGTTAAAAGTGAAAATGACCACATTGCTTAACTTGCAGACTTCTGTTTGTATCTAGAGAAGCAGAATCCTGATTTCTTTTGAATCAAAGGACTTTGATTCCAAGGGAAGGGGGGTGTGAGAAAAACTTTGAGGGAGTTTATACCTCTGTCCTTGCAGTTTTCAGTAACTAGGACATGTCAGAACAATTTTCCTGACCACAGCTTTTTTTAGCTTTTTTTTTTCATGTAACCATTTTGAAACATTTTTAAAAGTTGTTAATACAGCTTGATTTTTTCTCATGTAAATAGTTATATTTTAAAAACATTTTATTTGCCTTCTTTTCATAAAAATTTAAACAACACAGAAAGTTTAAATTGTCGTCCCTACCCTAGCCCTAACTTCCAAGGTAATTACTGCTTGCTTACACTTTCTTACACTGCCTTTCATGCAATTTTTTCTCAGTTTTAGTGAGGTACAACTGACATATCATAAACTGCCTATATTTAAATTGTACAACTTGGCAGATTTTGACACATGTATATAGTCTTGTAGCCATAACCATACTCAAGATAATGACTATCCATTACTCAATGAAATTCCCTTATGATCCTTAATAATTCATCCTCCATTCCCTACCCACCACACCCACCTATAGTCAGCTGCTGATTTACCTTCTGTAACTGTGAAGTAGTCTGTATATTCTAGAATTTTATACAAATGAAATAACACAATATGTGGGGTTTGTTTTTTTGGGGGGGACTGCAATGTAATTATTTAATGTTCCAACATATTGAATATTGTTTTGTGTATCAATAATTTATTCTCTTATTGCTGAGTAATAGTGTATGGCACGGACATACCTTAATATGCCTGTCAATTTGTTACTGGTGGACACGAGTTATTTCCAATTCTTATCTATTACAGACAAAACTGCTTTGAATATATGTGTACATGTGTGTATGTGTAGGCATGTCAGTCTGATTTGAAAAATTTTAAAGCAACAACAATATCTATTTGACTAAAGAGAAGGTTTGGGTGGAAACATGAGAGCTAATTTTTTTTTCTTAGAAGATGTAGTTAACATCTCTATAAAATCTTAAACATCAAAGTTACCCAAATATTTACAAATAAAAATAAATCACTGAGTTGTTTGTGAACTTAGGTTCATCAGCCCAATTTCCACCTAGTCACCAGTGTTCTTAAATACATTTTGTGAGAAGTTTGAAGCACTGACCAAAAAAAAAAAAAAAACTACCTGAAAGTGGAGAACTTGATCATTGGCATATTCCAGCATCTAAAGCTTCAAAACAGAAACACACTCCCCCCCCCCTGCTTTGTAGCTCATTTAGTTTTGAGAAAATTCTAATAACTATAAAATCTTCCTTTATATACAGCAGGTTTTAAACTTCTTTATGCTCAAAGAGAGAGAGTTGCTGTAGTTCCATGATCCTAACAGCAAATCATTAAAAAAAAAATTTTTTTTATTTATAAAAAGGAAACATTGACTAAACCATATGATAAGAGGGGTACAACTTCACACAATTCCCACCACCAGAACCCTATATCACATCCCCTCCCCTGATAGCTTCCCTATTCTTTAACCCTCTGGGAGTATGGACCCAAGGTCATTGTGGTGTGCTTCCCTGGACAGACAACCCCACCAATATGTCCTGGAGCTCTGCTTCCACAGTAAATCTTTTTACCACTGTTGTCAAATATCAGAATAGTAGTTGTGTACAAAAGAATGATTTTTATTGGTTTAAAAGCAATAAAACCTTGTCAGAGCAAGCTTCAAGGAAGTGGAATTTGGGGGTCAGTTTTATATCCAGTACAGTTAAGGTGACAGCATAATCTATGTCAGGCTGTGCTGCAGGGGAGGGAGAAGAGACCAGAACGGAGAGGGAACACAAATCTTTATTCACAGTGGCACTTCAGAGTTAGGTGAGTGTAAGGCAGTTCAGGCCACATGGAGCTAGCAAAATGGCGGCCTCCCGCTATGTGCAGCAACCTTTCTCTGCTTCTGGTCGCCGAGGTGAAAAGGGGCAAAGAGGGCTAACCTGGAACAACATATCGGGCTTTAAAGGATAAAAGCCAAAAGTGGCAAGTCGGGATGGGATTGGCTAGGAAACAAGGTACTCTGGGAATAAGGTTTCAGCTCTCTTGGGAATGGGAAAAGGTGGTGGAGAGAGGCAAAGGGCACACTGGGAAGGTGGAAGCATCTTAGCAACTGTAGCAATACCCTGAGGGGATAACGTGGTGGCGGAGGAGTCACTTTAAAATAAGACAGAAGATTGATATGTAAATAATAATACTCACATGGAAATACGGTAGTTTTGGGGTCCTGCCTAACTCAACCACATCTGTACAATATCCCAGCAATCTATACATACATACCTAGGAGTTCTGAGAAAAATCATGCAAACTTAGAAAAAGAGGAAAAGATGGCATACTCAGTAGAGGTACATATAAAAAGTATAAATAGGCATAAGATGTTTGTTCAAAGTTTTCTTTTTAAATCATCATTGGTGTAGGCTATATAGGTCTAGGAGAGAGGTTCATCAGTGATTAGTTCTATTCAGCCCCAGGTTTAAGGTCCTTACAAGTAAGGCTATCTTGGTAAAGTCAAAGCTAAAATAATGAGAGTATGTCTGCTCCCAGACAGAGGTTGTCACACCCTTCAAACTGCAAGTCTAGGATGAGTTTTTAGTTTTTATTAATCCCAGAGAGTTCCTTTCAGTTTTACTGAAGAAAAGAAGGTGTGAAAATTTGCAAAACATTTTGACACTAGTGAAGCAGGACAAAGAATCCCACTGCCTTGTGCCAAAGAAAGCCAAACTATTACACCAGCTTTCGCATAGAAGTCTATTTTATAAAGGGAGTCTGGCAGTAGTGCAGCGGGTTAAGCGCACGTGGCACAAAGCGCAAGGACTGGCTAAGGATCCCAGTTCGAGCCCCCGCTCCCCACCTACAGGGGAGTTGTTTCATAGGCAGTGAAGCAGGTCTTTAGGTATCTATCTTTCTCTTCCCCTCCTCTCCATTTCTCTCTGTCCTATCCAACAACAATGGCAACAATAATAACTACAACAATAAAACGACTAGGGCAACAAAAGGGAAAAAAATATTAAAAAAGAATTCTATTTTATAGCCATTCCAAGGTGAAAAGGAAGATTGGAGTACTGTTTAAATCAACACTTCTTCACTCTGAGAGGTGTTATCTTTTTATGCAGGTGGGAGTAGGGGAAAGTAGGAGAGACAGGTACTGGATTCAAGGCAATCTGGGAGAATTTAAAGGCCCCCAGATCTCTTCTGCCTCCCCTAATCCTGCATCCTACTCTATCAAAAGGACAAGACCAACTTCCTAGAACCCTGTTTCTAAGAATCAGTCCCCAGTACCATGCATGTCAAAGTGCTGTTCTGGCATCTTTTTATTATTATTATTTATTTATTAATGAGAAAGAGGAAGAGGAGAGAGAAAGAACCAGACTTCACTGCTACATCAATGCTAGGGATTGAACTCAGGGCCTCATGCTTGATAATCTAATACTTTATCAACTACACCACCTCCTGGATCATCCGTTGTGGCACCTTTATCTCATGAAATAAACTTACCATATTTTTTTCTGCATTGAGATGTATTTATATACAACATTGCTTCAGTTGCATAACATAATGATTAAAGGTTTATATACATGGCAAAGTGATCATAAGAAATATATTTTCTGGGAGTCGGGCGGTAGAGCAGCAGGTTAAGTGCATGTGGCGCAAAGCGTAAGGACTAGCATAGGATCCCAGTTAGAGCCCCCACTCCCCACCTGCAGGAGAGTCACTTCACAGGCAGTGAAGCAGGTCTGCAGGTGTCTGTCTTTCTCTCCCCCTCTCTGTCTTCCTCTCCTCTCTCCATTTCTCTCTGTCCTATCCAACAACGATGACATCAACAGTAATAACTACAACAACAATAAAAACAACAAGGGCAAGAAAAATAAATAAATAAATAAATATTTTTTAAAAAAGAAATACATTTTATATCTTTATGTACTAACTTACAAATTTGCAATACCACATCGTTGGCTATAGCCCCTGTGCTGCAATTATATCTTATTAACTCATTTATTTTGTCACTGGACATTTGTGCCTTTTGATTCTTTCCACTCTTCTTCCAACTCTCAACTTTCCACCCCTCTGGTAACCACCAGTCTATTTTCTATCTATGGTTTTAGTGTAGATTCCATATGTAAGTGAAATCATGTGATATTTTCATCTTTATATGTTTCATGTTGCATTATACCCTCAAAATCCATCCATATTGCTGCAAATAGCAAGAGTCCACTCTTTTCTAATGTGAGTGCATACGTATGTCATGTGTATATACATCACTTCTTTATCCATTCATTCATCCATGGATACTTAATTATCACTTTTTCTCAAAATCTCTTTGCTATTCAACTTTAAGCACCTCCCAACTCTGTCCTTTGGTTTCCCAGAAATTCAGTTCTCACTCTGTTATGCAATATAATTGACCTCCTCACCCTTACTCAATCCCAGGCTTATCTGCAGAGATACATTTATGACTTTGCTCTGCTAACCTATGAGACTTTTCCCCGGATGCAATCCCTCAGAGCTACTTTCAAACATCTTTCCCTTTCTTCTTCCCCTGTAGCCTATGGAAGGATCAGAGTCAAAGCTAACACTAGTATCCTAACATGGCTTTTACCAAGTTAATTACAGAAAGAAACAGTAACAAGTCTTGTTTCAAACAGTCATTTTAATCATTGATATTTATAATAGTAATGATTATTATTATTTTACTGGAGCACTTTTTAATGTTTAAAAAAAGAATTCATTTTGTCATGTAAAGAATGTGATTGGAGGGGCTGGTGCAGTGACACACCTGTATGAGCACATGTTACAGTGCACAGGACCCAGGTTCCAGCCCCTGGTCCCCATCTGCAGGTAGAAAGCTTTACAAGTGGTGAAGCAGTATTGCAGCTGCAGCTCCATCTTTCTCTCTCTTTACCTCTCCATCTCTCTCTCTCTCTGGCTCCTCAATCTCCCCCATCCTCTCAATTAATTTTTTTAATTTATTTATAAAATGGAAATATTGACAAGACCATAAGATAAGAGGGGTATAATTCCACAAAATTCCCACGGCCAGAGGTCTGTATCCCATCCCCTCCCCTGATAGCTTTCCTATTCTTTATCCCTCTGGGAGCATGGACCCAGGGTCATTATGGGGTGCAGAAGATGGAAGGTCTGGCTTCTGTAATTGCTTCTCCACTGAACATGGGTGTTGGCAGGTTGATCCAAACTCTCAGTCTGGCCCTATCTTTCCCTAGTGGGGAAGGGCTGTGGGGAGGCAGGCCTACTGGAGCACTTCTTAATGTGGTGCTGAGGAATGAAACTGGGACCTTTAGTGCTTTAGGCATGAAGAGCTTTTTGCATAACTATTGCTTCTGTAATTGCTACCTCCACTGCCCTATAAATAAATTGATTTTTTTATTGTATTTTAAAATTCACAGTTTAAATATACTTGAGAAAATTTTATTATTTTCCTCAATATTAAATTTCACCGAAGTGTGGGTTGCCACTCTGGGTCCCCCGCCCCCCTTGCCACTGGTGGCAAAGGTCAGAGTGGCTCCCTGGGAGTCCTGGGGTAGCTCCGCGTGGTGGCAATGGCAACTGCTCAGAAAGACAAGCAATCAGCTCTGGGAAAGCCTCAGTAGGGCAACTCGTTTATTGAGGGAGAAAGCAAATAGATATACCCATTGCACAGGGAAAAAGTTAAGGTAATCATTAACCCAAACACAAAGCAACACAATGCATAGTCACATTTTGACCTACAAACTATTTGATCAAAAGTGAAGAGTTACCATACAAGGTCTGATCACAAGCTCACAATGCAATTTTCCCCAAGGGTAAATTACAGGCACTTCAGAGGAGGGGGGCAGTTGAGTAACAGGAGTTTGTGGTGGTTTTCAAGTTTGGCCAAACACAATATACAGTAATTCATGGCCTTTGTTTTAAGGGGAGAGGAGTGGCATGTGAAGAAAGGTAGCCTCCATCCAGAGAAGCCATCCATCATTAGTTCAGGAGGTCAGGGGAACCTGCCATTGTTTCAACCTGCAGTGGGGAGATCCTAAGGTCAACCTCCTGGGACCTCATGGAAACAACGGCCTGGACTTCCCGAGCAGTGGGCCCACTTTCCAACACCAAAGGACATAAATTATGGTGATGTTGTATATGATACAGCAAATGCTATCAAAGATTTTTTTCAAAGTTAACCCAATTGCCAAACAATGTGATTATACCAATAACTGTCTATTGCCTTCTTACACCCTAAGATAGCAGGAACCTCCCACTTGCTCTATACAGCTTATATTTCCCTCAGTCCTGGAACCTCTAGGGTGGGGCTCACTTTCCTGCATGCATCTCTCAATTCATACCAAATGATATTGCATCTGGTGATCCCAACCTAATCAATGCAAGGAGTACCATCTCAGCATGCTTCACTTCAGACTGTGTCCAAAGATGTCAGGCATGGAATGTCACCCCTTCACCCTCATTACTCCTGTAAGACCTTTCCTTTCATTGTATTCTCTAATTCCATTCCAGGAGGTTCACTTCCTAACAAAGTCCTAAAACCTAGATATAGACCAGGTCCCATGAGATAGAGCATATGTTCACATGTATCCATAAATCAGGGCAAAATATATACCTTAAAGCAAAAGTACACAATATTCTGCAGTGAGTCAGTATAAAGTTCATAATGAAATAGTGTCTACTTAGACTTAGTTACTCTACTCACCTACTTCCCATTACACTTCCCTCACTCACTCCAAAGCTAACCTTATCAAAGTAAGGACTACAAAAGTTGAATAAGGGCAAGAGACTGGCATACTTTAATGGTGACTCTTTAGTCACTATCAGGCCACCCCATCAGCTGGGTCCCCAGTCAGGGAGTCCTGAGATTCCCAAACAGACATGATGGGCCTAGACCTCTAATAAATCCCTCTCTCCAATGTTAGCAGTCATCTCTATTGGAAACAACACAATAGACCACTTTGTGGGTCCCCATAGGACCTTGCCCTCAACGTGAATCAAAAATGGTAGAGAATGTTCCATCCTCTGAAGGGAGGCTGGACAACATACTCTATGCTACACCTGAAGAAGATGGGTCCTAAAATCGGGGCAGCTTGGAACGTTCCTACTCATGACCACAGAATGTGAGGTTGGATCTGCAGGGATGCAGAGGTCACATAGGCTCCTAAGCTGAATATGGGCCCCATTTCAGATCAGATTGATGGGGTTTATAGTCAACAATATTGATATACCTTTCCCATATTTGGGAGCTACTCTCTTCCCTGATTCAGCTTTCTGGTCCTTTTCCCAGCCATGACATCATCTCCCAAGACAATAACTTGTATCCACCTGCATATCAGATTTCAAGCTCAGGGGAAAAAAAAAATTAACATAGCCACAGGCCCTATGCAATAGAACTAAAATAGGCCTACTAGCTATCTACAAAACAGAGACCCCCTCCCCCCAACTCTTCATATGAGCCATTCCAGCCTTTAGGTTCATGATTGGTCAACGATTTGTTTGACTTTGTATGTTAACTCTCTTTTCAGCCACCAGGTTCCAGATGCTAGCATGATGTCAACCAGACTTCCCTGGACAGACAATCCCACCAATATGTCCTGGAGCCCCAATTTCCCAAAGCCCCACCCCACTAGGGAAAGAGAGAGACAGGCTGGGAGTATGGATTGACCTGTCAACACCCATGTTCATTGGGGAAGCAATTACAGAAGCCAGACCTTCCACCTTCTGCACCCCATAATGATCTTGGGTCCATACTCCCAGATGGATAAGAAATAGGGAAGCTATCAAGGGAGGGGAATATGGAGTCCTGGTGGTGGGAATTGTGTGGAGTTATACCCCTCTTATCCTATGGTTTTTGTCAGTGTTTCCTTTTTATAAATAACAAAAATTAAAAAAGAAAAAAATTTAAATTTCACCAGGCTGGGGAAATGGCATAGTGGTTATGCAAAAGACTTTTGAGCCAGAGGCTCCAGAATCCCAGTTTCAATCCCTTTGAGCCAGAACTGATCAGTGTTCTTGTTGTAATTAACT
The DNA here is from genome assembly GCF_950295315.1 of Erinaceus europaeus. Taxonomy (NCBI): domain Eukaryota; kingdom Metazoa; phylum Chordata; class Mammalia; order Eulipotyphla; family Erinaceidae; genus Erinaceus; species Erinaceus europaeus. The sequence continues at coordinate 63,593,946 of NC_080172.1, forward strand.
AACTAATTATATTTCATCAGTGTGTTGCCAAGATCATGATATTTTAATGACTCATTTCTCTGATGAAGTGAGGTTTTGAATACTAATAAGGGTTTCCTAATTCTGACAAAGAAGTCAAGAAGGTTGTAACTGGTTCACTCACCACAAATACAGAAGTGATTCTTCACAGCAAGGGAAGGAAATAACACTGAACTTGAAGACTGTTGCTTTCTCAACCTCAGTGAACAATCAGATTTTGTTTTTTCCCTCTCTCTGAGAAAATTATTGCTACTGTTTATCCTCCCACACAAGGATTTAGCTAGACCTGCAGAAGCCCCTCTTCTTGGGCAATTTAAGCAGAAATCGGAAGGCCTTCCAGGAGATACTGCACCTCCTGCCACTTAAGGGAGCTGATGGAAACTAAAAGATGAGACTACATTTATTCTCTCAGATACAAAGCAGATTATACCAGTTATGGCTGATTATTGTGTCCCAAGACTTCATTATGTCAAGAAAAAAGAATGTACATTTCAATGACTCCAAGTTATCCTCTCTGGAATACAAGAAATAGAATTCTTATTAGATTTCTCTTTTTCTTTCTTCTTTGTAACAGGAATACTGGGAAACAGCTCTTTGATTTTGACATCTCAGCTTCCTCCCCAAGTGCATTGGCTACCCTTCACACTATACCATTGCTCCAACGTCACCTGATGCCACATAGGTAAACCAAATGTAATTAATTATACTACATACCTTATACTAATGCTACTCTTCTACAGGTGTGCCTCAACATAGACACAGATTCCATTTCCCCTCCCAAAAAAGTACAGCAAAGATCAATAGATAAGAGTCTGAATAAACCTGACACAACAAGCACTGGAGATTGTAGAATGAATGGCACTGAAATGGAGGGAAGTCCAGAGTGAAGGGAGAAGTATCATTGCTCCTTGAATTAACTAGTTCACATTCTTTTTAGGAAACCCCCTAGTAGGACTGACTTCATGAGTAACTGTCCCCCATGCCTCCAATGGCCTCACACTCAATGTTCTGTTACTAACATTGTGAAATTGTCAGTATTTAAACCAGAGGCCCTGTACTTTCATTTTGCACTGAATCCTGCCAATTATGTAGTGATTCATTGACTTCTTTTTTCACATTGCATTACAATTGACATGTAAAAGCGTATTTGCTTCTGTGTACAATACTGTATTGTGAAATGATTGCCACAATGTCTAGCTAGTACTCATCACCACGCATAGTTACAATCATACCCTCTATTAGTCATTCTTCTCCTTCACCCCCTACCTACTTACCTGTATTTGTTTACAGAGACTTTCACCAGTCAGATATCTATGATTATGACTTTTTTTTTTTTTAAGCAGAACACTACTCAACTCTGCTTATTGGTAATAGGGATTGATCCTGGACTTCTTCCATGCAAGGCCCATGCACTACCACTACGTATCTTCTCAAGCCTTTAACATTTTTATTTTTGGTTAAAATTTTTCTTAGTGCATTTAAAAGATTGTTAATTGAGGAAATGTTTTACCTGACTGTTACCACAAGGAAATAGTCTCATATCTCCCTCAAAATAGATGCAGGTATGCTTCATCTACTACCAAATTGCTATCTCCCTCCACCAAAGCTCCCTTTCATTTCCCTCCTGTCTCCCCTTTCTGAGGCTTTGGAACTGCCAAAATAAACAATAGTTTATTAGCACTTCACCTTGTATTTTTCCTTGATAGATATCTTAAATCTCACCTATATAAGTGAGACCACCAGTATTTGTCCTTGTTCTGGTTTATTTTACTTAGCATTTCCTCCATTTATAGCAAAAGAGATCTCATCTCTTTTTATGGCTCAGTAGTATTTCATTGTGTACATATACTACAGCTCTAGCATATGCAGTGACTTAAAAGTATGATGTCCTAAGTTCAATCCCCACATTGCACATGGCAAGATGATACTCTGGTTCTTTCCAATCCCCTTCTTAATAAATAAATCTTTTTTTGTTTGTTTTGTTTAAATACAATGTTCTCTATTCTGCAGAAGTTTCAATGGTGTGGGGCTGACTGTTGATAACCTGCTGGTGGCCATCTCTAGTTAGAGCTGAGAAGGGCCAAAAGCAAGAAGCAGGACAAAATGGGTCAATGCTCTGTGGTTGGCAGGAGTAACTGCTGTGCCTGATCTTTTATTCTGGGAACAAATCTTTGCTCTCTTCACCAGTGACCCGCATGAACCATAATTCCCAACAGCAATAAAGTAGAGCAATAAAGTTGGCGAGAAGGGCTGACTCCTCATCTGTGGAGTAAGAGTTCCCTGGCAGGAGAAGAAAGACACCATGCTTTCATGGAGACAAAAAGAACAAAGAAGAGTCCGAGAAAATGAGATTTAAAAAAAGAAGAAGACTTGAGTAATTGCCCCTAGATACCTCAACAACAACAAAAAATTTCACCCTTTTCTTTTTCTTAATCCCTCTTCTTATTGTAAATATCCCCTTCCTTTCAAGATGAAGTAATGGTGAATGAGAGGGGGCAATAGAGCCAAATCAAGCTGAAAGGTTGGTGTTGAAGGGAAGTAGAATGTACCACCTCAAAATATGTCTCTTTGACATGGGGATTACTTTGAACTTGTCATTTTATTTCTTTTTACTATTTAATTTCTTGTGGTACCTGCCATTCACACATCAGTGATTCCACTGCTTCTAATGCCTAAATTGACATTTTTCCAAAACAGTTAGTTATGTGTGAATGTATGTATGTATATGAGAGAGATAAAAAGAGCCAAAGCATCACCCTAGCACATGCAATACAGGGTTTGAACTTGGGACCTCATTTCCAATGCTTTATCCATTGAACCACCTCCCAGTCACCCCAATCTGACTTTTTGTTCTTTTTTTTTATTTCAAAAAATGAGAGACAGAGGCAGAGAGTGAAACACCACAGCATTGGAGCTTCCCTCAATGTTGTGGTACTCCTTTGTAGTGATGGGGCTCAAACCTAGGCCTCAAGCATAGAAAGCTGCACTCATAGAAAGTTGCCAGGCAGTAGAGAACCAGGTTAAGTGAACATAGTATGAAGCACAAGGACTGGCTCAAGGACCTGGGTTCGAGCCATCCACTCCCCACCTGCGGGGGGCGGGGGTGTCATTTCTCAAGCAGTGAATTAGGTCTGCAGGTGTCTATGTTTTTCTTCCCCTCCTCTCTTAATTTCTCTCTGTCTTATCCAACAACACAAAAGGAAAAAGATGGCTGCTAGGAGCAATGGATTCATGGTGTACACACCAAGCCCTAGTGATAAGCCCTAAAGGAAAAGGAAGGAAGGAAGGAAGGAAAGCTGCATGCTCTACTGGGTGAGCTATATCTCCTGGCCCCTGAACTTGTTATTTTTAAGCAATAACAGACATAAGAGAAGTTCTGAAAACTGAGTATAAGTTAGCCTTTTATAAAAGACACTTATGTTTATAAGGGAAATATTCATTAAAAATATTTTATTTAGGGTGACATACGCAGTAAAGTATACACATAATAATGTGCAAGGACACAGGCTCTAGCCCCCAGCACCCCTGCCTGCAGGGGCTGGGGGGTATCTTCACAGAGCAGTGAAACAGTGCTGCAAGTGGCTCTCTTTCTCTCTACCTTTCCTCTCAATTTCTCTCTGTCTCTATCACTGAGTCAATTAATAAAGGTCTGTATCAACATAAAAGTAAATAAATAAGTATAGATAAATTTTAATTTAAAAGCTATAATTTTTTTATTGGCTAGAGTCAAAGATAAATCAAAATGGAAGGAGAAAATAGAGAGGAAGAGAGACACCCATAGCACTGCTTCACCACTCATGAAGCTTCCCTCCTGCAGGTAAGGTCTGGGGGCTTGAACTTGGTCACTGCACATTATAACATGTACACTGCATGTGTCACTGCACAACCCCTTGGAAATCTTTATTTTAAAAAAATCTTTACTTTTTATTAGAGGGGGAAATAAGAGAGATTAGAGAGAGAGAAAACCAGAGCACAACTCAGCTCTGGCATGAGGTGGTGCCAGGGATTAAACCTGTGGCTTCCATGGCCTCAGGAGCATAAATTCTGTGCTCTAACAAGTTGAGCTCTCTCCCAGGCCCAGATAAACTCCTTTTGTAAGAGTGTCTTCTCAGTAACAGGAAGGGAGAGGGTGAACAAATCTTCAGAGAAGGAAGGGCTGAGGAGATAGCACCATGGGCAGTGACCCCATACCTCCACACACACACAAAAAAAAAAAAAAAAAAGGAGGAAAAAAAGACAACAACTTCAGTCTGTGTAATGACTTTGCCCTTGTTTACTAAACCATTCCTGGCAACCTTCCACAACTTACCTTCTTACTACTTCCATCAGGCCTGGGTCATTTTGGGGAGTTATTTAGTTTTCCTGTGACAGTCTTCTGTATACAGCCAATAGATCTGCACAAAATTTCTCTTTTCTCATCCTCCTGTTAATCTGTCTTTTATTACAGGGGATATCTGAGCCAAGAACCTAGAAGAAAGGAGAGAAATTTATTTTTTCTCACCCACAGATTCATAGGAGCCACTAGAGATCTTGGCAGAATCCCACTGTTTGTTGGATGAGTCCTGGAAAGATTGCTGATTTGGCTACTTCTCCTTCCCTGCAAATAAGATCTCAACAAGAATCTTCCACTGCCTGAAGTGGTGGCTTTGTGAACTTTTGGGCTTAGTCACGTCCTCTCTCCCACCCTTACCCCAGAGACTCTTCCTCTTTTCTTTGGCAGGTCTTTTGCAGTGTTGTTTATCAGTCAGCAGCAGAGGGCGATCTGGCCCTGGAGAATGACCGGGTCAACTTCTGCAATGTGCCTAGGTTGCTAATGACTTACAGCTCCATCAACATAAAGCTAACTCTTCACAAAGGAACATTGTCACAGAGCATTCTCCTTTTCTTTTCTTGAAAGTTCCTTGCCATAGCTAAACCCTTTCCCCCTCCCTTCTGCCCTCATTCCCTCTTTCTCTCCTCTCCCAGTCTCTTGGAAGCAGCAGGAAATGAACAAGGTCCACAGTGGAGAAAAACAAATCCCTGGGCCCTGCTGAGGGAAACCACAGGGAAATGACCAAATGGCACCAGCAGCTACAGGAGCTGCAAGCTTCAGAAAGAATATATAGAGAGGGAGGGCATGGGGAGAGAATGAACATACAATATATGTATCCCACATAGTATAACTATATAGAACTGCCAATATAATACTATATCACTATATTGGACACAGTCTCCCCTTCTCTCTCTCTCTCTCTGTTTCTGTCTCCTTATTATACCTGGAGAACTTGTTAAGACATGACTTCCTGGGCTTAAAGCAGGAATTTTGATTTAGTAGTCTAGAGTGGAGCCCAACAGTGTACATTCTTAATACTCCCAAAGTATCTTCTCTCTCCCTCTCTCCCCCTTTCTTCCTCTCCCTCTCCCTCTCTTTCTCTTCTTTTTACTTTATTTTAACCAGAGTTAAGCATCTCTTGCTTTTGGTGGGGGAGGGGGTTGGACCTGGGACTTGGAGCCTCAGGCATGAAAGGCTTTTTGCATAACCGTTATGCTCTCTCCCTTGCCTACTCCCATAATATTCTGATGCTGACTGTCGTGAAGCCCATTTTAAACTGCATTGTTGTATACCAAATGCAGTGTATAAGTTATATAGATCTGGGCCAGGGAAGTTGCTTGGATAAAATCTTGATAAGATGAATTCCCCCAGAACAGTTAGTCCAGATCCTTCTAACTCCAGGCCAGAAAATTACATAAATCAGCCTACTGTTCCCTCTCCCTTGGAAAAGAAGCAGAGAATGTGTCAACTAGAGCATTGTTTGGTGGGGGGTGGGTCTGGATAATAGGCTGACTCTCCATTGACTATTTCTTTCATCCTAACTGGCCAGAGAATCACAGTAGGCTCTCCTTCACCCTAGGTAGGAGAATAAGACTAACCTACACAACCCCAGTTGTTGCCAGGCCTCTGAGATATCCTCTCTGAGCACTCTCCTAACCCAAGAATAGTTACGGTCACAGGAATTGGTGGAATGAGCTGAATATTTTCCATGAGAGTCAAAAAGCACTTAGAGTGACTTAAAAGATAACCACATACTTCTGTTTATGTGCCAGAAGACATTAGAACAGAGAAATATGCCAACAGGCACTTACCTTCTCTTTATCCTCCTTCATAACATAGATCAAAATCAGTGGGACATTACTATTTTTTTTCACTTAAAGTTTCTCTAAATGCTGTGACATCAATTATCTTTAGAGCACCTATTCTGTCAATATCTTCAGTTACACACTGAAGATGAGCAACCTGAAAATAAACCTAATCTTAGCCCTCGGGGAGTTTAACTAGAGAAAAAGACTAGCAAGTCAGGACAAAAACAATGAGATATGGAGATAGCAAAAATCAGAGGAAGGGGAGGAGGTATTCAGGAAAAAGACTTGAACAAGGAAACAAAAGGGCAAGGCCAAGAAAATAAGTAATTTTGACTTTCTTTTTTTCTTCTTCATCTTTTTTTTTTTTTTAGATAGAGGCAGAGACAGAGTGAAAGAGACCACAGCACCAAAGCTTCCTTCACTGTAGTGGGTGCTGGACTCAAACCTGGGTTACTCTAACAGACCCTATTCTCTACCATCACTGGTCGCTTTCATCAGGAATATCATCATAAGCCCTCCTGTGGGCTTCTCCAGAACTTCCCCCCCCCCCCCCACTATAAAGTAGCAATGGTAGGAACTATCCCACTTTCCAAAGGGAGGTTGGGTCAGCCTACTCTGCCACTCAAGGAAGATGGTCCTATAATGAGTACAACCTAGAATGTTCCCAGCTAGCAGAACCTGGACTGGAGTTGGTTTTTTGCACCAAAGTGAAAGACTCTGGGGTTGGGGAGGAGGCAGAGGGAGACCTAGTGGGCGCTGAATGGAAATGTGGAAAACTGAGAAATGTTACACATGTACAAACTATTATATTTTACTGTTGAATCTAAACCATTAATCCCCAATAAAGAAATTTAAAAATAAAATAAAATAAAGGTTCCCAGCTGTGACCATGGATTGCAAGCTCAGACTGACAGGGATTTGGAGGTTATACAGGCTCCTGTGCTAAATACACCTGGGCCCTGGGTCAGATTGATGTGGTAAACAGTTAATTGTGTTTATAGATTTTCTTCAAGTTTGGGAGCTACACTCAGCCCTAATCCATATTTCCAGTTCTATTCTCAACTCTGACTACATCTTCCCAACAATATTTTTAGTCTACATCCCTGTTAATTATCAAGCTCAGGCAAAAAAAAAAAAATCACTAAAGTCTTAGGCTCCTAGGAACATACCTAAAATAATCCCTAGCTTCTTACCACCCTAAAATCCCTTTTTTCACCTGCTTTGTTCCTACTTTCTGGTTCCTATTTATTAAACATTTTGTCCTGCCTCATAACTTAGTGCCTTTCATACAATAAGTTGCAGATGCTACTATGGTTCCAGTCTGAACTCCATAGGCAGATGGCCTCACCAATGTGGCCTGGAACCTCACCTCTCCAGAGCCCTTCCCCACTAAGGAAAGACAGAAACAGGCTAGGGGTATGAATCAACCTGCCAATGCCCATGTCCAGCAGGGAAGCAATTACAGAGGTCAGAACTCTTAACTTATGCACCCCGGAAAGAATTTTGGTCCATACCCCCAGATGGGGAAATATGTTAGGGGAAGATGACTAGGGGGCTTCTCTCTAGGGTCCAATTTCATCAGGACCCAAACAGAGAAGAGGGAAAAAAAGAAAGACATTAGGAAGCATTAATAGGTGTAAATGTGACTTAAAATGGAAGAGAAGGTGGGACCATAGAAAAAAATGGGCAAAAACCAAAAAAGATAGACAGATAGATTGATAGATATAGAAATACAAGTCAACCCATATCTGTGACCTTGGTAATATACATATTATTGGCTTGCCAAAGGAAGAAACACAGGGAGGGGAAAAAAGCATTTTTAGGACATAATAACTGAGAACTTCCCTACTCTAAACAAGATAAAAGACATGAAGGTTCAAGAAACTAAGAAGGTGCCAAACAGAATTAACTCAGACTTAAAGATACCAATATACATCATATTTAGAATGAAAAGGAATAAAGATAGGGAAAGGATCTTGAACACTTCAAGAGAAAAACAAAGAGTCACCTAAGGCAGAAAACCCATAAGATTAGCAGCAGACTTAGCCACACAAACACTAAAGGCGAGAAAACGGCAAGGTATCTATGGAGCTCTCAATGAGAAAGGCTTTCAAACAAGACTACTGTATCCTGCTACAATGTCATTCAAACTAGATGGAGGCACAAAAACCTTCTCAGATAAGCAACAGTTGAATTAATCAACTATCACCAAGCCTGCCCTGAAAGAAGTTCTGGAAGGTCTCTTATAAATAATCACACCATCATAAATATGCCATATATCAGAACACCCTAAAATTTTAGAATAAAGGCATTCTTCTTCTTCTAGCGTTTGCCTTTCTTCTGTAGCCAGTCAACAGCGTCAGGTTGAGCCTGATGTAAAGTTTTGAGACCTCCTTTGAAACTGGAGAGGTGGCAGTCATTGACTATGTGGGTCATAGTCTGTCTGTAGCCGCAGGGGCAGTTCGGGTCGTCTCTGGCTCCCCAGCGATGGGACATAGCAGCGCACCGGCCATGGCCTGTTCGATAGCGATTGAGGAGGGCCCAATCATAACGTGCTAGGTCAAAGCCGGGTTGACGCTTGCAGGGGTCTGTGATGAGGTGTTTGTTCTTTACCTCAGCTGACTGCCAACTCTGTTTCCAAGAGACTGGAACAGAGAAGTTCAGTGTAGGCATAGGGGACCAGATTGGGTGACGAGACGTCAAGCGTTGGACAGGGTGGGCGAAGATATCCGCGTATATTGGCAGGTCCGGTCGAGCGTAGATGTGGGAAATGAACTTAGATGATGCTGCATCTCGACGAATATCTGGCGGGGCAATGTTGCTAAGAACTGGCAGCCATGGAACCAGGATGGAACGGATGGTTCCAGAAATTATCCTCATGGAGGAATATAATTTGGAATCGACCAAGTGGACATGGGGGCTACAGAACCATACTGGGGCACAGTATTCTGCAGTGGAATAGCATAATGCCAGAGATGATGATCGTAGTGTGGAAGCGCTCGCGCCCCATGAGGAGCTGGCCAGTCTTGCAATGATGTTATTCCTTGCGCCCACCTTTGCTGCAGTTTTTATGAGATGTTTGTAAAATGACAGAGTGCAATCGAGAGTAACGCCAAGATAGACTGGCTGGGCTTCATGCCAGATTCTCGTATCGCCAAGCTGCACATTAAGCTCACGCGAGGCCGAGGCATGGTGTAGATGGAAAACAGATGATACCGTTTTTGCAGTGCTAGGGATTAGTCGCCATTTTTTTACAGTAATCAGATATCAGAGACATGTCTTTCGTGAGTGTTTCCTCGAGGATGTCGAACTTTGATGCCTGAGTTGCACAGCAGATGTCATCGGCATAGATGAACTTCCTTGAAGAAGTTTCTGGGAGGCAGAAAATATGGCATTAAAATATCTTCATTCTATAACATCAATAAATGTCAATGGCCTGAAATCAACTATTAAAAGGCACAGAGTAGGAAGATAGATCACAAAACACAACCATATGTTGTCTGCAGGAATGTCACCTAACTCAACAAAACAAACACAGACTCAAAGTGAAAGGATGGAAAACTACCATACAAGCCAACAGACCGCAAAAAAGGGCAGGGACAACTATGCTCAATCTGACAAGACAGACATTAAAATAAATAAAATTTAAGAATATAGGGATGGACATTACTTAATGCTCAGAGGATCAGTCAATCAAGAGAACTTAATGATTATTAACATCTATAAACCCAAGGAGAGGCCATCTAAATACATCAAACGTCTACTGAAAGAGCTACAGCAATATATTAACAGCAACACAGAAATGGTAGGGATTTCAACACCCCTTGGATGTTAGACCAGAAACTATCAAATACTTAGAGGAAAATATTGGCAGAACTCTTTTCCATCTAAATTTTAAAGGCATCTTCAATGAAACAAATTACAAAAAAAAAAAAAAAAAGAAAAAGAAAAGAAAAGAAAAGAAAAAGGAAGAAAGAAAGAGAGAAAGAAAAAGAAAAGAAGAAACATTGAACAATAAACACAAAGTAGAACTTGGACTGGGTCTGGCATATTGCACCAAAGTAAAGGACTCTGGTGGGGGGGGAGGGTTCAGATCCTGGAACATGATGGCAGAGGAGGACCTAGAGGGGGGTTGAATTGTTATGTGGAAAACTGTGAAATGTGAACAGGGGTAGATCGCATAATGGTTAAGCAAAGAGACTCTTATTCCTGAGGCTCCAAAGTCTCAGGTTCATGAAGAATTCACCTTCTTTACCCCATCTGGGATGGAGCTCAAAGATATCATGTTAAGTGAGATAAGTCAAAAATATGGGATGATCTCACTCATAGACAGAAGTTGAAAAACAAGATCAGAAGGGAGAACTCTAAACAGAACTTTGACTGTAATTGGTGTATTGCACCAAAGTAAAAGATTTTAGGGAGTCAGGCAGTAGCGCAGCAGGTTAAGTGCAGGTGGCGCAAAGCGCAAGGACTGGCATAAGGATCCAGGTTCGAGCCACCAGCTCCCCACCTGCAGGGGAATCGCTTCGCAGGCAGTGAAGCAGGTCTGAAGGTGTCTTTCTCTCCCCCTCTCTATCCTCCCCATCTCTCTCCATTTCTTGGTTCTTCTTCTTCTTCTTCTTCTAGCGTTTGCCCTTCTTCCGTAGCCAGTTAATGGCTTTGAAAGTGACTGGGATCCATGTGGATTCAGTCAGCTAGGAAGGATCGTCAGTTTCCCCAATGAATAGGTACTCACGGGATGCACCACTGGAAGGTCGATCCAATGCATCCCATTTCTCTTGGCCCTATCCAACAACAATAACATCAATAATAACTACAACAATAAAACAACAAGGGCAACAAAAGGGAATAAATAAATATTTAAAAAATGATTCTGGGGTGGCGATGGGTACAGTTGGGTCCTGAAATATGACGTCAGAGGAGAACCTAGTGGAGGTTGTATTGTTATATGGAAATGTTATGCATGTACAAACTATTGTATTCTACTGTTGACTGTAAACCATTAGTTCCCCAATAAAGAAATTTTAAAAAAAGAAAGAAAGAAAGAAAAAGAAAGAAAGAAAGAAAGAAAGATAATTGGAGCAATTTGAAATACAAAGTGCAGTCTAGGGTCTGGGGGCACTTTCTTTTTTTCTTATCTATTTATTTTTTTAATTTAAAGAAAAACTTTTATTGGTGGTTAATGAATTACAGCACATTTATCTATACACGTGTATCATTTCTCTGGGGCCCCTATCATAGCACTTGACACTTCAGCTTAATTTGAGCAATTTTCACTACACTGAAAACCAAAATAAGAGACCAAATGGAAAGACTTGCTTTACAAACCTCCAGTGAAAAACTGTCAGCAGATAGTACTTTCCCAAAGAAATCCCCCTCATCTAAGGGAAGGATGTGGGTGGGAGTTTGGGCATTTTTCCCTGAGGTGGGGGGGGTGGGTATTAGGAGGAGGGGCAATGGGGTATGAAACTCAACTTCCTCCTTTGAACAGTATACTTGGCTCTGACAGCTAAGAGGCTAGCAGTTCTGCTGTGCTAAGCTACAGATGAACAAAAGAGGTAGAAACCAAAAAAAGAACAAAAAGACCAAAAAGACCAGTTAGTTAGCACAAGAAATTCACTTCTAGTATTCCAGGATGACTCAGGAGGATCCTTAGAGACTGCAGTTGTGTAAATCCCTTAAAGTAGGGAACAAAAAGCACTGCTTGGTTACAGCTGCCTTAATAGTTTCTCACCCTAAATAGTGGGGAATGGAGACTAGCAGGGCTGCCAAAGGTTCAGATATTAAATACTTTCTTTCCAAAGGGTACAGGAACATACTTTCAAAGGAACAAGTTTTCATGTCTTTATTTTCCATTCATATTCCTCCCTAAAACTGAAGTGTTTCAGATACAATGTGAAGTCCTGGCTTTTTTTCTTTTTCTTCTTTCTTTCTTTGTTTTAATTCAAAATTTCTATTAAAACATTAGTTTATATTCTCTCTCTCTCTCTCTCTCTCTCTCTCTCTCCCTGAGTGACCACAGCATCATTCAAGTTATTTGTGGTACTGGGGATTGAATTAAGGTTAGTCTATTTTGTCTCTTGTCTTTTCTCCCCCATTATTATATAAATTAACCCATTTATTACAGGCTGTAGTATTTCAGGTGGTAGTGCTTCTACTAGTCTTTGAATTCCTTCAGTCTTCTGGTGGCAGACTTTACTGTGACAGCAGAAGTGTTATTGTAGGTCCAGGCACCACCAGCTATGGTTTTTTTTTTTTTTTTTATTTAAGAAAGGATTAATTAACAAAACCATAAGGTAGGAGGGGTACAACTCCACACAATTCCCACCACCCAATCTCCATAAACCCCCCCCTCCCCTGATAGCTTTCCCATTCTCTATCCCTCTGGGAGCATGGACCCAGGGTCATTGAGGGTTGCAGAAGGTAGAAGGTCTGGCTTCTGTAATTGCTTCCCCGCTGAACATGGGCATTGACTGGTCGGTCCATACTCCCAGTCTGCCTCTCTCTTTCCCTAGTAGGGTGTGTCTCTGGGGAAGCTGAGCTCCAGGACACATTGGTGGGGTCTTCAATCCAGGGAAGCCTGGCCAGCATCCTGGTGGCATCTGGAACCTGGTGATTGAAAAGAGAGTTAACATACGAGGCCAAACAAATTGTTGAGCAATCATGGGCCCAAAGCTTGGAATAGTGGAGAGGAAGTGTTAGGGAGGTACTCACTGCAAACTCTAGTGTACTTCTGCTTTCAGGTATATATTTTGCAATAGTTTATGGATACGTGTGAACATAAGCTCTCTCTCACAGAAACTGGTGTATATCTAGGTTATGGGACTTTGTTAGAAAGTGAACCACCTGAGATGAAATTAGAGTGTACTATAAAAGGAAAGGTCTCACCCGAGTAATGAAGCTGAAGGGTTGTCATTCCACACGTGAAGTCTCTGGACACAGTCTGAGGTGAAGCATGTTGAGGTGGCAATCATTGCGTTGGTTAGGTTGTGATCAGTGGATGCAATATTATTTGGTATGGATTGGGAGAGGCATACGGGAAAGTGGGCCCTATCCAAGGGTTCCAGGACTGGGGGAAGTAGAGGCTCTATAGTGGAGATGTGAGGTTCCTGCTGTCTTAGGGTTCCAAAAGACAATGGATAGTTAATGTTATCATCACATTATTTGGTAATTGGGTTAACTTTGAAAAGTCCTTTTGTTATGGTTTGCTGTACAGTATCCAGTATCTTGTATATAGCTGTGCTATTGGCTGCTTCTAATCTACTTGGTCTAGGCTTTTGAGAGAGTCCGCATATCAAATACACAGCCTATATATTAAAAAGATTCAGTTTGTGTTTTGAAAAACTTTGAGACATACAATTGATTTTCCCCCTCTCATATTGATTAACTACTGATTTATATGTCTACATTTTGCTAGGAGTGTACATAAACACCATCCCCACCACCAAAAGACTGTGACCCATCCCTCCCACCCACTCCCACCCCCCACTGGCCCAGGAAGCTGAATGTCTACCCCTCACCACAGGGTTTTTACTTTGGTGCCCTACTTACAATTTGATCAGGTCCTGCTTTTAGTTTCCCTTTCAGATCTTCTTAGTCAACTTCTGTTGATGAGTGGGATCATCCCATACTCATCTTTATCTTTCTGACTTATCTTAGCTCACTTAACATAATTCCTTCTAGCTCTGTCCAAGATGGGTCAGAGAAGGTGGGTTCATTGTTCTTGATAGCTGCATAGTATTCCATTGTGTATATATATACCACAGCTTTCTCAGCCACTCATTTGTTGTTGGGCACCTGGGTTGCTTCCAGGTTTTAGCTATTATGAATTGCGCTGCTATGAACATAGGAGTACACACCTCTTTTTGGTTGGGTGTTATGGAGTCCTTGGGGTATAACCCCAGGAGAGGAATTACTGGATCATATGGAAGGTCCATGTCTAGCCTGGAAAACTCTCAGAAGACCAGCTATGGTTTTCATGCAGAAACCACAGCGCCAGATGTCCACAGGTCATCTCTTCATCTTGGTTTTGCCAGAGAAGGAGCAGGTGTATTTGGCATGCTGCCTGATCTCGATCTTCTTCACCATCTTCTGAAGGGAGGTGCCATAGTGGTCCGGTATTTACTGATGCTGTCATCTTCTTGGTATGATTGGCCATGGCGCCACAAACCAGGTCCAACCCCAGAGAGCTACCTTGTCTTTTTAAAGACTTACTTATTTTTATGAGAGAGAAAGACACACACACACACACACACACACACACACACACACACACACACGCAGAGGGAGAGAGAGAGAGAAACAGAGAGAGAGAGAGAACACAAGGACCTCTAAAGCATATGCTGTACTGAAAATCTAATTCTGAGTGTTACACATGTATCTACTGCTAAGTCACCCCCCCCAGGCCATAATTTTGTTTATCCAATCAAGAAACCACCTCAGTTTCATTGATCTTTTATACTGTCTTTTTTGAGCAATGTTTCACCTATTTTTTAAAAATATCTTATTTATTTTAATGAGAGAAATACAGAAAAAGAGAGAGATCAAAGCACTGCTCAGTTCTGGTTTATCGCCAGGGATTGAACCAGGGACCTCAGGGCTTCAGGCATAAAAGTCTTTTGTGGGAGTTGAGTGGTAGTGCAGCGGGTTAAGCGCAGATGGCACAAAACACAAGAACCGGTATAAAGATCCCAGTTAGAGCCTCCCCCCCACCTGCAGTGAAGCAGGTCTGCAGGTGTCTTTTTCTCCCCTCCATTTCCCATTCTCCTTTCCATTGTCTATCTTCCCCTCCTCTCTCCATTTCTCTCTGTCCTATCTAACCATGATGATAACAATAATAACTACAACAGTAAAACAACAAGGGCAACAAAAGGGAATAAATAAATAAATAAATAAATAAATATTTTTTAAAAAGAACTCTTTTAAAAAAATTCTTTCGCATAACCATTATTCTATCTCTCCAACTTCATTTATTTCTATTCTAATTATTATTTCCTAGTTTCTGCATACTTTTGGATTTATTTTATTTTTATAATTCCTTTAGGCATAAAGTTGATTGTGTAGTTGTGATGTTTCTTGTTCACTGAGGTATGTATGTATTACTATAAATTTATCTCCTGATACTGCTTTTGCTACATTCCATAGGTTCTGGTAACTTATGTTTTTGTTTTGTGTTCTTTTTTAATAAAATATATTATTTATATTTTTTATGAGAGAGAGAGATACAGAGAGAAAGAGGAGAGCACTGCTTAGCTCTGGCTTATAGTGGTGCTGGGGATTGAGCCTGGGACCTCAGAGCCTCTGTGGCATGAAAGTTTTTTGTATAACTATTTTGCATAACCCAGCCCCATGTTTTTGTTTTCATTTGTATCCAGATATATTTTAATTTCATTTGACTTCCTTGCTGAAGTTGTCTAATAGTTGTGGGTATTATGCTATCTAGTCTCCACAAATTTGCAATTTTCCTATCTTCTTAAGGTTAATTTCTAGTTCCATGCCATTATGATGGGAAAGATGATTGATATGATTTCAATCTTTATAGATTTTTAAGAGCTTGCTTTCTGTTACAGTATATAGTCTATTCATGAGGCTGTTTCATGTACACTTACCAAGAGTATATAGCAACCAAGGTAGTGGCACAATGGACAAAGTATTAGATTTTCAAGCATGAGATCCTGAGTTCAATCCCCATCATCACATGTGCCAGAATGATGCTCTAGCACTCTCTCTCCCTCTCTCTCAATAACAAATGAATTAATCTTTTAAAAATATATGCAAAGTTCATGTGGATCTCCCCATGAGCACACACTCTAATCTGTTTTCTCTTCTGTTATTTACTTCCAAATAAATCCAACTTGTTGCTGAAATTAAAAAAAGGAAGAATGTGTATATTGTTATTTCTTGATAAAAGTTATCCTTTTATGCCCTGAGTTAACCTAATCTGTCATTTAAAGTTGTTCCATTTAAAATATTTATCTATTTAAATTTTAAAACAATTTCTCTAATTTTTAAAGTTTTTTTATTATCTTTATTGGACAGAGACAGTCAGAAATCAAGAGGCAGGGGAGATAGAGAGGAAGAGAGACAGAGAGACACCTGCAGCCCTGCTTTCCCTCTGCAGGTGGAGTATTTTATTTTATTTTATTTTTTTTACCAGAGCACTGCTCAGCTCTGGCATATGATGGTGCTGGGAATTGAATCTGGGACCTCAGAGCCCCAGGAATCAGAGTCTCTTTGTATAACCATTATACTATATACCCCCACCCCAAGATTTATTTATTAATGAGAGAGAGAACTAGAATATCACTGGGGCACATTGGATGCTGGGGATTACACTTAGAACCCCGTGATTTTAAGTTTCTTGTTCTAGTAACTGCACCACCTCCCAAGACACTAGAGTTTAGTTTTGTTTTTAATATTTTTTCTATTTTATTTGATAGGACAGAAAGAAACTGAGAGGAGAGGAGGAGATAGAGACAGGAGAAAAAGATAGACACCTGCCAACTTACTTCACCACTGCTGAAGCACTACCCCACCACAGGTGGGGAGTGGGGGCTTGAACACAGGTCCTTGTGCACTGTAATATGTGCACAGAACAGAATGCACCATGAGCCAACCCCTACTATAGTTATTTTAATACTTCTTTCCTTTTAACCTTTATGATGAAAGTTAATATTTAATGCCATACTCTGAAATAATGCTGTGGTCAATTTTGTATGTCACCTTGATCAAAGTTTTGTGTAATTTCCTTTATTTGTTTGCTCTAGATATAAGAGCTCCTTTTAACTGATCTTTTTTTCATCTCTTTTTTTTCTCAATTGCCCTCCTCCCACTTGACCAAAAGGAAAATGTTTACCTCTCACTCTTCTCTAATCCTGCTAAATGGTTCATCGTTCTAGGATAGAAAAACCTCTGAAACATCAAAGGGACAATTCCACAGTTATTTTAATCCAGGAGCTATAGACACCTCTCTACTCCATTCTTTAAAGACAATTTTCTAATACAACTTCATTGCCTTTTAAAAAATATTTACTTACTTTTTTTATTATGGAAGAGGGAGACAGAGAGAGAGAAGGAGGAAAGGAAAAGGGAGAGGGAGAGGAAGAGGGAAGGGGAGGGGAGGGGAAGAGGGGGAGAGGGAAGGGGAGAGGAAGAGTTCAGAAGGAGATGGAGAGAGTGAGAAAGAAAGAGAAATAGAGATTGAACCTGAGATTGAACACTGCTCAGCTCTGGCATAACATGGTGCAGGGGACTGAATCTGAGACCTCTGGGGCCTCCAGCCCCCACCCCAACACTCCCACTGTAGTGCAGGGCTTATACATGGATAAGCACATGCCCTACCCCATGAGCTGTCCTCCATCCCAGTAAACTGTTTTTATTAAATAAGTGAATCCCAACCAAGTTAATTTTAGAGGTCTAATTTATCTTATTAAACAATTTATTTGGACCAGGTAGTGGCACACCAGGTTAAGTACATGTATTAGAATGCTCAAGGATCCAGGTTCAGAGCCCCTAAGCCCCACTTGCAGAGAGAAAACTTTGGGAATGGTGAAGTAGTGTTGCAGGTGTCTCTCTGTCTCTCTCCCTCCCTATCTTCTCCTTTCCTCTCGATTTCTGGCTGTCCCTATCGAATAAATAAAGATAATAAAAAATAAAAATAGAAACAATTTATGAAGTAGGCAGTAACTTACTAAGAATAAAATCAGTACAAGAAATTGTACAAAGTGAAAGAGTTTCATATCCAAAAAAGGTTGAAACAAGGCTTTCAACAAAAGAATATTGTTACCCCTCATTAACATAAAAAGAATGAAAAAGTAGGCCTGGGACAAGTGAAAATCAAACATGTGTCTATACACACACACACATACACACACACACACACACAGACACACACACACACACACACACACACACACACACAGACACAGACACTTTTTGGCAAAGTCATCTTACCACAGAAGGGATCTCATAATGAAGATTATGTCACTCGTGCTGACCAGAAACTTCAGGTGGATTCTTCTTGATATTTCTACTTTTGAAAGAGGCTAAAACAGCAGTTAGGTTAGGTATTAAGTCTTGGAATGAATAACTCCATTTTTTTAGAGGGGTCTTTTTTTTTTAACACTTCTTTTCATTGAATTATATGAAAACAAGATTAGGTGGAAGTAGAATAGAACTATGATTTCTGGGCAGGGAAATAGCATCATAAATAACAAAACAGATGATTTGAAAGGAAGAAAGGAAGCAAAATAAATTTTCTAACTTAGTTTGGTCATGAATTAGCTAAATCAATGTTGGTAGTAACAAATTAATATGATATCTATATTCCTTTGAATCCACTTAAGAGTGACTTCTCAGTTCTGTTGTATAATATTTTCAAAATTTATAAGATGACTGTATTTTACAACTATTTATATGCTTGTAGATTACAGCTCTAGGCAAAGGGAAAATCTATAAAGGTTGACTCAGTACCACTCTATGACTCTTCCAGGACAAAGCCAGACCAGTTTTCTGTTTCCTCCTTAGGCACTTGCATCCCTACTTCCAGCAACCAACTCATTGTGGAGTCACAGAACCATGGGTGATTACCTGGCTCAGTACCTGGATAGCTTAGGGCAGGTTGCTTAACCTCTCAGTTTTTTAATCTATAAAAGAGATATAATATTCACTGCTTATTTCATTCCTATTACTACTACTTTTTAATTTAGTTAAGTTAGCTTTACAAGTGCTTAGCAATGGAAGGCATGTTCCTGTACTTGAATTCTCATTTAACAGAAAAGGGAGAATGAGAAAGAGAGGTTAAGCCTGATGTCAAATGTTATGTAATTGGTCATTTGCAAGGGATTGGGACGCTCAAATAATCAAATTTAGCTTACCCACCTTCAATTTCTGGGCAGTGACTCAGACTGAAGGAATGAAGTCTAACATTTTTTTCCTGATACTGTCATTGAAGACAATTCATTCTTTTAATTTTATTTTACTTTATTCCATTTTTTAATCAGAGCATTGCTCAGCTGGTTTATGGTGATGCTAGAGATTGAAGCTGGACCCCAGAAATTTAAGCATAAAAGTCTTTTGCATAATCACTATGCTATCTCCCTGACCCAATAATTCATTTAAAAAAAATTGTGAGCAAGAGAGACTGTAATTCCACAAGGCATACAATCTACCACTGACTCGTCTTCCTCACCCAGAACAGTCTATTGTTTTATGGCTTTTCATTAAGCACTGTCTTGAAGCTTCTGTAGCCAGAGTAGGGAACCTAAGATTAAACACTAAGGTCTCAAGTCCTCATGTCCTAAGTCTGGGCTCTACTGATAAAAAACAGTCTAGATACCCACTAAAATTAGCACTTCTCACTTCATCACTAACTCCTACATACCTTCATTTTAAAATAATTTGTTAATTTGATGGAACTTTAGAAGTAAGGCAGCCTTCCTTTGAGGTCATGAGCCTTCCCATAAGTCATTCTGCAGTGAGGGTTCATGTCTTTCTTGTTGGATCTCCTCCATTTTGATGGAGAACAAGGTTAATTGGCATTGTTACCCTGAAACAAAGGCAGGTGATTAATAGGTTAAAGGAGTGAGTAACAGGAGGTATTTCTGTCTTAGTTGAGTAATTATATTTAAACTTAACATTTGTGACCTCTTTTGACTAGAAATAATAAAGTTTAATGGCCTGAGGGGGAGGAGGGTGGCACATTGGTAAAGTACTGGAGCTTCAGGTTGAGGTTCTCAGTTTGATCCCCAGCATCACATGTGCCAGAATGATACTCTATTTCTCTCTCTCCTTCTCTTCCTTTCTCTCATAAATAAGTGAATAAATCTTTTTAAAAAATAATTATTATAATAAATTTTGTGGTCTAGGAGGTTGTGCAGTAAGTAGAAGACAGGCCATAAATGCAACAAAATAGTCCAGACTTGGGCTTGGGAGATAGCATAATGGAAGTAATGTGGTATTGCATGTTTGATGCCCTAGAGGTTCCAGGTTCAGTCCTTAATAACACTATATGCCAGATCTGAGCAGTGCCCTGGTCTCTTTCTCTCTCTCTCTCTCTCTCTCTCTTTCTCTCTCTCTCTCTCTCATTCTCTTTCTCTTTCTCATGTAAGTTAATAAATTCTTATAGAAAAAAAGGGGCATTTGGGTGTTGGTGCTGCACTTGGGTAAGTGCACATATTATCAGGCACAGGGACACAGATTCAAACTTCTGGTCCCTACCTGCAGGGAAGATGCCTCATAAATGATGAAGCAGGACTGCAGCTGTCTCTCTCTGTCTCTCCCTCTCTATCTCCTCCTCCTTCTCAACTGCTCTTTGTTCTATCAAAATAAAGTAAAAAAAAGAAAAGAAAAGAAAAGAAAAGAAAAGAAAAGAAAAGAAAAGAAAAGAAAAGAAAAGAAAAGAAAAAAGAAACTTGTGGGAGTGGGGCGGTAGTGCATCGGGTTAAGCGCATGTGGCACAAAACACAAGGACCGGCATAAGGATCCTGTTGGAGGCCCCTGGCTCCCCACCTGCAGAGAAGTCCTTCACAAGTGGTGAAGCAGGTCTGCAGGTGTCTGTCTTTCTCTCCCCCTGTCTTCCCCTCCTCTTTCCATTTCTCTCTGTCCTATCCAACAACGAAGACAACAACAAGAATAATGACTAAAACAATAAAACAACAAGGGCAACAAAAGGGAATAAATAAATAAATTTTTTTAATTAAAGAAAAAATAAAAAAAACTAGTCTTTTAAAAAAAATGGTCTGGGAGGTGGTGCAGTGGATAGAGAATTGGACTCTAAAGCATAAGGTCCTGAGTTCAATCCCTAGTAGCATGTATACCAGAAGGATGTCTTATTCTTTCTCTCTCTCTTCTCCTATCTTCTTCATAAATCAATAAACAAAATATTAAAAAATAAGAAGAGAAAAAAGTATTCAGAATTATTTGTCTATAGAAAAAAACAGAACTCTGTATTTCAGCCCTTTGTGTAAATGGAAAAGCTTCATTTTGCAATACTGTACAATATGAGAAATCCACACATAGCATTCCACCTTTTCCCACCTAATGTTTGTTTAAGACTCTCCAGTGGGGAGGTGGAACTCCAGACCCCTCACCTCTTGTTTTGTTATCTCTTCCAGCCTAAGGAGTATGCGTGGTACCTCCATTCTCATTCATCCCGTCAAAGGACTCTAGCTTCTCCCTAAGAAATTCAGTCTTGTGTTTCCTTTCATGTTTCCATGTTTTCATGTTTCCTTTATATGGTTCTTAGATCCCTGGCCAAAGTGGTTGGTACTCTGGTCTCTCTCTCTCTCTCTCTCTCTCTCTCTCTCTCTCTCTCATCTCTCCCTCCCTCAAGGGTTAAGTCTTTTATTTTTTCTTTTGCATCTAAGGACAGGCAAAATCGCTCAACTGATAGTACATCTTCTTTGTCATGGGTACAATCCAGGTTTGAGCCTGGGCTTCATTGCACTGGAGAAAGTTTCTATGTTGTGGTGTTCTCTGTCTTTATCTGAAAAAGTTATCCCAGAGCTATAAAGCCTGGTGCTGAACAAAACTTTTTTTTTTTTGCTTCTATACAATATCATGCACATGCAACACCAAGGATCAAACTTAGGACCTCATGCTTGAGGATCCAACACTGTGTCACCTCTTGAACTACTTATAATTTCTTTCTTTTTTTTTCTGCCTCCAGGGATTTTGCTGGGGCTCAGTGCCTGCACTACACACCCACTGCTCCTGGAGGCCCATTTTCCCATTTTGTTGCCCCTTGTTGTTGTTATTGTTGCTGTTGCTGGATAAGACAGAGAGAAATTGAGAAAGGAGGGGAAGACAGAGATGGAGAGAGAAAGATAGCAGACCTGCTTCACTGTCCATGAAGTGATCCACTGCAGGTGGGAGCCAGGGCTCCAACTGGGATCCTTATGTGGGTCTTTGTGCTTCACACCATGTGAGCTGAGCTACTGCCCACTTCCCTACTTACAATTTTTTGACATAGAATTTCTGAGTATATGTTATGTTTCATAATTGAGTAGTCTGGGGGACTCAAGTAAACACAGAAGTAAACACACATAGTACAAAACGCAAAGGCCCGCACAAGGATCCAGGTTCTTGTCCCCACTCCCCACCTGCAGGGGGGATGCTTCACGAGTGATGAAGCAGGTCTGTAGGAGTCTGTCTTTCCCTCTCCCTCTCTATCTTCCTTTCCCCTCTCAATTTCTCTCTGTCCTATCGAATAAAATGGGGAAAAAAAAGAAGAAAATGGTGGCCGAGAGTGGTGGATTCATAGTGACAGTATTGAGCACCAGCTAAACCTAGAGGAAAAATAATTAACCAATTAATTAAAAAAAAAGAATTGAGTAGCTTTAGCAAGCATATTTGAGGTAGCCCTGAAACACAAAAAACTGGATAAACTTGTTCTTACTTTACAAACTGAAGTAGGTTTCCTCTTAGAAGAGTGGTAAAAGCCACCTTTTCAATGGATAAGTCTTTAAAAAATTAAAAGTGAAAACCTTTCTTTAATGTAAGTTGAAATAATATTTGGAATTAAAACACATGAGATTTTGTTGTTGTTGTTGTTTGTTTGTACTGAAATAACTCTTTTTAGAAAATGTGGGCTCCTGCAAAGAATCATTTCTTTTTTAAAAAAATATTTTATTTATAAAAAGGAAACAATGACAAAACCATAGGATAAGAGGGGTACAACTCCACACAATTCCCACCACCAGACCTCCATATCCCATCCCCTCCCCTGATAGCTTTCCTATTCTTTAACCCTCTGGGAGTATGGACCCAGGGTCATTATGGGATGCAGAAAGTTGAAGGTCTGGCTTTTGTAATTGCTTCCCACTGAATATGGGCATTGACAGGTCGATCCATACTCCCAGCCTGTCTCTCTCTTTCCCTAGTGGGGAAGGGGTCTGGGGAAGCAGAGCTCCGAGGCACATTGGTGGGGTTGTCTGTCCAGGGAAGTCTGGTCGGCATCATGCTAGCATCTGGAACCTGGTGGCTGAAAAGAGAGTTAACATACAAAGCCAAACAAATTGTTGACCAATCATGGACCTAAAGGCTGGAATAGTGCAGATGAAGTGTTGGGGGGGGGGTTTTTCTCCATTTTATAGATAGCTAGTAGGCATATTTTAGTTATATTTCAAAGGGCCTGTAGCTATACTAGTGTCTTTTTTTTTTTTTTTTTGCCTGAATCTGAAATTTGATATGCAGGTGGAACCAAGTTATTGTCTGGGGAGGTGATGTCATGGCTGGGAAAAGGACCAGAAAGCTGGATCAGGGAAGAAAGTAGCTCCCTAATATGGGAAAGGGGTATAAGTATTGTTGACTGTAAACCCCATCAATTTGATGTGATCTGGGGCCCATAATTTGCTTAAGAGCTTAAGAACTCTGCATCCCTGTAGATCTGAGCTCACATTCTGTGTTCATGAGTAGGAACATTCCATGCTGCCCCAGTATCAACCCATCTTCCTCAGTTGTAGCATAGAGTATGTTTTCCATCCTCCCTTTGGAGGATGGAACATTCTCTACCACTGTTGATGCAAGTTGAGGGCAAGGTCCTATGGGAGCCCCCAAAGGGGTCTATTTTGTTGTTCCTGATAGAAATGACCGGTAACATTGGAGAAAGGGATTTATTTGAGTTCTAGGCCCATCATGTCTGTTTGGGAATCTCAGGATTCCCCGATTAGGGCCCCAGCTGGTGGAATGGCCTAATAGCAAATAAAGAGTCATCGTTAAAGTATGCCAGTCTCTTGCCCTTATTCAGCTTTTGCAGTCCTTGCTTTGCTAAGGTTAGCTTTGGAGTGAGTGAGAGAACTGTATTAAGAAGTAGATAAGGAGGGTATCTAAGTCTAAGCGGACGCTATTTCATTATGAACTTCTTCTTCTTCTTCTTCTTCTTCTAGCGTTTGCCTTTCTTCTGTAGCCAGTCAACAGCGTCAGGTTGAGCCTGATGTAAAGTTTCGAGACCTCCTTTGAATCTGGAGAGGTGGCAGTCATTGACTATGTGGGTCATAGTCTGTCTGTAGCCACAGGGGCAGTTCGGGTCGTCTCTGGCTCCCCAGCGATGGAACATAGCGGCGCACCGGCCATGGCCTGTTTGATAGTGATTGAGGAGGGCCCAATCATAACGTGCTAGGTCAAAGCCGGGTTGACGCTTGCAGGGGTCTGTGATGAGGTGTTTGTTCTTTACCTCAGCTGACTGCCAACTCTGTTTCCAAGAGTCTGGAACAGAGAAGTTCAGTGTAGGCGTAGGGGACCAGATTGGATGACGAGACATCAAGCGTTGAACTTGATACTGACTCACTACAGACTGTTGTGTACTTTTGCTTTCAGTTACATATTTTGCCCTAACTTATGGATACATATGAACATATGCTCTATCTAACGGGACCTGGCCTATATCTAGGTTTTGGGACTTTGTTAGGAAGTGAACCTCCTGGAATGGAGTTAGAGAATACCATGAAAGGAAAGGTCTCACCCGAGTGATGAGGGTGAAGGGTTGGTATTCCATGCCTGATGTCTCTGTGCACAGTCTGAGGTGAAGCATGCTGAGATGGTACTCATTGCGTTGATTAGGTTTGAATAGGCGGATGCGATATCATTTGGTCTGACTTGAGAGAAGCATGCAGGGAAGTGACCCCCACCCCAGTGGGGCCAGGATTGGGAGAAACATAGGCTCTACAAAGGAAGCAGAAGATCCCTGTTGTCTTAGAGTTTAAGAAGACAATAGATTGTTATTTCAATAATCACATTGTTTGGCAATTGGGTGAACTTTGAAAAATCCCTTTGTTAGGATTTGCTGTATCATACACACCATTACCATATTTTATGTCCTTTGACATTATTTGCATAAGCTATGCCACCGGTTGCTTTTGTTCTCCCTGGACTAAGCTTTTAATAGAGTCAACATATGTATTAAAAAGACTGAGTCTGTGCTTTAAAAACTTTGAGACATTCAGTTTTTCCCCCTCTCATATTTCTTAGAGATTTATATGACTACAAATTAATAGGAGTGTACATAAACACCATTCCTACCACCAAAAGCATGTGTCCCATCCCATCCCCCACACCATCCTCCCCCCGCCCCATGAAGCTGAGCATCCACCCTCACCCTCACCCTCAACCTAGGGTTTTTACTTTGGTGCCCTACTACAAATTTAGTCAGATCCTGCTTTGAGTTTCCCTTTCTGTTATTCTTTCTCAACTTCTGTTTATGAGTGGGATCATCCCATACTCATCTTTATCTTTCTGACTTAGTTCACTTATAATTTCTTCTAGCTCCATCCAAGATTGGTCAGAGAAGGTGGGTTCATTGTTCTTAATAGCTGCATAGTATTCCACTGTGTATATATACCACAGCTTTCTCTCATCTGTTGTTGGGCACCTGGGTTGCTTCCAGGTTTTAGCTATTACGAATTGTGCTGCTATCAACATAGGTGTACACATATCTTTTTGATTGGGTGTTATGGAGTCCTTGGGGTATTTCCCCAGGAGAGGAATTACTGGGTCACATGGAAGGTCCATGTCTAGCCTTGTGAGAGTTCTCCAGACTGCTCTCCGGAGAGGCTAAACCAATTTACATTCCCACCAGCAGTGCAGAAGGGTTCCTCTGTCCCCACAGCCTCTCCAACATTTGTTGCTGCTATCCTTTTTGATGTATGCCATTCTCACAGGAGTGAGCTGGTATCTCAGTGTTGTCTTTATTTGCATTTCTCTGACAATCAGCAACCTGGAGCAGTTTTTCATATGTTTGTTAGCCTTTTGGATCTCCTCTAGGTGAATGTTTTGTTCATATCTTCTGCCCATTTTTGGATGGGGTCATTTGCCTTTTTTGTTGCTAAGTTTGATGAGCTCTTTGTATATTTTGGTGATTAGTCTCTTGTCTGATGTATGGCATGTGAAGATCTCCCATTCTGTGAGGGGTCTCTTTGTTTGTGTGATAGTTTCTTTGGCTGTACAGAAGCTTTTCAATTTGATGTAGTCCCATTGGTTTATTTCTGCTTTAGTCTTCCTTGCAGTTGGGTTTGTTTCATCAAATATGTCCTTAAGGTTTAGGTGGGAAAGTGTTCCACCAATGTTTTCCTCTAAGTATTTGATAGTTTCTGGTCTAACATCCATGTCCTTGATCCAGTCAGATCCCAACACAGACCATAGTAATTGCTCTAAAAACACTTCTTTAGTCACACCATTCTTCAAAGCTACAAATTTGTGACACAGAATTAAATATAGGCTTCTTAAACTCACCAGTGCAAGCCCCATTTATTATTTCCTAACCTGTGCGAGTGCAAGTGCTGAGCTCACTCCACCAAACTCATCCTGAGTTTAGGTTTCCTTACCTTTTCTTTCCTTGCTCCTTTCCTCTTGTTCCTTCCTATCTCAAGCAATGCTCTTCCCTTTTATAGCTTTCTGGGACCATCTCCTAATTCTCTCAGCATTCTCTCATCTGAAACTTAGAGTACTTGACATTTGCTGCCTAAAATTAAGGTTTTCTGAATAAAGGAAAAAAAGAACAGGAAGAAAGAAAGAGAGACACAGAACAAAAGAAAGAAAGAAAGAAAGAAAGAAAGAAAGAAAGAAAGAAAGAAAGAGGAAAGGAAGGAAGGAAGAGGGATAAGACTTTCATGCCTGAGGCTCTGAAGTCTTAGGTTCAGTTCTCCACACCATTATAAATCAGAGTTGAGCAGTGTCCTGATTTTTAAAAAATAAACAAATTTAAAAATCAAAAATAAATTTTAAACAGTTATAAGATTCTTAACTCGGTTGTACTTTTTTTTTTTTCAGTTGTACTCTTTATACCTTCTACCAACACTTAATATACACTCAAGAAGTAACTGTGGGGGCCCATGAGGCAGTACAGTGAGCAAGGCACTGAACTTGGAAGCACAAGGTCCTGAGTTCAATCCCCTGCATCTCATGTGTCAGAGTAATGCTCTGGTTCTCTCTCTCTCTCTCTCTCTCCCCACCCTCTTCTTTTCCCTTTCCTCTTTCCCTCATTCCCTCTATTCTTCTGTCTTGTGTAAGTAAATAAAGTTTTTAAAAAGAAGTAATTGTGGTAGTGCAGTGGATAAAACACTCATCTTGAAAACATGAGATGCCAAATTTGAAACCTAGAATCACATATGCCGGAGTAATGCTGGTTCTCTCTTGTTAATAAATTAAATGTTAAGGTTTTCTTTTTAAAAAAGAGAGAGAGAGAGAGAGACTGCTAATTGAATCACAGCTGGATAAATTTCCTGTCTCCTCAAGACCTTAATCATATTTGTTCAATTAACATATACCCCTCCAAGTGAAATAATTGATTCTTCCTATGTTACTGAACAGAAAGCTCTGGTCTGGAATATAAAAAATAATTGATCCAGTGGACAGTGAAATGGATTAATTGATAGACTTGATTAATTGATGGACTTGAGTACCTGAACTTCTCAGTTTCATCTCCAGCATTTCATCTACCAGAGTAGCTCTCCAGTATCTTTCTTCCTATCTATCATCTGTCTTCTGTCTCTGTATCTGTATCTTTCCCCTCTCCTCTTCTCTCTGAAACTCTCTTACATGTAATAAATAAATCTTTTAAAAACAATAATTGATCCAGATGGGATTTTGAGGTGGAGGTGGGGACTACAACGGCAGACAATGTGGAAACTTCCAGACCAAAGAAACAGCAGTGACTCTGCTTGTCATTCTCCTGTCTGTTTATTCTTTCATGTCTCAAGGCAATGATGACAGCCTGGAATGTATTAACCTCTGAATACTAACTGTAACTTTCTTGGCCTGAGCTGATGCACTAAGTCTCTACTTCTTTCCTCAGACAATTTTTTTAAAAAGCAAAGAGAGAATTTACCACCAACACCCAGAGAATTTCACAGCAATGTAAAATAAAACATAGTTTTAAAATACAATGCTTTTCTTCTCTGAAGATACCCAGGATGATCTGTCTCTGCTGTTTTTCATCATGTAAATTGCTTTGCTTGAAAAGCAAGTGGAGATAAATATAGCAGCAGTATCCCTGATGTAACATTTTCTGACCTGGCCTGGACATGTCCTTGACATTGTCCTTTAGAAAGGAAAAAGAAGAGAGAATGTATCCTTGCTACTGTGTGTATAACAGAAACACCTTTCCCCAGCCATTATGACACAGAGGGACTAATGAGTATAAAGAATAAAAATAAAGAAGTGACAGATGTTAATGATGTTTCAGGTTTTCTGTGTTTGGCTACCTCTGGGCAAGCAGGCTGGAACTGGAGCTCGAGCCAGTCAATCAACACTCCTTCCCAAGGTGGAGGTGGCCACATGCCCTGCACTGGACACCACATGAGGATCTACTTCCAGCCCTGCCTGTTACATTTTGAAAAGTAACCTGCCAAAAATGTCTTGTGGTTTACAGGCTCCCACTTCCTCCTCATTCTTTCCAGTCTCTCTTTTCTTGAGAGAGAATAATGATAATAATGCAACTTTAATCTATATAATTGGGTTTTTTTTTCCAGTGAGAGAACTGGGTCCTGGGTCTTGGAAGAGTTAAGTGAGTGGCTGGGAACTGGGAAGCATGCAGGGCAGAGAATGGCTCAGAATTCTCTTCTCTGTAGTGTTTGACTTTTTACAGTGAGAATAATGGTAATAAGTACAGAATGGTACTTATTATAATGGTATTGATTATAAGCACAGAGGAGAGGGAAGGAGAAAGGTAGAAAGGGAGGCAGGCAGGAAGGAAGGGAGAAAGGAAAGAAGGGAAGAAAAAAGGAAAGTAGGAAGGAAGACACCCACAGACAGACACCCATGGACAGACAGATAACCACAGATAGACACCCGTGAACAGATACTCACAGATGAACACACAACACCCATAGACAGAAACCCACGGACAGATAGACACCCACAGACACAAATCACCCACAGACAAGACATCCAAGGACAAACACCTACCACCGTTGAACACACAACACCCAAACACACACAACAGAGCCAAAACTGGCATTCTGCAACAAGGTCCTGGAAAAGTTTACCTAGTTCCCACCTAGAAAAACAGAGGTCTCTCTGTAATTCAAGCACAACTTAGAAGCCAGATAAATTCATGGCCTGGGTACCTCCACCTGGTACAGAAAAACAACCACACAGCTCATATTGTGCTTCACAGTTTATAAAGTACTATGAGAAAGATCTTCTAGAAGATCTGAGTAACATGCCAGTTTCAGAAAGTTTCTGTGTTTGTTTTTGGTTTTATTTTACTTTATCTTATTGGGGGAGGGTTAATGAATTATAGTATATTTTTCTAAATATGTATATGGTTTCCCAGTTCTGCATAACAGGTATCTGCTACATACTTTCAAAAAAATTGTTTATCCTCTTTTGTTGCCCTTGTTGTTTTATTGTTGTAGTTATTATTGATGTTGTTGTTGTTGGATAGGATGGAGAGAAATGGAGAGAAGAGGGGAAGACAGAGAGGGGGAGAGAAAGACACCTGCAGACCTGGTTCACCACCCGTGAAGTGACTCCCTTGCAGGTGGGGAGCCGGGGTTCAAACCGGGATCCTTACACCGGTCCTTGAGCTTCCCACCACATGCGCTTAACCCACTGCGCTACTGCCCAACTCCCAACTTTTTTTTTTTTTTTTTTTTTTTTTTTACCAGAACACTGCTCAGCTCTGGCTTATGGTGGTGGTGGGAACTCAACCTGAGACTTTGGAACCCCAGGCATGAGAATTTATTTGCATAACCATTATGCATCTACCCCCACCCCTCTGTTACATACTCTTACCCCCGCCATCACGGACCCCAAACCTCCAGTCCCCCCAGAACTTCTGTTCCATTCCCTCCCCAGTGTCTCTTGCTTTTGTGCAGTATACCACCCTCAATCCAAGTTTCATCCCGAGTTCTCCCTTTCTAACTCTGTCTCTGAAGTTCCACCTACATATGGAGTCATCCCCTATTCATCCCCTCTCTTCCTGATTTATTCCTCCTAACACTTTTCCTTCTGCTTCCAGTGAAGATAAGGCAGAAATGAAGATTTAGAGTTTCTGTTCTGGTATCTAAGTCTTTGATAGTTGGCCTTGGTTCACAATCATTGGTCATATCACTCTGTCTTTCCTGCACTCCCTTTTCCTATGTTTGCTCCTTTTGTTGCTGTTTTTTGAATTCCCATTTCTATTCTATCACAGATTACCTCATTTGGAGTTACAGGTTTTTTAGTTCTTCTCCTGTAAGCCTCCTTTCAGTAATTATTACAAGACAGTGTTGCTGGTAGTGAATTCCTTTAGTTTCTGTATGTTTTGGAGGCTTCTGATTTCTTCTTCATATTTAAAGGGAAGTTTGGCAGGGTAGAGTACATATAGCTGATAATTTTTTTAAAAAGATTTTTACTTATTTATGAGAAAAATAGGAAAGAGAAAGAACCAGACATCTCTCTGGCACATGTGCTGCTGGAGATCGAACTTGGGACCTCATGCTTGAAAGTCCAAAGCCTTATCACTGCACCACCTCCCAGACCACAGCTGATAATTCTTATGTCCTAATACTGTAAAAATGTCATTCCATGCCCTTCTTGCTTCTTGGGTTTGTGTTGAGAAGTCTGGTGAGAGCCTGATGATTTTGCTTCCATATGTCAACTTCTTCCTTTATCTTGCAACCTGAAATATTTCATCCTTGTCTTTACTATTGGAAAGTGTTACTATTATTTGTCTTGGCATTGACTGTTTGTGATTCAGTAGTTTTGATTTCCATTCAGCTTCCTCTATTTCTATATTTTGACCATTGCCCCGGTGTGCAAAATTTTCTGCACTAATTTCTTTAAATATGCTCTCTGCTCCTCTCTCCTTTTCATCTTAAAGTTTTCAATTTTTTTGTTTGTTTCATTGCCACCAGGATTATCACTGGGTCTCAGTACCAACACTACAAGTCTACTGCTCCCAGTGGCCATCTTGCCTCCTCTCTCTCTCTCTCTCTCTCTCTCTCTCTCTTTCTTCTTCTCCCCTTTCTTTTTTTATTTGATAGGACAGAGAGAAATTGAAAGTGGAGGATAGATAGAGAGAGGGAGAGAGAAAGATAGACACCTGCAGATTTGCTTCACCACTTGTGAAGTATTTTCCCTGGGGGTGAGGAGCAGGAGCTCAAACCCAGGTCATTTCCCATGATAGTCTGTATGCTTAACTGAGTATGTCATTTCCCAGCCCCTCCTCCCAAAGTTTTTTCAAATTTTCAGTAACTTGCAAATTTTTTCTTCTTATGGAGTTTGCTATTTCACAGAGAATTTCTTCATTTTTCATAAGCCTTTCTTCTTTAGCAGCTTTGTACTCTAAGAGTGTGGGGGTTTTATCTTCTAGCTCTGCTATTCTATCTTCAAGCTGATTTATTCTGGATACAAAGCCTATTTTATTTTTTTCTTCACTGGAGGGAATTAATGGTTTATAATTAACAGTAAAACACAGTAGTTGGTACATGTGTAAGACTTCTCATCTTTCCACATAACACTCTGATCCCCCACCTAAGTCCTCCTCCACCATCATGTTCTGGGTTCTAAACACTTCTCCCTGCCCTAGAGTCCTTTACTTTGGTGCAATGTTCCACCAACACCTCTTATATAGGCCTTTGTGCTGTCCAGGGTTTCCTTTAATTCCAGAACTTCTTTTCAGAGTTCTCTTAGTGAATTTCCTAGTTCTTTGGTGAGGAGTTCTCTGGACTCCTTAATTTGTGTTTGTATGTTATGGTTGGTGGCATGGATTGTCTCCATAATTAGTTTTCTGAATTCAACCATATATATTTCCTAAGTAATGTTGAGCTTTTGAGTTTTTATCCATGTTTTGGTTGGGTGTGGTTTTTGCTGTTTATCTGACAGGTGGCGCTGTGGCTGTATTGTTTATAAGTGGTAGTATGACGGGGACAAGGGAGAGCCTTCCTGCTATTCAGTGGAATGTAGGCATTCAATAAGGCTCTGGCTGCTTCCCATGACTGAGATTCCAGCTCCTGATCTGAGATGAGTGGTGTGGATGTCCTTGCCCATGGCCTGGGACCTGGCTGTGCTTGCCTTTTTCAGACACCACTGCTGCCCACTGCTTGGTGCCAAGCCCACGCTTCAAAATGGCTCAGTCTGCTTTCCCCAGGATGCTGGTATAGCTCTGACTTCAAGCCACCTCTGCCCTACATTGCTCACCCCTTTCCATATGCCCATTTTCATACACCTGCCTTTTGGCAAGTTTCCTCTAACTTTGTAGATTGTGTTATAAGGTTCTAAGTTGCCTTATTTCTCTCTTTCTTTCTTTCTCTCTCTCTTTCTACTCTTTAATTAATTAATTTATTTATTTATTTATTTTTACTATTTTATCCGTTTTTCTCCCTGAAGTAATTCTCCATTTTACAATTCTAAAAGCAAACTAAGAATAGCAATGGAGGAGCATAGGACTGCAGGTCCTGCATTCAATCTCTTGTAACACATATGACAAAGCAAAGCTTTGGTTTCTCTATCTGTCTATCTCTCTTTAATAACATGAATATTTGCAATATTTTATTTTATTTATTTATGTTTCTGGATTTTTGTTTTGTTTTGTTGTTGTTTGGATAGAGACAGACAGAAATTTGGTAGGAGGGAATTAAGATACCTGGGGCCAGTAGGTGGTGCACCTGGTTGAATGCACATGGTACAATGCACAAGGACCTGAATTTGAGCACCCAGTCCCTACCTGCAGGAAGAAAGCTTTGTGAGTGGTGAAGCAGGGCTGCAGGTCTCTGTCTCTCTCCCTATCACCTGCTTCCCTCTCAATTTCTGGCTGTCTGTATCCAATAAATAAATAAAGATATTTTAAAAAATTATCCTTATTTATTGGCTAGAGACAGCCAGGAATTGAGAGGAAAGGGGGTGATAAAGATGGGAGAGAGACAGAGAGACACCTGCAACACTGTTTTACCACTTGCAAAGCTTTCCCCCTGCAGGTGAGGACTCGGGGCTTGAACCAGGTCCTTGCGCATTGCGACATGTGTGCTCAACCAGGTGCGCCACCACCCAGCCCCTTAAATAAAGGTAATATTAAAAATTTTAAAAAGAAAGAAACAGGGGACAGGTGGTGGTGCTCCTGGTTGAGCATACATGCTACAATGCACAAGGATCCAGGTTCAAGCCCCCGGTCCCCACCTGCAGGAGGAAAACTTTGCTAGTGGTGAAGTAGTGCTGCAGGTATCTGTCTCTCTGTTTCTTTCCCTCTCTATCATCCTCTTGATTTCTGGCTGTCTCTATCCAATAAATAAAGATAATAAAAAAATTTTTTAGAAAGAAAGAGAGAAAGGAAGAAAGGAAGGAAGGAAGGAAGGAAGGAAGGAAGGAAGGAAGGAAGGAAGGAAGGTACCTGCAGCACTGCCTCACCACATATGAAGCTTCCCCCCTGCAGGTGGACATCAGGGGTTTGAACCTGAGTCCTTGCATGTAGTAATGTGTATACTTAACAGGATATGCCATCACCTAACCACTCCTTTTTTTTTTCTTTATGAAAAAAAATTGAATAAGGAAAAAAGAGCACTAACATAACTGGGGAATCCATTATGTCTATACACCAGGCATGTACATCTTTTTTTTTCTCACTTTCACAACCCCCCACTAGAAATAAGGATTATTTTCATTGTTAAAGAAAATGGAGCTTACATACAAAGCAGTGTATCCAGGATTACACAGTAACAAAGGGGCAGAACCAAAAGTTGAACCCACACTCTTTAACCCTTGATCTAATAAATGCATTCTCCTCAGTCCCTCTAGAGGAATCCCAACACCAGAGCATTTTACATGCCTTGAAGAAGGTCATGTAGCTTGTAAATATCAGGTCTGGCATCTGGCTGTAATTCTGATATTAAACTCAAGGCAGAGAGTCTCCACTAAACAAGATGTGATAGGAAACAAAAAGTGCAGCGGAAGAAAATGAGATGGTGCACACAAAATGACCTATTTATATTAGATTAGCAAACTCGGATTGGGGGTGGTTGCTAAGAGAAATCCCTACGAAAATGGCACTTTATGAAATTACAAATCAAATTAACAAGAAGGGTATGAAATGAAGCAATCCAGGAGACTAAAAGATTTCTAATTCCAGATGCTGAAAGAAAGTAAAAGAAATTACCAGTATGAATACAAATCACAAATGAAATACTATCAACTTATTAATGGCAGAGAAAGTGTCAAAAGATCAAATATATTTGTTTTCTTTTAAAATATTTACTTATTTATTTGTGTATTTATTTATTAATGAAAGAGAGAGAATAAGAAGGAGAAAGAACATGCAATGTCAGAGATGAAACTCATATGAATCTAATGCTTTACTCACAGTGTTATTTAACTGGACTACTGCATTATTTTCAAGTGTAACAATAACTCCCTAAAAATATTTTATTATGTATTTATATTTCTATTTATTTTACCAGAGTACTGCTCAGCTTTGGCTTAGAGCTAAGCACTATGTTATCTCTTAGTCTGTATTTTTTTTATTTATTTCAAATGAGCCATTGTTACAAATGAGAAAAAGAGAGAAACTAAATGAGAAAAACAGAGAAACCAGAGCACCACTCTAGTACATATGTTGCCAGGGTTAAGACTAGGAACTTCAGGCATGCAAGTACTGTGCTATGTAGCTGGACAGTCCTCCCTCCTGCATGTCCACAGAATTTTCTTTCTTTCTTTCTTTCTTTCTTTCTTTCTTTCTTTCTTTCTTCTTTCCTTCCTTCCTTTCTTTCTTTTTCTTTCTTTCTGTTTGTCTGTCTGTCAGCCTGTCTTCTTTTCTCTCTTTCTCTCTTTCTTTCTCTCTTCTTTCTTTCTTTCTTTCTTCCTTCCTTCCTTCCTTTCTTTCTTTCTTTCTTTATTTCTTTCTTTTCTTCTTTTTGCCTCCATGATTATCACTGGGGCTCCTGACGGCTATCCTTTTCCATGTGTTGTTGTTGTTGGATTAGATAGAAATTGAGAAAAGAGGGGAAGACAGCGAGGGAGAAAGACACCTGCAGACCGGCTTCACGGCTTGCGAAATAACCAGCCCCACCCCACCCCCGCCCCGCAGGTGGGGAACCGGGGGCTCCAACCCGGATCCAGGCACAGGTCCTTGCGCTTAACCCTCTGCGATAATGTCAGTCTCCCAGAATTTCTTTAAAGAGAGTAGATTGTGGCATGCCTGTGATGATGAGGTCCCACATTCATTCCCCAACACTACCAAAAGCCAATGATGAGCAGAGTTCTGGCATAAATAAAGTGGATTGGTGAATCTGCTTAAAGTATTTGCCTATTGGGAGTCCCGCAGTAGTGCAGCGGGTTAAGCGCACATGGTGCAAGGACTGGAGTAAGGATTCCGGTTTGAGCCCCTGACTCCCCATCTGCAGGGGAGTCACTTCACAGGCGGTGAAGAAGGTCTGCAGGTGTCTATCTTTCTCTCCCCCCTCTGTCTTCCTGTCCTCTCTCCATTTCTCTCTGTCCTATCCAACTATGACGACATCAGTAACAACAACAATAATAACCACAACAATAAAACAACAAGGGCAACAAAAGGGAAAATAAATAAATAAATATTTTTAAAAAGTATTTGCCTATTTAGAGAGTAAGACTGAAGAATATAACATAGGATTTTTGTCATTGTAAACATGTTACTACCTAAAACTTAAATCTATATAATACAATAACTAAATTTCATCAAAAATGTTTTTCATGTGGACAAAGGTGATATCAAGTACTATACTATACCCCAGAAATCTTTAGAGACCCCTAAAGATTTGAGTGTGGATTATTAAAGGATGTTTCATGAGTACTTAAAGGAATGAATTCTAAGTGTCAACATGAATCTAGTCCACTAAGTGCATATTCATTCATTCAGTGAAACTTACTTTGTGCCTGTTGGGTCTCTGTTATGCTATGCACCAAGCAGAAATAAATCAGGCATATCCCTACCCCTTGTACAACTCTAATGAGGAAAAAAATAATAATAACAAGATGACAGCATAATTATGACTTGTGATAAGTGCTAGGAGAGGAAACAGGATTTATGTGGGCACATAATTAGAGGAACTAGCTTCTTCAGTGGGTGGGAATGTGTTAAAGAAATCCTCTGTGTAAAAGCAGCATATAATGAGAATACTGAAGGATGAACAGAATTTAGGTAAACAATTTGTGAGGGAAAGCTACACAGACAACTTGAAAACTCCAAGAGAAAATGCATGATTTCCCCCACCCAAGAACAAGTTCTAACTATTGATAAACTTTATTCTAAGTCTACTACTTTTTTTCTTTTTTTAATTTCTTTTATTTTATTTTTTATTGGGGAATTAATGTTTTACATTCAACAGTAAATACAATAGTTTGTACATGCTTAACATTTCTCAGTTTTCCATGTAACAATACAACCCCCACTAGGTCCTCTGTCATCCTTTTTGGACCTGTATTCTCCTCACACCCACCCAAGAGTCTTTTACTTTGGTGCAACATGCCAAAACAAGATCAGAAGAGAAAACACAAGTAGAACCTGAACTGGAATTGGCATGTTGCACCAAGTCCACTACTTGTTCTTATCTTCTATCTCCTTCCTAAATTAGGTCACCACCATCTCCTTTGAGCCACTACTTTCATCGTTATCTTCCACAACTCATTCTTTGTAGCTGGAACAATCTAAAAATTGAATCATAATTATCTGAATTCTTTTCTTAAAATGTTTCAATGGCTTCTCATTTGTCCCAGACTTGTTTCTCCACAAATATGCAGAACCAGTTTGGGATTCCAGATGTTTATTAGGATTTAACAGGATTGGACTGAAGAAGAAATCAAACAGTGATGAACTTTTAACAAATCCTGGTCCAAACTACTAAGTAGCAATTAAACCAATATTATAGATCAGAATTGTCTGGGAGTCAGATCAAAATGGTTGAGCCTTTTTCATCTCAGTGACAGATGTGGTCTGTGGCAGAAAACCTGTGTCCTTAATATTGAGGGTCTTTGAAACTGAGGCAGATTCTATTTCAGAAAAAGTTGTTAGCGCAAGGCTGTTTGCTGACCACACATTTTTTTGTTACTGTGCATCAAGTCCTCCTCTAAAAACATGATCTGGGTGATGTATTTCCTTATCCAACTCATCAATGCATTTAGAATGAGAGGACTTAAGACTCTAAGTGATCTGACTCCTATTTACTTCTCTGATTGCTTTTGTTCAGTTTGCTACAGTTCACCATCTTTTCTGTTTCTTGAACTTCACCCCCTTCTTCTTCTTCTAGCGTTTGCCCTTCTTCCGTAGCCAGTCAACAGCATCAGGTTGAAAGCTGTCAGGAGCTACTTGTTGCTGGCTTTGAAAGTGACTGGTATCCATGTGGATTCAGTCCGCTAGGAAGGATCGTCAGTTTCCCCAATGAATGGGTACTCACGGGATGCACCACATGAAGGTCGATCCAATGCATCCCACTTCACCCCCTGATCAGAGCCATCGTACTTGATTCTTACTTCCTTGGAATTTTATACTCCCAGTCTTCAAAGGGCGAGGACCTTCTAAAGTTCATTACTCTCTATTGTGTTGCCCAGTTCCACTTTCTTCATGGCCATAGGATTATCTAAACCATTTAGTCTTTAAAAGTATTTAAATTTTTTATTTCCTAAGGTAGAAGGTAGAGGGAGAGAGAGATAGAGAAAAAGACCAGAACAGAACTCCAGAGATTGAACTCAGGACTTCATGTTTGCAAATCTAGATATCTGCCCTTGCGGTTGCATGAATCATTTAATTTTCACTTACATCTGTCTCACCAACCAGAAAGTAAATTCCATGAGTGTGAACATTCTGCTCTATGCTCAGTCATCTGGAATACAGTAGATATTTGACAAACATTTGTTCATTTAAATTGGATGAATTACAAAAATTCATGTTAAGTGATAGTATAAATAGCCACCGTTTAAATTAACTGAACAAAATTACCCAAATAAATTTATTAATGTGTTAAGGTTAACCTGAAGGGAAGCTTTCTAGTTGGCTGACACAAACTTGTCTGGTCCTATCAAGCAAAGTCAACAGTTTATGTACACAGAGATAATGTAATCAATTTTCTGATAACACAAGGCTGGGAGAATTGGTGGCTAATATTTTGAGACAGGTTTCAGTTTCAAAAGAACCTAAAAGGACATCATAGATAGAATGAATAATTAATTGTGTATATTTTCTATATTGTATATTTATATATAATAAACTATAGTACAGCAATGAAAATAAGTGAACTTCTGCTCTCTACAACATGGAGACACTTAACCAATATAAGGTAGAGGGAAATAAATCTAACACACATAAATATATACTGCTCCAGGCTTTTAAGGTAATGGTAGCATCTTTATCTATTTCTTGACTTGATTTGGATGGTGGTTATATGAGTAAGTTTACCTTCTAATAATTGATCTGTGCTCTTATGATTTTTGCAATGATATGTATATTAAAGTTAACTGTAAAGAAGATACACTTAATTAAAAATTCAGTGTGTAGACAAGCACAGTAGCTCACCTGGACAGTGTACTTGCTTTGTCATGTATATTACTCAGGGTCAAGTCCAGCCTTCATCACACTGGAAGAAACTTTGGTGCCATAGTATCTTTCTATTTCTTCCTCTGTATCTGTCTCTTCCTTTTCTGAAAACAAAACAAAAAAAAGTTAATTGAAGTGGTGAAGGTCTGGCAATGGCAAAAAAACAAACAAAGAAAACAAAGCCCTCAATGTGAGGTTTCTGATTTTGAGTAAAAGATTTTACTCTAGGGGCCAGGTGGTAGAACACCTAGTTGAGGACACATTACAATGCGCAAGGACCCAGGTCTGAGCCTCTGGTCCCCACCTGCAGGGGGAAAGCTTTGCAAGTGGTGAAGCAGTGCTGCAGGTGTCTCTCTGTCTTTCTCCCTCTCGATCTCCCCCTTCTCTTCCTCGATTTCTGGCTGTCTTGATCAAATATTTTTTTAAAACTTTTAAAAAAGATTTTACTCTAATAGTTTACTAATATTTTACAAGTTAATAGTTGCTAATTTTCAGTAAATTATTTTTATTATATTTAAGTAGTATCTATCCTTTGATCTCGTTTCACAGAGATTTTTAGAATGTCTGCTTAGATTTGGGAATTTAGAAGGAGGAAGGGAGGGTTACTAAGCAGAGACTGAAGACCAAAGTCCCCATGGTAGAATAAGTAAGATGATGGTTTGATTGAAGGTGAAA
Organism: Erinaceus europaeus; assembly: GCF_950295315.1. NCBI lineage: Eukaryota > Metazoa > Chordata > Mammalia > Eulipotyphla > Erinaceidae > Erinaceus > Erinaceus europaeus. Next base: position 63,633,226 of record NC_080172.1, read on the forward strand.
TGAATTATCTCTATATTGGGAAAATGTGGAACATGCCATGGTGACAACAAAAAATCCAGTAAAACAATAGTTCCTCAATAAAGTAATACTAGAACTGAAAAAAAAAAAAAAAAGAACCACAGCAAGAAGCAAGAGTTATACTGAGAGCTGTCCAGCAATGGAATGGGCTACCCTAAGTTATAGGGATGGAATAGGCTGCCCTACACTATACGGATTTCCTTGTTATGATAAATTGTTGTCTTGTGACCATTGTCAGAAATGCTATGGAAGAAATGTTTGTGTTAGAAGTGAGGTCAAGCTAAATGACTTCCAAAATTCTCCCTTAATGCCAACAATACACACATACACATTGAGTGATAAGGGCAGAGCCCACTTCACTCCATGAAAGTTAATAGAAAATTCCTAGCGTAGCTCACATTGAAGACGTCTCCCTTATACAAAACGGAGGACGTGCAATTCCACCAATGAATCCTATTCAAGATAGAGAAAGAAATCAAAGGGAGAGGCACTTCTGAAAAGAGTTTACATCCTACTTTCAGGTACTGTTTATCTACTATTTAATACTTGATGTCTTTCCTTGGGAAAAATTCCTGATCTGGCCAAAATTCATAAAAACTACTCAGGGGAAAGGAAAAAGATGAAACAACAAGTGGAAAATACATTAATGTGATTGGGATAAAAAAAATCTAAGAACGTGGTGCTGATAGGAGAGAAGACTAAAGGTCTATGCAAGACCCACCCAAGTGCTTTTGATGTTTGACCAATTATTGTCTTATTATTCTTCCTGCTGTAGATGCAGCTGCAATTTATGTAACAGGATGTTTAAAAAGATTAAAGAGAAATGAAGTAGGGTCCTGAAATGATAAGAGTCCCTAGAATATGTATTTATGGGCGTTTGGAATATAAGTTCCTGTACGTTCTTGGAATAAATCATCTATTTGTTTTTCTTTTCTTAGAGAAACAAGTAAAATTTGTATTTCAAGATGGCTGCTTCCTGCCCACAAGTGATATAGAAATAATAGAGCAAAGAGCAAACAAATATTAGAGCAAAGAGGGGTTGGTTGTGATTGAATCTGTGATTCATACTGGCTTTGAATCAGCATTTAACTTTGAATTTCAAAATATTTTATATTATTTCATATTAGATAAGTGTTTATAATTTATTTGAATTAAACCTCTTCATCATGAAATGGACTGCTCTGTTCTTCAGCCAAATGAGTTGTGTAAAATGGTAGAAGAGTCAGTAGACTGTCAACGCCCATGTTCAGCGGGGAAGCAATTAGAGAAGCCAGACCTTCCACCTTCTGCATCCCACAATGACCTTGGGTCCATACTCCCAGAGGGTTAAAGAATAGGAAAGCTCCAGAAAAGACCTAGAATTTCCAAAACAATCTTAAGAAAAAAGAACAGAACTTGAGGCATCACACTCCCAGATCTCAAATTGTATTATAGGGCCATTGTCATCAAAACTGCTTGGTACTGGAATATGAATAGACACACTGACCAGTGGAATAGAATTGAGAGCCCAGAAGTGAACCCCCACACATATGCACATCTAATCTTTGACAAAGGGGCCCAGACTATTAAATGGGGAAAGCAGAGTCTCTTCAACAAATGGTGTTGGAAAGAATGGGTTGAAACATGAAGAAGAATGTAACTGAACCACTGTATTTCACCAAATACAAAAGTAAATTCCAAGTGGATCAAGGACTTGGATGTTAGACCAGAAACTATCAGATACTTAGAGTAAAATATTGGCAGAACTCTTTTCCACATAAATTTTAAAGACATCTTCAATGAAACAAATCCAATTACAAAGAAGACTAAGTCAAGCATAAACCTATGGGACTACATCAAATTAAAAAGCTTCTGCACAGCAAAAGAAACCACTACCCAAACCAAGAGCCCCCTCACAGAATGGGAGAAGATCTTTACATGTCATACATCAGATAAGAGTTTAATAATCAACATATATAAAGAGCTTGCCAAACTCAACAACAAATAACCCCATCCAAAAATGGGGAGAGGACATGGACAGAATATTCACCACAGAAGAGATCCAAAAGGCTGAGAAACACATGAAAAAATGCTCCAAGTCTCTGGTTGTCAGAGAAATGCAAATAAAGACAACAATGAGATACCACTTCACTCCTGTAAGAATGCCATACATCAGAAAAGGTAGTAGCAGCAAATGCTGGAGAGGGTGTGGGGTCAAAGGAACCCTCCTACACTTCTGGTGGGAATGTCAATTGGTCCAACCTCTGTGGACAACAGTCTGGAGAACTCTCAGAAGGCTAGAAATGGACCTACCCTATGATCCTGCAATTCCTCTCCTGGGGATATATCCTAAGGAACCCAACACATCCATCCAAAAAGATTTGTGTACACATATGTTCTTAGCAGCACAATTTGTAATAGCCAAAACCTGGAAGCAACCCAGGTGTCCAACAACAGATGAGTGGCTGAGCAAGCTGTGGTATATATACACAGTGGAATACTACTCAGCTGTAAAAAATGGTGACTTCACTGTTTTCAGCTGATCTTGGATGGACCTTGAAAAATTCATCTTAAGTGAAATAAGTCAGAAACAGAAGGATGAATATGGGATGATTTCACTCTCAGGTGGAAGTTGAAAAACAAGATTAGAAAAAAAAAAAAAACTACAAGTAGAACCTGAAATGGAATTGGCAAATCGCACCAAAGTAAAAGACTCTTGGGTGGGGGTGGGTGGGTGGGGAGAATACAGGTCCAAGAAGGATGACAGAGGACCTAGTGGGGGTTGTGTTGTTATATGGGAAACTGGGGAATGTTATGCATGTACAAACTATTGTATTTACTGTTGAGGTAAAACATTAATTCCCCAATAAAGAAATAAAAAAAAAGAATAGGAAAGCTATCAAGGGAGGGGATGGCATATGACGGAGTTCTAGTGGTGGGAAAAAAAAAAAAAGAAGAAGAAGGAAAGTTGGTATAATTGAAGTTAAGATGAATTGAACTGATTTTGCATTAAAAGAGTGCTTTACAGGTGTCTGTTTTTCAAGACTTTCTGTCATGTAGGTTCTACTTCCTATCAAAACATAAGTTGGTATTTATCACTGTGCTCATCCTGTTTAATTAACAGGAGCCTAAAGGTAGGAATAGAGCAGATGAAGTTAGGGGTCTTCAGATGGGAAGAAGCTAGGAAGTCTATTTTAGGTATGGTCCATGTGGTGCATGACTTTAGTAATTTTTGCCGAGATTGATAGCTAAATGCAGGTGGACTAAAAATAATGTCTAGAAAGATGGTATCAGAGTTGAAAGTAGGACTAGAAAGCTGATTTAGGGCAGAGAGTAGCTTTCCAAATTTGAGGAAAGTATATAAGTACTTTTTTTTAATATTTATTTATTTATTCCCTTTTGTTGCCCTTGTTGTTTTATTGTTGTAGTTATTATTGTTGTTGTCGTTGTTGGATAGGACAGAGAGAAATGGAGAGAGGAGGGGAAGACAGAGAGGAGGAGAGAAAGATAGACACCTGCAGATCTGCTTCACTGCCTGTGAAGTGACTCCCCTGCAGGTGGGGAGTCAGGGTTCGAACCGGGATCCTTATGGCGGTCCTTGTGCTTTGCGCCACCTGAGCTTAACCCGTTGCGCTACAGCCCGACTCCCTATAAGTACTTTTTAAAGTATATAAATACATATATATTCATATTTGACACAGGAGCCTATATAACCTCTGACTCCCTGTCAGTCTGAGCTCACAGTTCATGGTCAAAGCTGGAAACAGTCTAGGCTACACTCATTTCAGGACTAGTCTTCCTTGAGCAGCAGAGTAGACTGACCCAACCTCCCTTCAGAGAGTGTGGTAGTCCCTACCATTGCTGCTCTATGTTGAAGGCAAGGTCCTGGAAAGACTCACAAGAGGGTTTATGATGTTGTTCCTGATGGGAGATGACCAGTGATAGTGGAGAGAGGGAACTATTGGAAGTCTAGGCCCATTATATCTTTATGGGAATCAAAGGATTCTGTGACTACAGCCCCAGATGATTGGGTGGCCTGACTAAAAATACCATCATTAAAGTGAGCCAGTCTCTTTTTTAGTCCTTACCTTCTCTGACAAGGTTAGACTTTCTCCCAGTTACACATCTGTTACCTCAAGTGTCATTTGCTGTAAATATCAGGAGTTGATTGGTTCCATTACTATTCAAATTTCCTCTAATGACTTAAGACGTCTTCCAGGTTTCCCCTATTTTTCTCTATCCAGTTACTATTTTTCTCTCTATATTGATAGTTAATGGGGCCAGGTGATGGCACACACAACTACAGAGTGCAAGGACCCAGGTTCAAGCTCCTGGTCCCCACCTGCAGTGGGAAAGCTTCACAATCAGTGGAGCAGGGCTGTAGGTATCTCTGTCTCTCTCCCTATCTCCCTCTCCCCCTCTCAATTTCTGTCTGTCTCTAGCCAATAAAAATAAAAATAAAATGTTAAAAAGAAACTAAGTATTGATAGTTAAGTATTTTATAGGAGAAGACTAAAATTATGAAAATACCTTTTCTTCTCTAAGCATTGCCCACCAGCTTTAACATATATTAACAAGTCTTGCCTGAGTCAGTTATTCCTACAATGATTGACTATGGTGATTTCATAGTCAATTTTCAATCATTTCTTCTATATATTTAGCTGGTATTCTTTTGTAAGAAAAAAATTTCTGTGATCTAGAAGGCGACACAGTGGATAAAGGGTTGAACTCTAAACCCTGGAGATCCTGAGTATGACTCTTGGCATTGCATGTGCCAGAGTGATGCTCTACTTCTCCCTGCCTAATTAATCAAACTGTTACAAAAACTCCTTCATTATTTGATTTCCACTTATACTTATAACTCACAGATTCTCTACCTAGACCTATAACTCACAGATTCTTCTTTTATTCAATGGTTTACAATTTGTTTTGGTGATGATCAAATCTTCTCTGATTTGGGTAATGGGAGTTCTTTCAAACTGTCTTTTTGACATGTCACCAAAATTCTTTAAGCTTCCTAACTTTTGATACAGATATGTTAAGGTGGATATATATATTCCCTAAGTACCAGACCTGAAACCTGACTCCTTTTTTTTAAAAAAAAAAATTCTTTATTGAGGGATTAGTGGTTTACAGTCAACAGTAAGATACAATGCATAACATTTCCACATAACACAACCCCCACTAGGTCCTCCTCTACCATCATAGTTCGAGACCCAAACCCTCCCCCTGCCCCAGAGTCTTTTACTTTGGTGCAATACACCAACTCCAGTCAAAGTTCTGTTTAGAGTTCTCCCTTCTGATCTTGTTTTTCAATTTCTGTCTATGAGTGAGATCATCCCATATTCATCCTTTTGTTTCTGACTTACCTTACTTAACATGATATCTTTGAGCTCCATCCCAGATGGGGTAAAGAAAGTGAATTCATCATGAACCTGAGACTTTGGAGCCTCAGGAATAAGAGTCTCTTTGCATAATCATTATGCCATCTACCCCTGTTCACATTTCACAGTTTTCCACATAACAATTCAACCCCCCTCTATCTGCCATCATGTTCCAGGATCTGAACCCTACCCCCCACCCCACCTTGGAGTCCTTTACTTTGGTGCAATATGCCAGAACCAGTCCAAGTTCTGTTTTGTGTTTATTGTTTAACTATTTTTTAATTGGATTTGTTTCATTGAAGACGCCTTTAAAATTTAGATGGAAAAGAGTTCTGCCAGTATTTTCCTCTAAGTATTTGATAGTTTCTGGTCTAACATCCAAGGGGTATTGAAATCCCCTACTATTACTGTGTTGCTGTTAATATATTGCTGTAGCTCTTTCAGTAGATGTTTGATATATTTAGATGGCCTCTCCTTGGGTGTATAGATGTTAATAATCATTAAGTCTTCTTGATTGGTTGATCCTCTGAGCATTAAGTAATGTCCATCCCTTCCTAATTTTTATGTATTTTAAAGTCTATCATGTCAGATTGAGAACAACTGTTCCTGCCCTTTTTATTTAATTTTTTAATTTAAGAAAGGATTAATGAACAAAAACATAAGGTAGGAGGGGTACAACTCCACACAATTCCCACCACCCAATCTCCATAACCCACCCCCTCCCATGATAGCGTTCCCTTTTTTGAGATCCATTGGCTTGTATGGTAGTTTTCCATCTTTTCACTACCAGTCTATGTTTGTCTTGTTGAGTTAGGTGAGGTTCCAGCAGACAACATATGACTAGGTTATGTTTTCTGATCCATCTTCCTATTTGGTGCCTATTAGGTGAATTCAGGCCATTGACACTTATTGATATTATAGAATGAAGATATTTTAATGTCATTATTCTAAAATTTTAGAGTGTTATGATGTATAACCTGTTTATGGTGGTGTGATTATTTATAAGAGACCTGATCAATGATGACTCCCCCTCAAAAGCATTCCTTGGAGAGCTGAACAAAATGAGTGAGAACTCACCTAAGAGAGAGAGAGAGAGAAAGAGAGAGAGAGAGAGATGGAGAAAGACCTTTCAGAACTTCTTTCAGAGCAGACTTGGTGATCTTCTCCTCCTGTCAGCAATTTATTTGTTAATAAAACTCAGACCAGAAATGGTGCCTCAACTGGCAAACTGCGGGGACTGTTACCAGTCACTCCTGAGTAGATACAGGCTTTCAGCCCTAGGAATCTCTCCTTAGGCCCCACTCTGTCCACAAGCCACACATGTTTGCACTCACTGGTCATTTGATGGGTTCCCAAAGTAATCCAAGTCTTGTCTTGTTTTCTCAGATGATCTTCTTTGTTATTCTTAGTTGACCAGGAGAGGAGAGAGAGGCAGCTGCTGCTACTGTGTAGCCCCCCCTCAGAAGCTATTTTAATGGTCAAAACCTGACTCCTTTAATGGAGAATAATGTTGAGAGACATCTGGGGGTTTTTTTTTGTTTGTTTGTTTTGTTTTTTGCCTTCTGAGAACAGTCACATGCTCCCTTTCTCTCACACATGCACACACATATGTGGTCATATTATTTCTTTTCCCATTTTAGTGATTTAGGGTTCACTTTTGTCTTCTCCCTCACTTAAAATTTTCTTCTCTGACAGCTAGGAATCTTTAGAACAACATCATAATATCATAATAATAATTTTACCAGAGCACTGCTCAACTCTTATAGCAACACAGGGGTTTGAACCTGAGACTTCAGAGCCTCAATCATGAAAATCTTTCCCATAACATAACTATTATGCCATCTTCCCTGCTCTGGAACCACTTTTTTGGGGGGATGGGGGGGTTCTGTTTGTCTGGTTTTTTTCACTTTCTTTTTAAAAATTTTTTATTTATAAAAAGAAAACATTGACAAAAACATAGGATAAGAGGTGTACAACTTTGCACAATTCCCACCACCAGACCTCCATATCTCATCCCCTCCCCTGATAGCTTTCCTAGTCTTTAACCCTCTGGGAGTATGGACCCAGGGTCATTGTGGGATGCAGAAAGTTGAAGGTCTGGCTTTTGTAATTGCTTCCCACTGAATATAGGCATTGACAGGTCGATCCATACTCCCAGCCTGTCTCTCTCTTTCCCTAGTGGGGAAGGGGTCTGGGGAAGCAGAACTCCAAGGCACATTGGTGGGGTTGTCTGTCCAGGGAAGTCTGGTCGGCATCATGCTAGCATCTGGAACCTGGTGGCTGAAAAGAGAGTTAACATACAAAGCCAAACAAATTGTTGACCAATCATGGACCTAAAGGCTGGAATAGTGCAGATGAAGTGTTGGGGGGGGGGGGTTCTCCATTTTATAGATAGCTAGTAGGCATATTTTAGTTATATTCCAAAGGGCCTGTAGCTATACTAGTGTCTTTTTTTTTTTTTTGCCTGAATCTGAAATTTGATATGCAGGTGGAACCAAGTTATTGTCTGGGAAGATGATGTCATGGCTGGGAAAAGGATCAAAAAGCTGGATCAGGGAAGAGAGGTGCTCCCTAATATGGGAAAGGTGTATAAATATTGTTGACTATAAACCCCATCGATTTGATGTGATCTGGGGCCCATAATTAGCTTAGGAGTCTATGTGACCTCTGCATCCCTCTAGATCTGAGCTCACATTCTGTGTTCATGAGTAGGAACATTCCATGCTGCCTCAGTATCGACCCATCTTCCTCAGGTGTAACATAGAGTATGTTTTCCATCCTCCCTTTGAAGGATGGAACATTCTCTACCATTGTCTGTAGGTGTCTATCTTTCTCTCCCCCTCTCTGTCTTCCCCTCCTCTCTCCATTTCTCTCTATCCTATCCAACAACAATGACATTAACAACAATAATAATAACCACAACAACAATGAAAAACAACTAGGGCAACAAAAGAGAAAATAAATAAATATTTTTAATGTTTATTTATTAACACCGTAGACAAGGAGAGAGGAGGAAGAAATGAGCATCATTCTGGCATTTATGATGCCTGGAATTGAACCTGGGACCCCATATTTTTCCTTTAATTTTTATTAGTTTTTTAATAATGATTTACAAGATTGTAAGACAATAGAGCTACAATTCCATACAGTTTCCAGCACCAGAGTTCTGTGCCCTACCACCTCCCCTGACGACTTCCCTATTCTTTATTCTGGGAATATGAACCAAAATTCTTTTTTTCCCCCCATAGGATAGGACAGAGAGAAATTGAGAGAGAGGAGGGCAAGATAGAGAGCAAGAGAGAAAGATACCTGCAGACCTGCTTTACTGCTTGCTTAGAGACACCCCTCTCCCCCTCAGATGGGGAGTCAGAGGCTTGAACCAGGATGCTTGCACAAGTCCTTGCACTTTGTACTATGTGAGCTTAACCTGGTACACCACTGCATGACCCCTGAACCAAAATTCTTCATGGGGTGCAGAAGGTGGAAGTTCTGGCTTTTGTAATTGCTTCTCCACTAGATATGGGTGTTGGCAGGTCGATCCATACCCTCAGCCTGTTTTTGTTTTTCCCTAGTGGGAGGACTCCATGCTTTTTAGTCCAATGCTCTGATCACTGTCTCACTTCTCAAGTCACTGGCCTTTATTTGACTGAATTACTCAGAGATTGAAGTACTAGTGGTCTGGGCAGTGGGGCAATCAATAGAGTGCACAAGTTACCATGCTCAAGGAACCAGGTTGGAGCCCCTGGTCCCCATCTGCAAAAAGGAAGCTTCACAGATAGTAAAGCAGACTGCAGATGTCTCTGTTTCTCTCTTCCTCTCTCACCCAATTTTTTCCCTGTCTCTATAATAATAAAAAACAATTCAAATGGGCAGAGGAGATAGTATAATGGTTATGCACAGATGAGATACTCATACCTGAGGCTCCAAGGTCCCAGCTTCAATCCCCCATACCACCATAAGCCAAACCTAAACAGTGCTCTAGTAAAAATAAATTAAATTAACAAAAAATTAAAATAAGAAAAAAAAGTTAAAACAAGAATATCACATTAAAAAGTGAATGAACTACTGGGATCAGCAAGATAGAGTTCCTAAGATAAAACCAATTAAGTTTTATGAATAATGATTACAACTTCCCCAAACTAAGTGAAGCAGATTAGGATTCTCATGCCTGAGGATAGTAGAAAGAATATAAACTCGGGTTATCTACAAGACAAAGACAAATTTCCTGAGAAAAGTGCAGTATCTTACTAGTTTTCTTGCCATCTAGCAGAACTACCATTAATACACTAAAATTAAGATGTGTAAAAATATATAACTTGATTAACTAGTATCATCATTCTCATTTTTTTCTCAACTTCTTTTTGGTGGGGGCTGGGGGGTGACAAAGATTGGATCTGGGGGTCAGGGCATTTGATTTTTACTGACCTCCCTTTTCTGTATTCTTCTGTGGGTTTACTAGGCTGAAATATAGTAACACAGAAGAATTGAAAGTGACATATAGACTTCACTCTTGAAGCAACAGGAGCTCAAAAGTCTAAATAATGAAACAAAGCAAAAATCCTCCCCCCTCTTTTTGTCCTGCTTGGCAGGACTTCACCATTTTGGGCTCCTCAGGCTTTTTCAGATAGCGAGGCAAAGACAGAGAAACAGAGAGAAGAGAGGGGAAAACATCACTTTTACTCTTATTTACACCACTCACAGGGACCAACACCCATCAGAGAACTGTGTCCAGGGATTTAGGATAATGATACACAATTACATGAGTGGTGCATGCAGTTTCAGAATCTGCAGTGGCACTGATACCAAGTTAAGGGAATGAAAACATTCCTGCCACTTTTTTCCTTTTGCTTTTTAATCATTAAAGATAAATCGAGTTTATTTGCTAGGTGAAGATCAATCCTGTTGACATTTCTGTCAAGTTTTTCCTAAACCTAGGTTAACACCCAGCTGTTGAACACAGTACTGTCTAATTGATTCTCCTAATGTCAAAGATCAACTATTGCCAAATATTTTGAGAGACGAACCAACCTGTGTCCTTGCACTCCTGAAGGTGGCTAGCAAAGGTGAACTAAGACCCTTCACTTAGTGAAGGTCACAGTTCACTCTCAAATGTTCTATTGTTCAGCCTAGTGAACTTTTACCCACAAAAGTATTTCTTTGAACAGTCTGATCAAAAACAAGCTCTTTACTTTTTTTTTTTTTTTTGGATTGTTTACTTACAGCTAAACCTTTAGACAGGCGGCCAACTCCCAGTGGTCAGTTTCAAATAGGTTAACTTTGGACTACAGCTTTCAAACAGACACAAAACTGATGCCAGCGTGCTTTTTGTTTTTATCTGCTCTCCTAAAATATTTCCTCTTCCCAGGGAACACCTCAGCAGGGTATCATGGGTTTAAAAGAATAACTTTAACAGGTAACCTTTAGCAAGTTCTTAGGTGAGAAGAGCAGCTGAGTGTGATCCACAGATTTAGGTCGAAAATGGTGAAAGAAGAGAGAAGTATAGGAAAACCAGATCAGTCATGTGAAATATGTTTCCATATTCCTTTATTCAGATAATACCATGACACGGCAGGTACACTGCCCAGGTAAGTTACATTGTTTCAAACATATAAACTGTTTGAAAATGATCATTTTAACTTCAAAGTACTAGCAAAACTGAAAGGTTGATTGATTTCTGTGATACTATACTTACAGGTAGATATTAGATATAACATTCAATATATTATATATTTATTAGATATAAATATTATATATTTATTAGATATAAATGAATAAATAGACATCAAAAAGTACATGCCCTTTGTTCCTCTATTGACTTAAATACCCCCACATGCTCATTCAATTGTAAGATAAAGGGATTATACATACAGACCAGAGAAACTCAAAGCAGACAGCAGAGTCTGTTTAGATGGTCTAAAAGACAATGAAACCAGCCAGAGCTATTTGGCCAAGACAATAAATCTGGTGATTATTAACAGGAACAATAAAATACCTAACTTAATGAAAGTATATGGTCTATTGGGCACCATTCTATTCAGTAGGTATGGAATAGTATCACCAATTTATATTTGAGAAAACCAAAACACAGAATAAATAATGTGACACATAATTGACAGAAGTTTAAATCTACCTATCAGACTTCAAAATGTAAGTCTCACCTATTTTATTTTGTTTTTTATACTCCAATTCTAATTTAAAGAGAGATTCTTCTGCACAGAAAAAGAAACCATCACCCAAACAGACTCTTCACAGAATGGGAGAAGACCTTTACAAGTCATACATCAGACAAGAGGCTAATAACCAAAATATATAAAGAGCTCACCAAACTCAGCAACAAAAAAGCAAATGACCTGATTCAAAAGTGAGAAGAGGATATGAACAGAATATTCACTACAGAAGAGATCCAAAAGGCTGACAGACACGAAAAATTTCTCCAAGTCACTGATTGTCAGAGAAATGCAAATAAAGACAACAATGAGATACCACCTCACCCCTGTGAGAATGTCACACATCAGAAATGACAGCAACAACAAATGCTACAGAGGTGTAGGTACAAAGGAACCCTTCTGCACAGCTGGGGAGGATGTAAATTGGTCCAATCCCTGTGGAGAGCAGTGTGGAGAACTATCACAAGGCTAGAAATGGACCTTCCTTATGACCTAGTAATTCCCCTCCTAGGGATATATCCTAAAAAGTCAAACACACCCATCCAAAAAGATATGTGTACACCTATGTTCATAGCAGCACAACTTGTAATAGCCAAAACTTGGAAACAACCCAGGTACCCAACAACAGATGAGTGGCTAAGAAAGTTGTGATATATGTATAATGGAATACTACTCAGCTATTAAGAATACTGAACCCACCTTCTTCCACCCATCTTGGATGGAGCTAGAAGGAATTATGTTAAGTGAGGTAAACTAGAAAGAGTAAGAGGAGTATGGGATGATCCCACTCATAAACAGAGTTGAGAAAGAAAAAATGGAAAGGGAAATACAAAGCAAAATTTGAGTTTGGAGTATTGCACTAAAGTTAAAAAAAAAAAAAAAAAAAACTCTGGGTTTTTCAAATTCTAACTTTTTTTCTTTAAAAAAATTTGCTTTTTTAAAAAATAAGGGCAAGAGACTGGCATACTTTAATGATGACTCTTTAGTTATTATCAGGCCACCCCCAGCTGGGGCCCTAGTCAGGGAGTCCTGAGATTCCCAAACAGACATGACAGGCCTAGATCTCGAATAGATCCCTCTCTCCATTGTTACTGGTCATCTCTATCATGAACAACATAATAGACCCCTCTGTGGGTCCCCATAGGACCTTACCCTCAATGTTGATCAACAATAGAGAATGTTCCATCCTCTGAAGGGAGACTGGACAACATAATCTATGTTCCACCTGAGAAAGATGGGACCTGAAATTGGGGCAGCTTGGAATGTTCCTACTCATGACCACAGAATGTGAGCTCAGATCTATAGGGATGCAGAGGTCACATAGGCTCCTAAGCTGAATATGGGACCCAGATCAGAACAAATCTATGGGGTTTACAGTCAACAATATTTATACACCTGTCCCATATTTGGGAGCGACTCTCTTCCCTGATGCAGCTTTCTGGTCCTTTTTCCAGCCATGACATCATCTCCCCAGACAGTAACTTAGATCCACCTGCATATCAGATGTCAGGCTCAGGGAAAACAAAAAAACTAGTATAGTCATGGGCTCTTTGGAATATAACTAAAATAGGACTACTAACTATCTACAAAACAGAGACACCCGCCCCCCACAACTCTTCATATGAGCCATTCCAGCCTTTAGGTTCATGATTAGTCAACAATTTTTTTGGCTTTATATGTTAACTCTTTTTTCAGCCACTAGGTTCCAGATGCTAACATGATATCAACTGGACTTCCCTGGGCAGACGGCCCCACCAGTGTGTTCTGGAGCCCTGCTTCCCCAGAACCATGCCCCACTAGGGAACAAAAGTATAGATCGACCTGCCAACGTCCATGTTCAGCGGGGAAGCAATTACAGAAGCCAGACCTTCCACCTTCTGCACCCCATAATGACCCTGGGCCCATACTCCCAGAGGTATAAAGAATAGGAAAGTTGGGGGTCAGGATGTAGCGCAGAGGGTTTAGCACACATAGCACGAAACTCAAGGACTGGCCTAAGCTCCCAGCTCCCCACCAGCAGGGGCCCTGGGCCACTTCACAAGTGGTGACTCAGGTCTGCAGGTGTCTATCTTTCTCTCTCCATCTCTGTCTTCCCCTCCTTTCTCCATTTCTCTGTCCTATCCAACAACATGAATAACAACAATAATAATAACCACAACCATGATAATAACAACAAGGGCAACAACAAAAAAAAGATAAATAAATAATTAATTAATTAAAATGAAAAAAAAATTATAGGAAAGCTTTCAGGGGAGGGGATGGGATATGGAGTTCTGTTTGTGGGAATTGTGTGGAGTTATACCCTCTTATCCTATGGTTTTTGTCAGTGATTCCTTTTTATAAATATTTTTTAATTTGCTTTTTTAATATTTTAAAATTTTATTTATTTATTACTGGATAGAGACAGAGATAAATTGAAAGAGGAGATAGAGAGGAAGAGAGACAGAGAGATACCTACAGCACTGCTTCACCACTTGTGACGTTTTCCCCTGCTGGTAGGGACCAGGGTCTTGAACTTGTGTCCTTGCACACTGCAATGTGTGTGCTTACCCAGATGTGCCACCACCTGGCTCCCAAATCTAACTTCTTACTAATATATTGAAATTTTTTTTAATTTCTTTATTGGGGGACTAATGTTTTAGAGTCAACAGTAAAATACAATAGTTTCGACATGTGTAACATTTCTCAGTTTTCCATATAACAATTCAACCCCCACTAGGTCCTCCTCTGCTATGATGTTCCAAGACCTGAACCCTCACCCCACACACAGTCTTTTACTTTGGTGCAATACACCAACTCCAGTCCAAGTTCTACTTTGTGTTTTCTGTTTTGAGTATGGTTCAACCTGTCAACATCCATGTCCATCAGAGAAGCAATTACAGAAGCCAGACCTTTCACCTGCTGCACTCCATAAAGATTTTTTTGGTCCATACTCCCAAAGGGATAAAGAATAGAGAAGCTTCAGTGGAGGCGATGGGATATGGAACTCTGATGGTGGAAATTGTATGGATTTGTACCCCTGTCTTTTTTGTTCCTTTAAAGGAGAAAGCATTTTTTGTAAGTCCAAGTTTTCCTGTGATTACTAGACCATCAGAGATAGTTTAACCTAGTGGACAAATGCATTTGTTTTGGCCTGGTTTAATTACTGTTTCTACCACTTGCCAACTGTTTGGTTCTGTGTAAATATATCCATGTTTACCACAGTTCTTGGAATCTAACAAAGGCTACAAAAAAATAAGAATAACTACTATTTATTAAACATAATTTTTATCTTGATTACTATCTGAAACATTTAACATGGTGTCTCATTTTTTCCCCTAACAATTTTATGAAGTAACCACTTTTGTTATTTCTAAATCACAGGTAGAAAAATTGAGGCTTGGAAAGATTATGCAATTTGTTCAAGTTATAAATGCGAGAAAGGTTATATACCAAAACTATTGGACTTAAGAGTAGAATGCCAAACATAAGTTTACCCCTCCAGTCCCTATATGCAAACAAAACTCTAAGTCTGACAACTTTAGTAGGAAATGGAAGGATGTTGATCACCAGCCAATCAGGGACTCTGCAGGGATCCTTAAAAAGTCCTCCATGACTTGCTTGGTCTTACCTTGGAGATTCACCAAGGTCATGGTTCTGATCCTCAGCTTAGGAATCTGATCTATTAACACAGACTCAACCTATTAGAGAGTGGTACTTGAAATCAGAATACACAGTTTATTCATAATGAAAGTTATGTATAGAAATATATTAGCCCAAAGTCAAACAAAGCATTCACATCCTGTTACCAGCACTTGGGAGTCAGATAGTAAAAGTAGGACAAAGGAGATAATATAATGGTTATGCAAAAAGATTGTCATGTGTGAAAAGTTCCAGGTTTGTGTGTATGTGGGGGGGAAGTGTTTATTGCCATTATTGGGGATCAGTGGGGCACTTTGAATCCACTGTTCCCAGCAGCCATTTTTTCTTTTTTATTATTTTCTTCCTATTTTTATTTGATAGGACAGAGAGAAATTAAGAGGAGAGGGGGAAATAGAGAGGAAGAGAAAGATAAACACCCGCAGACCTGCTTCACTGCTGACGAAGCATCTCTGCTGAAGTAGGGAGCTGGGGCTCCAACCTTGGTCCTTGTGAATGTTTCTGTGCATAGTACTATGGTGCAATGAACTGTGTGTGCCATCTCTTGGCCCCCAAAGTTCCAGGTTCAATCTCCAACACCATCATAAGTAGAGCTAGGTAATGCTCTAGTCTTTATCTTTCTCTCTGTATCACTTTTTCTCGTTAAAACAATAAAATAGAACATGCCTAACAGTAAAAACAGAGTTTTCTTAGGAGCATAGAATCAGAAATAAGGTAATCTATGTATGAATATGTGATGGAACCAAGCTCATTCAACTTACCCACTTCCAGAACAGAACAGACCAGTGTAACCACTCACCTGAAGAACTTAGATAAACACCAGAAGCATTTTCCTACCAGGCCCTCTTTTTCCTTAAGTTTTCAGGATTGACCAGTGCTGACTTTGATACAGTCTTTCTTGAATTTAGGCTTATTATTATTATTATTATTATTATTATTATTACCAGAGCACTGCTCAGCTCTGGTTTATGGTGGTGTGGGGAACTGAACCTGGAACTTTGGAGCCTCAGGCGTGAGAGTCTCTTTGCATAACCATTATGTTATCTACCCCACCCATTAATTTCTTTTTCTTTTTTCACCTAAATTTCTTTATACTGAGGCTTTTAACAACTAAACTTTGATTCATTTGCATTGATTACAAGGTGGCAGAGCATGTACTTTGCTTTATGGGGCCCTAAGTTTGATCCCTGACTCCCAAGTAAAGAAAGAGAAAATCTAATTGTGTAAAAATATTTTTTTTTAGGGCAGGGGTAGATAGTATAATGGTTATGCAGAGACTCATTCCTGAGGCTCTGAAGTCGCAGGTTCTATCCCCCAGCACCACCCTAAACCAGAGCTGAGCAGTGCTCTGATGTAAAATATATTTTTTTCCAGGGGAATGGGCAATGGTGCACCTGGTTAAGTGCACATAGTACTATGCACAAAGACCCACATAAGGACCTGGGTTGGAACTCCAGCTACTCACCTGCAACAGGGCTTTACAAGTGGTAAAGGTCTATAGGTGTCTATCCTCTCTCCTTTTTTTTTTTTTTTTGCCTCCAGGGTTATTGCTGGGGCCTGATGCTGGCACTACAAATCCACTACTCCATTTTTTATTGGATAGGGCAGAGAGAAATTGAGAAAGGAAGGGGAGATAGAGAGGGGGAGAGAAAGACACCTACAGACCTGCTTCACCACATGTGAAGCAACCTCCCTGCAGATGAGATTTAAACTGGGATACTTGCATGGGTTCTTGAGCTTCATACTATGTGCACTTAACCTGGTATGCTACTGCCCAGCCCCTTTCTCTATCTCCCTCACCCCTCTCCATTTCTCTCTCTGTCCTATTGAATAAAAAAAAATGGAATTTTTTTTCTCCACTAGTGTCATCTCTTGGGTTTAGTGCTTGCACAACTCCATTGTTCCTAAAAGCCATTCTTTCTTTTGATAAAGAGTGATAAACAAAGAGAGAGATACCTGCAAGCACTGCTCCACCACTCTTGAAGCTCCTCCATACAGGTGGAGACCTAGGACTTGAACCTCGATCCTCACACATGGTAACATGTACACTCTACCAGATAAGCTACCACCTAGCCCCTGTTTAAAATTTATGTATTTTTTTAGTGAAGTCAGGTATTAATATAGATACTAACCCCCTCCCAACTAACCTGGCTATAATAATTAATTATTGATATTTTAACTCTCTCTAAAACTATAAGAAACCCCTTGCATTCTCTTTAAGGTCCACATTTCTCCTAGTCCTGGTACCTCTAAGATATGCCTATACTTCTTGAAATTCCTTCTCTATGATTCCTTACCACCTTACCAACTTTGTCAACTTCAACCAAATAGCTACTGGTGCTGCCAACCCACATTATGCTGCTATTGAAACCCTACTGTGGACTATAACCAGATACCAGCTTGAGAAGGCAACCTCACAGCTCTTCAAATCTGGTGAGACCTTTCCTAGCACATGGGACTACCTACACCCAAGTTAGAGGGCATGTCATTTAACTAAGTAACAGATACCAGATTAAGCTAGGGTTTAGGGTACCGGATACAGGTATACAGGTATCCATAAATAAGGGCAATCATATCAAAGTCAAAGTGCTCAATAATGATTGAAGTGCCTAATGAAGGCATCATAAATTCTTCAATTGATTGGATTTAGACCAAATTAGCAGGACAGCCTATAAAAAAGGCCCAAAGAAGACAGATCCCAAAAACCCAACTCTGGTTGGGCTCAACAAATGATAATGCCTAAACAACTGAGAGAAAATCTAAGATAATCACGTAGAGAAAGGACAACAAAAGTTGGATAAGGACAAGAGACTGGCCCACTTAATAATGGCCTGTTTGGTCAATATCACACCATCTGATCATTTGGGTCCCTAGTTAGGGAATCCTTGGATTCCCATACACATATGATGGGCCTTGACCTCTAAAGGGTCCCTCTCTCCACTACCACTGGTTGCTTCCATAAGGAACAGTGTCTTGTGGGTCCTCTCAGAACTGGGGCTATCTCTACCATAAAGCAATCATGGTAGGGATAGCCCGTGTCTGAAGGGAGGCTGGGGGTATCCTGCCCTGCCAGTTGAAAAGACTAGTCCTGAAATGAGTGCAGCCAGCAATGTTCCTAAGATGTGATCATGAGGTATAACCTCAGACCAATAGGGACTTAGAAGTTACACAGACTCTGGCGCTAAATATAAATATGTGTTTACATATGGGCCCTGGGGCAGGTGGTTAGAGGTAAATAGTTAATTTTAGCCACAATTTTTTTAAAAATATAAGGCTACTCCCTGCTCTAATCCAACTTTCTAGTCCTTTTCTCTATTCTGGCACCATTCTCTCAGACAATATTCTCATCCAACCTCAGGCTAGCTAACAAACTCAAGCAAAACTACTATACTTGTATGCCCCCATGAACCCGTCTAAAATGTCTCCTAGCTTTCTTCTACCCTAAAATCTCTAATCTCATCTGCTCTGATCCTACTTTTTGGCTCCTATTCATTAACTACCTTATTTCAATTTAGGTCATGCCACCTTCCAGACACCAAGTTATAGATGCTACCATGATTCTACCTCCAAATTCTCTGGGCAGACAACCTCACCAATGTGCCCTGGACCCTCGCATATCCAGAGCTCTGGTTCACTAAAGAAAAATAGCAACAGGCTGGGGATATGGCTCAACCAGTCAATGCCCATACTCAGCAGAGAAGCAGCTACAGAAGCCAGAACTCCTACCTCCTGCTCCCCATAAACAACATTGATCCATACTCCTAGTGGGGGAGAAGTGATAGGATGAAGATAAGAGGACTCTGCACTCCAGCTCCATCAGCACCCAGAGAGAGAGAAGGAAAAGAAGAGGGACATATGGAGGTAGCTACAATGTTATGAGTGGCTTAGAGGGGAAGAGAGGATTGAACCAGAAAAAGATGGGGCAACTATGTATGAATGTGGACAGATAGTTGTAGAGAAGATGGTTGGCCCATGTCTACAACTTTAGGGGAACTGTGGTGGATTGCAGTGGGCAGAGTGAAGATTCAGAACTCTGGTGGTGGGAATGGTGTGGATTCAAACCCCTTTTGACATGTAATTCTGTAATATATAAAATAAATAATAAATAAATAAATGATTTTAAAAAATAAATAAAATTCATGCATTTTAAAAAGGTTTAAGTCAAAAAGGCAACTTTAGTTTCAGATTCTCTCTCTCCCTCTCCCTCTCCCTCCTCCACTCCCTCTCTCTCCTTCTCCAGCGCCAGAACCTCCTGCATGTGTGATTCCACTGCTACTGGGCTGTTTCATTTTTTAAAACTTCAGATAGATGATGAAGGAGACAGCATATGGTTTGTTCAAAAAAATTTCATGCCTGAAGCTCTGAAGTCATAAGTTCAATCTCAACATCCCCCAGCATAAGCCAGAGCTGAGTAGTACTCTAGTTAACACACACACACACACACACACACACACACACACAACCTTCAGATAGAGGAGAGAGAGAGAGAAGAAGGAGGAGGAGATGATGCTGAGGAGGAGGAGGAAGAAGAAGAAGAAATACAGAGAGACAAAGACATCATAGCACTGTTCCACTATCCTTGTAGCTCCCCTCAGAGCTTGTGGTGCTCTCATTGTGTCAAGCCCAAATTCAGTGTCTTGTGTATGGTAGAGTCCATGCTAAACCTCGTAAGCTATCTTCTGGCCCCCAATTTCCAATCTTGGTTAGGAATCTTTTCACTGAAATCCTCAAGTGCTAACAATGGCAATAAGAGACAAGATTTGCAGGCTGGTAGAAGCTACTTTCTTTCTAAAGGCTTGATTTACTTTCCAGCTTTAGAAACAGACTGTTCCAGAGCTCAGGAGGTAGTGCACCAAGTACACATAGTACAAAGTACATGGAAAGATCTGGTTCGAGCCCCTGGCTCCCCACTTGCAGGGCAGTGGCTTCACAAGCAGGAAAATGGGTCTCTCTCTCTTTCTCTCCCCCTTTATCTTCCCCTCCTTTCTCAATTTCTCTCTGTCCTATCTAATATTAAAAAAAAAGGAAGAAATGGCCTTGCTCTCTGTTTTTGCCCATCTACTGAAAACTAAAAGGTAACACTGTTTTTGTAACTATTTTATAGACAGATTGTCTGGAGGAAGATTTATGTGGCTCTGCAGAATCCCTAGCCTTGCCAGCTCTGGGGGAGTTGGTGCACATGGTGTAAAGTATTTTTTTTTTCCTTTGATTCTTTGCTGTAGGTCCAGGCAGCTAGAGCAATAGCAGCATATCCCATTCTCACACATTGCTTCTAGAATGCCTGGGGGTCTCCTGCTGATAACAAGGAATGCCTGGAACTAGTCAAAGAGATTATTGGAGCTCAACCAGTTGAAACAATCAAGACTTAAAAGGAGGGTACCTATCCCCAACCTTTCATCCCAGTATAACTATAAAATTTAAAGTAAGGAATAGATGTATCAATGTCTACATGGGCTACACAGCAGCCATGCACAGCAAAGCAAGGGGAAATATGTGTGGACAAATCCATCTCCTCTCCTTCTGACAGAGATCTACACATCTAGGGATTTACACATCTTCATGGTACAAGGAGAAAGAGGAACGTTCTGGGGGAGTAAGATTTTTCCCAATGTTATTGGGTTGCCATGTTGGGAAGGCATGAGAGTTGAAATCTCTGCCTCTCCAAGTCTGCCATTCCTGGTTCCTTTTTGTAGGATGAAAAGAATTTCAGGTAGACAGAAGTCCCCAGTGTTGAACACAGAATCCTGGGTAGACTCAGTTATCTCTACCTTATCTCTTGAGAGACCTCAAGGTGATAATAGAAGAGTGGGGTAGGATTCATTAGGGAAGTCAAGCTACAGTTACTGATTCGCTTCACTAAAGGCCAACCAGGGAACTAGACTGTCAAACCCACTCAAGATAATGTGATTTGTTACCATAACCCACTTTCCCCCAGCCATTCCTACATTAAAATGAATTTCCCAGGAGTATGCATAGATTAACTGAGCAGGAAGATTTGACCCCTTCGTGACTCCAGATTCTTGCAAGAAGTTTGTTTGCTGAACATTCCTCTCTGTGCACTCCCTTCTGGTCTTAGTTGGCCCTACCCATTAAGGTAGATTCCAGATCTTTCTCCTGTATCTTTAGATTGGCTCAAGTCTCTGATCCCTCCACTGCAGAATCTAAAAGCAGAGAGATGGCCAAAATAGGCAGTCAGGGAAAAGCACAGGCATTCCTACTGCATCTGCTCAGTCTCCAAGCAATACTCATGTCAGGAAATGTCTTGAGTTTACAGGCCAGAGCCAGAACAACAGTCTTCCCTCCTCGTTTTCTGGGTGAGACATAGAGACATGGACTTTCAGAAGCTGGCAGCTGAGCACTGAAAGTGAAAAACATCATTCATGAGTGTGGATGCTTTCCAGTGACTCTGTTCTAGTTGCAACTCCTCAGAGCTGTTCTCTGAGCCTGTTTAAGCTAGAGTCTGAATGACAACTCCAGCATGATTCTTTACCTCACTGTCTTTTCTCTTGTCATCAACTCTCAGGGGATCTGTCACAGGTAGTGCCTACTATTCCTATTTTAGCACTCTGCTGAATCAAAGTACAACAGAGCCAGTCAATGGTGACAGGCTACCACTTTATCAAGGCCTGCTTGACTGAGTGATTCAAAAACATGTGTTGGACATTGGCATATGTGGTGCACCATATAATGATGTGGAAGGGGACAGATGATTAAGAAATAAACCAATTGTGATTTGTATTGCACCAAATCAAAAGACTCTGGTGTTGGTGGGGGAGGGGGTCCAGGTCCTGGAACATGATGGCAGAGGACCTAGTGAGGGTTGTATTGTTATGTGGAAAACTGAGAAAATTTATGCATGTACAAACTATTGTATTTACTGTTGACTATAAAACATTAATCCCCCAATAAATAAATAAATTAAATAAACCAATTGTGTAGCCAGGGAGGTGGCACAGTGGATTAAGCACTGGACCCTCAAGGATCCTAATTTAATCCCTGGCAGCACATATACCAGAATTATGTTCTAGTTCTCTCTCTCTCCTTCTCCTCTCTCTAATAAATAAAATCCAAAAAGATATACACTGGGGCCAGGTGATGGTGCAACCATTTGAGCATACACATTAATTACCACGCAGGAAGACCCAAGTTCAACCCCCTATTCCCTACCTGTAGGAGGAAAGCTACAGGAGCAGTGAAGCAGGTCTGCAGGTGTGTATCTCTATCTCCACCTCCCCTCTCAATTTCTCTCTGTCCTATCAAATAAAATAGAAAAAAAAAAAAGGGTAAAAAACGGCTGCTGGGAGCAATGGATTCATAGTGCTAGCACTGAGCCCCAGCAATAATCTTGGTAGCAAAAAATATATATAATAATAATAATAATTATAATGTAAGATAAGGATATGGATATTATACTTTCCACACCTGGAAAAGCTGAAGGAGTGTTTTTTACCTACCAAATTACCAGGACAAATCTGGTTCAGTTTCTGCCTAAGAAGCTAAGGCTAATTTTAACATGTTACATACCATAAAGTAAATACTTCGTAATATTCTTTGTGCATATAGTAGGAATTTGGTGTGTCAATACTTTCAAAAGAATTTTATATGTTTTTAAAATAATGAAATGAGTTGAGAGCCATTCACTTCCCTTTAATAGCATGAGAAACAGAAGCTGCACTGCATTTCCCTGTTCCTCAGGGCAACTAACAAGAACAAACAGGGTTCAGTACCAGGAATAAAGTTGACTCATGCTGTTGAGCTCTCTCTCCTTTTAGAACACACTGACTGAAGACTTGGAATGGGAAAGTATTCATTCTCATAGGGAAGTCGATGAAGTTGCCAAGGGAGAGAGGGAATGGGAAAATGAGATGAAGAAATAGGAGACAGAAATTATTGTACTGCTTTTGACAAAATCCCTTCATCTCAGAAAAAAAGTCTATTCTAGGAGGATTCTATTCCAGGCAAAATGGTGAGAAACAGTAGAAGTCATTTATGTATATATTCCCGCCTAACATCTTAGGCAAGAGAGTAAGTCTAAAAAAAAAAAAAGAGTAAGTCTCATGACAACATGAATAAGTTTACCTCTGTGGATTGGTACCAGTCTTAAGTTTCCCCAGATTCAAAGATCTTGAAAAACAAAATTAACAAAAGTCAGAAATTCCAACAAAATTAGTAATAAATAGAGGAAATGGATTTTTACCAAGATTTGGATGCTATTAAGTAATTTCAGGTTTAAATGAGTCTAAAACCCAAAAGATGGCACAAGGCAAAGAATAGATTTATACAAAACAAGGATATAATATACTTTTTAAAAAAGATTTTATTTATTTATTTATTAACAAGAAAGATAGGAGGAGAAAGAGAAAGAACCAGACATCATTCTGGTACACGTGCTGCCGGGGACTGAACTCAAGACCTCATGCCTGAAAGTTCAATGCTTTATCCGCTGTGCCACCTCCTGCACCACCATAATATCTTTTCCATAGGCACACACCAAAATAGGAAAACAGGACACAGGGGGTTCCTATACAGTGCTCTTGTACTCTCTAGATAAAGGGGGTAGACTTGAAACTTCATTCTCCAGTGAATTTGTAAAAACCATTTATTCATATCATTGTCTTTGTTACCTCTTCTGCTATTCCTGTAAATTCTTTGTCTGATATTTAAATATGAACTCAAAAGTAGTTACTGTATCTTCCTAATTTCAATGGCAACTACTTGATGCCTTTTTTTATGCTCTAATAAACATTACTTGCTTTAAAGTTAGAAGAGAATTGGACTTCAAGGGTCAACAGCTGCACAAGCTGGCAATCCATAGGTCTGGCCAAGAATTTCCACGAGGCAAGTTAGTGTTTGGCAACTACAAGAGCATTCCAGCGAAATGAGGAGGAGTGTCAGGTTTTGCAATAGTTCTACAAATAAAAGAGATTTTCTGGAGTGGCTAGGTTCGTGGAAAAACATGTGCTGAATGACAAAAAATAATTTGGGTTTTCACCTTTACAATGTTCATGCAAGACATAATCTCTGCCAGATTCAAAAAGAAAAGGGTAACATTAGGTTTTCTTATATCTATATAGCATCTATGCTAGGTTTTAAGCATGTAGAATTATTTTAATGCAAGAGATGAGGTGGGGGTGGGGACCAAGAACCTGCATAGCACTGGCTTATGGTGGTGCTATGAATTGAACCAAGGACCTCCAAGCCTCTGACATGAAAGTCTGGCACATTCCCTGCAAGAACCATATATATATACATAGAGAGAGAGAGAGGAGGAGGAGGAGGAGGATGATAATGATGATGATGATATTACTGGCTTCAAGCTTAAATCTTAAAATCTTAGTGGGAATCTGGGGAGACAGCATAATGATTTTGCAAAAGACTTTTATGCCCAAGGCTCTGAGGTCCCAGATTCAATCCCTAGTATCACCATAAGCCAGAGCTGAGCAGTGCTTGGTGTGTGTGTGTGTGTGTGTGTGTGTGTGTGTGTGTGTGTGTGTGTGTGTCCTTCCCTGTATCTTTCTCTCTGTGTCTCTCTCAGTGAACTAAATAAAATATTAATGGGGGGGGGGGGGCGGTAGCACTGCGTGTTAAGCATCCATGGTGCAAAAGCACAAGGACCGGAGTAAAGATCCTGGTTCAAGCCCCCAGCTCCCCACCTGCAGGGAGGTCACTTCAAAAGCAAGTGGTGAAGCAGGTCTGCAGGTGTCTATCTTTCTCTCTCCCTCTCTGTCTTCCCCTCCTCTCTCAATTTCTCTCTGTCCTTTCCAAAATGACAGGACAGCCTCTCCTCTCCCAGGTCAACTAGAAATACCAAAGGAGACCACCTGGGACCACAACAAGACAGGACTAGAATGACTTCAGGAACACACCAAATCCCCACCTGCAGGGAGGTCACTTCATAAGCAAGTGGTGAAGCAGGTCTTCAGGTGTCAATCTTTCTCTCCCCCTCTCTGTCTTCCCCTCCTCTCCCAATTTCTCTCTGTCCTTTCCAAAATGACAGGACAGCCTCTCCTCTCCCAGGTCAACTAGGAATACCAAAGGAGACCACCTGGGACCACAACAAGACAGGACTAGAATGACTTCAGGAACACACCAAATCACCGGTGAGTGCAAACATGTGTGGCTGGTGGACAGAGAGGAGCCTAGGGAGACGTTAAGTGGCTGGTAACAGTCTGACACTTTACCAGTTGAGACAACACCTCCAGTCTGTTTCACCAACAATAAGACTGAAGGGAAGAGAGGACTCCCTTGAGTCTCACCAAATGCAACTATGAATCTCCATTGCTACTGCTCTCAGAATCTGCAGCAGCGATGGGGAGGCCCTGTGCTGACACCACGGGACAGAGAACTAACCAGGAAACTCACGAAAAGATCTATACTTCTGTGGCCTAGCAATGGGACTGTGAGAGTATCTTTGCATAAACACCAGATTATCTCTGGCCCACCTGCTTTATCTCTTGGTCAGGAGTCAGTGATTAAGCTAAGAAGCCTACTTATAGTTTAAAAGCCCTCAGACTCCCATAGCCTACAGGGAAGAAAAAGAACAAAAGAGGCTTTTAAGTCATTGAGCTCCAACTCAGGGATTAAAATAATATTGAAACAACTGTCAATTTCCAAAACTGTGAACTCCTTTTTCAAAAAAAAATTCTTTATTTTTAAATTATTTGTTTTATTTATTTATTTCCTTTTGTTGCCCTTGTTGTTTTATTGTTATAGTTATTATTGCTGTTGCTATTGATGTCACTGTTGTTGGATAGGACCGAGAGAAATGGAGAGAGAAGGGGAAGATAGAGAGGTGAAGAGAAAGATAGACACCTGCAGACCTGCTTCACTGCTTGTGAAGTGACTCCCTGCAGGTGGGGAGCTGGGGGCTCAAACCGGGGTCTCGAACCAAGGTCCTTATTCTGGTCCTTGTGCTCTGCTCCACATGTGCTTAACCCACTGTGATACTGCCTGAATCCCAACTGTGAACTCTTTAATTACCTTAGAGACAAATCAATCCAGGCAAGAGTGATCAGTAATTTGAAAGTATTGAGAGAGGGACCTCATAACATACTATATAAAATGGCTAAACCAACAAGAAGAAATACTGGAGAAATGAACCAGGACAAGAGTGAAACTACAAGCCCCCCAAAGTTTGAACCACAAAATAACGAGGTCAACATCCAAACATTAGCTAAGGAAATAATCACAGAAGTGAGTAAAGAGTTTGAAAGAATTGTAGTCAGAAATACAGGAACAACAAATGAGACTCTGGAAGAAAACACTAACTATCTCAAGGTTATTAGAGAGCTGAAAGCTGAAATAGCTGAGCTAAGAACACAACTAGCTGAACAAGCTAAAACAGTATCAGACTAGGGTAACAAAATAGATGAACTACAGAAAACAGGAGAGGGTAGAGGGAATAGTATAAATGAGGCTGAAGACAGAATTAGCAAGAAAGAGGATGAATTAAAGACAACTAAAAAAAGAAGTAAGAGATCTCAAAAAGAGATTAAGAGATACTAAAAACAACAACAGAGTCTATGGGATGACTTCAAAAGAAACAATATATGCATTGTTGGCTTACCAAAGGAAGAAAGAGAGGGAGAGGAAGAAAGCATTCTTCAGGCCATAATAGCTGAAAACTTCTCTAGTCTAGACAACATCAAAGACATAAAGATTCAGGAAGCCCAGAGGGTCCCAAACAGAATTAACCCAGACTTAAAGACACCAGGACATATCATATTTAGAATGGAAAGGAATAAAGATAAAGAAAGGATCTTGAAGGCTGCAAGAGAAAAACAGTCACCTACAGAGGAAAACCCATAAGATTAGCAGCAGACTTCTCCACACAAACACTACAGGCCAGAAAAGAATGGCAAGATATCTATCGAGTGCTTAATGAGAAAGGCTTTCAAACAAGACTACTATATCCTGCTAGACTGCCATTCAGACTAGATGGATGCACAAAAACCTTCTCAGACAAACAACAGTTGAAGGAATCAACTATCACCAAGCCTGCCCTGAAAGAAGTTATGAAAGGTCTCCTATAAACAGTCAGACCACCATAAATAGGCCATATATCAGAACACTCTAAAAATCTACAGGAATGATGTTAAAATATCTTCAATCTTTAATATCAATAAATGTCAATGGCCTGAATTCACCTATTAAAAGACAGAGAGTAGGAAGATGGATCAGAAAATACAACCCAACAATATGCTATCTACAGGAAACCCACCTAACTCAACTAGACAAACACAGACTCAAAGTGAAAGGATGGAAAATTATCATATAAGCCAATGGCCCACAAAAAAAAGCTCACAAACAGCTATTCTTGTATCTGACATTAGAGACTTTAAAATAAATGAAATTAAGAACGATAGGGATGGGCATTATTTAATGCTCAGAGGATTAGTCAATGAAGAGGACCTAACAATTATTAACATCTATGCACCCATATAAGAAGCCATCTAAATACATCAAGCATCTACTGAAAGAGCTACAGCAATATATTAACATCAACACAGTCATAGTAGGGGACTTCAACACCCCACACTCTCAACTTGACAGATCATCCAGGCAGAAAATCAATAAAGAGATGAGGGAGCTAAATGAGGAGATAAATAAACTAAAACTATTGGACATTTTCAGAGTCATTCAACCCAAGAAACTGGAATACACATTTTACTCAAGTCCACATGAGTCATTATCAAGGACAGACCCACCCACCCACCCCAGAGTCTTTTACTTTGGTGTAATACTCCAATTCCATTTCAGGTTCGACTTGTGTTTTCTTTTCTAATCTTGTTTTTCAACTTCGACCTGAGAGTGAGATCATCCCATATTCATCCTTCAGTTTCTGACTTATTTCACTCAACATGATTTTTTCAAGGTCCGTCCATGATTGGCTGAAAACAGTGAAGTCACCATTTTTTTACAGCTGAGTAGTATTCCATTGTGTATATATACCACAACTTGCTCAGCCACTCATCTGTTGTTGGACACCTGGGTTGCTTCCAGGTTTTGTCTATTACAAATTGTGCTGCCAAGAACATATGTGTACACAGATCTTTTTGGATGGTCTTTAAGATTTGCAATTAGGCTGTTTATTTGTGCTTTTTCTTGTTTCCTTATGTGTGCTTGTATGGCTATGAACTTCCCTCTCAGTACTTGTCAAATTCAACAACAAGAAAACAAATAACCCCATCCAAAAATAGGGAGAGGACATAGACAGAATATTCATCACAGAAGAGACCCCAAAGGCCGAGAAACACATGAAAAAATGCTCCAAGTCTTTGTCAGAGAAATGCAAATAAAGACAATAATGAGATACCACTTCACTCCTATGAGAATGTCATACATCAGAAAAGGTAGCAGCAACAAATGCTGGAGAGGGTGTGGGGTCAAAAGAACCCTCCTGTACTGCTGGTGGGAATGTAAATTGGTCCAACCTCTGTGGAGAATAGTTCGGAGAACTCTCAGAAGGCTAGAAATGGACAAGTAGAACCTGAACTAGAATTGGCATGTTGCACCAAAGTAAGACTCTGGGGTGGTTGTGGGGGGGAATACAGGTCCAAAAAGGATGGCACAGGTCGGGGTTGTATTGTTATATGGAAAACTGAGAAATGTTATGCATGTACAAACTATTGTATTTACTGTTAAATGTAAAACATTAATTCCCCAATAAAGAAATTTTTAAAAAACCAATAGAACAATAACAATAATAATAATAGCAACAACCACAATAAACAACAAGGGGAACAAAAGGGAAAAAATAGCCTCCAGGAGCAGTGGATTCGAAGTGTAAGCACCAAGCACCAGCAATAATCCTGGAGGCAAAAAAAAAAAAACTTAATGGAAGTCAGCACATAAACAAACTAAACAGAGAAAAATAAGAGTGTTTCATTCACAAATTAAACATTAGAATATTGATGGAGAAGGTGCCCTCAAAGGTGCCCCTTGAGATGGGTCTTGGGAAGTATCTTACTTCTATGCGTATTTGTTTCTCTGAGACATCACAAAGTCCTCTATTCTGTAGATATTTGAAATACAGTTATTTTTTTAAAGTAAATCTTCATTCCACCTTACCCTACCTATTGGTTTTTCAAGATAGTATCCCAAATACCTGGTATAATCACATAGTTTTAAAGTTCATATCCCTATTCAAATCCAATAACCCTAGTTTGTAGATTAAATTACATTCCAGTTTTTTTTTTTTTTTAAAAAAAAGAACTCTAAGTGTGTCCCAGCACTTGTACAGCTGACTTTAGGATCATGAGGTCCTCCCTCTCTGCACCACCACTGGTCAGTTCCATCAGGAATGTCATCATAAGCCCTCTTGTGGGCCTTTCCAGGACCTTGTCCTCACCATATAGCAGCCATTGTAAGGACTGCCCTAGTCTCCAAAGGGAGGCTGGAGTTTCCTGCTCTGCCACTCCAGGAAGACTGGTCCTGAAATGAGTGTAGTCTACAATGCTCCCAGTTGTGACCACGATCTGCAAGTTCAGACCAATAGAGACTTAGAGGTTACACTGGCTCTGGTGCTAAATATATATGTTCGGGGGGGGGGGGGGGCGGTGAAAGTAAATAGTTAATTTTATCCACAGAATTTTTTTCAAGAATTGAAGCTACTCACTGCCCTAACCCAACTTTCAACTTTCAAGCCCTTTTCTCTACTGTGACACCCTTTTTTCAAACGGTATATTTATCTAACTTCATGCCTGCTATCAAACTCAGGAAAACTTCCATAGCTTTTTTTTTTTTTAGACATAGAAACATGTCTAAAATGGACTTCTGAGCTTTCTTCCACCCTTCTTCTTCTTCTAGCGTTTGCCCTTCTTCTGTAGCCAGTCAACAGCATCAGGTTGAGCTTGATGTAAAGTTTCGAGACCTCCTCTTCCACCCTAAGATCCCTAATCTCATCTGCTCTGTTCTTACTTTTTGGTTCCTGTTTATTAGCCACTTTGTCTGACTTTATGTCCTGCCACCTTCCAGACACCAAGTTGCAGATGCTACTATGATTCCATCCTGACTTCTCTGGGCAGACTATCTTGCCAATGTGTCCTGGAACCTCACCTCTCCAGAGTTCTAGACCACTACAGAAAGATAGAAACAGGCTGGGGGTATGGATCAACCTGCCAATGCACATGTCCAGGGGAGAAGCAATTACAGAAGCCAGAATTCCTACCTTCTACACTCCAAAAACAATCTTGATCCAAACTCCCAGTGGAGAAGTGATAGGAAGAAGAGGATAAGAGGACGCTGAACTTCAGCTCCATCATGGCCCAGAGAAAGAGGGCAAAAGGGGGAGAGATATTTGGATGTTGCAATGGTGTCACGAGTGGCTTAGAGAGGAAGAGGACTGGACCTGGAAGAAAAAGGAGGCAATTATGTATAAATGTAGACAGATAATTATAGAGGTGATGGCTGGCCCATGTCTGCAACCTTAGGAGAACTGTGGTGGCTTACAGTGGGGAGACTGGGGATCCAGAACTATGATGTGTAATTATACACTTGTTGACATGTAATTTTGTAAATCAATATTAAATAACCAGGAATTTTTTTAGGAAAAAAAAAAAGAATCATGAGGTCCTGAGTTCGAGCCCCAGCATCACATGTGCTGGAGTAATACTCTATCTATCTCTCTCTTTATTAAATACAGTCAATTTTTTTTATTAAAAAAAAAACTCCAGTTGTTCCTACTAGAAGCACATGAGAAAGCTAAGGTATTAGTTCAAGGAGTCATCTCAAAGGCAACTAGGTTTTGGAGATTCTTGTTTTATATGTGTATTTTCCACTACTAGATTTCTCTTCACAAATAGAGTTAAAGCTCCTATATTATATCTATCACTAAGGACTCTGGTTTCTCTGGTTATGTTTTTTGTGTACAAACTTTTTATGTGTGTCTGCACTTGAATAAATTGTCAAATGCCTGTTTAAATTGACACCCTCAATCTTAGATTCGTTTTGGACTACTTTGCTATGATTTAAAACTTTCTGCATTGTCCTTGGAAGCTAGTCTTGGCACCAGAGTCACAAAGAATGTGGAAACATTTGTAGCCTAAGGATCTCATTCCAAAAGTTTCTAGCTACAGGACACAAGCAAGAAAGTTGGCACTATGTGACAGGTTCATAGCTGTCAACTTGTTTGCAATCCAAACAGTAGCCATAAAAGATTCCTGTTTTAAGGCATGAAGCAATGAAGAGACTATTTTGGGAGAAAAGTACAGTACGTAGGACACCAAAGTAAAAACCCTGGGGTGAGAGTGAGGGTGAGGGTGAATGTTCAGTTTCACGGGGAGGGGGTTAGGGTGGTGGGGTAGATGGGATGGGACACAGACTTTTGGTGGTGGGAATGGTGTTTATGTACACTCCCATTAATTTGTAGTGATACAAATCACTATTTAATCAATATGAGAGGGGAAAAATTGATTGAATGTCTCAGACTTTTTAAAGCACAGACTGAGTCTTTTTAATACGAAGGCTGGGTCTTCGATATGTTGACTCTCTTAAGAGCCTACACCAGGGAGAACAGAAGCAACCGGTAGCACAGCTATATACAAATAATGTCAAGGGACATAAAATTAGGGTGATCTTGTTTATTATACAGCAAATCCTAACAAAGAGATATTTCAAAGTTAACTCAATTGCCAAATAATGTGATTATAGCAATGACTATCTATTATCTTCTTAACCCTAAGACAGCAGGAACTTCCCACTTCCTTTATACAGACTATATTTTCCCCAGTCCTGGAACCTCTAGGGTGGGGCTCACTTTCCTGCATGCTTCTCTCAATTCATACCAAATGATATTGCATCCACCGATCCTAACCTGATCAATGCAATGAGTACCACCTCAGCATGCTTCACTTCAGACTGTGTCCAAAGACGTCAGGCATGGAATGTCACCCCTTCACCCTCATTACTCAGGTGAGACCTTTCCTTTCATAGAATTCTCTAATTCCATTCCAGGTGGTTCACTTCCTAACAAAGTCCTAAAACCTAGATATAGACCATGTCCTGTGAGATAGAGCATATGTTCACATGTATCCATAAATTAGGACAAAATATATACCTGAAAGTAAAAGTACACAATAGTCTGCAGTGAATCAGTATAAAGTTCATAATGAAATAGCACCTACTTAGACTTAGATACCCTTCTCACCTACTTCCTATTACAGTTATCTCATTCACTCCAAAGCTAACCTTATCAAAGCAAGGACTGCAAAAGCTGAATAAGGGCAAGACTGGCATACTTTAATGATGACTCTTCAGTAACTATCAGACCACCCCATCAGCTAGAACTCAAATAAATTCCTCTCTCCATTGTTATGGATCATCTCTATCAGGAATAACAAAATAGACCCCTTTGTGGCCCCCCCATAGGACCTTGCCCTCAACTTGGATCAACAATGGTAGAGAATGTTCCATCCTCTGAAGGTAGGATGGACAACATAGTCTATACTACACCTAAGGGAGATGGGTCGATTTTGGGGCAGCTTGGAATGTTCCTACTTATGACCACAGAATGTGAGCTCAGATCTACAGGGATGCAGAGGTCACATAGGCTCCTAAGCTGAATATGGGCCCCAGACCACATCAAATTGATGGGGTTTACAGTCAACAATATTTATACACTTTTCCCATATTAGGAAGCTACTCTCTTGCCTGATCCAGCTTTCTGGTCCTTCTGCCAGCCATGACATCATCTCCCCAGACAATAATTAGGATCCACCTGCATACCAGATTTCAGGCTCAGGGGGAAAAAAAACTAGTACAGCCACAGGCCCTTTGGAATATAACTAAAATATGCCTACTAGCTATCTACAAGATGAAATACCCCCTAACTCTTCGTCTGCACTATTCCAGTCTTTAGGTCCATGATTGGTCAACAATTTGTTTGGCTTTATTTGTTAACTCTCTTTTTAGCCACCAGGTTCCAGATGCTACCATGATGTGACCAGACTCCCTGGACAGACAACCCCACTAATTTGTCCTGGAGCTCTGCTTCCCCAGAGCCCCAACCCACTAGGGAAAGAGAGTGGCAGGCTGGGAATATGGATAGACCTGCTGATGCCCATGTCCAGCAGGGAAGGGATTACAGAAGCCAGACCTTCTACCTTCTGCATTCCACAATGACCTTGGGTCCATACTCCCAGAGGATTAGAGAATGGGAAAGCTATCAGGGGAGGGGATGGGATATGGAGTTTTGGTGGTGGGAATTGTGTGGAGTTGTACCCCTCTTACCCTATGGTTTTGTCAATGTTTCCTTTTTATAAATAAAATTTTAAAAAAGAGGAAAGAAAGTACAATACAAAATGAATCAGACAGCAAGATGACTGTCAACACAAAATTGTCTCAGCATTTACATCAGATCAAATGAAATAATGCCTGCAAAGTGCCCAGCATAGTTCTTAACATTCATAGGTGTTAGTTCTCTTTTCCTTGTAAAGGATTCTAGATTTGACAGTTTAAAAAAGTGCTTCTGCATATGTTAAATCCCCATAAAACATAGTGAAAATATTGTTTCTGGCCTCAAATACTGATTTTTATTAATTACATGGAGTAATTTGTTTCACATGAGACAGAGAGAAAGAAAACAAGACAAGCCAGAGCACCACTCTGGTACATGAGACACCAGGAATTGAACCAGCAACCTCAAGCCCAAGTCTGATGCTCTACCAGTTGTGTTATTGCCCCAGTAGCAAATTCATTTTTCCTTCCTTCTTTTCCTTTCTTCCTTCTCCAACCCCCCTCCAGTGTTGCTGCTGGTGATTAGTGCCTGCAAACTTCACTGTTGCCAACATTTTTTAATGAAGGGTGAGAGGTAAGAGATAAAGAAAGACTAAGAGAAGAAGAGACACCCACATCACTGCTCCACTATTCCTGAAGCTTTTCTCCCTGCAGTTGTGGATCAGGAGCTTGAACCCAAATCCTCATGCACATCATATGTGTTCTGTTGGATGAGCTGCCACCCTGACATCTGGTCCTGAATTCAATATTTCTGCCAGAGCAATCATTTAGCCAAAAATTAGCAAATGAATACTACAAGAATGAGTGATTCATTTTTCCAGACATCAAAGCCAGTTCTCTTCCCTATACAAAACATGAGTGTTATGATTGAGCAGCCTCCTTGGCTCAATTTTAATCTCTTAATTTATTTATAATTTTAACGAGGGTACTTGCACAGGTTTA